>NC_086324.1:160575320-161201987 GCF_036172605.1 Pelobates fuscus
ACATTAACAATATAAAACTACAGGAGCAGACACCTTGACATTCTAAGCAGGTACTGTAAGAGGCAGCAAGTTAACCTTCTTTGGATGTGTAAACTGAAAACCACTAAGATCCATCTTAATACAACACTTCATAGGCAATGTTAAATACCAGCTTCCTTAGCAGTACACTGTAAGAAAGCCAAGATGGCTGCCCCCAGTAGAGGTGTATTGTTAAGGGATTTGTTACTTACACATGTGGGTAGATACCAAATAATTGACACAGTGGGCAACATTTTTAAACACATTTATGTCCGACAAGTCATATATGTTCTTTTTGGTAAGGGAAATTCAGGTTTTGGGGAGGGGTTGGTTTTAAACACACAGCTTGCTTCTTTTTTTTTTTTTTTTAACGAAAGTATTTTTTGTAGAGTTTGTTACTCCATATGCCTTGAAGTCCACTGCATCTCACCTGAGCTACAGCTACTTAACCCTTTGAAGTGTTAGACAAATAAGCCACCAACAGGTAATCAATTGACAATTGGTACTTACATTATAGCATTCATGCCACCTGTCAATGTTTAACACAAACATTACTGCACGACAAGCTACTAAATATTACATTTGACGTTCTATAGGATGTTTTTATTAAATGGATTGTTAAATACCATTGCTTGTAAAATGAGTATCATAAGAGTGTGCAGCATTAAACTCCCTGTATACACACACATATATACAGTATAAACGCACGCTGTGAGAATATCTTGAAACTTAGATTATTTTTTTCTTCATTTTACAATAACAGTGATTAGGCTGCAGAAGTATAACCCCCAAAAAATGACTGCATATTGTGAATATAAGTACTGGACACAAGACATATGGCTTTAGGAAGGAGATAACACTATAAATGGCTTATTGAAACAAAATGACTATGTTAGATACAATTTTGAATCTTTTTCCATAATGCCCCCTACACTATCAACAATGAGCTCCAAACTGATAAAACCACCTTTCATTTGAACAGGGTCTTATGTAACATTACCCATCATACACCTGCTATGCAATCTATGCAACCCATGCCCAATAGGAGATTTAAAATGGCAATGATAAATTTTGTGTACTGTAACTAACATTGAAGAACCATTATCAATACCAAACACATCTACATGCTCACTTGTCCACATATCCCTCTATATACTGGTGCATTTCAAAACAAGCCATTTACACTCTTCTTGGAGAACGTGTGTTTTACCATGGCCACTGACCAACTCTAAACAAAACCAAACAGGTTTTTTTTGTTTTTTTTTTAAAACCTAAGTTAGGTCTAGTATTGTCCATAGTAACATTGCCTAGCAACTCTCCTCAAATTAAACCCACTAAATAAGATATTAAATCTAACATTAATACTCATATCATACTTCCCAAGGGTATCATTCACAAACCTACAATTGACAAAGTACATGTAACAAACACTACTCTCCCAGAACCACTGAAAAAACCTACTGTACATCATGTTGCCATTTAAATTATTTTTCACTCTTATTACTTAATGCCTAACCATATAAGAAAGCAATGCAAAAGTGCAAAGAGTAGTGAGCTCAGTGTTCGTATTTAATAGCTCAGCCATGCAAGGCCCAAAACCATCACTTCTCAGTAATGTTTCTAATTGCAACATTAATAGCCAAAACAGCAATGTAAACATTGAATTATTCCATGTACATCGCTCTCTTTTTGCCATGGGAAATGCACCATCTTTAATAAAACAGCTGTCTCTAAATCTGCATGCCAACAAATCAAAAAATCAAAAAATAAATAATAAGAAATTATATAAGAAAATCTTTTTTTTTTTTTTTACTCCAAAACAACTTCCAACCTCAATACAAAAAAAATAAGGTCTAATCCTTTCTATGTTCCCATCTTTCGATCTAATAAATACCCCTTCGATGATTTGCCTCCATACCCCAGCAGCGAGCTACCATCACTACCTAAATCCACATAAACATCGCCAATCACTGCTCTCATCATGGCCTCTCTGTGCCATTTAAGGGGCGATCTGCAAGCACCATTTCGGGTTTTTAATTTTATAATTATTTTTTTTTTTTGGTGTGTGTGTGTGTGTTTTCTCCCTCAACCATCGAGCTTCCTCTTCAATCTGTGCTGCGTGTGCTCTATGTAAACCCCCTAAACACCCTAATTAATGTGATAAAAATGAAAGGTGGATTTATTTTATTTTTTGCATCGTATGAATGTGAGTGTGTTTATCTCCATCATGTAGGTTTACTGCAAACCTCCCCCCTCTCTCCATGTCTTAGCATCATCACTCCTCCCTCCCCCTCCTTCTCCCCCCGGTTCCCCCCCCCAGTTTGGGCCTGCTCATGGCTGCCTCCCCGGCCTTTCCTACCTGTGCTGTCACCGCTGGCCGAGAAGCCAGGCGAGCTGAGTTTGGGTCTCTTCCGGTTGGGCGGCCCGTCCAGCAGGTTCTCGGCCATCTTCTCCCCTTGGTTGAGTTCGGTCACCGAAGGCAGCAGACTGGGCGCCCTCCCCGGAGGAGGAGCAGCGAGTGAGTGAGAGGGGAGGAGGGATACCCCGGCCCTGCAAGCCGCCCGGAGCCTCAGCACCTCTCTCCAAGAGCTCAGTCCCTTCCTCCTTCCGCGGGACAACAAACAGCAGAAAAAAAAACCCTCACTGCCCCCCCGAGTCCCGCATCGCTATCCCAGGGGGACCCCGCGGACAGAGCCCCCCTAAACCTCAAAAACGCTGAGAGGGGGGGCCTTACAAAGGAAGGGACCCTGGGTGTGATACTGCCCCCTAATACAATGAGACCTGGGGGGACCCCCTAATCAATGACCAGGGACCCTCTGACAATACAGTGAAGACCACCTTAACAATAATAATAATAATAATAATAATAATAATGGAAATAGTGAGACCCCCGGCTACTGAGAGGGAAGCAAGCTGGGAATCACTGCAAACACAGAAACAACCCCCCAACAACTCAAACTTGGGGACCCCCTAATGTAATGGACCCTCAGTGACAATACAGTGACGACCACCCTTACTAATACTAACAGTGAGACCCCCGGCTACAGAGATGAAACCAAGCTGGGAATCACTGCCCCCCCTTTCTTTAAACTCAAACTTGGGGGATCCCCTAATCCAGGGACCCTCTAGGAATAAGGTGGAGAAGTGACTGACTTCTCAACAAATCTATAGAGAAAAAAAAAAAATCAAATGTGTAAAAAAAAATATAAAAAAATCAAAAAATTATTAAACACTTCACCCCCCAAAAATCCTAAAAAAAATCGAAGCGCCCCCCAAATAGTGTGTGTGCCCCCCGTATAATGTGTGTGTGCAGGCTGTGACCCCCTTTAAATGTCGGTGAACGTGCTGCCGGTGCAGGCTGCCACCTGGTGTAGGACCCCCAATATTACACCGGGAGCCCCCCGATAAGGGTCCGCCGAGCCCCCCGATATCGGAGCTGGGGAGCCGGGCTGCGCTGTGATCGCCCCCCCTGGCCGGACACTCGGGGAGGGTGTGGGGGGGGAGGGGAGGTTTGGGGGTACCCCGGGGTGATGGGGGGTCTCAGGCGGGGTGGGGGACCCCGGACATGGCTGCCGCCCCCCGGCTGGGGGAGCTGGGGGGGAGAATGGCCGGCGATGGAGCGAGGCCCTCGGTCACACTCTCCGCCCAGCCAACCGTGCGGCCGCCGCTTCCTCCTCCTCCTCCTCCGGGAGGGAAAACAATGAGCCGCCGCTCTAACCGCTCGGAGCCGGGCCTGCCGGGCCTGCCTGGCCGCCTCCTCGGACTGTGTGAGGGGACGATCCCCGGCCCCGTGTCTCCGTGTCCCGGCCTCTCCGGCCGCGCGCGCTCTCTGCCTGCCGCTCGCTCTCCCTCACAGGGCCCGGAGATCTCCGCTGACCGAGCCGCGACAAGATGGCGGCTGTTGATTCCTCAATTAAAAAAAAAAAAAAAAAAAGTTTTTTTTTTTTTTTTTTTTTTTTTTGGTTGGCTTTTTTTTTTTTTTCTCTCTCCCTTCCTCTCAATTCTGTTACGACGGCCGAGGGGGGTTAGAGTGAGTGAGAGGGTGTGGGCGTGGCGGAGAGATCAAGTGGGCGTGGTTACGCAGCACGTACAGCGACGCACGGTGAAAAAGGGGTGGGGCGGGTTAGAGAGGTAAAGCTCACACAGAATGGAAGGAGATAGGGAGGAGGAGGGGGGAGAGGGAGGAGGAGGTGACGCGCACGTAAGCCAGTGGGGGGGAGGGCACGCCTGTAGGGAGTGGCAGGCCACGCCCACGGTGGTTGGCCGCGCCCGCTTACGTTTGGTTGGCAACGCCCCGAGGATAGGTGGGAGCAGCAGTAGTGGCTCAGGGATAGGGAAAGGTGGAGGAGAGCTGAACAGCTGTGAATGATGTAAATAGAGCTGCAGCTATGGAGAGATATAATGCTCAGTAATGTGGAGCTGCCTGCATGGAGGTGTGCAGGAATGTGGAGAAATAAAAATACAAATAAAAAACAGATTTGTCTCACTGTCACCCTGGATTTCTAGTCAATAAAGCAATGCCCTCCTTATAACCAAACAATAAGTCCTACATCCTCACACAATACATTGATCTCAGCGAATGGCCAGTGATGCCAAAACAATGGAGCGCTCGGGATTTCAGTAAATACATTTTAAAAAATACAGACCTCGTTAACTGCGGGAGCGTTCGTGGGACGTTTAAATCTAATTTATCATCTATTTATCTGGTACGATGAGACCATCCTCGCGTCCCAAGTCATCCTCGCTAGTGAAACCTGATACATGGACTTGTACCACAAGATAATGTGAGGAACTTTGTTTGAAAGGTCCCTGAGTACAGCTTCACAGATCTGTAATAAAAAAATATATAAAATATTCCAAATAGTACCGTTATTATTATTATTATTTTTGGCATTTGTATAACGCCAATTTATTCCACAGTTGGTGATACAGTGCGTGAAATCTAAACGTGTGACTCTTTTATTAATACACGCAATATATATCCCAAAAATATGGATATTGCTAATTTTATAATTGTGGGTGACGTCGTCCGTGCATATATACCTGCTATTGCGCAAAGCGGGGTCCCCTAATATCAAGCCAGCTCTAAGATATGCATCTCTGGTCTGTCTGAAATTAGTGGGAGTAATATTCGTAAGCAGTAGCTACCATCTGCAAATGTGTATTTGTCATAATATTTGATTTTAAAGAAATCTATGTGTGAGGTGTCTCCACCATTTCTTTAAGTGTTTTAGGTAACGCCTCAGATGTCAGGAAGGGTTTGCTTTTCAAATCGATGCCATTAAAACTGAATCTTGTACGATCCAATGTATCTAGAGACCATCTACCTGGAGGTGACTGAGAGACTGAAATGATGAGTAGACCATCTGATAGGAAGGAGGTGCATGATGGCGACGGTAGTGTTTGTTTTTTTGGCGATAGCCGCCCATGTTAAGTCATTCTGGACCTGCGTCCACATATCTTTCTGAGCAGCAATGTGACAGTCCAAAGCCAGGATTCGCTTGTCAGAAAAAAAAACACTTCGGAAGGACTGCAAGATGAAGGGCATTATTTACGAAAAACTTGCAGTATTACGTGCCAACTCAACTCAAGGAAGCAGGCTACTCCAATTGTTTTCACATTGAGAGATAAAACAGGGCAAATGCCGTTCTAGAGACTGATCTGTTTGTTCAGGTGCTCTATTAGTCTGGTGATGAGAGGTATAGAAGGATAGCTTAATGTAGAACACTCTCCAAAAACATGGCACACATTGAGTACCCCTATCAGATACTAACTCCTCAAGTATCTCATGTAGTCTAAAAACTTCCTTGGTAAGTATCTTGGCTAACTGTCCAGGTGTATAAAGTTTTTGCAGAGGAACAAAGTGTGCCGTCTTGGTACGTCTGTCAACAACCATCAAAATAATGTTATCAATTAAAGTGAGAGTTTGAGGTGAATTAAAAGTTTATTTCGAATTTAAGGTCAAATTAGCTGTTCAGCTATTTTGGACTTGAGTTTGAAATTCACTTTGAGTACTTACTTTAGAAGATAAAAGCCTGTAGGTGTTTTCTCCCAAAGATGACAAGTTTCTATAAAATATGTGAATAGTTACATAGTGAGCTAGTTTGAAAAAACACTCAAGTCCATTAAGTTCAACATTTAAAACATATCTTTTTATACTGGTCTATTTGGTACAAACGCAGGCAAAAAAACTATTTGAGGCAATGGCCATTTAGACAAAAACGGGGGGGGGGGGGGGGACACATCCCTTTTGACTCCATAATGGCAATCAGATTCTTCTTGGATCAACAACCTGTTCATAGACATACATAATTATATTCCTGAATATTCTGTTTAAAAAACAAACACACAGGCCCAATATATTATCTACAGAATTTGATGAGACACCCTCTTTGGGTAGAGATTTCCAGGTTTTTATTTATAGACGTGTCTAGCCTCTGTTAGGTATGGGTAGAGGCTGTATTAAACCACAAGGTTTCAAATTTCAGAACCAGAGTTAGTACAAATTTGGCAAGTGAGGTAACACACATCCTTACATAATAATAGCCAGAGCCTTTTACTATGCTAAGAAATGTTCTTGGTTATACCAGGATAACAAGCAGTCTTAGAGGTAAGAAACAAGGTTAACATCTCGCCTGTGTCTTCAGAAGACGTTAATAATTGGTCTGAAGTTATATCAATAGGAGCAAGGCAATTTGAACATGATCTAAGAATCCGTGGATCGTACTGTGAGTAGCAGCATTGATACATTAGATTAGTACTATTTCTCTGTCTTTTGTGTCAAGAGGTTCAAATTATCTAGATAAAGCGTTAGCTATGGTGTAAGTACCAGGGTGGTAAATAGTAATCCGACTTGCGCACAGTGAGAAAATTTATTTTGGGCAAACAATTTTTATCTGAAAATATTTTTTTTTTTTTTAAATTTTTCTGCCATATAGTGGCTTGGCTCTGGAGAATTTTGGTAACGAAATATCAATCATCAATCATCTTTTTTCCTATCAGTCATATCTTTTTGAGGCACCCTGAGCAGAACTCATGTCCACGAATCGTAACAAATATGCTCGGCCACTAAGAGTCATTTGGATCGTGATTCAGCAACATTTCAGCTCCGAGTTCAGGAATTTGTGTAAACACCCAATTGGCCGAAATTCTGATGAATTGCAGTTCGTAACAGAACATATATCCAAGTCTAGTAATAATATAATTGACCCTAAATAAGAATAATGACCACCTGGCTTAACTGGGGGAGAGATCGTTAGCATCACTTTTCTACTAAAAGATTTTTATGATCAGTTGTTGTTACCATAATTGGTTTCCTAGCTCTCTCAGATAGATGTCTCCATTCATTGAGTGCATGAATTGCTAATACCTCTCTGTTACAAATGTTGTAATTTCTATCTGTCTCACTTGGTTTCTTTGAGGTGCAACACCAAGGATGAACCAGAACAGAAGTAGAGGAAAATACTACTTTCCGATCCACAAATCGCAGTTAGTGCTTCAGGGCACCACTTGTGTGAGTTTGCCCCCTTTACCCTCTTTTTTTTTGTTATATAAAATAGGGGAACTATAATCGCAATGAAACTTTAGATACACCAACCGTGGTGTTTGACAAAGCCAACAAAATACTGTATAGCCTTCAAACCATGAGTTAATGGTCAACTAAGTACAACAATCATTTTGGGGTCCATTTAAAATCCTTTATCTATAATAATATATTATAACACGTGTACTCAAGCCTGATTAATCAGACACATCGTCAATTTGCAAAATAAATATTCTCCAGTAGTCTGGCTAGGACTGCCTGTACATGGTGGGTCTCTAGATCAGGAGACTATATGTGTATATCATACAAGTACAATATAACACTTACAGTAGGAACATCATTAATCGGGTAGTCGGACGTAGAACAAACAAACAGCCACTACAGTACACCCTGATTTATGCATTCCGTTTCAAACTAATTGTGATTTGCCTGAATTTTGAGCAATCGGCACGTAATAACTCTGAATTGCCATGAAACTGAGCCATGAAGCAACCAAAACCAGGAATGAAGGAGCCATTTTGTTTGTTTCATATCTGCGTTCCATCCATGGCGCCCTAAAAAATAGAATATTGATAGAAAAACAAAAAAGTTAGTGGTTAGGGAAAAACCACGAAATGTTGATTTTATTCACAGATAAAGTGATAATTGACCAATAGAAGGAAAAAGGGACGAGCAGTATCAAAAAATATAATATTTATATATTATATATTTAATAAACATATAATATATAAATATAGATTATTGTTTTTTTCCTATCTCTTCAGCTACAGGAAAATCCTCATCTCTTAAGATACAGAAAAATCTTCATCTCTTCAGCTACAGGAAAATGAAGCTCACAGGAACTGTGTAATCTTTGCACTCCATTATATTTGCAGGAGTAGAAAATGGAGGCATCTGGAAGGCCCAGTGAGAACAGTAAGTGCTATTACACATACCATGGTCATCTACTGCATATCAACCTTAAATATTCCAAAGAATATGATGGGAAATTAAAAGATGTGCAGGGTTATCGGGAAAATTCTAGGTAATCTAGCTGAACTGAAAAATCTGTCCTTAAATCTAAAATTTTCTTTGGATTATTGACCCTACCGGTCAGCAGAAGCTCACTGGTGCTCGGCATTTTGAAATTATTCAATGTGTACATCCTTACTCTGGTTCTGAATTCATGAATACACTCGGTTTTGTTTGCATACATTGAGCACTCGTGGTTCTGTCTAAGAAATTGTCAATATTTCTAAATCAAGCCATTGTCAGGGTACCTGAAGTCTCTACCTCTGAGAGAGGTAGAGACTTAGACGTCCATCCTTCCGGACGGGCTGTTTCCTCTGTTCCTCGCGGTCCTTCCGGTCACGTAAACGCCGGCCGCGAGGGACTCACTTCCTTTTCTAGCATGACGTCCGGAAACCGACGTCATGACGCCAACCCGGAACGACCTGTCACTCAATCCTTCACAGACTAATCAGGACTCGTCGGAGGCGTGTCTACCCTTCCGATCCAGGGTATTTAAACTTGCTTCTCCCATTTGCTCATTGCCCTGTCGTGGTTCTAGTCTGCCTAGTAACACAGTGCTCTTGTATTTCTGTTATCCCTTTGGTTCTGACCCGGCTTGTTTGACTTACTCTGTTTATCTCTGTTACCCTTGACCCGGCTTGTTCCTCGCTTACCTGTCTTCTCGTTCCCTCGACCTCGGCTTGTCTTTGACTATTCTCTATATTCTCCGTACGTTAGTCCGGCCATTCTAAGGTCCGGTATACGTATCCTGTACCTGTTTGTACTCTGCGTGTTGGATCCCTGTCCCGATCCTGACAGCCATAGGCCATTCAATACTATATATAGGTCGGTGCCACCATGTTACTCCGTTATGCAGAGTCAAAACAAATGTCTCAGTATGCAATAATAACTATGGTGTTGGACTTCTATCTCATTTCAAGAGTAAGGACTTCCCTTTATCAAAACAAATGATTGTGACTTACTAAAGGGAGTTTGTAATTTCTTAAAGCAGAGGTTCCTAAACCAGTCCTCCTGACCCAGTAACAGTCCAGTTTTTTCAGTATCTCCATTGGAGTAAAAAAAATGGAAATACACAAATTGATTGTAGATTGTTGGTGGGGCATGATGAATAGCTTGGTAACCACTGCTCTACAGCATTACCTTAAACCTATAAACCCAACCCAAAAGGAGTAATTACATAGTTTATTGATTTTATCAGTACATGCATACACATAATATATAGTCCCAAATATAAAAACATTGACCAGTGATGCAGATAGTATAACTTTAAAAAATTAGGTATTGATAACGTTATTATTGGGAGTGACATTCAAGTTTGAAGGGAGATTTTAGATGTATTCCACCCACTTATGAAGTCTGAAGTAATAAAAGTTAAAGGAAATCCGGAGGCACTTTAACTACTTCATCTTATTGAAATTATTATAGTTCCGGCAGTCCCCTCTCCATACTACCCCATCAAACCCTTTTATTTCACTAAATGGAATGCTTGAAAGCCGAGCCTCCATGTCCTCTGGGTATGAGAACTGGGAATGTTACTTCCCTGCTTTCATACCGTAACATTCCGTGACATCATGCACACATGCGCCGTGCCGTCACGGTCTGCCATAGAGAATCATTATATTAAATGTTTCTCTATGACAAAATCTTAGGCACATTGCGGCTAGAGACGCTCACATGCCTAAGGTCCCCAGTGCTCCGCTATAAAGAGTATTGGATATTTGGATTGGACCGTCATTGTAACGGACCGTTTCAGCATAAAAGGGGAAAAATGCGTTTAGGCGATAATCCCCTTTTCCATAGACCAGCAGCTACCATAAGCACCAACTTCCCGAACTCCCAAACTGCACAAATTCACCAACTCTCGAACAGCAGACACACGAACCCTGGAAGCAGCCGAACAGGAAAAGCAATATGGACAGCTTACACTCCTGGCAGTCGACATACAGTCCCCTTCCCCCCAAGAAAGAGACACACTCCAGCTTCAGGGTTAAACAGCAACTCATTTACTCAGGGCTACCTGCCCAGTATTTATGCAGGTCTCCCACCTGGTGGACACTCCCCTAGGGGACCAAATGGAAGACTGTAACAAAGGACAGACATAAACCAATTACAGACACACAGCAGTAAACATTCCCACAATGCATCCTGGTCTCCTCCCTTCTGCCCTGGAGATAATTGTAGAGGTAATCCACTTATCTCACAGGACAAAGACAAGACTCCATTACACATGTGGGGATCTAAATACAGTATTATGCTTTAAAATATATAAAGTCACTTTTATTCCTCCCAACACAGACATGTTACATATCCCCAGATAGCTCAGGTCTGGGTGCACATTATTAGGTGAATGGCACCCAGACTACACGAATACAGTTTAATCGCCATGGAGCCAAAGTCTTTAATCACACAAATAGGCTCCATGGTATAGCTATCTGGGTTACTACAATTCCCATAGAAATACCGAATTCCAGTGTTCGGTTAACCTTGTACGATTAGGACCCAGGCGACAGACGGCTCAGCGGTGTCCGTGCAATTAAGTGTCCGTTTATAGTTCCATAGAATCCTCGCCGAACACCGCTGGTCTTTCGCACGATTAAAATGGCCGCTACCTCGTGGTCGGCAAACGAACAAAGGCCACCCAGCGTTCATCAATTAAGCTGCGGTTAACCGCAGCTTCTGGGCGGTTAATTGACGGCACACTCCATCTCCTAGGTGGTCCCTCATACGGTAGTTTGTTCGGTAGCTGGAATCTACCGAACACCCCGGCTGAAAGGCACGAATATGCCTTTCTGCAGGTAAAATAAAGCTTTTTAAAGTCTGGTCCATAGTCCAAAGGAAGCAGGCGAGCAACCAGGCTTCTCCAGCTCATAGTGGCGAGGTTGGTTTCGCCACACTTCTCCCCTTTACCAACTAGACTAACAGGGTACCTGACCTCCTGCCGGTCAGTGCCCTGGTTAGTCCAGCAACCCACCCACAAAACACAACTATTAGTACAGCCCCCCCACAATAACTGGGTACTACACCTGAAAAAATTACAAACTTGTCCAGGTCCAGGTGTCTCACCATGACTGTGTGGGGAACAGTTAGGCTGCCTTGGTGGGTTGCTGAGGGGGCAGAAACCAGCGGTATTCTGTCCTGGTGCCAGCACTACCACGGAAGTAGTCTGGTTGGAGCCTGGTTGCGGGAGACTGACTGTCTCCCCTTTAGGTGCATAGCTCGGCTGCCGGAGGGGGAGACCGACTGTCTCCCCTTTGGATACACCGCTCTGTGGCTGGGGGACAGGACCGACCGTCCCTACCCCTTGGGCTGTAAGTACAGAGACTACGGTCCCATCTGCACAGTCGTGGGGCTTAACATCTCCCCTTGGTGGGTTAGGCTGCCGCTGGAGAGAGGGTGTAACAAGCTCCTCTCTCTGGACGGTAAACTGCCGCTGGGGAAAGGGGGTAGCAGGCTTCTCTCCCTGCCACTCTCTCTGCTGGTGGAAAGGGGGACCAGCTGTCTCCCCTTTCATTCTCTTGTCCGGCTGCTGGGGTGCGAGACTGACTGTCTCTGCTCCCGGCAGGACACACTGCCGCTGGGGAGGATGGACGACACCATCTGCTCCCTGGGACACACACTGCCGCTGGGGGGGAAGGACTGCACCTTCTGCTCCCTGGGACAGACACTGCTGCTGGGGAGGATGGACGACACCATCAGCTCCCTGGGGCACACACTGCCGCTGGGGAGGGAGGACGCTGCTCTCCTCTCCCTTCGCTTCACACTGCCTTCTTGGCATATCACTTTGCTGCTGGGGGGCAGGAACAACAACCTCTGCCCCCTGTAACTCAGCCTGCCGCTGGGGAGGAAGGACTGCACCTTCGGCTCCCTGGGACACACACGGCTGCTGGGGAGGATGGACGACACCATCAGCTCCCTGGGGCACACACTGCCGCTGGGGAGGGAGGACGCTGCTCTCCTCTCCCTTCGCTTCACACTGCCTTCTTGGCATATCACTTTGCTGCTGGGGGGCAGGAACAACAACCTCTGCCCCCTGTAACTCAGCCTGCCGCTGGGGAGGAAGGACTGCACCTTCGGCTCCCTGGGACACACACGGCTGCTGGGGAGGATGGACGACACCATCAGCTCCCTGGGGCACACACTGCCGCTGGGGAGGGAGGACGCTGCTCTCCTCTGCCTTCGCTTCACACTGCCTTCTTGGCATATCACTTTGCTGCTGGGGGGCAGGAACAACAACCTCTGCCCCCTGTAACTCAGCCTGCCGCTGGGGAGGAAGGACTGCACCTTCGGCTCCCTGGGACACACACGGCTGCTGGGGAGGATGGACGACACCATCAGCTCCCTGGGGCACACACGGCCGCTGGGGAGGGAGGACGCTGCTCTCCTCTCCCTTCACTTCACACTGCCTTCTTGGCATATCACTTTGCTGCTGGGGGGCAGGAACAACAATCTCTGCCCCCTGTAACTCAGCCTGCCGCTGGGGAGGAAGGACTGCACCTTCGGCTCCCTGGGACACACACGGCTGCTGGGGAGGATGGACGACACCATCATCTCCCTGGGGTACACCTTTGAGTCTCCGAAACGCACTCTGCCGCCGGATAGGGCGACCGATACCCTTGGCTGGATCTGCCATGAACCGCAGGTACTCATCTACAT
This sequence comes from Pelobates fuscus, assembly GCF_036172605.1. NCBI lineage: Eukaryota > Metazoa > Chordata > Amphibia > Anura > Pelobatidae > Pelobates > Pelobates fuscus. The sequence goes on from NC_086324.1 coordinate 160,588,546, forward strand.
GTCCACTCACAAGCTGCACGCATTTCTCCGGGGGGTTGGGTCCGAAGAAAATCAGTCGTGATCTCAGCTCTTTGTCAAACTCCTCCTGCGTGTAGCTGGGTGCCATGCTTGCTCTGCTGCAGTTGGTTCCTTGTAGATAGGGGCGCTGTACGGGTACTGGCGTTGCCCTCACTTTGTAATCCAGGAATGGTGTTGTCTGTAGCTGTCCCTCTGGTTGTAGGAACGATCCCGCCGCTTGCCACCAATTGTAACGGACCGTTTCAGCATAAAAGGGGAAAAATGCGTTTAGGCGATAATCCCCTTTTCCATAGACCAGCAGCTACCATAAGCACCAACTTCCCGAACTCCCAAACTGCACAAATTCACCAACTCTCGAACAGCAGACACACGAACCCTGGAAGCAGCCGAACAGGAAAAGCAATATGGACAGCTTACACTCCTGGCAGTCGACATACAGTCCCCTTCCCCCCAAGAAAGAGACACACTCCAGCTTCAGGGTTAAACAGCAACTCATTTACTCAGGGCTACCTGCCCAGTATTTATGCAGGTCTCCCACCTGGTGGACACTCCCCTAGGGGACCAAATGGAAGACTGTAACAAAGGACAGACATAAACCAATTACAGACACACAGCAGTAAACATTCCCACAATGCATCCTGGTCTCCTCCCTTCTGCCCTGGAGATAATTGTAGAGGTAATCCACTTATCTCACAGGACAAAGACAAGACTCCATTACACATGTGGGGATCTAAATACAGTATTATGCTTTAAAATATATAAAGTCACTTTTATTCCTCCCAACACAGACATGTTACATATCCCCAGATAGCTCAGGTCTGGGTGCACATTATTAGGTGAATGGCACCCAGACTACACGAATACAGTTTAATCGCCATGGAGCCAAAGTCTTTAATCACACAAATAGGCTCCATGGTATAGCTATCTGGGTTACTACAATTCCCATAGAAATACCGAATTCCAGTGTTCGGTTAACCTTGTACGATTAGGACCCAGGCGACAGACGGCTCAGCGGTGTCCGTGCAATTAAGTGTCCGTTTATAGTTCCATAGAATCCTCGCCGAACACCGCTGGTCTTTCGCACGATTAAAATGGCCGCTACCTCGTGGTCGGCAAACGAACAAAGGCCACCCAGCGTTCATCAATTAAGCTGCGGTTAACCGCAGCTTCTGGGCGGTTAATTGACGGCACACTCCATCTCCTAGGTGGTCCCTCATACGGTAGTTTGTTCGGTAGCTGGAATCTACCGAACACCCCGGCTGAAAGGCACGAATATGCCTTTCTGCAGGTAAAATAAAGCTTTTTAAAGTCTGGTCCATAGTCCAAAGGAAGCAGGCGAGCAACCAGGCTTCTCCAGCTCATAGTGGCGAGGTTGGTTTCGCCACAGTCATCCTTTAGGCATGCCAGTTTGGTTACTTTGGCCTTTAGGCATGCCAGTTTGGTTACTTTGGCATAAAAGGGATTCCCAACAATTCTCGCTTTATTGAATAACCCTGTTATTGTCATCACACCTAACATGCTGACACCACACATGGCTAATCCTACTCATATAGGAGCAACGTATGCTGGAATGATCCTTTGAATTGTATATGTAGATGTTTGTGTATACACACATAAATGTACGTCTATGAGCTAGATAGTCCTTTTTTTGTTTTTTGCAAATTTTATTTAATGCTTTGTGTTTTGTTTTTTTTTAAACAAAGACTATGTTCTTAATTAAATATTTATTTAATATACGGTAGTCCATATTTATTTATTATATTTGGATAAGCTTTTGGAATTATCACAATTTGTTAGAAAACATTTTCAAATGATTGATCTACAAAAATTGGAGATTATGCTATTTTTAATTTACCTATAATCTTAATTTTAATAATGACAGGAGGCGAGTATTTTGCTTAGTCTTTGTTTACTAAGATCCACAGCAGCAAAAATCAACAAGAGGGACTTTAATCAATCAGAACAAAACCTTGGGAGGTAATATATGCCCTGTGCAAAACAGTTACCTCCTCTTCCTTTGATGTGACTAAAACAAGGAATAAATTACTAAAAAAAACAAAATCAATAAAAAAACAAACAGCAAAAGTAGAAATGCAGATGAAGACACGTCCGGTGAACGAATTTTCAGATCAACGAGGTAATGAAGAAGATCACACTGAAACGAAAGAGAAAATACATGAAAGGCAACTGTCAACATGATAACGATAAACATTCTATAACCATACATGAAGGACTACAACAACAATATCATACTATGAGATATATGGAATTACACCAATATACTAGCAAAACATTAATAAATTAAGCAAGAGATATCACCATAAGTACAACAATAATGAAATACACAAGTATTCCCCAGGAAAGGGAAGGAAAATATTTGCCTCCTGTCACTATTAAAATTAAGATTATGGGTACGCTTAAGATACTATATTCTACAATTTTAAGACATGACAGGAAGCTTCATATTTTGCTTATTTTTTAATGGTCAGTCAATAAGGAAAATAAGGCATTAGTAGAAGGACGGAAATAGAAGATAGGAAAAGTTTCTTCATCCAATCATTCAAGTGGAGGATACCAGAGAACTAAGCTCAAGAAGTTGCCGTACAACCGAACCGAATCCTCCCTGAAAGAGATGTCTACAGCTGCAAGGGAAAGCAACTAATGGACCCAGCAAACCAGAGTAGTAGTAGTAGTCAACATCAAAGGCCAGAACACCCTAGATCCAACGGAAGGATACCAGACATAGTAATAAAGTTAATTTTAATATAATTATTCAGAGATAGAAGTTTGTTGGTGGTCTAATTCCACAAAAAGCAAATAATGAGATCCATGTCCCAAAGATGGTTATATTTGGGCATCGGAGGACAAGACATCTTGATGCTTCATAAGAGTCAGCAAACTAACAGATTCTGAGTGATAGAGGTCCATTGTGTCAAAACATGGGCAGCTGAGGTGGCTGACCTCATGACATTGATGGACCTGACTAAATAAAAGACGATACAGAAAGTTCAAGACGTCAGAGACAGGTGTAGTAAAGGGATCAAGATCCGTCTCCAAATGCTAACTATACGAAGCATTCCACATCTCATGTCTGGTTCTCACAAATCCCATAAGAGGTCCTCAGTTGCTTGTGATAAGTCTCCAACATTCCAGCTTTCCCTGAAACAGTCCAGGCCACCAGTCGTAGATGGTCTTGGAGGATCAACAGATGGGGTTCTTCCTGTGGGTTGCAGAGCATGAGGGAAAACAACGGGATCAGTATCGGATCATCACAGGATATCTCCAGCTGGTCAGGGAAACAAGGCTTGACTCTGCCAAAATGGGGTGATCTACAAGACCAACACCTTCTGGACGTGAAGGCGATGAAGGACCCTCACAATCTGTCACGAATTTAGGTGCTCCTGGTGTCTGTGCTGCTACCCTCAGTAGGTCGCGCGGCGCATACGCTCCATGCGGCCGCACCACTTGAACAAGGAATATAGTACACTTACCATTCGGATCAGCGAACGGCTCCCTCTCCTGGTTTCTGCTGTTCAAAATCTACTGTTTCTTCCCTGTACGAGTATAGACACTCCCTACTTGTCTTTTATATATTTAAATGTTGTGATGTCATGCCTGGCCTTAAAGAGACCACATCATCCAGGTGACCCCATTATTAATCATTTTGGAGTTGCAGAGATGACGTGGACCAATCTGAAATATTGTTAGCGTATATAATGCTAATTTGAGCACTTAGTCAGAGCCCTATCTTGGTTACTGCCTATATATACGTTAGTGCTAATAGTCACTCTTGATATATTTTGATATTGGCTTTGGCTTCTATTTGACCTTGTGTAGTTCTGATATCCTCACTTTGCTTGTTTCTGACCTTGAGTATTTATGGTATCCTGATCCTTGGCTATTACTGACTTTGTCTTTATCTTTCTTATGTTAAGTCCGGCCACTCTAAGGCCCGGTAATACGTCTATCTAGTACCTCTGTTTGTGGGATTTGTCATTCATGTAAGTTGGGGTACGGCCCCGTGACATTACGATAGGGTCATGGACCCTGCAGGAATGGGATCCCTTCAAACCTCATGTGAGGCAAAGCTTGAGGAAGCAGATCACAGGATTTATCAATTCGCTCAGGCTTTACAGACCTTATTAGTGAGAACCGCTAGCAGGAAATAGGAGTAGGTGTTATACTTTCACAGCGCAAGCCCCCTGACCAACCATTTCACCCTTGTGGGTTCTATTTCCAGAAAAATGTCAGACAAGCGTCATTATGACATAGGGAATAGAGAGTTACTTGCCATAATTGTTGCATTGAAAGAATGTAGGCATCTCCTAGAACAGTGGTTCCAAACTTTTTTTCACTTGAGTACCGCTTGGTAGGCCTTTTTCATAAATTGTACCCCTCATTTTAGCAAAGTGTTTGTAATAAATATGGTTGCTGTTATTCAAAATGTATATGTTTTTTCTCTGCACCATCTCCCCATTTTCTTTGCCCAAGGCTTCCCTGCTTCTCCTCTGCCCAGACTCCCCTGCTTCTTCTCCCCCGACTCCCATGCTGCTCCTCTCTCCCAGATGTATGTTTGTGAGAGTGTGGATCTGCAGTATATATATATATATTGCAGATACACACACTGACACACATGCAGATACACTGATACAAACAATGACACACATGCGGATGCACAGGCACACAGATAAAAACACTGACATACATACAGATGCTGACATACAACATCACACAGACACACAGATACAAACACTGCCACACTTGCAGATACACAGACAAACATATACAAACAATGTTACAGGAATCAGGGAGATCTATTAGGGCATGGGTGCATTTACAGAGGATGTAATGAACCCAGAAAGTAGTAGACAGGAAAGGGTTTTAGGTGGTCTAATGTTCAGGACAGGTAGCAAAGGAGCAAGGTCAAGAGTCAAACCAAAGGTTAGAAGCCAGGAAATCCATTAGCAGGAAGTTTTACCGGGTAATCAGGAGCCAGGAAGCAGGATCAGGAACCGGGAACAAGAATCAGGAACCGGTAACAAGAATCGGGATCAGGAACAAGAGTCAGGATCAGGAACCAGAAACAATAACCGGGATCAGGAACCAGGAACCAGGAACAAGTACCAAGATCAGGAACCAAGAACAAGGACCAGGATGCCAGGAGACTGGGGCAACAACCAGAACAACAAAGCAGAAACAATAACCAGGATCAGGAACTGGGAACAAGAATCAGGAACTAGGATCAGGAACCGGAAACAAGAATCAGGATCAGGAATCAGAAACAATAACCAGGAACAAGGACCAGTACACCAAGAAACTGGGGCAACAACCAGAACAACAAAGCAGAAACAATAATCAGGATCAGGAACTGGGAACAAGAATCAGGATCAGGAACAAGAGCCAGGATCAGGAACCGGGATAAGGAACAAGGAACAAGGAACAAGAACCAGGATCAGGAATAAAAAATAATAACCAGGACACCAGGAGACTGGGGCAATAACCAGAACAACAAAGCACTGACCAAGTGCAGTGCTTAGTGGAGCCCCAAGAAGCCATAAAGGTGAAGCCAGGACCTGGTGCCATCTTGATTGCGCCGAGTCTACTCTCACCTGCTCCTACAGCACCCCAACCCCTTCCTGGTCAACTCCAGAAGGTGGCCATCATCTTTCAGCAGCGGTGCCATTACTGAGCCGGATACGGAGCACTGCCAAAGCGACAGCACTCGAAGACCTGCTCTTAGGATGCCATGGAGCACAGGATCAGGGACCTGACGTTATTTTGTGCAAATTGAATCGCACCTTTAAACATAGCATTTGAATCTTTGAGTCGATGAGGGTTTGGTCCTGAACTGGAATGTTCTGAAAAGCGATCACATATTTTCTCACCGATGTTGGCCAATTCTGAAAGGAGAGAACAATTCTGCCTGCTGTAAATTGAGAAGAAACATTCAGGACAGGAACAATAAGCTGTGGAAATTTTTTCTCTGCCTCTGCCCCAAGAGTCTTCTTTTTTAAAGGCTCACTAAATAACTTGGGTTCAATGTGCAACGAGCAGAGGGCAGCATAGCTATTACCTAGTAGGCAGATGGATTGTTGCAATTATGGTCCAGTTTGGTACCCTGGTAGACAGCATGATCAGCAATACCAGCAATATCAGCAATAAGTACAATATCTTTGCCAGCGACCCCAGGATATCAAGGAATTTGTCTTCCTGTAGTTTCAGTACCCTTTCAATGATCCTACGAGAGTCCCGACCAGTTCGGGACATGAAAATAAGGTGTGAACTCCGGGGTCTGAGCAATTTTGTCCGGCAGGACAGGTCTGGGGCATTAGTTCTAAAGCGATTGCATACCTCTTTATCTAGAGGTTTTCTTAATCAGAAATGAATAAACTTTGCCAAATGGTCATAAAAGGATGCCTGATGTACCTGGGGTTGAAAAGTGGGTTTCCATTGGTGTCCAGGAAGATCTCACCAGTAGACTGTGGGCCAGAGGCCTGTGAGTTGCTAGATGTGTGGGGCTCACCCAAAAATGATTCCTGAATAAAGCAACATTCTCTTCGAGGTAGTTCCTCCCTACCATCCTCATCATCAGAGGGGGTAAGCCCAGCACCCCACTCATCGATAACAGAGGGGTATGTGTTGTTTTCCTCGGAGGAGTGTATCTGGGGGTCCTGCAGAGCCTGGTCGTCTATGTATCTTGACTGCTCCATCAGAGCCTTGTCCTTGGCAAGGGTGGTAGCTGTGCAATTTAAGTACCACTTGGAGGATTTTGTGGCATCATGTGCAGATGCCTCCAAGTCTGTAGCGTCACACTGATTATCAGCAGCCAGATCCAAGAAAGAGTACTCCTAAGGAAATTGCTTTAACACTTGAGATAAGGCTTTCTCCATGGAAGTCGACACTGCAGCATTAATCATAGCCTGATACTCCTGAGTGTTGGCCTGATATTTACTCATGATTGAAGATCATGGAGAACTCCCAAACCTGTACCAACAAAGTGGTAGATGTCAATATGTGCATGGATGTATAGGGGTGTTCCCAGGTCTGGACTGTAAAACTGGGGCTCATCCAGGCTACAGTGTCAGGTGCAAGACCTCAGAGTAACAGTACTGTACTATGTATGTCTGGGGCTCACCCAGCAGGGCCTTGTGAGAGTCAGCCTCAAGGCCCCTCAAGGAAGGAGGCTGTATGATCAGTGGTAGGCAAGTGGTTAGTATAGAGGGGGCTCACCCCTATTGTACACATTTGAGAAGGCTCACCCCTTGATATAAAGTGGTGCACAGCAAATGACAACATTCTGAAGGTATTGTTAGACCCAGCAGTAGTTTAGTATGAGGTACTCATCCCTAGGTATGTGTATAAATGACAAGGCAAAGTGGGAGCTCACCCCAGTGATACAGCAGAGGACCACCCCTTACCTCTGCACAATCTTGAATGTCCCAAATGAGATATAATGATAATATATTAAACACCTCATGTGGGATACCATAAAAACCCAGCAAGTATGTAGCACTCGTAAGATGCAACTAATCTGTAAAGCAGACCCGCTGTAAAACAACATTAGGTAGGAGAGAGAGACAGAGGACACCTTGCCCGACTTAATTGGGGAAAATTCCTCAGAAATAAGTGCCGTGCCGGCCTGACAGACAGATCCAAGATGGCCTCTGGAGATCTCGCTGTGACGGACCGACTGCACCCCGACCGTGTACCTCCGTCAATCGCTGCTTCCTAGTACTGAGGAGTACCATAAGCACTGTGCTGGAGCACCATAACCACTCCAAAACCCACGAACCGCCACAGCTTGGTTGGGGTCTCGCCATCTCCTACCCACCCTGGACCTACGACAAGGCTCCAGGTTCCAGTGGGTGAACCTCTCTCGCTGCAGAGAGTCAAGCAGGATCAGCTCTTACAAGAGCTTAGTGATTATACTCAGGAGATTATAGTGATTATATCAATCCCCTGAGTGTAGTTCTCCAATCCCCCAAACATGAGCTGAAACTTCATCAAGGTGCAAGATGATCTCAGAGTTTAATGGTACAGGTTGGATTATTAAACAACATTTCATGCCAGAGGAACACCCACTGGACCTGATGGGGCACAGGAACACAAAGCACACAAACCAATCAGAACAAACATACAGTATGTGACACGCCCATGTACAGCACATGTCAGGGCTCCGCGGGCAGCGGTGAGGGGAGGCTGCAATCCTCTCGCAGCACTCACCCTCGGTCCGTCGCCGCCCGCGGTCCCCTCTCCCCTTACCGTTAAGCGAGCGGCGTCTTCTCCTCCTGACACGCCGCTCGCGTCCTCCTCTCCTCCTCCCAGCGGCAGCATGTCTAACGCTGCACGCTGGGAGCCGGCACTATTATCTAAGCGCCGGGGTCACTCACGTGACCCGGCGTTAAAGCTACAGTGCAACAAACACAGTGGGGGGTATAGATATCCTCCACGTGTGTTTGTTAATACTGATTGGTGGTTAGCCAATCAGGATTCAGGCTAGGATTTAAATACTTACCTTTCCTGTCTATCTGTGCCCTGTTGTGGTCTTTGCTTTATAGTATCGATTGTGAACGTGTGCTTTCTGGTTACGTACCCTCTGGCTTGTTATACTGACTTTGTGACTTTCTCCTACCCTTTGACCTCGGCTTGTTTCTCGTTATTCTGTTTTCTGGTTCCCCTTTCTCGGCTTGTCTCCTGACTATTCTTTGTGTGCTTAGCCCGGCCACTCTAAGGACCGGTACAGCACACTTTCTCTGTGTGTGTCTGTGTGTGTGTTAGCGTGTTGGGTTCCCCGGGATCGTGACATTACAACAGGGCCATAATGGAACCTGCTGACATACCACAGCTCCTAGTTAATCAGGAGGCTAGAATGGATGGCTTGGACCACCGTATGGATCAGTTTGCTCCAGCTTTGCAGACCATACTGGCTCGTACTGCACACCTGCAGCCTGCCGTCCAGGAGGCGGTTGCTGCTGTGTCCGAACCCATTGCCACTCCAGTACCCGTTCCTGCTCATATAGTCCATATGACACCGCCACAGCGCTATAGTGGTGACCCAGCTTTGTGTCGTGGTTTCCTCAATCAAATTGACATCCATTTGGTACTGAATCCACGTTCCTATCCCACTGACAGAACTAAAATTGCCTTTTTGATAAACCACTTGTCAGGGAGAGCTTTAGCATGGGCTAATCCCATGTGGGAGAATGCTTCCCCAATGTCCTTTGCAGACTTTTTGACCGCATTCAAACGCACATTTGATCAACCCGGTAGGGTTGCTTCTTCTGGCAAAGCTCTGCTTAGGGTCCGACAGGTTAACAGATCTGTAGCGGATTACACTATCTAATTCCGCACTCTAGCAGCTGAGGTGGTTTGGAATAATGATGCCCTCGTTACAGCCTTTCAGGAGGGTTTGGCTGCTTACATCCTGGACGAAATAGCGTCCAGGGAATTGCCTGTCCTTCTGGATGATCTTATAGATTATATCATCCGTATTGATAACCGTATTAGAGAGAGACGCAGTCAGAGGCGTATGTATACACAGATGTTACCTGCTTTACCCAGTACTGCGTTACTGGCATTACCCCCTTCTAGCCAACCTCCCCCTGAAACCTTGCAATTGGGTGTTACTGGGTTAACTGAGGTAGAAAAATCATACCGAAGAAGGGAAGGCTTATGCCTTTACTGTGGGAAAAGGGGACATCTTCTAAGAACCTGCCCTGAATTGCGGGGAAAACTGCAGCACCCAAGGCCTAAAGAGGGGTCGACCTCGGGTGTTATGTCGTTTACCCCTCACGTCCCCATTACTAGACCGTTTATTACGGTTACCCTTTTTGTTGGTAATACTACCGTGATTACCAAAGCCTTGATAGATTCAGGGGCTGCTGACAATCTTATGGATGAGAGTTTTGCTAAAACCGCATCTTTGACTCTGATCCGAAAGGTTACTCCCTTGGCTGTGGAGGCCATAGACGGTAGACCACTGGAGAAACCTCTGGTGACCCATGAGACCAAAGAACTGGTTATGTCTGTGGGTGCCTTGCACAAGGAAAGATTGTCCTTTCAAATAATCAACTCCCCTACAGCCTCTGTCGTTTTGGGCTTTCCCTGGTTGGTTAAACACAATCCGATGATTGATTGGGGTTGTTTGGAGATTCTCTCCTGGGGGAAATCTTGTCAAAGGGAATGTATGACTCGTGTTTGTCCTGTTGGCTTGCTTAATGTACCCACAGCCAAGCCACTTTCTGTTTATGTTCCTCCTGTGTATGCAGACCTAGCTAAGGTGTTTGAAAAAAGGGAGGCAGATAAACTACCCCCGCACCGTGAATATGATTGTGCCATAAACCTCTTACCTGGTACTATGCCGCCTAGGGGTAAGGTATACCCTCTTTCTGAAAAAGAGAACCAGGTAATGGAGGAGTACATACGAGAGGCCTTAAGTAAAGGTTTTATTAGAAGGTCCTCCTCTCCTGCTGGTGCTGGTTTCTTTTTTGTGGCAAAAAAGGAGGGCGATTTGAGACCGTGTATAGACTACAGAGCCCTAAACAATATAACGATTAAAAATGCCTATCCGATTCCCCTCATTACCGAATTGTTTGATCGTGTCAAAGGTTCTAGATATTTTACTAAACTAGACCTCAGGGGGGCTTATAACCTTGTTCGTATTAAGGAGAATGATGAATGGAAAACGGCGTTCAATACGCGTAGTGGGCATTACGAGTATCTGGTCATGCCTTTTGGATTGTGTAATGCTCCTGCCGTTTTTCAGGACCTCATAAACGATGTCCTTAGAGATCTACTGCATGTCTGTGCTGTAGTCTACCTAGATGACATACTTGTATATTCTCCAGATTTGAAGACACATCATACTCATGTTAGGATGGTGCTTAAAAGGTTGTTGCAGAATGGTCTTTATTGTAAATTAGAGAAATGCTTATTCGACCAAACCTCTGTACAATTCCTGGGTTATGTTATTTCTGAACAAGGATTCAGCATGGATCCTTCAAAATTGGAAGCTATACTGTCCTGGCCCCTTCCCCAAGGACTTAAGGCAATACAGCGATTTATAGGGTTTGCCAATTATTATAGAAAGTTTGTTAAAAACTTCTCATCCATTATTTCCCCTATCACTAAACTGACAAAAAAGGGTTTACACCCCAGGGTTTGGAATCCTAATGCTATTGTGGCCTTCGAGACTCTAAAAAAGGCATTTGCCACTGCCCCTGTGTTACACCATCCTGATCCTTCCCTTCCCTTTGTACTGGAAGTAGACGCCTCTGAATCAGGTATAGGAGCAGTGTTGTCACAAAGACAATCATATGACGAACCCCTCCTTCCCTGTGGGTACTTTTCAAAACGCTTGTCAGAGTCTGAAAAGAATTACGACGTTGGGAACAGGGAATTATTAGCTATAGTGATGGCATTTAAAGAATGGAGGTACTTGTTAGAGGGAGCTAGACACAAGATTTTGGTTATAACCGATCATAAAAATCTATCCTATATCGCAGATGCTAAGAGGTTATCCTCTCGTCAGGCTAGATGGTCTTTATTTCTCTCACGTTTTCAGTACATAATCACATACAGGCCTGGTTATCGAAATGTCAAGGCTGATGCCATCTCCCGCCAGTACGAACCTGTAGATTCTATTACCTCCACTCCTGAGCCCATTGTACCCACAACTAATATAATAGCTACTACCCGTTTGGTTATCTCGTCTCTTTTTCTTGATGGTATCAAGTCATACCAACCCCAAGCACCCTCTGAGACCCCTACTGGTAAGCTGTACGTGAAAGTAAAAGACAGAAAGAAGTTGTTGACTTTATTTCACACAGCCAAAACGGCTGGTCATCCAGGGGTTACCAAGACTTACAAGGGTCTTCTCCAACAGTTTTGGTGGCCCTCACTCAAAAAAGACGTGGTAGATTACGTGCAGGCTTGCCGTGTCTGTACACAGTGTAAGTCCCCTAATGTTAAACCCCTGGGACTCCTTATGCCCCTATCTGTACCCAAGGAACCGTGGACACACTTATCCATGGACTTTATTGTGGATCTTCCTTCATCTGATGGGCAGACAGTAATTTTGACTGTAACGGATAGGTTCTCCAAAATGGCGCACTTCATTCCGCTTAAGAAGCTACCTTCTGCGGTTCAGTTGGCTCAGGTGTTTGCCAAAGAAGTGTTCCGCTTGCATGGTATACCACAAGATATCGTATCTGACAGGGGCCCTCAGTTTGTCTCTCGGTTTTGGAGAGGCTTTTGTGCTGAGATGGGGGTCTCCTTATCGTTTACTTCCTCCTATCATCCGCAATCTAATGGAGCTGCCGAACGAGCAAATCAGTCTGTGGAGTTGTATTTACGCTGTTTCACGAATGCACACCAGGACAACTGGTCCCGTCTCCTTCCCTGGGCTGAGTTTGCCAGGAACACTGTGTCTCATTCTTCTACTGGCGCAAGTCCTTTTATGGTGGCTTATGGGTTCCAACCCGCTGTCCTTCCCGGTGTATTCTCCGACAAGGGAATGCCCGCTTTGGACGAGCACCTCGCCTCCTTACGGAAGATGTGGGATCAGGTCCATGCTGCTCTTTGTCGTGCTGCTGCTACTCAAAAGAGGTTTGCTGATCGTCGTAGGTGTGCGGCTCCTTCTTATGCTCCGGGTGATAGGGTTTGGTTGTCCTCTAGGAATCTCCGCCTTAGGGTTCCCTCGATGAAGTTCGCGCCCAAGTTCCTTGGTCCCTATAAGGTGTTGCGTAGGGTGAATCCTGTATCCTACTCCCTGGCCTTGCCTCCTTCCATGCGCATACCTAACACCTTTCACACCTCCCTTTTGAAGCCCTTGCTCTGTAATCGGTTCTCTGGCTCTCTCAGGCGTTCCGATGCCCTCCGCGCGGTCTCTAGTGACGTATATGAGGTGGCTGCTCTCCTTGATTCTCGTTTCTCTCGAGGTCGGTTGCAGTATCTAGTTGATTGGAAGGGTTATGGCCCGGAGGAGCGGTCGTGGGTTTCTGTCTCTGACTTGGACGCCCCCTCCTTGATCCGCTCCTTTCATGCGCGGTTTCCTTTGAAGCCTTCGGCTTCCCGCCCCCTGGGCGGTCTTCGAGGGGGGGGTTATGTCAGGGCTCCGCGGGCAGCGGTGAGGGGAGGCTGCAATCCTCTCGCAGCACTCACCCTCGGTCCGTCGCCGCCCGCGGTCCCCTCTCCCCTTACCGTTAAGCGAGCGGCGTCCTCTCCTCCTGACACGCCGCTCGCGTCCTCCTCTCCTCCTCCCAGCGGCAGCATGTCTAACGCTGCACGCTGGGAGCCGGCACTATTATCTAAGCGCCGGGGTCACTCACGTGACCCGGCGTTAAAGCTACAGTGCAACAAACACAGTGGGGGGTATAGATATCCTCCACGTGTGTTTGTTAATACTGATTGGTGGTTAGCCAATCAGGATTCAGGCTAGGATTTAAATACTTACCTTTCCTGTCTATCTGTGCCCTGTTGTGGTCTTTGCTTTATAGTATCGATTGTGAACGTGTGCTTTCTGGTTACGTACCCTCTGGCTTGTTATACTGACTTTGTGACTTTCTCCTACCCTTTGACCTCAGCTTGTTTCTCGTTATTCTGTTTTCTGGTTCCCCTTTCTCGGCTTGTCTCCTGACTATTCTTTGTGTGCTTAGCCCGGCCACTCTAAGGACCGGTACAGCACACTTTCTCTGTGTGTGTCTGTGTGTGTGTTAGCGTGTTGGGTTCCCCGGGATCGTGACAGCACACAATCCCTCCCCTCTGCTTGGGAGATAATTGAGTAAAGTCCTGTAAGTAACTCAATTATCTCCAGGCAGAAAAAACACATTTTCACAAAGTTCAGAAAGTACCCTAAAACATAACACATCCCCGGATAGCCCTGATCTGGGTGAACAACATATCCAAAAATCACCCAGATCAGAGCAGGGGTTCAAAAGTTCCATGGAAGTCTCTTTTTGACCAGCCACAAGCATGGTTTATGCCCAAAATAGTTCCAGAGAATTAGGCTGTGCGGCCGGTCTATTTCCAATTACCGGTATGAAAAAAGTGCACTTCAAATAGTCGAACGGGACCGTTCGTGCAGAAAGTCAGGGTTCATGTGTGTTCGGTAGATTATTTCTACTGTACGGCGCTCTGTTCGTGCATATTTAGCCGAACATAGATGAAGGTGGAAGTCCCAGCGGTGTTCATGCCGTCGAGTGTCCGATTTCAGTTCCATGAACTCGACAGCAAAACACAGCTGACCGCGTTCGATTAAACAAGATAGCCGCCGCCACGTGTTAGACTATACGAACGGCGACCACTGAGCCATTCGGCAATTTGGCTGTGGTTAGCTCCCAGCCTGGGGGGTAAATGGGCTGCACACTTGTGTGTGGTCCGACTGTTCGGTTGTTTGTTCGGTAAACAAACACCATAAATAGAATCCATTCGGTAGCCCCATATAGCAAACCGCAGAGGGGAAAAGGCATGAACAAAGCCTGTCCTTAGTGCTGAAGCCAGATCTAATACATGGGCCATAGTCCTGGGGCAGGAGGCTGTATTTTTTTTCAAATACAAAAAGTCTTAGCTGAATAAATCTTCCTTACTCACTTACTCAGCTAAGACTTTTTGTATTTGGACTATTTTATTATTTATCATTTATTGGTCATATTTGGCGCAGCTTTTACTTATTTTTTCTTTTTTCTTTTCTCTTGTTGTATTTAAAGGGTCTTGAGGGATTCCCTTTTAAAGTTGCTGCCTTATCCTGTTATTAAGAGCTAACTCTTTCCTTTTTTTGTAACAAAGAGAAGGTGCCTGTTTTGCATTTTGCTTATATTACCTCCCATGTTTTTTTGCTGATTGGTTAATGTTTCTAATTGGTACATTTTTTTTTTTTAGCAGTTTGTGATCATTTGAAAGGTTTATCCCAAAAATCGAGGCCTACATGTCATGTATAGAATATTATCAAACAGGTCAACACAAACATGCAAGTGATGGCTTCTTTGGAAATTATGTGATAAGAAAAAAGCTAACTAAAAGTGTACATTTGATGATAATCAAAATGTGAAAATTGTTATATATTGGCCAAACAGTATGTCTGTCGTTGTGATTAAAGGAACACTTAAGCACTAGGAATACAAACCCATATTCCCCCCCTTCCCCCCCATTTGTGCTAAATATTTTTTGAAACTTCCCGCGCCATGGCTCCCTTGGCGCTGCTCACCTCCCCTTCCCCTTCAACGTCACTGAAGAGGCATGGCCTCCTTCACGACTGTCCAATCCTTCACATAGAGAGTCATGCGTACAACCAAGCATTGAATCAATTCTTACCATCACCCGGCATAGTTTTACTCGGTCAGTGCCACTTGAGCACGTCTAGTGGGTGCCAGTATTACAGCCACTCAAGGTGGACTTAAACCTGCAATGTAAAACTACCCTGTTTCACATTGAGATGGTGTGGCTTAGGTGACTTCAGTGATCTTTTAAGAAAACAACCAAGGTCATCAATAACAGATATACATTTTCGATTTCATCTTGGCCTAATTTATCATATTTATAGGCCTACACATCTAAATGACACGATCAATTACAAAAGTTTTCTGAGTATTTGAAAAAATATATATATAATTAAAATGGATTCAGTCAGTTCCAGCCCAGATTGTCCCTTTTTAGTAACCAGTTCCATAAGTTTTCAGGTTTTAATGAAATTTGTATACATTTCCAAAATTACAACACCCTTTGGGGGAAAGTATATGGTTTTATTTGCTAATATCATCTTGTAGTGCACAAAAAGTTGATTTAGAAAAATTCTCTAATAATATTTATAGCTTGATTTCATGAACACTATAGGGTCAGGAATACAAATGTGTATTCCTGACCCTATAGTGTTAAAAAACAATGTTAGATGGCTGGCACCCTTTGTTCTCAATCTCATTACTTAAGATCCATGCCCCTTGTCTGAGATCATTAGAATTGACGATATCAGCCAATTTAATGCTTTTGCATGGGATCACGCATGGGCAGCCAAACAGAGCCCTGGCCAATCAGCATCTCCTCAAAGAGATTAATTGAATCAATGCATCTCTATAAGGAATGCTCAGCACCTTCATGCAAAGCGTAGAGCACTAACCCAGGAAACACCCGCAGTGGCCGTCTGAGTGACTGCCACTGGAGATGTTAGTAGGCAGTAATGTAAACACTGCCTTTTCTCTGTGTTTACATTAAAATGCCTGCCAGGATTGACTATACTCACCAGAACAACTACATTAAGCGGTAGTTGTTCTGGTGGTGACTATAGTGTCCCTTTGTTTAGCCTGAACTTTGTTATTTGCATTTCAATTCACTTTCACTACAAATTTATGTTTAGTGAACAAAAATTCTTGCATATTGCATTCCTGTTTGGTAGGTTTTGAGTTTTGTATTGTAATAAACATTGACACTGACATATATTATTGTAAATCTAGGTTCATTCCCTGGGTGCTATTTTGCATGGATCGTCCTGATAGTGTGCAGTAGGATGTTCAATTTAAAAATATAAAAGGTATTTATACTTTAGCCTTGGTCGTATTCTATCATTTGATAATTGTTAACATATAATTTGTTGGCGATGATTCGTTGACAATGTTGACATGATCACCATTATACCATTCACATATTTCTTGACAGGACTTTTGACGTTCGACAGGCCTGTGCCTTACTTTACACAGTTAGATAAAAGTGAAAAGAACATATTATCAACTTCATTTTCCCTTATCACATTAAACACTTTTGTACTAAATAACCAAATCTTTCAAAATTAGCAAACCATTTATTTACAAATTCCACACTTAAATCACGCAAAAATGCCTTTATTTTATGGTAAACTAACTACACCTGCTTACCAATATTATACGGGTCGCAGGAGTAAAGAGCAATCGGCTGATAATCCATTAAACTGGCACTGCCACTGTCTGGGGACTTTGTAGAATTAGCCATTCTACTGACCAGAGCCAATCCCTTGTGGGCGCCGCCATCTTCCTCCATAGCATCTTCCTCCGGCATGCGAGAGAGTACAGTATTGCTGTCTATGGAGAATCCAGAGAGATCATGGGATCCTCCGTAGACAGAGCCAATTCTCTGCAGCCATCACTGGTGACGACTTCAGGACTGACACTGTAACTCCGCCCAATGTCTAAGGAAGTCAGATGTAGTAAAAATACATATTTTAAAGTAGTCCTTACTTTGTGTTATGTTTTAATTAGAAATAGATGAAAATTAAAAAAAAAGAAAGACAAAGTAGGAAAAAGGAAGAGAAGAAGATTGATTGAGAAAAGGTAAGTACGACATGACAGTGCCGTTTGGACATAGGTCTGGACATAGGCAATCTCCCGTGACCACTCTCAGCATGAGGCGAGGCAAAAAATGGCCCCATATTTGGAAGAATTCCCCATCTCCTCTGAAGAATAGTCTGTGGAGAAAGTGGCAGCAGTGGAGGTGCTAGATCAGGGGTGCCCAAAAGGCTGATCCTTCAATGTTTTAGAACTACAGCTTCAAGGATGCTTTGTCATTCTAAAGGCATGCAAACATCAAACATCTGGGGATCTACCTTTTGGCGCCCCTACTCTTGGGCAAAGCTCGAATAAGAGGTCCTGTTTGATGAACTCGCAGCAACAGGAAAGCTGTAGGAGAGGCATGAGGTGATGTCCCATCAAGTGCAAAGCCTTAGGTGGTCACCTAACTGATTAAATTATTGAGCTGTCTCAGAGTGGTATTTTCTAAACTTTCTAAAACAGTGGTTCCCAACCCAGTCCTCAAGTACCCCTACCAGTCCAAGATTTTGGGATTACCCAGTTGTGTCTTAGATGTTTTTAGAAGGAAAAAAAAAACACTCTAGACACAACAGGGTAATCCCTAAATCCTTGACCGGTTAGGGGTTCTTGAGGACTGGGTTGGGAACCCCTGTTTTAAAACATTGACAACAACTGTAGATACAGTACCTGTAACTATTTTAAAAGAGCTTTTAGCTGATGTGTGGAAGAACATAGCATGTGATATTTTAAGTTTCTGTGAAGATATTACTGTAGCACTGGGTCAGCAAAATCAAATGGGAGAAACGATGGAACTACAGGAATCATGGCTGTCAATGCTCAAAGAGACAACCTTGGAGTCCTAGCGGGTCCTACAAACGTTAAGTGCCTAGATTGATCTCTTGAGAAACTAGTGGATACAAAGCAACATAAAGATTCAGGGTATCCTGGAGGGCATTATCTTTAGAGAACTTCCCCATTACCTCTGGATTTAAAATTAAATAAAATAAATAATTATTCAGCAAATACAGTATACCCACAATTAAACGTGCATTCATTTAATTATGCTTTTTTTCATTGGGGGGAATATCTAAAAAAAATAGCTTGCAAAAGCTGCAGATCTCTTGTCTGCAACATTTGCAAGCCCTCCCCTTCTAACCCCGCCCAGACTTTCTGTAGCTGTCCAATCACAGACTTCCCAATGTAGCTCAATGAGAAGTCTTTGCAAGGCAGGTGCTCTGGGCAATTGATACCTCTTGAGTTTAGCTCCACTGAGCTAAAAAAAAAAAAAAAGGAAGTAGCAGGGCTGGTTGTCTACTTGAAAGTCGGGGGTAGAACAAGGTTCCTTTATAAAAGTACCAGCTCTATTGAAATCTGCACTTTTTGTAAAATAAAAAAAAAAAAAAAGGACACACTTCACACGTGAAGCATTTCAACAAGCTACAGTGCTTTAGGGGTCTGGAGTGTTCCTTTAAGAGGTTTATTTCCAGGGTTATTTACTAAAGTGAGAATTTAAATTGAATTCAAAAATAATTTCAAATTTAAGGACAAAATAGCTAAACTAAAAACAGAATTAGTACATGTTAAGATATATGTCCTCAGAACGTGAGTTGTAATATATTATGTAGGATGAATACCCTCCCCCCATCTTTTTTTTTTTTACACCCCACAAACTTTAATATTGTTTTACTTTGTACCACTGCGTACGTTTATTTTTTGTCATGTAATCCTTTGAAAACTTTGTTTCAATAAAAAATATTTGAAAAGAATTGATACAACCTCACAGGATAGATACAAAGTAGTCACAGTGCTCAGTTATTTTACAGCGATCAAAAGATCCAAGTTTCATGTCGTTATCATCTCCAAAAGCCAACATTGAGCACCGTAGACAGTTAGTAAAGACTTCCAGAACTTTAACTCAGATCAGAAAAGAAAAAGGTGAACTAGGTTAAAGGATCGAATGTGACATAAAAGACCTCGATTTAATATTTTAGGTAAACTTTTCAAATGATCGCAACCTCTTAGAAGAACATGAGATTTACCTTCAAAAACTCCTGTCGCGGCCACTCGGGTAGAGACACGGGTTTCGCCGCCAAGGATGTTTTTTTTTCCCCTCTCAGAAACTCTGCTGCTGCAAATTCAGTAGTTGAAAAGTATAGCTTCCCAATATGTATAAACCCAGAGCAGGTATAGCTTTCCCCCACAGACATTAGTCCAGACTGAACGCTGGGAGTGAACTGAACTTTATTAGGGGCCACACACAGCCTTTTATGCATAGACACCTACATGAGGCTTCTCACATAAAACTACAGGGTCTTTTCTCCCAAGATCCTCTGTGCCTGAGAGATAATTGCGTGAGAAAAAACTAAAACTCAAATTTCTCTCAGGTGCAGAAAAATCTACAATATTTTATAACACTCCAAAAAAATACATATAACAAACAGGTACCCCCTCAAGTTATATATCCCCAGATAGCCTGAATCTGAGCTCACAACATATCCAAAAAGTGCTTAAATATCACGAACACAGTCGAATCCCCACCGGGGTAATGTTTTGACTGACCGCAAACGAGGCGTCTGCCCAAAATAGTTCCAATATAACTGGTGGCGGTCAGTCTCTTTCGGGAGTACAAAAATGAATAAAATACCAAACGTATGCTTTAGCTGTTGTGTAGAGAATGTTCACCTAATCCATGCGAACAATTTCACCAAACAGTGCTCTTCCAAGATGTAAGGAAACAAACGCAGGTGAGGATGGAAGTTCAGCGGTGTTCGCAAGGTCAAGTGTCTGATTTTAGTTCCATGCACTTAACGACCAAGAACCGCTGCCTGCATTCGTGCGAACAACATGGCCGCCAACACGTGTTCGTGCATATGAATGTCGGCCACCCTGACAAACACTTAGAACGCTGAGGTGTGAATCGTTATTTTTTTATTTATTTTTTTAATTCTTTATTTTTGTTGTGCTTTGGGTAACATAACAAATAAGCTCTTGGTGCCCCAATAGCATTCCTCGAGCACAGTTTCAGGCAAAACAATTGGAACATTAGGATTATCAGCACACATTTTTTGTTTTTAAACGTGAGATTAGTATTGATTAGATCACGTTATTGGTAAATGTAGGTCGCAATAACCAGCGGTGTGGGTACAAGAGGTTAATACACATGACTGATCTAGGCTATTAACATGCACAATTTTTTGCTAGTGTATCTGTCTTATGAGGCATATGCACATTAATGTATGTGTGGTAGGCAGGCTAAACTGAGTGTCTAGGCATAGAATCTAAGGCTACATTAACATAGTAAGAGGTGAAATGCCTAGGGTTTCAGTAGGTTGGCTAAGCGTGTAAGCAAATCTAAGTATAGCAATTAAAGTATAGCAATTAAAGAGTACTGGCAGAGTGCACAGTGCATGAGAGTCAATGGGGGGAGATCACCGGATTTTGTGCTCGTTCTACGGTTCTCAGTGTCCAGTGCAGCCGGCGTCCGCCTGCCGCAGGTATTCAGTCCAGTGCTTGTTTCAGCCGATGCCCAGTTTAGTTATGGTCGAATGGCGGGCTGGTGGCTTCTGTGGGTCCGGTATGTTGTAATGTATAGTCCCGTCTTTGCGGCCGCCCGGCCCGGTTTCTCCGGCTCGGAGGTCTGCTCCTGTAGTTCCCCCCTTGTTGTGCTGCCGTGTGGCCGTTTGTGATGTTGCTGCAACTGGGGTGATGTGTTTCAAGTTGCGCTGGTCGCCGGGGTCAGGTAGTGATACCGGAGAAACTGACGGAAGCCAAGCACAGAGAGATGGACACAGGTTTCTTCAGGAAGGAAGAGATTCTTTATTGGATCACCGATCGGGACTCAGAGGGACTAATGTCACCAAAATACAGCAAGTTCTGAGCCCCGGACAATAGTGCAGGCTCCTTATATAGGCACATAACTCCTCCCATATTAAGCTCCACCCGCACATTCTCTTGACCATTCAATACAAATAAGAATTAACTTCCTGTTTGACCGCATGGCTTGTCCAGCACAATGGAGGAGGGGAATACTACATCCTGTATTCTTGCACATGCTCCGTACACTACTGATCGTATCTTGCCTCGTGCAACCAACTGATCGATACGTCAGCATATGCACGTACACATGCCACGTGGTAATCTCGGCCTACTAAATTTATTTTTACCGAGATTCCACCACATTCCCCCCTTTGATGCCTCTTGATATTTCACAATTACTTGAGGCATCACTAAACCTTAGTTTGCATACACCGCAAGTTACCTTGAACCAGACCAGACTTATCTTATGATGTGAATCTTCAACACTCATCTTCCTGCATTGGTTCTCCCTGATCTAGAGCCTTATATTTATAAATTGCCATTATCTGTGCAGCAGCCTTCCTCTCTGCTATATTTTCTATCAGGCTTTGCACAGACCTAACTACTAAGGGTATAAGACACGGCAGGAGTAGACACAACATTAAAATCAATAGGACTCCACCTACCACTGCCTTAAGCCCTCCAAACCACTCATACCAGCTACCAAACCAACTGCTTGGATTATACCCTTTCCATACCTGAGTAGGCACATGCGCTAGTTTAACCATATGGCTAGTAAGCTCAGCTATTGCTTGCCCTTCGTCATCTATTTGAAGACAGCAATTGCTCAGGTTAAACTTCCCACATACACCTCCCTCTACTGCCAAAAGGTAATCCAAGGCTAATCTATTTTGGTATACTGCTGTCCTCATCCTAGTATTATGCTTCGCTAGAAGATTGAGCGCTTGTGATGTCTCGTTAGTAATGATCTCAACCACCGCCTGTAATCGTATAATACGGTTGAGCATATAAATAGGGGTTCTATAACCAAAAGTACCATCTTCTGCCCACGTGGCTGGCCCATAATAATCTATAATACGCTGGGGAGGCCATTCATTATCTTCCCAGGTGCCTATCTCTATGGGTCCCCTTTTCTTCCTATGATTCACATCATACACTTTAACACCTAAAGTCTCACCTGTTTCAATCGGTAACAAGAAGAAGGATGGTTTGAGCATACCCAACACACATGCCCCTTCCCAGTCCTGTGGCAACTCCGAATAGGCTTTCTTACCACAGATCCAGTACAAATTTGCTGGGGCTCTCCAGGTAGATGTGATGGATAGATCAAACCACACATCCTTTAAATTGGCGTGTCTAGCAAACGGGTTAGATGGTTCTGAGACATTTGAAGCCGACCACCAAGTTGTATTCTTTGTATCATCATCATAAGCTTTTTGCCCTAGACAAGTTAATTCTCCTACAGAAGTATTATACATCATTCCTTTCCTTGCTATGCAAACACAACCTATGATGGAGGTCTTTAATCTCCACTCAGATTTACCTCTAACACTCATATGATAATCGGCTTGTGTAGATATTAATTGGTCAACTGCCTCAGAACCGGACATTACCTCCTTTGCTTCCCAAGGCCATTGGTCTCCCATGTTAGTACCTCCACACACATAGCAGTTGGTAACATTAAGACTACCGGCAATACTTTCAGCTAAATCAATAAACAGGTTTTTAGCATTATGGGGGATCTTATTATCTATGCTCATCTCTTCATAGAAGGAATGATATACTTGATGAGTTTGGGAGGTTACCGTATCAGTCTCTATCCCTATAAACAATATTGTAGCCAGGATCTAAACCCGTCCCATATATTTGAAACCCAAATAAATTACCATATTTATCTAAGAACTTGTCGGGTTTATTTATAAGTATATGGACTGGATTGCATTCCATAGACTTACAATATGGGCTGGTAGGCAACTTAGTCACAATCATGTCCTTGTCTACTGTCTGTCCCCAAGTTGCCCACCCCACACAAGACCAATATGGGCAAAAGTTATAATCTCTATTTGGGCATCTAGGACTCACATATTTATTTTTACTACTGGGACAAATATATTTATCGTTAGACCCATACGTCCTCTCCCATCTAAGATCCCCACATACATTCCACGGCTTTCTACCACTTGATATCGCCTTACACGCATTAAATAGCAGAACACCTGAAGAATATACGAATTCTAATACCGTCTTATTAATTAGGGTCCCCTGAGGATCTCCATTCCTGAGAGTTCTCCTACTCCTAAATGGCACACACTATATTCTATATTTAGGTATCTACATCTTGATACATCTCCTTTACACTCGTATTGTGAATGCCAAATTAGGGTTTGGGAGATATGGTTACCTGTTCTTGTAGTCTTAATGCATACCTCACAGCTAGGAGTGTCGGTACCTCTACCTTCCTGAATATAAAAATACACATAAATAAACATTATCATAAACACATCTTTCGTCGTCATCCTCAGTCTTCGTCCGTGCGAAGGCACCTCAGCTTCCAGGATGTAAGGGCTGCAGGGAATGGAGTTCTGCTCGTCTTCACAGGAGTCCCTTCGAGACTTTTCCTGGCTTATATACTATACGTCGGTGAGCGGACAGACTTTATTATGGCCGTCTAAACACTCACTTTACCAAATCTCTGAAACAATAAAATTTGTAATCCACAAGGTTCCTCGTCACTCCGACTGAGTCGTGCGCTTTAACCGGATCTTGCAGGGATTCTCTGGATCTGCTGTAACTTGCCAAGAATCGACTGCTGCTGATTTAACCCTGGAGTGATGTATCCACGGAGTCACTTCGGCTACTTTTATCGCTGTAGGGGTAGACAAAAGAACAACATAAGGACCTCTCCACTTGGGCCCTAACGGTACATTATTCCACTCTTTAATCCACACTTGGTCTCCTGGGTGGTAACTATGAACTGGGGGATAAATATTCACAGGTACTCTATCTTGTACCCATTTTTGTACCTCCTCCATAGTCTTACCCAACTCTACAACCTGCTGCCGGGTAATTCCTTCTCCCAACTGACTCAAATCCCCCCTTAAGTTACCAAGTACGGGAGGTGGTCGCCCATACATGATTTCAAAAGGAGAGAGGCCCATCCTTCTGGTAGGTGTACTGCGGATTCGCAATAGAGCTATGGGCAAGAGAACGTTCCACTTAAGTTGGGTTTCCTGACACATTTTAGCCAACTGATTCTTAATAGTTCTATTCATTCTCTCTACCTTACCAGAACTCTGGGGTCTATATGCCGTATGAAGCCTCCACTTTATACCAAGCATATGAGTCAGTTGTTGTAGGCACTGATGAACAAAAGCTGGACCATTGTCCGATCCTATAGAGCAGGGTAGTCCATATCGGGGTATTATTTCTCGTAGCAGGAATCTCACAACTTCTCCTGCTTTCTCTGTACGAGTAGGACATGCTTCTACCCAGCCTGAATAGGTGCACACAACCACCAGCAGGTAGCGATGTCCACCCGATTTAGGCATCACTGTATAGTCAATTTGTAAATCGGACATGGGGAGTCCCCCCATAAACTGGACTCCTGGTGGCTTTACTGGTCCTTGTCTTGCATTATTTTTAGCACACGTTACACATCTTCGTACAATGGCCTGAGTCAAGTTGGACAATCTTGGTATGTAGAAATGTTTTCTGAGAGATTCTTCTGTGCTGTCTCTCCCAGAATGTGTCCCGTTGGGATAGTTTTGGACAATTTCTACCGCTAGTGATGCTGGAATGACTATTCTTCCATCTTCCAACTGATACCATTTGTTCTCCAAATACTTTCCAGGTTCAGTCTTTAACCACTCCTCTTCTTGAGCTGTATAAACTGGAGTCCATTGAGACAGTGGAGTTGGTATAAGAGCAGCTATATGCCCCACATACTCCTGTCTTCCCGATTCAGCGGCACGCTTAGCTGCACTATCTGCCATCCGATTTCCTTTGGTCACATCACCATATCCTCTCAGATGCGCTCGACAATGAATAATACCGACTTCTTTCGGCTCCCACACTGCTTCCAATAGTTGTAGGATTTCAGCTGCATACTTGATTTCTTTGCCTTCTGAATTCAATAGTCCTCTTTCTTTATACAAAGCTCCGTGGGCATGAGTGGTTAAAAACGCATACTTGGAGTCCGTATAGATGTTCACTCTTAAACCTTCAGCCAATTGTAACGCTCGTGTCAGTGCTATCAATTCTGCCTTTTGTGCTGATGTTCCTTTCGCCAGTGGCCAAGCTTCTATCACCTTGTCTATCGTTGTTACTGCATATCCTGCATAGCGGATCCCTTCTTTCACATAACTACTGCCGTCGGTGTAATATTGAACATCGGGGTTCTGGATGGGAAAATCACGAAGATCTGGTCTACTTGAAAATACTTCATCCATTACTTCCAAACAATCATGTTGACTTTCAGTAGGTTGTGGCAAAAGGGTAGCTGGATTTAAGGTATTTACAGTCTCTAAATGCACTCTTGGGTTTTCACACAACATTGCTTGATACTTGGTCATACGGCTATTACTAAATCAATGATTTCCTTTGTAATCCAACAACGTCTGTACTGCATGTGGGACTCGTACATAAAGTTCTTGACCTAGAGTGAGTTTATCGGCTTCAGCTACCAGCAGGGCGGCTGCAGCTACGACTCTTAGACAAGGTGGAAGTCCGCTGGCCACTGCATCCAGTTGCTTAGACATGTAGGCAACAGGTCTTTGCCATGATCCCAAGTACTGTGTCAATACTCCCACAGCCATTCTTCTTTGCTCATGTACATACAGGTAGAATGGTCGTGTGTGATCAGGTAGACCTAATGCTGGGGCACTCATCAAAGCCTTTTTCACATCTTCAAATGCCGTTTGCTGTTCTTGAGTCCATAAGAAGGGGTCGTGCTCTGTACCTTTGATAGCTGCATACAGAGGTTTTGCCAGTATCGCGTAGCTGGGAATCCATATCCTACAGAAGCCTGCTGCCCCCAAGAATTCTCGCACTTGTCTTCTATTCTTGGGTATCGGTATTTGGCACACAGCTTCGTTTCTCTCTGGCCCCATAATTCTTTGACCTTCAGAGATATGGAATCCCAGATATTTGACTGTTGGCAAACACAACTGAGCCTTCTTTCTAGACACCTTGTGTGGCGAAACCAACCTCGCCACTGTGAGCTGGAGAAGCCTGGTTGCTCGCCTGCTTCCTTTGGACTATGGACCAGACTTTAAAAAGCTTTATTTTACCTGCAGAAAGGCATATTCGTGCCTTTCAGCCGGGGTGTTCGGTAGATTCCAGCTACCGAACAAACTACCGTATGAGGGACCACCTAGGAGATGGAGTGTGCCGTCAATTAACCGCCCAGAAGCTGCGGTTAACCGCAGCTTAATTGATGAACGCTGGGTGGCCTTTGATCGTTTGCCGACCACGAGGTAGCGGCCATTTTAATCGTGCGAAAGACTAGCGGTGTTCGGCGAGGATTCTATGGAACTATAAACGGACACTTAATTGCACGAACACCGCTGAGCCGTCTGTCGCCTGGATCCTAATCGTACAAGGTTAACCGAACACTGGAATTCGGTATTTCTATGGGAATTGTAGTAACCCAGATAGCTATACCATGGAGCCTATTTGTGTGATTAAAGACTTTGGCTCCATGGCGATTAAACTGTATGCGTGTAGTCTGGGTGCCATTCACCTAATAATGTGCACCCAGACCTGAGCTATCTGGGGATATGTAACATGTCTGTGTTGGGTGGAATAAAAGTGACTTTATATATTTTAAAGCATAATACTGTATTTAGATCCCCACATGTGTAATGGAGTCTTGTCTTTGTCCTGGGAGATAATTGGATTACCTCTACAATTATCTCCAGGGCAGAAGGGAGGAAACCAGGATGCATTGTGGGAATGTTTACTGCTGTGTGTCTGTAATTGGTTTATGTCTGTCCTTTGTTACAGTCTTCCATTTGGTCCCCTAGGGGAGTGTCCACCAGGTGGGAGACCTGCATAAATACTGGGCAGGTAGCCCTGAGTAAATGAGTTGCTGTTTAACCCTGAAGCTGGAGTGTGTCTCTTTCTTGGGGGGAAAGGGGACTGTATGCCGACTGCCAGGAGTGTAAGCTGCTCGTATTGCTTTTCCTGTTCGGCTGCTTCCAGGGTTCGTGTGTCTGCTGTTCGAGAGTTGGTGAATTCGTGCAGTTTGGGAGTTCGGGAAGTTGGTGCTTATAGTAGCTGCTGGTCTATGGAAAAGGGGATTATCGCCTAAACGGATTTTTCCCCTTTTATGCTGAAACGGTCCGTTACACCTTGTATCCTGCCTTCCAGAGAATGTGTAGTAGATCGTGCGTTGCTTGCTGACATATTTCTTTTGTAACTGCTGCTATCAACATGTCATCTACATATTGTAACAATACACACTCTCCTGGGATGGACTCGAAATCCAATAAATCTTGACTTAGAGCTGAACCAAATAGGGTAGGTGAATTTTTAAACCCTTGGGGCAGTCTTGTCCAAGTCATTTGGCGTTTTGAGCCCGTCACAGCGTTTTCCCATTGGAAAGCGAAGATACATTGGCTTTCTGCGGCAATTCGGAGGCAAAAGAAGGCATCTTTGAGATCTAGGACTGTAAAGTAAGTAGCCCCGCCCGGAATTAAAGCAAGCAGGTTATATGGATTGGGTACAACTGGATGTATACTAACAACCGCATCATTGACTGCTCTTAAGTCCTGTACAGGTCGATACTCATCTGTACCGGGCTTTTGAACAGGCAGCAATGGGGTGTTCCAGGGTGAAGTACAGAATTTTAGGATACCATACCGTATGAACTTATCCAGATAAGATTGGATGTTCTTCTTAGCCTTCTGCGGGATGTGATATTGTCGTAGGCTCACTGGATAAACCCCAAGTTTTAGTTCGATTTTAATAGGTGGAATATTGCGGGCCAGTCCTGGTGGGTTGTTCTCTGCCCAAACTCCTGGTATGTTGAATAAGGATTCATCACTCCTAGGGTTTTTGCTAGTCAACGCTGTATAAAGTCGCCACTCTTCTTCCTTTGGTACGGATAATGTCATAATACCTGAAGGTCCATTAAACTTTAAGGATGTTGTTCCATTTGGTAGGAACGTAATCTGCGCTTATAACTTAGATAGCATATCACGTCCTAGCAATTGGACTGGACATTCAGGCATATAAAGGAATTGATGTTTTACTACGTGGCCTCCCAATGTACAGAGTCGACTTTTAAGAACCGTTTTTTCAGCACTTCTTCCAGTTGCTCCTATTACAGTAATAGTTCTTCCAGATGGAGGAGCAACTAGATTAGTCACCACCGAATGTTCAGCACCAGTGTCGATCATGAACGCACTCCGTTTTCCCCCTATTGATACATCGACCATAGGCTCCGCTCGACCAAGGGGGATGGAGCCCGGTCGGTATCAATAGTCCTCCATGACCGTGTCAGACAATCCTACAAAGTCCCTACCTTCTCTATCGCGGGACCTTTGCGCTGCTGGAAAATACCTATCTTCCCTAACACTTCCTCTGTTCCCATTGCTCCCTCTATTACCATTACTCCCTCCGGGGCCTCCTCTACCTCTCGCTCTGCCTCTAAAGTTTCCGTAACCTGCCCTGGGTTGGTCTCTCTCGTACTGCTCTCTTTGTGGACACTCGTTCCTCCAATGCCCTTCTTCCTTGCAATACGCGCACTGATTCCTACTCAAAGGTTCCCTATTCCATCTACTATCGCCTCTATCTGGGCCCCGTCTATCTACGCCTGCGATCGCTACCGCTAGCATATCTGCCTTTTTACGCATCTTGCGCTCTTCCTCTTTCTTACTTTCTGTTTCCCTATTCATGTATACCTTATTCGCTACCTCCATTAATTGGGTGATAGACATTCCTGCAAACCCTTCTAACTTCTGTAGCTTGCGCTTAATATCTCCGTAAGCTTGGCTGACAAAGGCGGAGTTCACCATTCGGGAATTATCTGCGTCTTCCGGATTAAAGGGGGTATACAAGCGGTATGCCTCCAATAATCGGTCATAAAAGACACTGGGTGTAACGGACCGTTTCAGCATAAAAGGGGAAAAATCCGTTTAGGCGATCATCCCCTTTAGATAGACCAGCAGCTACCATAAGCACTAACTTCCCGAACTCCCAAACTGCACGAATTCACCAACTCTCGAACAGCAGACACACGAACCCTGGAAGCAGCCGAACAGGAAAAGCAATACGAACAGCTTACACTCCTGGCAGTCGGCATACAGTCCCCTTTCCCCCCAAGAAAGAGACACACTTCATTTTGAGGGTTAAGCAGGAACTGAGGACTGGGACACCCAGTCTGGCTTTTATTACAAACAAGTACATACAGGACACTCCCAGGGGGAGGATGAAATTAACCAATCACAGGGATGTACCTCCCACACATTTCCTCCCCTTAGATTAACAGTTAAACCAATTATTACATACAATAAAAATACAGTTTTTACACACACACTGTAACTTTAAAACCATACATTCAATTTCAATAAAAATTGCATATTCAGACTCATACATCAAACACAAACCCTTCCGAAAATCAGCCAAATCCCTCCAGTGGATCAAAAGTTAGCTGGAAGTCCTTTATGACCGACCGCAAGCACAATTTCCTGCCCAAAACAGTTCCATAGATTTGGGCTGTGCGGTCGGTCAATTTCATGCCGAAAAAACGACTAAGTCCCATTTCGAACGGGACTTAGTCTCTGGAGCTGCAAGTTCCGTATGGGAGAAGGTAAGGGTCAGCGGTGTTCGGCAGAATGTGTAGCCGATTTTAGTTCCACAGAATCTTTAGCATACACCGCTGACCGCGTTCGACTGAACAAAGATGGCCGCCGCCACGTGCAATTAACCGGCAGTAACCTCACAGCCTGGGAGGTAAATTGCCTGCACACTTTAGCTTCTGGGTGGTCTGCCTGTGTGGTACTTGGTTCAGTAAGCCCTATTTACTGAACCAAGTGGGGGAAAGCCAGGAACAAGTTATTTTACAGGTCTGGGGACATAGTCTTAAAGGGGCATTGTTCACCAAAGTCACAATATGTCCCCAGACGGTTCTTAAAGGGCCATACACACCAATAAAAGTCCATACGTTTTCAGGGGCCATAGTCTTAAAGGGTATTATTACCCAAAGTCTCAATAGGTCCCCAGACAGTTCTTAAAGGGCCAGCAGCAGTACAATAAAATACCATTCACTGTACTTAAAGTGCCAGCAGTCGCACGATAAAATACAATATGCCCCAAATATGTCCAGGGGCCATAGTCGCAGGGCAGGAGGCTAGCAACCAGGCTTCTCCAGTTCACAGTGGCGAAGTTGGTTTCGCCACACTGGGCACTTCATCACTTTTCTGAATCACCTCAACTGTCTTCGACATATTAATGGCTTTCTTCCCTCCGGCTTTCATGCCAGCAATTATAGCGTCTCTATAGGCTCTGAGTTGAACCATATCTGCGCCATTTACATTCCAGTCGGGATCAGTATTAGGGTAATGTGTTGCGGCCCATGCTGCTGGATTGGCTTGATTCAAAGCACGGGCTCTATCCTCTAGCGCTTTAATGGCCGCTTGATTAATCCTTGTCCTTTCCTCATTATTGAACAAAGTCATTAATAACTGCTGGCAATCAGCCCATGTCGGGTTATGTGTCTGAACTATCGAGGTGAACAGATCGGTCATAGCTTGTGGTTTCTCAGTGTACGAGGAATTGTGGGTCTTCCAATTCAAGAGATCGGTAGTCGTGAACGGGACATATACGAAGACTGGGTCAGCATGTGCCATTTGACCTGCGGCATCGATATAGGCTGACCCGGGATTCAGACGAAGAGGCATCTGATAATGTTTTAATTGTTGGGTACCGGTCAGTTGTCGGGTTAGTATGGGGCTACGTGGAGGGGCGTCAGTTAGAGGTTCCGGTCGGGGGGTAATAAAGCATGAGGATGTGGGAGCTTGGTTTTGGGAAAAGTTAGTAAATAGAACACTTCGAGTCGAGCTAGAAGAAGCTTGACCGGAAGTCTGAAGTGGCGCCAAATCAGGATATTCAGATCTAATGGGGGTTGGTTCTGGTTCCGGAAGGGGAGATTTAGTACGAGAGGGGGTGGATTCTGTACTGGAGGAGGAAGCGGAAGTGGATGGGGGCAATGGGGGAAGGGGTGCAGGACTTCCTGCATTCGCGTCACTTCCTCTTAAAGGAAAGTAAGGGGGCGGCAAAGGGATCTCGGACTCAGGGGGCGTGTCCAAAATGGGCCTAACACCAGTCCTAGTGGACAAACAAGTCCTAGCCACCATGAGGCGACATTGCTCCTCGTGGCATGTCTGAATCCATTTTGGCGAGTCATTTACGGCCTGTCTCCAACAATCAATATAAGGAAACTGCCCGTAAAGTTCAGGCCTACCCGACACAGCCACGTGTACGCGCTGTATCAGAGTTGGATCCAAACTGCCACGTGGCGGCCATGCCGCAACCAAAGTAGGCCACTCCCTAGTACACAAAGTGACCAAACGTACAGGAGACATTTTAACCCCAAAATCACATGTTTTGAATCCCTTTTTAAAATTCTTCACCATACAACCTAAGGGATCCGGAATCGTTGACTCCGACGCGCCCATACTTATCAATGGAACGTCGTTGACAACGAATACTATGCACACGTACTTTTCAACAGTCACACCCGTTTCCTCTGGCAACAGCACCACGTGGTACGGTTACCAAGTGAAACGTACACAATAACACAATAAACACTCAGGGAATTCCCGTACACACACAGCTGTTACACCAGTCACTAGATAATCAATATTATGCCCTTTGGCGAAACTATACAGTCACCCACGCTATAATTCTCTATATATGAATTACCCGTCTATAACACACCCCAGTAACATCGTCTTTTACAAATAGCGGTTACAGTACGGTTAGCATAGGTCAAAGCACAATTTAAGGTCACAATACAATTATTAGTGGTTATGGTGTTAAACATGCAATAGACGACAATGATTAGTACTTATATACAGTGTCTGTAAATATACAGGGTTATGGTACCGTGCACTATGATACAGCAACACACTATTAACACTCTCGCTAGACGGCTGAGCTCGCGCTATCTAACAAGATATACACTTTACTAAACAATCTTTAACACATTTACAATCCCAACTAAACTATTGGCCAGTACCTTGAATGGACTACCTAAAACTATATACACCCGTTTTGGTTAGCCACACTGCCCAAGCACCACATATAGCGAGCTAGAGGACCGAATTTACACAGGCGCCTCTTAGTCGATTACTATCAAAAATCTAGTGGGTTCCAAATTTACACGCCTTCCCACTTAGCCAAGATAGGTTGAGAGCTAGCGAACCGAATTTACACAGGCGCCGCTTAGTCTCCCGGTCCCTCCGACCTAGCGAACGTAATATACACCCTAGAACGCTAGTCTAGACAAGACACCGGTGTCCGGCTAGGGCTATTTACACAGGACCCCGCCTGACTAACCAAATCAAACGGTCTGACTAAAGAGCGTTCGAATTGAGCGGTGCGCCTTCGCTCCTTCCCTCCGACAGAGGGGGCAGATTCCATACACAAATAACCCCTTATGGGCCTACCGCACAATCGGTATACCCCTAGTGGGTCTGCCGTCTAAAACAGCAGTTGTCTTACCTCCTCGTTCCTGAACCTGAGTTCACACTCATCGACGGGGACACCCCAGCACTTCTTACGTAGAGGCCGATGATCTCCTGGACAACAGACCAGTGGCGCCGAGACGAAGGGAGGTCCACGCAGAAGTTCAGGGGTGCCGCCGTAGAGAACGTGGGCAAAGATAGACCGTCTCACGCCTCTGCCTCTCAGCTACCGTTGAACGATGAGTTTCCCGGCCAATGCACCAAATGATACCGGAGAAACTGACGGAAGCCAAGCACAGAGAGATGGACACAGGTTTCTTCAGGAAGGAAGAGATTCTTTATTGGATCACCGATCGGGACTCAGAGGGACTAATGTCACCAAAATACAGCAAGTTCTGAGCCCCGGACAATAGTGCAGGCTCCTTATATAGGCACATAACTCCTCCCATATTAAGCTCCACCCGCACATTCTCTTGACCAATCAATACAAATAAGAATTAACTTCCTGTTTGACCGCATGGCTTGTCCAGCACAATGGAGGAGGGGAATACTACATCCTGTATTCTTGCACATGCTCCGTACACTACTGATCGTATCTTGCCTCGTGCAACCAACTGATCGATACGTCAGCATATGCACGTACACATGCCACGTGGTAATCTCGGCCTACTAAATTTATTTTTACCGAGATTCCACCACAGTAGCAGATGTGTGTGTGTCGCTTGGTTTATAATCCCGGTGCTTCTTGTGTTCTGGTGTGAGCTTGTGCCCGAGGGTTTTGGTCCCGTGCCCTGCCTCAAGGCTCGGCGGTATCTGCGTTGCCGAACGGCCATCTTGGAGGCTCGAGGTACCTGCATATAGTGGCTGCGCCTCGCTGCTGGACGTATCCACGAAGCCACCCTTGTTTCAGCTTGTCGGTGGGATGCCCCCCGGGTGATTAGAGCCTCCTTGAGGCCTGCACAAAGCAGGTCAAAGATTTGCAGAGGGGACACGTGTGTCTTAATGTGAGTGCTCTTTCCAGGTGTAGGCTGGGCGGCCATTTTGGCCGGTTGTTGTGGGCCTGTTGCCCCTTTATGCTCTGCTGCCAGTTTGCTAGCTTTCCCGACAGGTCAGTACGTCCTGTGGGGACCGGGATGTCCCCCACCGGTCCAGGGGGGAGGGAAGGTATGCTGATACTTCGCTTGTGGGCTTTTGCACCGAGGAGAGCGGCCGCCTCTCCTCAGCTTCAGCCCTAGTAGGCCGCGATTAGATCTCCGTGATCCCGGTCCCAATCGGTCCCGGGGTGGTACCGATGGGTTCGTTGGGGCACCCCCGACGTGGGTGGTGCACCCTCGGGTGTAAGTTGGCTTAGCAGCCGTCGTTTTTGCCGCGAATTCTGTCCGCCGGGCTGGAGCTTGTGTAAGCTGCGTCCGCGCGGCTCGGCGGTCAGGCTCCGCCCCGTGAATCGTTATTAAGGTGTCAATAGGGGTGATCGAGTTTAATAAGCATACAGGTGGGCTAAGTATGGGAGGTATAACAAGGGGATTTTGTGATTTGTTCGGTTACCGAACAAATCAGGGAAAAAGTAGGTGTACACGGTATTTCAGTGACAGGGTATTTTGTCACAACTGTCACAACATTTTAAAGCAGATCGGTCTCTTTCAGGGGTCTTTGCATATTTTGCCAAGAACCCCAAAAAAGACAGATACGGTGTGATCCTGCTGGTTACAGGGTGCAGGGGAGGTGAGTTTTACTCAGTAGCCGGAAGCCACGGCAGTATTGTACTCTCGCGCATGATCAAGAGTACAACTCTGAGATCTGTGGAGGAACTTGTGAGACCTTTGGATCCTCCATAGACAAAGTCTAAATCCCACAGCCATCAGTTGCTGGAATTGGACAAAAGTTGACAGAGGAGCTCCTTCTATTGTCAACTTTTGTCATTGGATTTTGGATTGCGTTGGAACCTTGCGTTGAAACCCCTTACACATTCGAAGTTTACCTTTTATGTGAACCTTTCCTTATGTACTCTTCAGTAGTCAAGATCTTTTAGTCCCCTATAAATTCAACTCCAAACTAAGACTATTAAATATCATTGGGCCTCATTTGGTTATTTTTTAGTTTTTCACAATCACGCAGAACATTCTGATAACGCTTGGTGTATTGTCAGGCATCCTGTAACCTACAGAACCCAACTTAAACCAGGTACAAAACAAAATCTATTCCTTTTCTCCCAAGACAATGGACATTTTTTCTAAAACTGTGCGCAAAAATAAACTAAGGCAATAAAACCCATGCATGGGCATTGCAGTCGATTTTTGTCTTAGTTGAAGACTTGTAAGTCTGATCAGAGCAGCATTAACCACAAGCTGACCTTAGGCAGCTGCCTAGAGCCCAGGGGTTAGACAGGAGCTCTGGAACTATGAACTTGTCTGGCTCAATTCACCATTATTATGCTTAGTCCCAGCAGCTTTGCATACATACCATCACCCACTTGCCTTGCAAAACCTTCCCATAATTTTAGCAATAGAAGATTTATTTATTTTTGAACTTTTTTTTAAGGGACAGTTCAGACTCCTAAAGCATTTAAGCTTGCTGAAAAGCTTTATGTATGAAGAGAAATTTACACTTTTGTAAATTATACTGGTTAGTAGTTACAGGTCCTGTAACTTCCTGGTTTGGTTAGCTTATTTGCACTGAACTCAAAAGGCAGCATTTGCCCAGAGCACCTACTTTGCAAAGACTTCTCATTGAGCTGCATTTGGAAGTCTGTGATTGGACAACCAAAGAAAGCCTGGGCGGGGCTAGAAGGGGAGGGCTTGCAAAGGCAGCAGACAAGAGATCTGTTTTTTTAAGCTGTTTTTACATATACCCCCAATTTAAAATTAAAAAAAGCATAATTAAATGCATGCAAGTTTTTATTTGGGGTATATCTACTATATAGTGATTTTTATTTATTTTGTATTTGGGAAATGGAGTGATTGTGTGAAAAATAAAAGCTTTGAGTAACTGGCACAATTGACTACAGCTTAACTTACCTTTACAAAGCTCACTTTTTAATTATTTTTTTGACAAGTTTATTGGGAACTCTTGGCAATTCAAAATGACTTCAAAGTAAATTTAAAATTTTAGACCACAACAGTTGAATAGAAATAATACTACAGGTCCCCTCTATTTTCAGTTCAGCTATTTTGACCTGCAATTTAAATTCACTTACATTTACATTTAAATTCTTACTTTAGTGAATAGCCCTGCCGATAACAATACTTGTTTGTCAAAAGCGTGGGACTATAGACTCATTTTCATTTTTAGTTTTAGTGAATAATTTAATTAACATTCTTTGTATTGTACTATTTGTAAATAAAGAACTAGTGAAATGTCTCTGTCTTTTGTTCTTTGAAATATGTTGTAATTTTACAGATAAATACTGTTTTTATTTACAGAATGTTGTTCAAAAATCTGCATGTAAGAAGCCATTTTGTCTCTAATTGTGCCACCCCCTCTCCCTTCTCTTCCTTTACCATGATTGCCTGACTCGAGTTCTGCATAATGCCATTTTTAGCTCAGTTGGGGCTATAGCTAGGGTTTGTCTCTGAAACGATATAGCACTGTGAGGAGAGCTGACTTCCATGCCCCCTCCGACATCACAGGGGCCTTGCGCAGGCCAATCACAAGCTTCTTGTAGGCAGCCTGTGATTGGACTGTTTTGGTGTCTCAGAGCACATGCATGCGCTGTGGGTAAGTGAAGGGAGGGAGGGTTGTTTTTTTTAAATTGCAATGGAGGAAGGTGGGATGGAGCACACAGAGGGAGGGAGAGAGGGAGGAAGAATTAACCTTCCATTTGCAGGCGCTCTGCCTGCAAGCGGAATATTTTTACATCTGTCTGCAATGTGCAGTGCACAGACCTTTTCATGCACGTAACTGACATTAGGCAGCCCGGAACAGAGTTCTGGGCTGCCTATATCATGTATTACGGGTGGTGCAATTAGCCCCCAGCACACAATTAAAAATAACTCAGGATGTGCAGTATTCCAAGCTAAAAACACCGCACTGAAGTGATTCTGAAGTGATCATGGTGGCTGTAGTAACCATTAACTCTTCATATACCAAAGACTTCATCAGCTATCACTGTCAGCAGCGCATTGTGAAGGGATAATAATAAGATAACCAGCCACACAATATCATATTGCTGGCCTTGTAGATTGAGAATTATCATATTGCTGGCCTTGTATATTGAGAATTATCATATTGCTGGCCTTGTAGATTGAGAATTATCATGTTGGTGGCCTTGTAGATTGAGAATTATCATATTGCTGGCCTTGTAGATTGAGAATTATCATATTGCTGGCCTTGTAGATTGAGAATTATCATGTTGGTGGCCTTGTAGATTGAGAATTATCATGTTGGTAGCCTCGTAGATTGAGAATTATCATGTTGGTGGCCTCGTAGATTGAGAATTATCATGTTGGTGGCCTTGTAGATTGAGAATTATCTTGTTGGTGGCCTCGTAGATTGAGAATTATCATATTGTTGGCCTTGTAGATTGAGAATTATTATGTTGGTGGCCTCGTAGATTGAGAATTATCATGTTGCTGGCCTTGTAGATTGAGAATTATCATGTTGGTGGCCTTGTAGATTGAGAATTATCATATTGCTGGCCTTGTAGATTGAGAATTATCATATTGCTGGCCTTGTAGATTGAGAATTATCATGTTGGTGGCCTCGTAGATTGAGAATTATCATATTGCTGGCCTTGTAGATTGAGAATTATCATATTGCTGGCCTTGTAGATTGAGAATTATCATATTGCTGGCCTTGTAGATTGAGAATTATCATGTTGGTGGCCTTGTAGATTGAGAATTATCATGTTGGTAGCCTCGTAGATTGAGAATTATCATGTTGGTGGCCTCGTAGATTGAGAATTATCATGTTGGTGGCCTTGTAGATTGAGAATTATCTTGTTGGTGGCCTCGTAGATTGAGAA
This sequence comes from Pelobates fuscus, assembly GCF_036172605.1. Classification (NCBI taxonomy): domain Eukaryota; kingdom Metazoa; phylum Chordata; class Amphibia; order Anura; family Pelobatidae; genus Pelobates; species Pelobates fuscus. The sequence goes on from NC_086324.1 coordinate 160,626,297, forward strand.
TTATCATATTGCTGGCCTTGTAGATTGAGAATTATTATGTTGGTGGCCTCGTAGATTGAGAATTATCATGTTGCTGGCCTTGTAGATTGAGAATTATCATGTTGGTGGCCTTGTAGATTGAGAATTATCATATTGCTGGCCTTGTAGATTGAGAATTATCATATTGCTGGCCTTGTAGATTGAGAATTATCATGTTGGTGGCCTCGTAGATTGAGAATTATCATATTGCTGGCCTTGTAGATTGAGAATTATCATATTGGTGGCCTCGTAGATTAAGAATTATCATATTGCTGGCCTTGTAGATTGAGAATTATCATGTTGGTGGCCTCGTAGATTGAGAATTATCATGTTGGTGGCCTTGTAGATTGAGAATTATCACATTGCTGGCCTTGTAGATTGAGAATTATCATGTTGGTGGCCTCGTAGATTGAAAATTATCATGTTGCTGGCCTTGTAGATTGAAAATTATCATGTTGCTGGCCTTGTAGATTGAGAATTATCATGTTGGTGGCCTCGTAGATTGAAAATTATCATATTGCTGGCCTTGTAGATTGAGAATTATCATGTTGGTGGCCTTGTAGATTGAGAATTATCATGTTGGTGGCCTCGTAGATTGAGAACTATCATATTGGTGGCCTTGTAGATTAAGAATTATCATATTGCTGGCCTTGTAGATTGAGAATTATCATGTTGGTGGCCTCGTAGATTGAGAATTATCATGTTGGTGGCCTTGTAGATTGAGAATGATCATGTTGGTGGCCTCGTAGATTGAAAATTATCATGTCAGTGGCCTTGTAGATTGAAAATTATCATATTGCTGGCCTCATAGATTGAGAATTATCATGTTGGTGGCCTTGTAGATTGAGAATGATGGGAGTTAGCAGTAGACGGCTTCTGGAGGCCAGAACCCCTCAACTCTAAGTTCTCAGCAAATGGCTCTGAAGCTAACTCCCATAGCCCTATCTATCCATAATGACAAATTACGAAAATAACGACACAAACAAATGAAATCAGCCATGTTCCATTGTGCACATTTTGAAAATGCTAATGATGCTATTGTGCACTCTTTAAATGTTAATCTCGTAACAGAATACAACAATTCACATTTATAGACATTGCAGTCACTAGAAACCTGTTTCTCAACATGTAAGAAAACATAAAGCGACGAATCGTTTTACAAAAATGCATTACCTAGACCTTTTTATGTGTTCACGGAATGAAAAGGTTTCTGTGTGACTGAGCCATGCTAAGGACATGAAACAGATTGTGCTGGCTGTTAAATGTGGATTCCCCAGCTTTAAATAGATTGTTATTTGAATTTTCCTTTGAAATTGTGGGAATTGAGTTCTTAAAGGACCACTGAAAGCACCCTGATCATTTCATCTCAATGTTTTATGTAATAGTTACATCAATGTTATGATTGCAGGGTTAACATACCTCTCTGTAGGTATCTTCCTGATGCCCGCTAGGGGCACTTCCGCTGAATAACCAATTCAGACTCTGTTAGTCAATCTAATTCTTCTCAGAGCATTTGATTGAGGCAGCATTTTCCCGTGCATGCGCAATAGCTTCGCAATGCATCACTGTGGGGAAGCGATGGATTGGCTAAGATCATCGATCTTGATGATCTGAGCTAGGGAAAGGGGTGGCCTTGGTGAGACCAGTGCGCCAAGGGAAGTAAGTAAAAACTAACTTTTAAATAGTCATGAGGTGACCTTAAAGGACCACTATAGGCACCCAGACCACTTCAGCTTAATGAAGTGGTCTGGGTGCCAGGTCCAGCTAGGTTTAACCCTTTTTTCTATAAACATAGCAGTTTCAGAGAAACTGCTATGTTTATATTTGGGTTAATCCAGCCTCTAGTGGCTGTCTCATTGACAGCCGCTAGAGGCGCTTGCGTGCTTCTCACTGTGAAAATCACAGTGAGAAGACACCAGCGTCTATAGGAAAGCATTGATAATGCTTTCCTATGAGACTGGCTGAATGCGCGCGCAGCTCTTGCCGCGCATGCGCATTCAGCCGAAGAGAAGGAGAGGAGGCAGAGAGAAGGAGGAGAGCTCCCCGCCTGGTGCTGGAGAAAGAGGTAAGTTTAACCCCTACCTCTCCATCCAGCCCGGCAGGAGGGGGGACCCTGAGGGCACTATAGTGCCTGGAAAACGAGTATGTTTTCCTAGCACTAAAGTGGTCCTTTAATAGGTAGGGTAACACTGTAGCATTAGCAATACAATACATATTTGCATTCCTAATGCTGTAGTGTTCTTTAAATATCTATACCTTGTTAAAAGCAAGTGGGTTGGGTGCCTCTCAAATATTCTAATTAGTACTTATGCAATTAAACATCATTTACATAAAACAATGGTGTTGGGCTTTGCTTTTTTTGTTTTTCTTTATTTATGCATCTACCCCCCCCCCCCCCCCCTTCATCCTATCCCCCCAAAGCTGGAATCCCTCAGCTCCCCTGTAGGACATATAGTAGTTGCATGAGTCTCTTGGTATGAAGAACTCTGAAAATATATACACACCTATTGTGCTATGGGCACAGTGTCCCCATGTCTCTCAAACTTCACTCCTATCCAGTTATTTGTTTTATTATAAAACAAACATGGTTAATCTGCTTTTACAATTATTCTATATATTTGGTCATTGCCTGCTACACAGAGAATCGCGTTGAATTCTCCCACAAAGAGACATCCAGCGTTCACATGGTGAGAATAAGCTGCTGAGTTATGGAAAGTGGTTCTCAAGAGAATGTTCTTATCTGCAGGCTGTGAATGACCATACTTTACTTTGCTGACCTAATCAAAGCTCACCTAACGAAATTTTTATGACATTCAAACGAACCCCTCTGACATGCTGTGCAAATATAGGTAGTCATCCAGAAATGGATTCAAATATAAAAAATACAATACTTTGTCGTTGAACCTTTTTGCCTCTTAATCTCCTTCTTTTTCCGTTTCCTATTTTTTTACCTTTCCCCCACACCATTCATCCCCTCTTGCTGTTATGCCATCTTTTATTTTTCCTTCCTTTGTATTTTTTTTATCTCTCTCATTCTTTTTGGAAGCCCGTGCTCCATGGTTCTAAACATTCCTGCTGCATGGAAGGTGTGATAGAGGGCAGATTCCTTCTTTCACCAATTTTAGTGTAACTCTTCGAATTATTGAGAGTAACACTGTAGCTTTACTCTAGTACACGTAGAACTCTAATCTAGTGCTTTGGACTCAGTGAGCCACAGCCTGGTACAATATGCCGGATTGACCTGTTTTGGGTGCCATGTCCACCCTTCGTGGGTTATTTATTTGGTATCCTACTTTAGGTGACACCATTCGGGGTTATACACTAAAGTGAGAATTCAAAGTGAATTTCAAGTTTAAGATGGAAGGAGCTGAATTGGAAGTATATCCGAAATACAGAATTTTTTGCTGTTTGGGCATTTGGAACTTACAGCTGATATTCACTTATAACTCACTTTAAATCTCACTTCATTCACACTAATGCACCCTGGGTTTAGAATTCGGAGGGGAGAGACTCGTGCTCTGTCTACGCTAAAGGTCTGTATTTGGAGAAACACAAGTGATAGATTGTAACACTCCCTAAATATAACTATACTGTATAATATAGATATATGTTAACCACTTGCTCTACTAAACAGTTAAAGAGTAAATTTAAAGGGGTACTCTAATCACCAAAGCAACTTTATCTTAATGAAGTGGTTATGGTGTACAGATCAGGCCCCTGCAGTCTAGCTGATGTTCTGGAATTTTGGATTGAAATTTCTTTGTTTATGTATCCCTAGACATACACACCCTCTGTAAAGGATTCTACAATATTCATTTGGCTGTTTTCCCTCCCTGCTGTTTAAGTGCCTTGGAAGCATTTGTTTTATTTGTTTATTCGGTAAACCATTCGTTTTACCGAACAAAGACCACCCTGGGTAGCAATTAGAGCATGGAACACTATGTAACCACACAAAACCGTAATTGAATGCTCCTAGGTGGCTGCCATTTCGTGCATACGAACGCACGTGGTGAGAACAATGGATGGCGGCCATCTTAAACTCCCGAACGCGGCCAGCGGGACTTGATCATCGAGTGCCTGGAACTGTTTTCGGCCTAACACTCGCACGAACACCCAGTCCCCATGGAAGTCCCGTCTAACCTATTTCCACTTACAGTATACGAACGGCGTTCAGGAGTTTCAAACAACCGAACGAAGGGAGTATTCTCCACGAACCCTCTGCATTCTAACTATAGTGGTTTTCGTGTCATTTTACCCGAACAGAGACCGTCTCTTACTACCAATTCCGTGGAACTCTGGATCGGATACAACCGCATGGCGAGCCGGTCAAACTTCCACACGATGCAACACAAAAAGTACCAAACGGATTTTCATGCAAATTAAATATGTTGCTCACAGTATCCTCAGCTACTCAGGGTTTTTATATTGTTATGATGTGCATAAAGTTTGGTTTTAAAAATTGTGAAAAATAGTAATTTTTCTGGCCAGCAGATAATAGTATGTTGCTGAAACTCAATGATCTAGCCTGGCCCAGAGGAGGACCTTGTGCAGTATAAATTGAATGCCTGTTGCTTCGAATAAATCAGTCTTGTTCCAGCATTAAGCTTTGGCTTATGTGTGGATTATTTGGCGATACCAGCATTATTTTACCCTGTGGATTATTGGCAATATTTTTATTATTGGGAAAAAGGGAATACTTGACGGGGATACTGATTACTACCGTCACACCCTCCCTATGCATTTCCAGAAAAAGATTCTACATTTTTAGTTTACCTTATTGCACAGTGTGTTTAATTTAGAATTTCTTATCTGCTGTTCTGTTATTATTAATATTATTGGTATTTATATAGCACCAACTTATTCCGCAGTATTTTACAATATTATGGGGGGGAAGGGGAGAAATTTAACAATAAATGGGACAATTACAGGAACAGTAGGTAGGTAAGGACCTTGCTCAGATGAGCTTACAGTCTAGAGGACTGGAGTATAAAGACACAATAGGAATGGCATCAAGGGGGACAGCAAACAAACAAATAGAGAAGTAACAGGGGTGAGAGCAGAGTGTGACCAGAGGCGGATCCAGAACCCAATGTCGGGAGGGGCCCTGCAGGGGTGAGCGAGGGAGATGGAGAGGGTGCGCTGTAATAGTTTTTTGGGTGGGGGGAGGGGGCTACTGCTCCGTTGCCCTCCCCCTTCCGGATCTGCCACTGAGTGTGGCGCTTTATGAGAGAGCCAGAGACCAATTTGTGACATAGAAGATACTCTGTGAGGCCATATGCATTTCTAAACAGATGAGTTTTGAGGGACTTCTTAAACAATTTAGAATCTGACGGGGGTAGGCAGGATGGTAGAAGGGAAAGGAGACGTCCGTGAAAAGTCCTGCAAGCGTGGCTGAGCAGTAAGGGTGCGAGCAGCGACAGGACAAGGTCACAGTCAGAGTGGAGAAACCGAGAGGGGGCATACCTACAAATCAGTGAAGAATTATAACGGGCTAAAGTTGTTTAGGGCTTTATAGGTAAGGGTAAGTATTTTGAATTGACACCTATAGGATACAGGAAGCCAGTGTAAGGATCGACAGAGGGGCGAGATATGAGAGGGGCAACCAGGAGAGAAAGATTTGCCTGACCTGCTAGAGCCTGCAGTAGTCAGTGTGTGGGATTAATGTGAGCAGAAGATAATACACTTCTACAGTAAACACACTGTTTTTTAAAAATGAAATCTTTTATTTTCATGGAGGCTGTGTGAGTCACAGTCAGGGGATGTATTTAATTTGCAGCAGAATAGCATGGTGGGGTGTAGCGGATAACATTTGGCTGTCCATAACTGTCCTTATTGCAACATCATTTCCTATGGTTTTGTTACTTGTATGCAATGTATTTCCTAAGCATTCTTCTGGTTGTTCGGTAGAAATGTACTAGATACAAAGTTGAATACCTCCGTTCGACATACAAACAAACTACTGAACAACCAGACCACCCCGGAGAGAAGTGTGGCTCTAATTTACCTCCCCATCGTTCTTCACACCAGCCTAATTGCAAAGTATGCAAATGTACTGTGTATTCCCTAGGTGGGCACCGTTCAACATACGAACACGTGGCGGCGGCCATCTTGCCATACGAACACCCAGTGGTCGAGTGTCTGGAACCCAAATTGGACACTCGACCACGCGAACACCGCAGAGACCTCCATGCCTCCACCCGTTCGTGAAGAAACACACAAACGGCCCGACGTTCGGTAGAAATATGCCCACGAACAAGGGGATTCATACAAATTCAGGCAAAGTCTATTCTGCCAAGTATTTTCGTGTCTTTTACCCCGCGAACAGAGACCGACCACAAGGCCAGAATACATGGAACTGCTTTCGGCTATTGCCTCGTGTGCGGTCGGTCTACAACACAGTGGAACCTGTAGAAAAAAAAGAATATGAAGAGTTGTTTGTTCTAAATATACATATTTCTTGTCTGTTAGAGACTATTTTGTCTTACGGCTTTATTTCTCATTTCTTTGCTTGTGATTCCTAATCCCTTTCCCAATGTATGCACCTGACCTTTCCTGGTTTCAATTCACACCTCTCTTTGGATGTTCTCCCACTTCCTACAAATGACCACGGCCACAAGAGAAGTGGGTGTCTTTCCATTGCCATTTGTTTCATTTCCTCTTTAAATGCCTTCTGTTTCATTTCATCCTCCCACCATATCTTCTTCTCCTTCAAGCAACATCTTATGTTTTGGAATGAAGCACCCACAAGCAACTTATACCCTTAATGGAATTGAGTTTTGAATGTAAGTGAGAAAAGACTTGGGAATAATTATAGACAACAAACTAGACAGCGATGCCCAATGTCCGTTAGTAGTTGCGAGAATCAGTAAAAAAAAGTAATTTTTTTAAATTCACATGCTGAAACTACTATTGTGTTCCTCTATTAAACCATGTAAAGACTGTGGGTAATTTAGGCACTTGTTTTTAAGAAGGATATTACAGGGAGTGCAGAATTATTAGGCAAATGAGTATTTTGACCACATCATCCTCTTTATGCATGTTATCTTACTCCAAGCTGTATAGGCTTGAAAGCCTACTACCAATTAAGCATATTAGGTGATGTGCATCTCTGTAATGAGAAGGGGTGTGGTCTAATGACATCAACACCCTATATCAGGTGTGCATAATTATTAGGCAACTTCCTTTCCTTTGGCAAAATGGGTCAAAAGAAGGACTTGACAGGCTCAGAAAAGTCAAAAATAGTGAGATATCTTGCAGAGGGATGCAGCACTCTTAAAATTGCAAAGCTTCTGAAGCGTGATCATCGAACAATCAAGCGTTTCATTCAAAATAGTCAACAGGGTCGCAAGAAGCGTGTAGAGAAACCAAGGCGCAAAATAACTGCCCATGAACTGAGAAAAGTCAAGCGTGCAGCTGCCAAGATGCCACTTGCCACCAGTTTGGCCATATTTCAGAGCTGCAACATCACTGGAGTGCCCAATAGCACAAGGTGTGCAATACTCAGAGACATGGCCAAGGTAAGAAAGGCTGAAAGACGACCACCACTGAACAAGACACATAAGCTGAAACGTCAAGACTGGGCCAAGAAATATCTCAAGACTGATTTTTCTAAGGTTTTATGGACTGATGAAATGAGAGTGAGTCTTGATGGGCCAGATGGATGGATTGGTAAAGGGCAGAGAGCTCCAGTCCGACTCAGACGCCAGCAAGGTGGAGGTGGAGTACTGGTTTGGGCTGGTATCATCAAAGATGAGCTTGTGGGGCCTTTTCGGGTTGAGGATGGAGTCAAGCTCAACTCCCAGTCCTACTGCCAGTTTCTGGAAGACACCTTCTTCAAGCAGTGGTACAGGAAGAAGTCTGCATCCTTCAAGAAAAACATGATTTTCATGCAGGACAATGCTCCATCACACGTGTCCAAGTACTCCACAGCGTGGCTGGCAAGAAAGGGTATAAAAGAAGAAAATCTAATGACATGGCCTCCTTGTTCACCTGATCTGAACCCCATTGAGAACCTGTGGTCCATCATCAAATGTGAGATTTACAAGGAGGGAAAACAGTACACCTCTCTGAACAGTGTCTGGGAGGCTGTGGTTGCTGCTGCACGCAATGTTGATGGTGAACAGATCAAAACACTGACAGAATCCATGGATGGCAGGCTTTTGAGTGTCCTTGCAAAGAAAGGTGGCTATATTGGTCACTGATTTGTTTTTGTTATGTTTTTTTTTTTTTTAATTCTTTATTTTTGTGTGCATGAGTTTAACATAGATTTTCTCCAATGCCACAACAGCGTTGGCAAGAAATATTAGTAAAACAAGACATTTCTGTTACATGGCATTTGAATATACAGCACAATTTTTTGTAAGTGATAGCAGGCATAACAGTGTAATTAAAACAAGAAGAGAAGAATTATGCTATACAGGCTAGATCAAACGTTGTATAAAGGCAGTTCATGCTGTTTATGTATGGCTGGGTGGCTGCTTTAACCGCTAGGGACAGTGGATCACCCTGCAGGCCCTTATAACCACGCTTGGGTATGGCTGATGAGGGTGCCTGAGCGTGATTAGGTGGATCTCGTTGGTGCTCTACCCGTGCTGAGTATGTTTGGGCCAGTGGGGTACATATACCAAAGTCCGCTTATGTCTCTGCTTGGCCATTATCCCATGTGAGCTAAGCGTGGTCCTGCTGGTAGCCGGCTGTCGGTGTGCTTCACGGCTCCGTCCGGGCTGGCTGGGATGTGTGCTGTGTCAGTCCAGAGTAAGTATGTGATACCTTGCTTGGGATACCGGTTCCCCTTCTCTTCAGGAGGGGAGGTTCTCACCCGAAGCACTCCGCCTGCCATGACTGTCTGCTTGCTGCTTGCCTGTTAGGGCACTTATATCTTGTGTCCGGAGGCCTTATGGTTGACAGTGTACATAGGGGTAAGCCGTCCCCTCTCTTTATCTCCAGCGCACATGGCATCCGCCATTTTGGTTGATGTGCCCGGTCCGCCGACCAAGGTGTTGTCACTGGGCTTCAGTTGTTTTTTAGTAGTCTGGGCCACAGGGTGAGGACCGGGATGACCCCCACCGGTCCAGAGGGGGGGGAACAGGGCCAGCTGCACGCCGATCTGGGCCTCCGGTTGGGCACTATCAGGCGGGATAGCGGAGCAGCGGCCGTCTGCCCCACTCACCGCCGGGGAAGGCCCCAACTGTGGCAGCGAACCTTTTCCCCTCCAGGGGACTGTAACTTGGAGAGCCAGCCTCTCCCTGGATCCAGTCCCTCTTTGCACAGAGGTCCAGTGCTGCCGGGTTTCTTCCTGGGTCGGGGATTGTAGGTTACAGGCTTAAATCTTATTAGTTTGCAGGAGCTCAGCTTTGCTGCGGCCGGCCAGCTCGGCGGTCCGGCCCTGCCCCGTTTTTGTTATGTTTTTGAATGTCAGAAATGTATATTTGTGAATGTTGAGATGTTATATTGGTTTCACTGGTAAAAATAAATAATTGAAATGGGTATATATTTGTTTTTTGTTAAGTTGCCTAATAATTATGCACAGTAATAGTCACCTGTACACACAGATATCCCCCTAAAATAGCTATAACTAAAAACAAACTAAAAACTACTTCCAAAAATATTCAGCTTTGATATTAATGAGTTTTTTGGGTTCATTGAGAACATGGTTGTTGTTCAATAAAAAACACTCCCTGTAATGATGTCAGGATCGGGACAGGGATCCAACACGCAGAGTACAAACAGTAGCCAGATACGTATACCGGACCTTAGAATGGCCGGACTAACGTAAGTAGTACCGTATAGAATGGTCAAAGACAAGCCGAGGTCAAGGGTAACAGAAGACAGGTAAGCGAGAGACAAGCCGAATCAAGGGTAACAGAGATAAGCAGAGTAAGGTAAACAAGCCGGGTCAAAACCAAAAGGAATAATAGAATACACAAGCACTGAGTGACTAGAACAAGCTAGAACCACGACAGGGCAATGAGCTAATGAAGGAAGCTCTGTTAAATACCCTGTTCAGAGCAGTAACCACACCTCCGAGACGTCCTGATTGGTCCTGCAGCAATTGACTGACAGGTCGATCCGGGGGAGTGTCCTGATGATGACTTCCTGCCTAGATGGTGTAAAAGGCAGTCACTCCCTCGCGGACGGCCTTGCATGACCGGATAGACCGCGGGGAAGGGAGTCATCAGACCGTCTGGAAGGTGGAACAGCTAAGTCTCTACCTCTTTTGGAGGTAGAGACCACAGGTACCCTGACAGTACCCCCCCTCTCAGATACGCCCACCGGGCGGAATGAACCGGGACGAGATGGGAAGCGAGAGTGATACGCCCTGCGGAGACGGGGAGCATGAACATCCTCCTGAGGTACCCAACTCCTCTCCTCAGGACCATATCCCTTCCAATCAACCAGATATTGTACTCTCCCCCGGGAGATTCGAGAATCAATAATAGAGTTGACCTCATACTCCTCCTGACCCTCCACCTGAACGGAGCGAGGAGGGGCTATTGTGGAGGAAAATCTGTTACAAATGAGTGGTTTCAGCAATGAAACGTGAAACGAGTTCGGAATGCGTAAGGTATTAGGAAGAGCTAAACGATACGCAACCGGATTGATACGGGTCAGCACCCTGTAGGGTCCAATATAACGAGGAGCGAACTTCATGGAGGGCACTTTTAAACGGATGTTCCTCGTGCTCAGCCATACCCTATCACCTGGAACAAAGACCGGAGCCGCCCTCCTACGTTTATCAGCGTGTTTCTTGACCAACATAGAGTTGTGCACAAGGATTTGTCGAGTTTGATCCCACAACTTCCTCAAATTGGCAACATGAACATCAACCGACGGCACCCCCTGGGAAGGAGAATCCGAAGGAAGAATAGACGGATGAAAACCATAATTCATGAAGAAGGGGCTTGAATGAGTAGAATCGCAAACGAGATTGTTGTGTGCAAACTCTGCCCAAGGAATCAAACCGACCCAATCATCCTGGTGTTCAGAAACAAAGCATCGTAAATATTGTTCAATTTTCTGGTTGGTACGTTCAGCAGCTCCGTTAGACTGAGGATGATAGGCAGAAGAAAAGTTTAATTTAATACCAAGTTGAGAGCAGAAGGACCTCCAAAAGCGGGAAACAAATTGGGAGCCTCTGTCCGATACAATCTGAGAGGGTATCCCATGTAGGCGAAAAATCTCCTTGGCGAATATCTCTGCCAATTCGGGAGAAGACGGAAGTTTAGGCAGGGGAATGAAGTGTGCCATCCTAGTAAACCTGTCAACCACGGTGAGGATAACAGTCTGTCTTTTAGAGATAGGTAGATCGACAATAAAGTCCATGGCCAAACAGGACCATGGTTTCTCTGGAACCTCCAAGGGTTGCAGGAGTCCACATGGAAGCGTATGGGGTTGTTTGGTTTTAGTACAAACTTCACATGCAGCGATGAACTCCTCAACATCCCTCCGTAAAGTAGACCACCAGAAGTCCTTAGAGATCAAGGCGTAAGTTTTGCGAATACCAGGATGTCCCGCCATCTTGCTATTATGTAAACACTGTAAAAGTTCCAGTTGAAAAGCAGGAGGAACGAAATGACGACCCGCAGGGGTCTGTTTAGGTGCGAGATGTTGCAACTTAATGATCTCGGCCAGTAATGGAGAATGAATCCTGAGATTCGTATTAGCAATGATATTGCACTTCGGAACTATAGAAGAAAGAACTGGTTCAGGTACAGTAGAAGGTTCATATTGGCGAGATAATGCATCGGCTTTAGAGTTTTTAGAACCAGGTCTGTAAGTCAGTACATAATTGAAGTGAGTCAGGAATAAGGACCAACGAGCTTGTCTAGAGGATAAGCGCTTAGCCTCCCCAATATATGACAAGTTTTTGTGGTCTGTCAAAATCGTAATAGGGTGTAGGGTCCCCTCCAACAAATGTCTCCACTCCTTTAAGGCTTTAATGACTGCTAACAGTTCCCTGTCTCCGATGTCATATCTGCTCTCAACCCCAGAAAGTTTCCTGGAAAAAAAACCACACGGGTGTAATGGTTTATCTACCGCTAATCTTTGTGACAGAACCGCACCTACTCCTGTCTCAGAGGCATCGACCTCGAGTAGAAACGGCAAAGTCGTATCAGGATGGACTAATATTGGAGCAGAAGCAAAAAGTTCTTTGAGCCTCTTGAAAGCAGCGAGAGCTTCAGGAGACCACGTCTTAGTTTCTGCCCCCTGTTTGGTCATATTGGTAATGGGCGCAATAATAGACGAGTAACCCTTAATGAAGCGCCTATAATAATTGGAGAAACCAATAAACCTCTGAATAGCCTTGAGTCCCTTAGGTAATGGCCAATCTAAAATAGACTGGAGTTTGTCAGGGTCCATCTTAAAACCTTCCCCAGAAATCACGTAACCAAGAAAATCTATCTGAGACTGATCAAAGCTGCATTTTTCCAATTTACAGTATAGACCATGTTGCAGAAGTTTCTGTAATACCGCTCTGACCTGTCTATGGTGAGTCTCAATCTCCCTAGAGTGTATCAGTATGTCGTCTAGGTAGACAATGACACAATCATGTTGAAACTCCCTAAGTACCTCATTAATCAGATCCTGAAATACTGCAGGAGCATTGCAAAGTCCAAACGGCATAACTGTGTATTCATAGTGACCGTACCGAGTATTGAACGCCGTCATCCACTCGTGTCCCTGCTGGACTCTCACCAAATTATATGCCCCTCTGAGATCTAACTTGGTGAAGATTTTGGAGCCCTTAAGACGATCAAATAACTCGGTAATAAGTGGAATAGGATAGGCATTTCTGACAGTTATTTTATTCAAGCCTCTGTAATCGATACAAGGTCTCAGCGTGCCATCCTTTTTCTTAACGAAAAAGAACCCAGCCCCGGCCGGGGAAGAAGACCTCCTAATGAATCCCTTTTCTAAATTCTCCCGAATTTACTCCTCTAGAACCAAGTTTTCTTGAACAGACAAAGGATATACATGGCCCCTCGGAGGCATAGTCCCAGGTAGAAGCTTAATTTTACAATCAAATGGCCTGTGTGGCGGCAAAGAATCGGCATTCTTCTTGTCAAATACTGCCTTTAAGTCTAGGTAAAGGTCTGGTATCTGTCTTTCTGTGGACTGAATAGGAGTCTCAGGTATGTTAACATTAGCTAATGGAGAAACCTTGCATAAACACCTATCCTGGCAACCCTGGCCCCACGAGAGTATCTCCCCTAACTCCCAATCGATAATAGGGTTATGTTTCTTCAACCATGGGTACCCCAGAACTATGGGAACGGAAGGGGATGAAATGAGCAAAAGAGATAAATTCTCCACGTGTAGGATACTAACATTTAAACTAATGGGTATGGTTTCACGAAAGATAACAGGGTCTAGTAGTGGTCTACCATCTATGGCCTCAACGGCCAAGGGTGTCTCCCTTAGCTGGGATGGGAAATTGTTCTTAATAGCAAAGGTTTGGTCGATAAAATTCTCAGCAGCACCGGAATCTATCAATGCCATAGCCCTTACTACTTCCTTCTCCCAAGTTAAGGAAACTGGTAGCAGAAGCCTGTGATCTTTATAATTAGGAGTAGAGGACAAAATAGAAACACCCAAGGCTTGTCCTCTAGAGAGACTTAGGTGCGAGCGTTTCCCGGACGGTTAGGACAGTTCGAGAGTAAATGACCCTTGGCTCCACAATACATACACAAACCCTCTCTTCTCCTGTACTGTCTTTCCTCCTCAGAGAGGTGGGTATAACCTATCTGCATAGGTTCAGGAAGCAAAGATACCGTGGAGTCAGGACTTGGAAAAGCGGGGGCTAACCTAAAAGAAGGTCTCCGGTTCCTCTCTCGAGTGTTCTGTCTCTCTCTTAAACGTTCATCTATACGAGAGATGAACGAAATTAAATCTTCTAAATTCTCAAGGAGTTCTCTGGTAGCAACCTCATCAAGGATTACTTCAGATAGGCCATTCAAAAATACATCCATATACGCCTGCTCATTCCACTTGACTTCTGACGCCAGAGACCTGAACTCTAGTGCATAATCCACCAGTGTTCGGTTCTCCTGTCTCAGGCGCAACAGTAATCTGGCTGCATTAACCTTTCTACCTGGAGGATCAAATGTTCTTCTAAAAGCAGCTACAAATGCGTTATAGTTATACACTAATGGGTTATCGTTCTCCCATAGTGGGTTGGCCCATCTCAGAGCTTTCTCAATAAGTAGGGTGATAATAAATCCTACCTTTGCCCTATCTGTAGGATAAGAGCGGGGTTGCAATTCAAAGTGGATACTAATTTGGTTTAAAAAACCACGACACTTCTCAGGAGCCCCACCATAGCGTACTGGGGGGGTAATGCGAGAAGAAGCACCCACTGTGGCTACCTCTAGACCTAAACTGACAGGAGAAACAGGGGTATTACGTATCTCCTCTGGTGGGTTATTGGCATGAGATAATAGAGCCTGTAGCGCAAGCGCCATCTGATCCATTCTGTGATCCATGGCTTCAAACCTAGGATCAGGAGAAGCCAGCTGACTGTTTGTACTTGCAGGATCCATTGGCCCTGTCGTAATGTCATTGGCCCTGTCGTTTTTGTTATGTTTTTGAATGTCAGAAATGTATATTTGTGAATGTTGAGATGTTATATTGGTTTCACTGGTAAAAATAAATAATTGAAATGGGTATATATTTGTTTTTTGTTAAGTTGCCTAATAATTATGCACAGTAATAGTCACCTGTACACACAGATATCCCCCTAAAATAGCTATAACTAAAAACAAACTAAAAACTACTTCCAAAAATATTCAGCTTTGATATTAATGAGTTTTTTGGGTTCATTGAGAACATGGTTGTTGTTCAATAAAAAACACTCCCTGTAATGATGTCAGGATCGGGACAGGGATCCAACACGCAGAGTACAAACAGTAGCCAGATACGTATACCGGACCTTAGAATGGCCGGACTAACGTAAGTAGTACCGTATAGAATGGTCAAAGACAAGCCGAGGTCAAGGGTAACAGAAGACAGGTAAGCGAGAGACAAGCCGAATCAAGGGTAACAGAGATAAGCAGAGTAAGGTAAACAAGCCGGGTCAAAACCAAAAGGAATAATAGAATACACAAGCACTGAGTGACTAGAACAAGCTAGAACCACGACAGGGCAATGAGCTAATGAAGGAAGCTCTGTTAAATACCCTGTTCAGAGCAGTAACCACACCTCCGAGACGTCCTGATTGGTCCTGCAGCAATTGACTGACAGGTCGATCCGGGGGAGTGTCCTGATGATGACTTCCTGCCTAGATGGTGTAAAAGGCAGTCACTCCCTCGCGGCCGGCCTTGCATGACCGGATAGACCGCGGGGAAGGGAGTCATCAGACCGTCTGGAAGGTGGAACAGCTAAGTCTCTACCTCTTTTGGAGGTAGAGACCACAGGTACCCTGACAAATGAATTGGAAAACAAGCAAAGGCAGGTTATAGAATTAATAAGGGGAATGGAAGATTTAACTTTGGATGAAGAACTAAAAAAAAAGTGCATCTGTTCACTTTAGACAAAAGGTGTATCTAAGGGGATATGATAACATTTTGCATATACAGGCCAGTACAAACATCTCTGTGGTAATTGGTTTATTAACAGGGCTCTACATAGGTCAAAAGGGCATACATTGAGAATTTAAAAAAGAGGATTTTGCCTACAGCAGAGGAAAGCATTCTTTGTAGTAAGGACAATAAAGCATACCTCCCATTATGAAAGGTATGGGATACGGAGGGCTGATTTTTGTTTTCTGTATTCTTCACTGGATTATTCATGTTCGTGTATAGCTCCATGGACAAATGCCCTATAAAAGAAACTTAAAACAAAGAAGAAGCAAATAATGCAATGTATTTATTTTAATTTTTTTTTTTAATTTGTTGCAAATGAGTTAGATGTTAACCGTAGGACTTTATTTTTGGAGCATATTTCCATGGGACAAGAAGGATGTCAAAATAAAGTGCCGTAATTTGTTAGCATGGATTATTTTTCTTTTTAAAAATTACAAATGTTTTTCACAAGATATGAGAAAGCCTCCCTCCCAGTTCATTATATTCAATTTCTTGTGTGAGGGAATTTGTTTATATTATACGGCCAATGGTGCATGGGCATGGTTTGGGAACAGTTTAATCTATTTGGTGGGGTGGAGGAGATGGTAGTGGCATTGGAGTCCGTGGGTGACTTCAGCATGACATGTTATAAATGTCTATATACCAAAATTTATACTATAACTCTAAAAACAGGTAAAATAATTCAATAAATCTTCTGATTTTAGTTGTTATGTTTGCCTCAATGGGCTTGTTGTCATTAGTAACAAAAATCCTTTTATCAGTCTTAGCCTTCAGATAACTTGTGAACATGCATATGCAAATTAATTTTTGATTTAAGATAAGAGAGTTAGAGATCAATTTCAGTGGTTACGAGGGAAGAATTTAGACGTCCTCCCAGTACTTTTTCAATGTGTTCAAGAGTCTCCCTAACATGTGGCCATCGTAGGTCAAAGTCAGTCTCTTCAAAGTCTCCTTAGTTTCTTCAAAGAAGTCTTTTTTTTTCTTCATTCTTTATTTTTCACAGATGAATTTTTAATATACGGAGTACATGTCATACATCGCTTCTCATTGGCAGTTCATCAATATCATACAAACATGGTTACATTGCATTTACATTTACATCAGGACGAAGTTAATGCGGCTAATGGTGAGCCACGTTGATGGTATTGTTGGAACAAGGAGGGGGAAGCTCTTGGCTGTGAGATGTGTTGGTCATGTGCTTTGATGGAGCCCGGGCTATCCTGGTGATTGCTAGTCCAATCAAGCAGCACTTGCTAAAGAGGGCACCTCTGGGTATTTGAGGGCTCTACAGGAGTGGGGTGGTCCCCCTAGTATGGATGCCACCTGAGCATGGGCCTTGGTCTTGAAGGAGGAAAGGGGAAGAGGTATGGGTAATGTAACAAGGGCAGAGCAGTGTTCGAGAGGGGCAAACCCCCTGGCCCCCGACTTCACGGTCAGGTGTTTGTGGAAGAGAAAGAGAACAAGAAAAGGAAGAGAGAGAAAAAAGAAGAAGAAAAAAAGGGTGAGGGAGGATTTGTTAAGGAAGATGGAATGCTGGGTCGTGTATGTCCTAGTATTCAGTTTTGGTGTTGTCAGATTGCATGGTGAGGTCTTAGGATGGGTCGAGGTTTTTAGATGTCAATAGCCACCCAAGTGTCCCAAATTTATGAAAGGATTTGTATGAATCGTGAATTTGTGCTGTTAGTTTGTCGAGATTATATGTCTCGGTAACCTTTCGTTTCCCTGTGGACATGGTAGGTATGCGTTTGTCTACCCATAATTCGCCGATTGCTCTATGGCCTGCCAAGGCGATTTTGCCTGTGAGTTTGTTTTCGCTCCTCCGCTGGTTTTGAGAACAGTAGCGTCCATGCGTTCTTTGGGACGGGTTTCAAAGGAGTCTTTTTGATGACATCTTTGGTTAAAGTTTTCACTGTCAATGCTGTTCCAGCGACAAGGCTAATAGCAAACATTTGCCTTTAAAAACATCTATAGGATGATCTTACATGTCTTGGAATTCTTCCAAAAATAAACCAATGAATTATGTATCTTGGGCATTACCAGGGTAATGGTTAAATAACATAAAACCAAGAAAATGGTAAAATAATAATTTGAAGGCACTCTAGAATAGGGCTGGGAAAACAATGTTGTAGATTTGAAACTTCTATGATGCTTTGCCATTCTAAATAATGGAAACCATCTTAACAGTCAATAATCTAGAACATTTGGAGATCTACCAGTTGCCCATCCCTGCAGTCTAGAACTTTCCTAGGACTTACAAATAGATGTTGGCTAATACTCTTTGCCACAATTATTTCCATATTTATCTATAAAGATATATTTGAGGAAGGCCTACTTACAATTTGAAGTATATCTATTGTTGTAAATATCTAAAAATCGGTCCGCCTAAGGAGTTATTTCACTTTAATTGAATAACTTTCGGACTTGCTGTGACATCTGCGATAAGGCAGATAAAAGTATATTCAGCACATGCAGAAAGAGCAAAACCAAGAGAGAAAATGGTTCCCACAGCCAGAGACATTTACAAGAGGCAACGCATGTAAACTCACAATTCCTCTGGTAAATATTGTGGGCTATTCTGAAGAAGAAATAATTAGCCAAAAGAGCAATGTGAGACATTTTTGAAAAATATTAAACCTGGAAACTGAAACATTGGAAGGGGGCAATATAAAGTCCATTGAAAAATGTATTCAGTATTTATTGCTCGAACAGTAACCTTGAGTAGAGGCCTAAGTGACCAGTAATAGTTCACCCATGTTTGCTTTTTTTTTTTTTTTTTAATTCTTTATTTTTGTCGTGCAAATGAGATAACAACATGCGTGAGGTACCCCAAAGGCAATCCTCACGCTTTTTCATAAACATTTGAAAACAGAATGGGGTATATTAATGCATGCACAATTTTATAATTATTATTTAGTTTGGTATGATTATTCACGTTTTGGTATCTCCCGACTGTGAAGCTGTAGTATAACGCTTGGACAGGAATGCTTGTGTCTAGGTTGCTAAGTGCTACTGAACTAGTTTCCCTTGCAATTATAGAGACAGCATATAAACAGTTGCTGGCATTTGAGGGTACTGCACATTTTGTTAGAGTACATCTTACATGAGATTATGATTTGACCTAAGCTTGTCTAACTGCTTATAACTAATAAATTTTAACCGGAAGCTTTTGGCTAGGCTGTGCTATAATGGGGTGTCTCGTTTGTGGATCTGCCCACTGTACATTAGGTGCTTCAGCTGTGTGCTTATAGTAAACAGGCATTGAAACTAGATAGGTTATTACAAACTAATAGTTGGTGGATGATAGTAAGTAATAGGTAATAAGAAAATAAGAAAAGTAAACAGTCCAGTTTGGGTTTGAACAGTGGATAAAAACCATGGCTGGTTCGTATGTGACGTGTAGACAGGTTGCGCTATTCTCATATATGCTATAATGCAGTAGAAAACAGTCAACAACACTACATCTTGCTTACAATAAGGGGTAACAATTATTACACAGTGCAAAGCAATGTGGGACATTGAAATTAACAGTGTAGCCTCGCGTATCTTTAGCTATTGTTCCTCATTTAGCGTGCTAGAGCCTGTAGCAATGCGCTATACATTATGCATGAGAGGTACTTGCATGTTACAGGCTTAAGTCCCTCTTTAGGATTGCCTGCAGAAAGCTGGTCGTTTTCCCGGTGGGCCCAGGCATGTAGTGTTCTTCAGATTCTTCAGCTGATGCTTTGTTGGGGCTGTGTTGGTATCTGCCACGGTTGCCTCTTCTGTCGCAGGTCGATGCGGTGGGACTTTGGACGTGATGGATGTCGCTTGGGTGAGTCAGTAGGCTGGGGTAGAGTTTCCCTTATACCAGAGGGGGCCTGAGGTATGCCCATGCTGCGTCTTGATTGTGGTCGCAGTTTCGTCGCCCTGTATGGGTAAGCTGTTTGTTTGCCTCTCCGTTGTCGCTTGATGGCTGGCTTGGTTATTTCAGGCGGGGGTGGTCTTTGCACAGCATTCCTTCCCCCCAGTGCCGCCGCTGTTGTCCACTTGCTGAGGCCGCCTGCATAGCTCGCCTTTGGCCCGGGTTGCCGCTGGTGCAGGTGAGGGTTGTTCCGCCTCATTGTGTTGTCGGGCCGGAGGACCGGAGCCGCGTTATGGTCTGGAAGCGAGGGGAGGGAGCAGGGTTTCCCCCGGCCCCTCGCGCACGTGGCGTCCGCCATCTTGAGTGCAGTGCTCGGGCCCTCCGGCCCCGCTTGTGGTATCTCGATGCAGGCCACCGGGTGAGGACCGGGATCACCCCCCCGGTCCATAGGGGGGGGAACAGAGCCGGGACCGTCCAGGTGTGCGTCTCTGGTCGGGGTCCGTGAAGCAGGATAGTGGGTCAGCGGCCGTCCGCCCCACTCACCGCCGGAGAAGGCCTCAGTCAGGACACCGAGAGTCTCTCCGCCAGGGGACTGAAGCTCGATGAGCCAGCCTCTCCCTGGATCCAAAAGTCCCCTTGCTAGAAGCATCCTCGCTGTCTTTCTGCTTTTGGGTGAGAAAAGCTGTGTTTTAGCAGTCAATTCTTTAGTTTGGCGCAGGAGCTGCTCCAGCCTGCGGCCGTCCAGCTCGGCGGTCCGGCCCCGCCCCCCCACCCATGTTTGCTTTAAGAGTAGTACATATATATTATATGTAATCTGATGGAATAAGAGGGAATTTTATTAAAGACACGAAGGTGAGTATTATGCTGCACTCTTTCTTTAATTCCCTCAGCAACAAATAAATAACAAATGCAAATCAATAAAAAAAAAACAGGTATAAACATCAAAATGACAATATTAGTACGATGAACATCCAATCAGGGACATCCTTATCCTATATTAGGCGGAACATAGGTGACCACTTCCTCTTTCTTTGCTGCTCCCTCTGTTAAGTACAACCTGTCTCACGGTTTTCTAACTGTGGGATCTTTATTATTATTGTAATTATTGTGTTTTGTCATATTAATACATTGGTGACTGGTACCTTGAGTGCTGATCATTTTTACTACTGTTATTTTATAATTTATTATATATATTTGTTTTGCTTATTTGCTATTGGGGTTTTTCTCCCCTCCTTGTTGTCCCCTTTACTAGCTCTGCCTGCTCTCCGCTCCATTTCTCAAAATTGTCTATAGTTTACATACAGGAAACTCACTTCCGGGAAGGCAACGCACCGAAATTGACCAATCATATTTACACACAAGGCTTCTATGGGAATGTAACGGAACCTACCGTTAATGGACGCTTCCTAGCTTGCGCCGAGGAACACAAGCACCGCACCAGACACCACAACCACCGCAGACTCCGCAACTGCCGTAGCTTGACTAGAGTCTCGCCGTCTTCCTTCCACCCTGGATCAGCTACTGTCCTCCAGGACTGTGTGGGAAAGACCTCTTCCTTCCACCCTGTATGAACCTCCAGCATCCAGGACTGTGTGGGTAAGACCTCTCCTCCAAGGAGAGCGTAACAGGAACAGCTCTTAAAAGAGCTAAGTGATTCAAGCTCAGGGGAGTACGCAGAGCATAGCAATCCCCAGTGTGATTATAACAGCTCCCTCCAATAACGAGACAAGGCTACATTTTGAGGGATCAAGAAGAACTGTCTAAATCTTTATTTTACTTGGGACTAACCCATATGGTCATAACATTAACATTTCTGTGAAAACTCAATAAAATTACAAACAGTCAAATCATAGCAGGCAACATACAGTGACTTATTATAACATAATTACATATTTATAAATGGGTGGGGAAGACCATAATTAACACAAAATGTCTTACATACAGGAAACTCACTTCCGGGAAGGCAACGCACCAAAATTGACCAATCATATTTACACACAAGGCTTCTATGGGAACAACCCTGACCGCGATACTTATACATAAATCGATACCCTTTATAAAGACCGAGACCAAGACGGACGGTAAAGGCCGCTACATATTTGTTAAAGGCTCACTACTGGGACAGAAAATCAAACAAGCCAAAACTACGCCCCAAAAACCAAACAAGGGAAGTTCCTAAAATCCACACTTAAGACGCTCATGTCCTTTACAAACGGATTCCTGATCCTAGGGGGAGACTTTAACATCACCATCGACCCCAGGACGGACTCCTCGACAAGTACGTCAGCGATGCCGGAACAGGTCCTTTTGACAATCAGGCACAGTACGCGCCGTCTTATAGATTGCTGGAGGGCCATGCACCTGACTGATAGGGACTACACACACTACTCCATACCCCACGCTAGATACTCCCGACTGGACTACTTCTTCATACAATACTACTACCTCTCCTGAGTCAGCCAGGCAAGCGTAGGCCCCATGACATGGACAGACCACGCACCGATTACCATGACTGTAACCTCCCCCCTTTTTTGATCCCGCATCACACATTGGCGCCTTAACAAAACTCTCTTCTCAGACGCAGCCCTGGTAAAAGATGCACACACGACAATGACGCAATACTTTACGGAAAACACAACGCCTGACACACCCGCACCTGTCATCTGGGAGGCCTACAAGTGCACAATACGGGGATTCTTCTTGGCAACGGGCACCACGCTGAAGAAACATCGGTTGGCTACGATCCGAGATCTCACAGATAGATTCCAGGACCTGGAAACTCTACACAAAACCGACCACGACCTGGACACATATCAAAAGCTAGCAGAAGTGTGAGGACAACTAGCCTCTCTCCTCCGACAACGTCACCAATGCTCTCTTCAGCACACTAAAGCTTTCTTTTACATCAACAGTGACAAATGCGGCAAACTCCTCGCCCCACTTATAAATAAGAAGCGGAACAAGACGTATATTACCGGCCTACGCGACACTCAGGGCCAACCACAGAAGATGCCAACTTGCAACGCCGAAGTAGCAAGAAACTACTTCAAAACCCTGTACTCAAAGAACTTATCCGCAGGCTCACACCAGACCACCAACTCCATACAAACCTATCTGGCCAATAACCTGCATACGAAACTCCCGGAGACAGCGTCCGAGGTGCTGGAAGCCCCCCTGACTATGGAGGAATTAGCTCAGGCCATCAAGTTGTCGAAACCAGGCAAGAGCCTGGGCCCTGACGGATTGACAATACGATATTATAAACTGATCTCAGAGATCTTATCGCCACATTTCCTGTCCGCCTACAACTCTTTGACCCAAGGACAGAAGCTTACCTCCCAGACGCTCGAGGCAAACATAACCCTGATACCTAAGGAGGGAAAGGACAAGCAAAACTGCGCCAACTACTGGCCAATCTCCCTTTTGAACTGCGACATAAAGCTCTTCGCTAAGATCTTAGCATCCAGGCTGACACCCTACCTGCCATCCCTCGTGAAACCAGACCAAGTGGGCTTTATTCCGCATAGGGAGGCAAGGGACAACACCGCCAGGACCCTGTCCCTGATCCACCATGCTCAGCAGACCAACACAAGCCTTCTCTTGCTTTTAACTGATGCAGAGAAGGCCTTCGACAGAGTAAGCTGGGAATTCCTATTTAGCACGCTCTCAGCCCTAGGAATGGGTCCGAATATGTATAACTGGATTATATCACTATATACTGATCCATCAGCGAAGGTCTGCATTATCGGAACTTACACGGATTCATTCCACATCCGTAATGGGACCAGACAAGGCTGCCCATTTTCACCTTTGCTGTTTGTGTTAGCCCTGGAACCATTCTTGCAGACCATCCGGAGAAACTCAGATATCAGAGGACTCATGACAGGAGACTCGACACACAAGGTGGCTGCGTACACAGATGGCCTGATCTTCTTCGTCTTCCTGCCCGAGACAACCCCTCCCAATATAATACGAGAATTCAAAATCTACGGACAGCTCTCTAACTCTAACAAGGGCCGACGCACAATGCAAAAGCTTCCACTTCCACTGGTTTGAGAGGGTGATTAAATACCTGGGGACGTGGATATCCCGAGACCTTACCCAACTATGCAGCCTTAACTTGACTCCGATGCTTAATAATTTCAAGAAAGACCTTGAAGAATGGAAGCTGCCTCACTTGTCCTGGCTCGGCCGCATAGCGCTGCTAAAAATGAATCTCCTCCCTCGCATATTGTACCTGTTCCAGACACTCCCCATACAGATCCTGACAGCATACTTCACGTCTTTGAGGTCTCTGATGATTAAGTACATTTGGGGCCGGGGTACACCGAGGCTGAAATATCTAACGCTCACGCGCCCGAAACTCGAGGGCGGCCAAGCAGTCCCTGACTTCCGACTTTACTATCAGGCTTCCCACCTGCAACACGTGCTGGAATGGGTCAAGGATTGAGTGATCAAACATTGGAAGGAGATAGAGAGAGTCCAAACAGGCAGTTCCCTGAAAGCGTTAACATAGATGTCACCAACAACGGGGAGACGTATGTCGCAACATCAACCTCTGGTGAAGGCAATGTTGGACGTATGGCACAGGGTGGCCACACATATGGGCCTCTCCTCCTTCCCATCCCCTCTCTCCCCGCTCACAAACAACCCAGACTTTGCCCCAGGCATGGACCCACGGGCAGTCGCCTGCCTGACACCACAGACACACATTCAAGTGAGACACGTGAGTAAGAACAACACGATCAAACCCCTTAGTGACTTCCTGGACGACACACATGCTACCTTCCTACACAGACCGAGACACGAACAGATCCGACAGTTCTTGAAAAATATACCACAGCACCCTGACCTCTACAGGACATTGACCCCGTTTGAAAGCCTGGGAACAGACCCAGATCCACTTACACACGCCAGCTCCCACATATACACTCTGCTTCTCCACAACAGGAATTTCCCCTCACCCCCTTACATGGGAAAATGGGAAAAACAATGACGGGGGACACCTTCATTGAACAACAATGGGTAAAAATCTGCAACCTCACACACCACTGGGCACTGGCAAGTAAAACCCAGGAGACGGCATTTAAGATCCTAAACTTATGGTATAAAGCACCACAGATATTACCTAAAATGTTTCCAGAAGTGAGCATCAGGTGTTGGTGATGCCACACCGGAGTGGGCAAGTTTTTACACATATGGTGGGAGTGCCCGAAAGTAGTCCCATACTGGAGAATGATCAGCAGGGTACTACACAAGTTCTCCTACAACCCACCCCATTTAAACCTACTGCATACTTCTTAAATCACACCACGACCCCGACAGCCAAATATAAGAAATCCCTGACCATACGAATACTGAACACAGCAAAACATATATTACTCCTATACTGGAAGTCAGACACCCCCCCATTGACACACAGGGTCGCCCACAAATGTACTTGGACATCTGGAGACACTGGTTAGTAGAAGTCTACCGCACATATTTTCAAAAAATATTGACATATAACCGACAGAGGGAAGTAGCCAGGAACGGGGAGGTTGACACCCCGGCTCTGACTCGGACTGAGATGTAGACAGGAACCTCGGGTCGCTGGTCCACCCAAGCTAGGGAATGACACTCCTTAACCCCGGCACAAGGCTTATGCCCAGAAGGGAGAAAGAGATAGGGAAGAAAACACACGCGGGACCCAAATGGGCGGGAAGTACTATAGGAAATGTATGATATGTGGAGTTGTTGGTTTCCTGTAACCATTTGCTTTACACATTGATGCCCTGCGCGGCTGGTACTGTGGATGAATCATTTATATGCAATGGACCTGCAAGTCCTACCCCTTATTGGCAAACGATAATATAAACACAATATACAACAAACAAAAAAAGACAGACTACCAACTTCACAATATTGACTTATGCAAACTGATAGCAGTACAACATTACAAAAACACACAAGACAACAAATTCATAAACCTACACGCATAGACAAACAAACCTCAAGGTCGCTTGATATTATCTGTTAATATGGTTATAAGTTGTACTGATTTGTTGCCAGACCTGCATGTCTACCTCGTTACCATGTTGAGTTAAGTAATTTACGGCATGGAACTCTTACGAGACCTACGAGTCTCAACCTTTTTCTACAATGTTTGCTTTTACACTAAACCAAAACTATATATTTAAAAAAAAAAAAAAGAGTAAGAGAACACAAACAATGACAGGGGAACAACAGATATAAAGCACTCAATGTCAATTTCTTCATTGAATTTATTGTGAAATGCAACCCCTTCCTATTCTTCATTTTGTATCCCATAAAAACCATGGATAAACCTGAAAAATAAAGTCACCCGTTTGTTTGTCGTCTTCTCCACGGCATTCGTTTCACAAGACCGCCTCCTTATGGGACGTTTCTCTGGTGCTAAATTTTGTTAACGATTGGCCGGATAATGAGTTTTTATCCCTGAAACAAATCTCGGCTAAACTAGTTATGCTGTTTTGTTTATCTCAATGCAAGAGAGTATCGGATGTTCGGGCACTCGATGTCGATGCTCGGTCTTTTTTCCCTGAAGGGGATGCTTTTTATATTTCACAGAGGACAAAATCGTCTTCCCGGTCGCTCTTATACCTGGCTTTTCCCTTGAAACCCCAACTCTGTCCAGTGGCGAGTCTACGTGTTTACGAAGCACGTACCGCCCCCCTTCTGACAGGATCAGACCCTCAACTTTTCATTTCCTTTCGTACACCGCATGCTCCAGTATCCTCTCTTCCTTGGCTCGTTGGGTCAAATGGCTCATGTCCATGGCAGGTTTTGATATTTCCTTTTTTTTCTCCTCATTCGATTTGTGGTGCTATGGCTTCTAAGGCCTCCTTTGCTGGCTGTCGTTTGGTGGATATTTTAAAAGGGGCTGATTGGTCCTCGGAGTCTCCTTTCCGTAATTTCTACTTTAAACCAATCCAGCATTTTGCAGAAGCCATGATTTCTGGGGATTATTCAATATCCCTTTTAGACACAGAAGTTATCCCCATTGAGCATTGTCCATTTCAGTGGCAAAGATAGGGCAGTAAGAAAGTTTCTTATAATAGTTACCTATGATCCAGACTATGTCTCTCATTGGCATACGGGATTATTCACTAAAATATGAATTGTTAAATACTGACAAACATTTTAAAAGCATCAATCAATATAATTCTCAGCACACAGCAATGCTGTCTCATGGTTGTTTATTGTTTTTATTTTTTAATTCTTTATTTTCATTGTGAAGGTAGGTACATAACAGTATCTAACGCCACAACAGCGTACTGACGTATTTCTGTACAAGCATTACAATGGCAAGAATATGTGCACATTTAAAAAAATAAAATAAATAAATAAGGTTTTCCTCAGTAGGAAAGGGAGTAACAAGCAATATACATTCTGGCTAACGCAGAAGCCCCATTTACATTGTGCCCATTGTTGCATTTACCATATTACAGGGTTACAGTAGGGGCGGTGTGTCTTTAGGCTTACATATGTTTCGAATGGCTAGTTCCATCTCCATACTTTCCTCTGAGGATTTATTTTTAGTAAAAGGATTCCCTTGAGATCCAAGGGTTAGAAGAATTTAGAGATAGAGATAGGATAGGATAGATTAGAGAAGGGGGGAGTGGGGGATGGGTGTTGGGCCAGGGGTCCTGTGGTCCGTGCCGCTTCCCACTTCCAGGCTATGCCTCTGTTCTGTGGGGTTCTGTTCTCCCGCCTGTGGGTTTGGGCTATTCGTCATGGGTTTGGACGTTCTTACGTAATTCCCGCTATTTGTCCTATTGGTAATTGACCCGGGATCAGGGGTCACTTCTGCTTGGGTTATTCCATGGGTATACGTAAGGGCTAATATTCCCATGAATGGTGTTGTAGGTACCTTCATTTGTCTTGAGTGTTCCGGATGTGGCTAAAACATTATGTGCCTATCTGCCTGCGTGTCATGGGTATGTGCATCTGGTTTCCCTGTGGTTTTTACCTGACAGCTATATGTGTTAGAAATTGGGATGAGTGACAAATAGGAAATCACCAAAATTGTTTCCTACCACCTCCTGATTTGTCACCTATGTCCTCGCCTTTCCGCTTTGCTGACATTTTGGACGGGGTAAGTATACCTTTTGATTACGCGCATGGATTCTACTGGTTAATACTCGTCTGTGTTAAACCCTTACGCAGATGTATGACTTATCGTGTATTTCTATGCCTTAGGCGTAGGGGAGTGTTCGAGGTTGTAGTGGGGGAAAGAGGGGAAGCGCAAACGGAGGGGGGGGGCAACGGAGGCGGGGGGAGACAGAGGGGAACGTGGTGCTGAGCATTTTCCCCTTGTACAGCTGTTGTGTGCCGCTGGGGGGGGGGATAAAAAATTATCAGCAGCATTCACTGGCGTCCCACAAGTCCCAGATCTTATGGAAAGTTTTGGTGGACCCTCAAATTCTGGCTGTCAGATCGTCCATCAGACTTATCTCTTTAACTCTAGCTACAATTTCTGATCTGTCTGGGGTAGTTGGTTTGAGCCAGGAGGCGGCTGCCGCCTTCCTAGCTGCTAACGTAATTTTGTGCAAGAGTTTTTGTTCAGCTCTGATCCAGCCCTCTATTCGTCTATTGAGTAAATATACCCAAGGGTCTAAGTAGTCTATGGTCCTGGTCCTACTTGTCTAAGTAAGCTTTGAACGCTATTCCAAAATCTGACATCACTGGGACATTCCCACCACATGTGGAGGTATGACCCTTTGAGTCCGCACCCTCGCCAGCATTCGTCACTTGTAGTTTTATGCATGCGGAGCAGTTTTGCGGGGGTGGTGTACCACCGGAACATCGTTTTTTTTATTTTTAATTTTTTTTATTTTTTGCAGTGCATAAGATGTTACAGCTTTACACGGGGTACCCCAAAGGCATTCCTCGTGTTATTCAGACAATAATTACAGTGGGGTATACGTTTGTACTTGCACATTTTTATGTTAAGGTCGCGTACTGACAAAAAGATATACAACGGTATTCAGTTATTTGGTTATATAGCTGTGTGAGTTATGCAGGCAGGATACATCAGTCACATAAGGTTGCTAAGACAATGGATGCGTTACACGTGTGATAATGCGTTATAATGTTGCTTGTTTAGGATTGCTCCTAAATAACTCACCCGGGGAGGCAGGGTACGTGTTGGAATTACAGGCAGCGCGTGGGCATATATATTAGACATTATGGCTTAAAACATAGCTGTTGCAAGCGAGGTATGAGTGCAGGCTGAGTAACGGTTTCTGCAATGGTAAGGTGCCTTGAGTGTTAGCATGGTGTGTGTTGCTATGAGTAGAGTGTAAACGGTCTGCTGTGGTCAGAGATGTAGCATGTTAACTTTAAGCATATTAAAGCCAGTCATCTATCTACTGATATAGTATGGCATAATATCACCCAGTCCATTCAAAAGTTCGTATAGCAACATACGCTTCAGGGATCACTGGCATAGTGGGTCCGATGCTTCAAGGGTGGCAGCGGATCTATAGTCAGCCCGTGCGGGCTTCAGCCCGGCCCGGTGTTGGTGTCCCTGTAGGCTGCGGTACCTCTCCAGGTGTGTCGCTTAAGCTTGCCTCTGTTAGGTGTCGAGAGGAGCGGTCTCCGAGGTCGGCAGTGGGGGTTGCTTGTTCTGCTGTGTGGCTCCCTTCGGTTGTCGGCAGAGTCATAAGGATAAAGCTGAGTCCCTGCGGGTTAGTATCTCCGCCGCTCCATGACCGGTAAACCTCCGTTGCTGCCTGTCTTCTTTTAGGTTATTGTTCTGGCAGGTGAGATGTCGCTTGGCGAGCTGTGAGAGAGTGGGGCCGCCGTCTTCTCAGGTTTCCTGAGCACATGCTTGTTTGTTGCCTTCAGTGCACGTGGCAGTCGCCATCTTGTGCGGTGCGGTCGGGCCCTCAAGTGTGTCTGTGGCGCCTGTGTGCTCCAGCTGCTATGCCCCCGGGCGGGGACCGGGATCACCCCCCCGGTCCATAGGGGGGGGGACAGGGCCGGGTCTGCTCAGATTCGAGCCCCAGGCTGGGTGCTGTGTGGCAGGGTAGTGGTGCGTCGGCCGTCCGCTCCACTCACCGCGGGAGAAGGCTGGGGTATCGCAGACCTCTCCTCCAGGGGACTGTAGCTTGAAAAGCCAGCCTCTCCCTGGCTCCAGCAGGCCCTCTGCCTAGGGCACTATAGTGGTCGGTCGGTTCTTGGCTGAAATTAATGTTTTTCGGCATATTTAATGATGAGGCAGCAGGAGCTCCTTCTGCCTGCACCCGTCCAACTCAGCGGTCCGGCCCCGCCCCCCCCGGAACATCGTTTTAAAGGATTGTTCCTGGAGAGTCACGCAAACCGAAGTGGTGGCGTTTGCCTCCCATATCTCCTGCCACTCAATCCCTTCCAGAACCTCACCTAGGTCCTGTTCCCATTGTTCCGTGTAGGTTAGTTTGCCCCATTCCCCCGTCTCCGAACAGAAATGGGCGTACAGCATTGTTATCATACCCCGCGGTAAGTTCTCCGATAGGCACCAACGCTCAAAGAACGTCAGTGGTTGTGTCGCCGCGCTTTTGATATGTGGTTGCTTAATGAAATCTTTTAGTTGGATATATCTAAAAAAGTCGCTGGGTTTGAGATGTCTCTCCTGTGATAGGTCGTTAAAACCCACGATTTCTGTACCTTTGTATAAGTGGCATATCCTCTGAATCCCCGTTTGTTCTTAAGCTCTTAAAGTCTCTGGAGGTCATGCCTGGGGTGAAGGCCCTATTGCGGAGGTAGGGCATTAGAGGCGAAGACAAGGATGCTAGTTTGTATTTTGTGTGCGCTTGGTCCCACAGTCGGAGCGAGTTCAAGATCGCTGGGCATGGTACCCACATAGCGAATTGTGGTAGGTCAGCCCCTAACATGAGCGATTCTATATCTACCCATTTCCTTTCATCTGGGGGTGCGTGCCACATCGCCACCTGAGCTAATTGGGCGGCCAGATAGTAGTGGTATAAGCAGGGCAGTCCCAATCCTCCCCTCGCCTTTGGTCTGTAGAGGACTTGCCTCGAAATTCTTGGGCGTTTATTTTGCCAAATTAAAGCACCCACACTTCGTTGCAGTGGTAGTAGCTAGGTTTTTGATACATGTATGGGTAGTGCCTGGAACAGAAATAGTATACGTGGCAAAATGTTCATTTTTACCGAATGAATCCGGCCCACCCATGATATCGGCTTATCCAGCCACCGTTCCAGGTCTTTTGTGAGAATTTTAAATAGTGGGGTGTAGTTGCTTTGGAATAACTTATCGGGGTTCGCGGTTAAGTGGACTCCTAAATATTTGATGGAGGTGTGTTCGATTCGTATAGCATGTACGTTCCCTATTTCTGTTGTATCTGCCACTGACATGCCCACCGGTAGTGCGCTGGACTTGGCCATGTTCACTGCGTATCCCGAAATTTCCCCATAGCTCCAAAGGACTTCTTTTAGTGCTGCTATAGATTGGGGTGGGTTCGTCAGAGTTAAGAGTACATCATCGGCATATGCCGAGACTAAGAACTCGCTGCCCCCCACTGTGATTCTGTGAATTCTGGGGTGTTGCCGGAGGGCCTGCAACAGGGGCTCTAGGGATAGGATGAAAAGAAGTGGGGACAGCGGGCACCCCTGCCTCGTGCCATTGTGGAGCTGAAAGGGAAGGAGCGGGGCCCCCGAGACCTGCACCTGGGCTCGGATGTTACTATACATCACCCTAATGGGCGCTATATACTCCTCTGGTAGTCCGAAGTGGGCTAAGGTCTTGAATAGGTATGCCCATTTCACCCTATCAAAAGCCTTTTCGGCATCTAGTGATACAATCAGCGAGGGTGTGTGTAGGGTAGCCTGCCTCCAGATTAGGTCGATGTTGCGCCTGGTATTTTCGAAAAGTTGCCTACCGGGGACAATGCCCACTTGGTCGGCGTCGATTAGGGATGTTAGAAAAGGGTTCAGGCGAGTCGCTTGTACTTTGGCTAAGATCTTCATGTCATGATTTATTAGGGAGATTGGCCTGTAGCTTGCTGGTAACATAGGGTCTTTCTCTGGTTTGGGGAGGAGCACAATAGTGTCTAAGGACATGTCCTGTGCCGGCGTGCCTCCTTCTCTAAACTCCTTAAACAGTCGTAGGAGGTAGGGTGTTAGTTCTTCCCTGAATGCCTTATAATATCCGCCGTCGAAACCATCTGGGCCCGGCGCCTTATTGCCCTTTAGAGCCGTTATGGCGTGATCTATTTCTTCTTCCGTAATTTCAGACGCAAGGGTTTCCCTACCTCGGGGGAGAATGTAGGTAATTTTAAGTCTTTGAGGAAGTTGCCAATGTTTGTCCCGTCGGTTGCTTCGTCGCCCTCCGCGCTAGGGGTATGGTTGTATAGTTTTTTGTAATAGTCTGTAAACACTGCAGCTATGTCCGTCGGGGAGGTCTTTGTCGTTCCGTCTGGGTGTCTAATGGAGGTGATGTGTGTGCGTCTTTGTCGGGGGTTTAGGGTTCTGGCAAGTAGTGTGTCCATTTTATTGGCCTTTTCGTAGAATGTCCGTCTCGAGTGGGTCATGGCCTTAGCCGTATCATCTATTAATAGCGTCTTGATCTCATGTCTCTTGACGTCTAATCTCTGATAGGTCAGTCTGTCTGGGTGTAGTTGGTGGGCTTGTTCCAGCGTACGGAGCGCCGTCAGGAGCAGTTCAAGCGCTTGGTATTTTAACTTTTTCTTCCTAGTGGCTAGGCGGATGAGTGTACCCCTTATCACTGTTCTGTGGGCCGCCCATATTGTGCTGGCTGTCAAGTCTGGACTATCGTTTATATTAAAGTACTCTAAGAGTTCCTTTCTGACCTGTTTCGTGATATCTTCGTCCCTTAGCAAGGATGTATTCATCCTCCAGGTCCAAGGGGTTGCCCTACTTAGGTTGCCCAGGGACAAGGTTACGTCAGCATGGTCAGACCATGCTATGGATCCAACTGTCGCGTTCGTTACCCGCACCATACAGTGGTCATTGACCAGGAACAGGTCTATCCTGGAGTATGTACCATGTGGCGCTGAGTAGAAAGTGTAGTCAACTGTGTCTGGATGATGCACTCTCCATACGTCCACTAAGCCCGTGTGAGTGATAAACTCATGGAGCAATTTATCCTGGCCGCCTCGGTTTTGGGACCTAGGCAGGGGCGGACTGACCACTCGGGCAGATCGGTCATGGCCTGAGAGCCCGAGTGAGTCAGGGGCCCGGCTGGCTGCATGATTCTGAAGTGGAGATCAGAGATCTCCATAGACAAAAGGAAGGTTGCAGGGGCCCATGATGACATAGGAGGGCCCCTGCAACACACCTCCTTGCAAATTAATCCCCGTTAATTGTGAGACCTGGCAGCATACCTGCTCTCACTGCCAGGTCTCCTCTCTATGCCTGCGATCAGTACAGAGTACTCGGTGTGAGGATGGGAGGGGGCAGGAAGTGACATCATACCCCTGCTCTCCTCTCCTCTCACACGGAGCTCTCACAGCATGGAAGGAACATGGTGAGAACTGGAGTCTGGCCCAGCAGATCCCTCCCAGCCCCCAGGTGCTGCTTGAGAAAGCTGGGGGAAGGGAAAAAAAACATCAAACTGGTGCAAGTAAGCAGGTTAGGGGAGAAAATGAGAGGGGAACACATGGGATGAAGGGCTTTGACAGGGCAGAGGCACAAAGGGTGCTTTAAATACACCTCTCATTCACACACACTGACCCAGGTTTAAAATACACCTCTCATTCACACACACACTGACACAGGTTTTAAATACACCTCTCATTCACACACACTGACACAGGTTTTAAATACATTTCTCATTCACACACACTGACACGGGTTTAAAATACACCTCTCATTCACACACTCTGACACAGGTTTCAAATACACCTCTCATTCACACACACTGACACAGATTTCAAATACACCTCTCATTCACACACAGGTTTCAAATACACCTCTCATTCACACACTCTGACCCAGGTTTCAAATACACCTCTCATTCACACACAGGTTTCAAATACACCTCTCATTCATACACAGGTTTAAAATACACCTCTCATTCACACACAGGTTTAAAATACACCTCTAATTCACACACTCTGACACAGGTTTCAAATACACCTCTCATTCACACACACACTGACACAGGTTCAAATACACCTCTCATTCACACATACACATGCACTCTTACACAAATGTTACATACACCCCTCATTCACATGCTTAAACTCTGCACACATAAAATACACTCCTGCATTCACATATATACTGTGCAAACATACTGCATTCACACACAAACAGTCCATACAAATCTATCTTTACATTCTTACACAGTCATTTCATACTAATACACACTGGCATTCATACACCAACACACAAGTCCTCCACAAATTACACAAATTACACCCCTGTATTCACATTCAACATAAATACACCCTTACATTCACACATCAACATTCCATACAAATACACTCCTGCTTTTACAAACATCTGCTCTACTCACTCATGGAACAATGCATTTACCCATTTACGCCTGCATTATATTTTATACTCTCTGGCACTACACAAATTCTTTTTCATAGAAAAACATGTGCAGCAAAATGCCACACTACACTAATTATCACCTCTGCATTGAGATGCAATGAATCAATCCTTATGGTGTCTCCATGCAGAGTGTGGAGATACTAAACATCAGCAGCACTGACCTATCAAGCAACTCTAGTGGCTGGATGAATGACTGCCACTAAAGGTGTTCCTAGGCAGCAATGTAAACACCTCCTTTTCTAAAAGCCAGTGTTTACGTTAAAAAGCCTGCAGGAACTAGCTATGGGCATCAGAACAACTACATTATTCTGTAGTTGTTCTGGTGACTATAGTGTCCCTTTAATACTTAATATGGTTTTTGAAGAGTCCAGGATCTAATTTTGCCCGAGGGCCCAGAACGCTGTCAGTCCGTCCCTAGACCTAGGTACTCCCCGGTGAGCACTCCGATCTGCCGCGGGGCATGGCACCGCATTAAGGTCTCCCCCCACCATGATCATTCCGTGCGGCAGGGCCTGCACCATCCGTTGTATTTGTTCCCAGAACCGCGGTTCTGGTTGGTTTGGTGTGTATACATTGACGAGGTGAACCGTATGTGAGAGTATGGTGCCGGTTAGAATAATATACCGACCTTCGGGATCTATTTTGGTTTTGAAGATGCGTAGAGGGCAGCTATTACGAATTAATATTGCTACTCCATTGTGTTTTTTATGGGTGCGGGCCTCATATGAAGTGTTGTAAGTGTGATCGCGCAGCCGAAGCTGTAGGTGTCTGGGCAGGTGAGTCTCTTGTATAAACGCCACATCCAATTTTATTCTCCGCAGTTCGCGGAATAGGAGGCGTCTCTTTGTCGGCGAGTTCAATCCCTTAACATTTAGTGACGTTATATGCAGGGCCATGATGAAGGAACAAGTGTTCTGCTATGCTGCACGCCCATCTCCATTCGAGGAGCCCCCGTCGCCCAAGTCACGAGTCACCACTCCCAGATGAGGCTTCCGCCCCACACTCCGTTCACCACCGGGTCTGCTCAGCACCACAAGGGGGGAGGGAGGGGGAGGAAAGAGAGGAAAGAGGGTTAGAAGAGAAGTAAGAAGTACACCTCCTTGAGGAGGAGACACAGGTCTGGTCTTACCCATTGCCAGCCACAATATGGGTTCATTGGACCGCTCCTCCACCGCGACCAGCGCTCGTGAGAGAATTGGGCCCATGAGCCATGACCGTATCCCGCTGCATAGCTAAACGTCAGCTCAAAGTTGTCCCCCTCCGAGAGGGGGGGCGCCCACATGTGTGCGCCCACCCAGCGTGGGGGTCTTGTCGCTGCCGACAACCCAATCCAAGTCTCAGTGTCTTTCAAACAACTATTATACATAGGAGTATACCGAGTAATACTGAGTAATAACAACATTCAACATTCAACATTTCTATTACTGTTACAGGGGTGTAGACCGTTGTCTTGCCCTTATTCGGAACGCTATTTATCAGCTTGGTGGGGGGTGTTCAGAAGGGGCAGCCCTCAACGAGTGGGAGGGGCACAATGAGGTATCGTCCCCTACCCCCGTGTGGTGGTCAGTGGCCTCCGCTGGTATCTCAGTTCGGGGTGTGCGCCTAGGGACATGTGTAACAGTTGGACCGTTCAGCATGTTCCATTGTTGGTTCATTTTCTATGTATGGTTCCTCCCCTTTTTGACCTATCGCATGTTGGCATATGTTCTGTAGTCAAGGGTCTAGCAGGGTAGTGTGTTGATGTGGTTTTAGTTAGGTATTAAGTTTAATGTGTACACCATTTTTCGGAGCTGGGGGAACCTCCTTGGTATATTTTATGTGTGGAAATATAATCAATATTTTGTTTTTTGTTATTATGTTTTAAATTTAATTTTATTATTATTATTATTTTTTTTCCTTTACCCTCCCCCCTCCTTTTCCGTCCCTTAATGTGTACCTGTCTCCTCTTGAGGTTGTGTGTGGGGTGTCGAATTGTGCACCTAAGTATCGTTTGCCCCCGTCCTGCCTCTGCTACCCCTAGTGCATATCTGAGTCTGTCTCAGTGGATCAGGGGAACGTGGAGTATTAGGGACCCTATAGACATTCGCTCTGTATCGTGTTGCTACGTTTCAACCACGGCTCATATGAGCGTGCGGGGGGGGGGGAGGAAAGTCACCGTGAGGGGGATATCCCCAGGTATCTAGCCCCTCCGATTGCGGCGGTCCCCGGTCTGCTTCTTCCAATATTCATGTGGTGCTGTATTTGCTATTTAGTATGGTGGTAGTCTCTCAGTTAGTCAAGGGGGGCAGGTAATCATCGCCTGTAGTGTCTCTGGGAGCCACTCGCCGCGGAAGGGGCGGCCACCCTGATCTGTGGCCCTGCTGGAGTCCCCTCTGTGTCCCAGTGATTACTGTTGATCCCTCGGTAGTGCTCAGAGCTGAAACCGACCCCCGCTCTGTGGCAAGAGCCTCCTTTCCCCTCCCCAAACGTCCCGTCCCGTGTTCCTGAGCCTGTGCCCCGAGCAATGAGAGAGGGGGGGAGGGAGCAAATCCCTACGCATATCTCCTGTGTCCACAGCCCCCCCCCTATAACAAGAGCCCCCCCAGTCCCTTCCAAGTCGCCTGTGGTTTTATATGGTCCCTAATGGGCAATAGTCGGTCTCAGCCCCTGTACATACGATACCCTCACTGCTGCTGGTGTCGAGCCTCGCCGACCTCCTGCCACTCCGTCGGTAGGCTGCTCAGGTCTTCTGGCACCGCAGGTACCGTGGGTAGGTTAAGTGGTGGTTGCAGTCCCAGGCTCCAGAATAGTTGTTAAGGGTCTCCACCGTGTTGAAGCACATGCGTTCGGCCATCTTTAAACGCAAGGATTTTGAACGGGAATCCCCAGGCATACTTGATCCCGGCCCATCGTAGGGCCTCTGTTATGGGTTTCCATTCTCATCTGCGTTGTAAGGTGCTGGGAGCCAAGTCCTGGTATATGGAGATCTCTTCTCCTTCGTATTTGATGGGGCCTTCCTGGCTCTTACGTAGTAGGGCCTCTTTAGTTTGGTAATGTAGGAATCGTATCATTACGTCCCTCGGGTAGGCTGCATCCGCTCTCCGGGCACGTAATGCTCTGTGAGCCTGTTCGATGGTCCAGGAAGGTCGGGTAATAAGGGCCGTGTAAGGCCTTTAACACGAGGTCTCTCACTGGGCCCTCATTTTCCTTCTCCGGTAGGCCCCTCAGTCTGAGGTTGTTACGCCTCGATCTATTGGCCATGTCTTCAATCAGCAGTTCGGCCTCAGTCATGCGGTGAGTAAGGTTATTGATCTGGGTCACAACTGCGTTATGTGCTGCAGTAGTGGCCTCCAGACGGGTCTCCAGGCGGTGTGTTCTTGCTCCGAGAGTGTGTATCTCAGCCTGTAGGATGGCGGTGGATTTCTCGATCTCCCCAGCTAGGTAAGATCTGACCTCCGTCAACTTGGCCAATATCTGTGTCGTGTTGTCAGCCGTCGTGTCGGCGTTGATTGCCCCGCATGGTGAAGGCGGCTGCGATGGTGTTCCCTCTCCCGCGCCATCTTGAGTTTCTTGTTGGCCGGTTCTCTGTGCTGCAAAGAGACTCGCCACAGAGTTGTTGCCCTCTGGGCCCGGTTTGGGAACCTTTTTAGGGTGTCGCTTCTCCATTGGCAGAGTAGTCAGCTAATTTTATAAGGCTTTTGTAGGCTAAGTGCAGATCGGAGCGGAGCACTAGTTAGATGCGACCATCTTCCTTGACGGTCAGGCCACGCCCTCATGGTTGTTTATTGTGCCATGAAATGTAAAAAAGGCAACGTTTCAACGTATGAAACTTGAGAAAAACACATCAAATGTCAAAATGTTGGTTTTGAAAAAATAAAATGTAAACGTCGAAAAATTTGATGACACAATAAACAACCACAAGACAACATTGCTGAGTGCTGAGGATTATTTTGATTGCGGCACAAGCACCAACATTTGGGATACCTTGGAGTGCTTTATACCATTACTCTTTCACAAACATTTTAGAAGTTTAGGCCAAAGTAGCTGAGCTGTGGAAGAAGGTAAGTTGGTATTTTTTCAGTTCATCTATTTGGGTATAAGATATGGACTAGTAATATCTCCCAATGTAGCGAATAACTTTACGGGCTGAAGTCTCCCAGGCAAATATTTTCTCTCAGAAACAATATTTTTGATCATCAGAAATCGGTTACTAACTGGAGCAGAATATTGGGATGTTTGATTTATCAGCAATAGAGGCTGCCATTTCTTTGTGGAGAACCTCTAAGACAGTTATCTAGACCTGCCATGGGCTGGCCCCTAGTGTTTTCTGATGACCTCATGACGCAGTCTGATTTGATATAACCAGACACAAGAGACTCTAGTCAAAGTTTGAAGATTTCCCCAGAAGTCCAATTAAACTTTTCAGTTACTGGCTTTCCAGAGACCTATTGCGATCAATGGTACTTTGTAGAGTAACCTTGCCACCTGACATGGCGTATATAGCCAAAACAACCATTTATTTATCACTAAAGTGATAAGAAGTTTAAAGTTTAAAAGCAAAATGTTATATATTGTAGACAGTTCTGCCATGTCTGAGAATAAATATATATAATTTTAACATGTAAAAAGAAGCTATCCATTCTCTATAGGGCTTATTTCTTTCACACATTCAGATTAGTACCATTTTATTCTTCTGATGCACAAGAAGAGCTTGGGCATTTAAAATATACAATTCCCATAATTTTTGTTGCTTTTCAGGCAAAATAGGATTCACTCTAGCTTCCTTCATGTCTGTATAAAGAGGGGTCAGAAAACGCAAAAGGGTTTTAGTGTTACTAAGTAAAATTGTCCTGGGTTTCTTTGGAACCTCAGCACACAGATGAGACCCATAATTGTGCACTGACTTGCCCCCACTCCTTTTCACATCAAATAAATTAGAATTCCAAGCCAAGGTTCCAGGTCTCCCAATAATCTGTCTTGTGGTGGGACAGACCTGTCTTCGGAGTTCTGTTCTGCTGTCTCAATGTTTTTGCTCCCTAGTGTCCTACATCTAGGAACAGTAGACGTGCATGCCCTGTGACGGGCACTAGGACCATGCAGGGAGTCCTTCAGCATCTCTCTCTTCATTGTCCTGTAGGATGGATGGCCTGCCAGACAGGCTGTCAGTCAGCCTTGCCTGCTTGACACCAGACTGACACTCCTTTTCAGTGGGTGGGCCTACTCCTGCCCCTCTTCCAGGTAGATAATCATGTCACCAGTGATGTTCCCTCAGGGCCCGCCAGCCCCTCCAGTCATCCCTTAAAGAGAAGTATTTATATTTTCCCAACTGGACTGGTGAAAAATTAAATAGTCTTCCTTCCAATATCACTCAATCCTGAACTTACATCCCTCCCCTTCATTCTATGTATCCAAAATCATTCCACATCACTCCCTCACTCAATGTGTCAACTTTCATTCCATACTTCTCATCAATGTTTCCATCATGTTTCCCAGCACATTCCATGTGCCATCTCCTCTTCCTCATAACATTCCGTTCCATTCATTCCATGTCCCTCCCACACCTGTCGTTTTGGACACATCATTCTATTTCCTTTATATTTACAAAACAGAATCAGTTTATTTACTATCTCCATCACCCCACACTCATTAACCATCCTCTCCTCTATGGTCCAGTGTGGTACAGAGACTTGCTCAATGTAGAAGAGGCTGTGCATGTTCTCTGCACTGTGAGGGAAGAGCTCCCAGTTAATGCAGCCACACTGGTTGTTTGGTATAGTAATACTACTCTTATGTACTTTCTGTTCCTTATAGGTTTACTATTCCTGCAATGCAAAATGGTGCAAGATGGATGTTGCAAGAATGACACATGCATCAGAAATAATGCAAGGCGTACTGGTATGATATCATAAACTGATGCAGGTGTAGAGTGACCAGCGTCCAAAATTATGATAAAAGGACGCAATTATGGAAGGGGTCAGCTATTGGGGTCACATTAACATGAAAATGATGCACAACTTTAACATGAATGCCAAAATGACGCACTGATTTGGCAATCATGACAAATTGTGAGTTTTTGCTATATGTGTAAGCATGTTTCATTGTAGATGTTAGTGCATTATTATAGGTATATTTGTGTTTTGTCATGTGTATGTGTGCTTTGCTATGAGTGTCTGTGCCTTGTTTTCTCCACCTGCGTGCTTTGCTAAGTGTCCACATGTGTTTTCCAGGGTGTGTATGTCTGTGTGTATTTCTGTCTCTGATATTCACCATGTGTCTACGCGTCTTCATATATGTGTTTTTCCATCTTCTTGTACACATAGCTATACTAACAAACATATAATCTCAGACATCTAATATGTTTACATGCAGCAACACAAGCTGTGAGCTACATACATTTATATGCCACACATATAATTGCATGTAGATACAAAATCCTGCATGTATATATCTAAATTATCATCATGTGTAGATACATAAATCTGACACAATTATTTACATACACTCACAAACCTGTATGGATAATTTTCATACAGGCACACAACCCTATAAAAACATATACGTGGCGGGGCTTGGTACTCACAGAGAGCAGACGCATTTCGACTGGGTTCCGACAGATTTGCGGAATAACACGGCAGATAACCCTCACCCGCACGCTATTTTCCCCCTCAAACAGCTCCCGACACCCCGAGCCACTATGGGGAAAAGAGCCAAGAAGCTTAAGGTTCTTGCAGCAGAAGGCTTCCTCAACATTGGAGACCTGTTGCAATCACAGCCTAAACCCAAGATGGCGGCGCAGCCGGACCTCGGACTTACCTCCTCCGAGGATGAGATGCTGGACACCCCAAATGACATCCCCAACACAGGAGGCCTTGACACTCCACTGCCAGAGAAAGACCTGTCAGCCCCTGTTAATAAGGGCGACTTTAAAGCCCTCCTCATGAATATCAGGACACTCTTTAATGCAGACCTGTCTGTCATAAGGGAGGAAATCATGGCGGTCACAGCTAGAGTCCAGGCGACGGAGAATGATATCTCCTCCATTGCCCATAAGTAAGCAGACACTGCGGAAAGTATGAAACAGTTGCTGACCTCTCAGCAACCCATGCAGGTCAGAATTGATGCCCTGGATGACGCGCGACGGCGCATTAATTTGAAGATACAAGGTATTGCCGAAACTATCGAGGGGCAAGAACTCCCACACTTTATCAGACGCCTGTTGGTCACTCTCCTACCCCAACGCCAAGCCAAAGGAATGAAATTCGATCACTGCTTCCGTCTGCCAAAATCGACTAGCGCCTTGGCTGAGGCTCAACGCGATGTACTATTCCGCTTTCCCCTATTCAGGGATAAAACTGCAGTGCTGGAAGCATTACGAGGCAAGACAACTTTCAACTTCGAGGAGATGCAACTCCAGTTCCTGCAAGATCTCTGCCGATCCACCTTGGGATGGAGGAGAGCATTTGCCCCAGTTACAAAAAATTTATGATCAGCTAATATTCCCTTCAGATGGGGTCCCTCCCGCACGCTAACAGCCCACAAGAACAGGCGCTCTCTCCGACTCACCTCTGCGACGGAATGCGCTGCCTTCCTACAAGCGCTGGGCCTAGCCACTCCTGGGAAATATCCCGAATTGCCACCTTTACTCCTCGTGCCGCAGTAGGTAAAGGCTGAAAGACGAACCTCAAGGGGAGACAGACTCCTTCAGAAACTCACACTACTCATAACATGATATAAAAGATAACTGCTGAATATCCACCTTTTTTCTCTTATTTTCTTTTACTTTTAATTATTTTTCAGCATATGTTTTTATAAACTATTGTTTCCTGTTCTCATCATTATTATTACTATTACTTTCCATTCCCTTTTCTCCCTCTCTCAAGTTCAAGTGATGTGCATTATATTACGTTAACCGGGTTTCAAATGCAACGACCAAATTAGGCGTCTTCCCGGCCTTACACCCCTTCCCCCCCCCCCGCTCCGGGGTAATGGAGCGTAAAACCCCACAGCTTAGCTACTCGATGGCTTACAGGCCTCACCACACCATCCGTGGGCGACCTCTCTGGTCACTTACATTAGAAAAGACACGGAGCCCCACCGCAACTCAGTACCCCTGATTCAGTCGCTGCTCACAGCACGTCCCTGTTAAGAAATTAAATGCAAAAGCAGGGATACCCCATAACATATGCTAGACTAATTCTATTATACCCCTTTGACTTTTGACCATATCTTTAGTACTTCACTCACTTTATTTTAATAAAACTGTTCCCAACTTTAGTTCCAGCGTTTTGAAGTACATATGTTAATGTATATATAAAAAACAGTGCAAGTCCATCGCGATACTAATGTCTCGCACAACGACTCCTGTAACCATGTTTGATTGATGCTGTAGTGTCGTTTAATACCTGTGTTATCATTCATGCACACAAAAATAAACAATTTTTAAAAAAACATATACAGGCTTTGCAAGAGTCCATATTTCAGGGTCCTGTTCTGGCTTTGTTCTGTGGTGTGCCGTGTTTGGTTTACCACAGAACCGTCTACGGCAAGTGTAGCGACAGCTTGTGGAACACTAAGACTTTGCAGACAGTGTTGACTTCATTGTCTACTCTTCTTAATGGGATGGACTGCATGATTGGCTATTGGCCTGGTGTTCTTTCACGCCAGACTGACATGTCCCTTCTTTGGATGGTACCAGTGACTCAAACTGAGTCACTGACCCACATAGTTTGGCATTGCCAGTGATGCAGATTTTATCATTGTCCTACCCCGTAACGTCCAACCACCCTGTCCCATTAAAGGACCACTCTAGGCACCCAGACCACTTCAGCTTAATGAAGTGGTCTGGGTGCCAGGTCCAGCTAGGGTTAACTAATTTTTTTATAAACATAGCAGTTTCAGAGAAACTGCTATGTTTATCAATTAGTTAAGCCTTCCCCTATTTCCTCTAGTGGCTGTCTCACTGACAGCCGCTAGAGGCGTTTGCGTGATTCTCACTGTGAAAATCACAGTGAGAGCACGCAAGCGTCCATAGGAAAGCATTATGAATGCTTTCCTATGTGACCGGCTGAATGCGCGCGCAGCTCTTGCCGCGCGTGCGCGTTCAGCCGACGGGGAGGATCGGAGGCGGAGAGGAGGAGGAGAGCTCCCCGCCCAGCGCTGGAAAAAGGTAAGTTTTAACCCTTTTCCCCTTTCCAGAGCCGGGCGGGAGGGGGTCCCTGAGGGTGGGGGCACCCTCAGGGCACTCTAGTGCCAGGAAAACGAGTATGCTTTCCTGGCACTAGAGTGGTCCTTTAACATATTGGGAGGTAATACATATAGACACAACACTGCACACATATTTACTTATAAACCTGTACACGTGGGTACACAGAGAGGAAAACAGCACCCAAAGACTTTTAGCACCAAAACCACTACAATATTCTGTAATGATCATGGTGCTTGGAGAGTGCCTTTAATTCAGTTCTGGTGGGCAGTCCAGCTAGGAGTTACAACGCTATAAAAAAAGATTGAAAATTATAATCTAATTAGAAAGACAAATGCTACATGTATTCTGCAGAAGAGCCCAGAAACATAATTTCAGATTTTGTAATTAGACCCAAAGCAATCCTCTGCCCGAGATCCATGATAGCCTTAGTCAAGAGCTCATTAATGATCATGATACCTATTCCAGCTGCATTCTGATTGGTGAATACAGCAGCCACTTAGAATGCGTCTCTGATGTAAACAGGCCTTTCCAGAATACACTCTCTTTAAATATTTTTTTTAATCCTTTTTTATTATTACTGTAAACAGTTGCATGTAGTATAAGCTAGTTTTATATTGTTTTGTAATAAATACCTATACTCTAATAACGGTTTTTAGTGCATCTTTGGTCTTACCCTTGCTCCGTGGGAACAGCCATTTTTGGCCCTTACCAGTTAGGAGTTCCACTTGTCAACCAAGACCACTGTGACTTTATGTTCTGAAGGTTTGTCCCCAGAGGACATGTTGAGATGTTCTGGATTTGTGCTTCATAAACATGCAGTAGCTTTTGACTCTGTGTGGTTTT
Organism: Pelobates fuscus; assembly: GCF_036172605.1. Taxonomy (NCBI): domain Eukaryota; kingdom Metazoa; phylum Chordata; class Amphibia; order Anura; family Pelobatidae; genus Pelobates; species Pelobates fuscus. The sequence continues at coordinate 160,670,307 of NC_086324.1, forward strand.
GGCCAGATTAGCTGTGAGTCTGACCAAAAAGACTTAACGGAACACTCCAGTATTACGATTCAAGCTCCCCTTCCCACACATACACCTTTCCTATTATAAAACAGGCTACTTACTTCTAATTCAATAGAAGAAGACTCTGCTCTGCCTTCAGGAGATTTTCATTAGTGATGATCTTCAAGACAATCCAATACTTTTCATTAAAAAATCCTCAAACGAGTAAGAATGAGGGCCCTAGGACCAGATACCACTTGTAATTCACACTTTTATAAAGTGAGGAAAACGGAAACACTCAGATAACCTCTAAAGTACATCGGCAAGAATAATGCTTATGGGGTTATACATCTAAAAATGCTTTAGGGGTAATACTTGCTCTTTTAACCCCTTAAGGACCAAACTTCTGGAATAAAAGGGAATCTTGACATGTCACACATGTCATGTGTCCTTAAGGGGTTAAAAATTGCCGACCCCATAGAGCAAACGTAAACAGGAAGACCCACTGAGAAGAGGTATTTATCTATATTATACACACCGAGGCTATAATACATGTATCTTAAAAAAATAATAGAAAAATAATGTAGTTTTTTTTATTTTTTTTATTTAAATTCTTCTTTTTTTTTTGTGCAATATAATACAAAACAGAGTGGTCTGTAGCGCCACAACAGCTGTTACAGACCCGTCAGCGGCATACATGGTCATGGCATATATAAACTGCACATTTTATTATTTATATATGGATATATCACGCTAGGAACAAAGTTAAACTGAGAAAAACACGATAAATGCTCGTATATGTCACGTTTTCGTTTTGTTGGGTCACGAGTAGATCGACAGCTTAAATTATGCAATCAAAGGTATTGGCCCTCGTTCAAAAATAGGTAAACGATGCCTGAATAGTTCAGACATATATAGAGGGCATCGTAGCTTGTGTTCCCCCATTCTGCTGTGTTATCGTGCGTGACATTGGTATGTGGCGAAGCTGGCTAAGTTGGCTGTATCAGTGCATTTGTACTCCTGTCTTATGGCAGTGCCCTTTGTTGTGCAATCTTTGTTGGGTATTATGATAACTAGCGGAGAGACTCAAGATTGGGGCTACGTGTCAGGGTTATGTATTCCGCTCTAGGGGGAAGTCTCCCTGCCAGTAGGCGATGTTAGGTGTTGTCGTGGTGCAGTCTAAATTAACAGCGTGCTGCACGTCCTGTGTCTTTGATTATAGTAAGAGGTGTGTATGACTGTGTCGTGCAACTAGTTATGTATAAGTCGTGTCGTTTTCAGCTGCTGGTTAACGTAGGTGTTGGTGTGTCATTTCGCTACTCCCTCTTATGTCACCCCGTGGGTCCTCTGGACCATCAGGGGGGGGTCTGAATGTGACCTTACGTGGTATCAGAGAATAATAGGAGCGGAGAGGAGGCCGCATATGCAGTCGCCCTGGCAAAATAATACATGTTTTAATTGCTCATTAGAGATAATATAAAAAAAAAGACAATAATATAACTGAGGCTGAAAAAGAGAAAAAGGTTAAGTAAGTGGTAAGACCAGATGGTGAGTCAAAAAGCCAAATTAGTATGGCCAAACGGTACATTGTTGACATTGAGCATTGTCCCAGTAGAGTCGGGGAAACAGTTCGTAGGTCATTTTGGATCTCTAGGTGCCGGCTCCCTCAGAAGGCTCCTGCCTGGGTCGTCGTGGTACAAAAATAGTTGCCCGTTCAGGGTCCCAGCTGTGTGGTAGCCTCGTGGTTGTTTGGGATGCTGAGCGGTGCATAGAATCCTGCGGTAGGCCCAAAACCTAAAATAAGTCCCGTGCCACTTGGAGGTCGTGGACCACATGCTTATCTTCGCCCTTCTGGATTAGGAGGGAGCGGTCGGGGCGCCACCTGTATGGTATGTCCCTTTGTCTGAGTATCGTGGTGAAGGGTTTTAACGACCCCCTCCAGGCCAGCGTGCCTCCTGTAAGATCCGCATAGAAAGACAGGGTATGGCCTTCAAACGTGAGTTGTGCCCGGTTTCTGGTCGCTGCTAGGGTTGCGGCCCTGTCCTTTCTGTGTTGAAAACGAATTATCAGGTCTCGAGTGGCCGTCGCTGGGGCTCTGGCCGGTTTCGGGATCCTGAATGTGCCGTCGAGTTGGATGGCTTTGGCTGCTTTCGGTGAGAGTAGTTCAGCCAGTAGCCTGCGTGTATAGTGCGGTATCTCCTCGGCAGGTATGTCCTCGGGGATTCCCCTTACTTTTATGTTGTTCGCTCGGCGTTCATCCTCTACAGCGGCGAACCGCCGTTCAAATTCTGCATTTTGTTTTTGTAGGTGCGTAATCTCCTTCTGCATGGAGGTGATACTCGTGCTGTGAGCTGCTGAGGAGACTTCCATGGCTCCCATCCTCGAGTTTATGCCTTGCAACTCCACCCGAAGGGTGGCTATGTCCCCTTGTAGCGTGGACTGTAGGTTGGCCAGCAGAGACTTTAATACCGAGGTTGTGATCGGCTCCCCGTCTGGGCTGTGGGGTTTGGTAGTAGCAGCCGGTGGTTTTGGCATAACGAGCTCGTCCTCCTCGAGGGAGATGTCATCGGAGAAGTCAGAGTACGTGTCGGCTAGGGCGGCCATCTTGGGCCCTGGTGCTCCGAGCGCTTGCCTCCACATTGCCCCGATATCGTGGTTATGTCCTTGCTGCTCCGGTTTCGGCTTTTTAGACTTCCGACCCATGTCTGGTCTGCCACCTCTTGTCGGTTTTTGTGCCGTTTTTAAAGGGTTTTGCTGGTCTGAGATTACTAAAACTGTAAGGATTTCTCCGGAGCTTCGGCGCCATGCGACCTCTCCGCTTCGCAGCTAGGCTCCGCCCCAATAATGTAGTTTTTTGCTTTAAGAAACACCGGTTTTGTCTCTTCTTGAGATTTTAGTGTGGATAAACTGTATGCCAACAGATTAAGTTCTTTGCCCTGTGGTGGTTGTGGGAAATGTAGTCATTAGATTAAAGGGACAATGGTAATTTGGCAGGTGGAGACTATTACTGCAGTTCCTCTGTTTCTTTTAAAAAGTTTTAAAGAGGTTTGACAAAAAAAATTTAATTTACCAACACTCTAAACCCAAACTCTCAGCCATACCTTAGACATGTTCTGAAAGATTATGAGGAAGTGAAACTCGTTAGTGGAAATCAATGTGCTTGCGTATTTTTCTGTATTTTTAAATGGTTTTAATGCGGTGTCTCCTACCCCCAGAAATATAATGTATGTTAGAATGTATCGTTCATGTGTAAAACATACCTGGTTTACAACTCTTAGAAGGTCTGTAGTTGTATGTGATACTAATCTCACTATGTCCATCAACGTTCCATATAAAAATACTTCCGGAGCTCTGAATTTTATTGAAAAATATTGAAAAGACTGGGTTATTTTCAATCCAAACACAATAATTTGGAGAAAATGATTACCTTTTTATCCTCTTAATTGTAAGGTATAACTATGATTTCCCTCAATTTTAGGGTGCACTATAGTCAACTTAATGTAGTAGTTTTGGGGGCTATAGCCTGTCCCTGCAAGCTTTTAAACGTAAACGCTGCCGGTTCAGAGAAAAAGCAGTGTTTACATTACAGCCTAGGAACACCTGAAGTGGCCCCCCTTCAGATGGACACTAGAGGTGCTTCCTGGGGTAAAACCGCACAGTGGCCATGGAGGCAGGGTCAAGTTGGGGCAGGCAGCGGTGAGACCAGCGCAGCTAGGGAGAAAAGATGAGTTTAATCACTTTATTTCTCCACAGAGAGGGGAGCCGGAGACCCTAAAAGATAGTCCAACACTATACTGTCAGGAATAGATATATATTTGTGTTCCTTTAAACCTGAATCCCAACCAAGGACTTGTTTACAACTTTTTAGTAAATATCTAGCTTTTGTTAAAACATCCAGCAGTTATTAGTGACTACAAATTAACTACACGTTCTAGCCTTATGGCTATTTTTTAACGTCTACTGTAACTAATAGCCATCCTCGTATAGTGATTACCATTGTGAAAACCCTGAGGGGAAAAAAAACGAGAAAATAAAATTGCATGTAACAATATAATACCATAGTAACACCAACACAACCCGGACCACAGCATAATATAATAGTTTTATTGGTTTATTTTAGAATTTTTGGTACCCCCTACACAATTATTAGTTTGAGGGATAGGAGGTAGGGACATATTTAGGGGTGTTGCTAGGAGCTTGGGGACCTGTGGCCAACAAGGGGGGTCTGGGAGACTGGGTACATCCTAGGCGTTCTCCTGGATTATATTATATTTAATAGAGGTTCTAGAAGAGGGCACATTTCCTGAAGGATAGTGGCACCTGGCAGAGCTCAATCAGCTATTTTACGGCTTCCATTATACTCTATGGCAGCCGTTAACCATACTTTTTGACTATAATTCCCAGTCACTAATTGAGAGATTTAGCTGGTAGGATTCAGACACTTGCTAAGGTCAGCAACGGTTATTTTGGAGACTAGCGACTTTTTGGTAACAGTTACCTGGGAAATTAAAGCCATTCCAAGGTTCTGGATAGATTTATAAACCACTTGGCCTTTCGTTTCATGATTTATTATCAGTCAGAGTTATTAAATACAGTAAAAATTCAAAGTGAATCCCAAACTTTAGGTTAAAGTAGTTGTACTAGAAAAAATCTGCTATTCCAGATCAGCTACTTTGGCCTTAAACTTGAAATTCACTTCGAATTCACTCCTAATTGTCCCTTTAGTGAATTATCCTGCATGTTCCAGAACCCCTCAATGCCATTATTTTCCCACAATACTGTTCTCTGTTATGTATCTTCTATTTCCATCACGGGCACATTGTTCTCGGCTCGAACAGACAAGACACTGGTTCTATCTCCCATATGGCAAGGAGCCTGACAGCACACTGTTAGGGTTATTCACCGAAGTGAGAATTCCAAATATATTCAAAGTGAATTTCAAATTTAAAGCCCAAATAGAAGAAATGGAAAAATTATGTAGGTCAGGGATGCATCAAGTTTGGCTTAAAATTTAAAATTCACTTTGAATTCTCACATTCTTAAAAAAAAATTAAAACAATTATCTTGTATTTACTCCAATAGTAAGAGGCAAACTCACACCCAGCATTACAAACCATATTGCAAGATGAGGCCAACACTGTGCAGTTAAAGGCCCCCAAATCTCAGGCAGAAAGGGGACTTATTTACTATGTCAGTACCCTCACTGTTAAGGATGGACCAGGAGAGGGCTTGAGGAGACAAATGGTGTGACTCTCTCTCCACAGCTTCTGACTGGTGGTAGAGGGGCTGAATTAAATATAACTCCCATCAATAACAGGCAGACCAGGAAATGTATGCCCTGTTGTTTTGCCCTAAAATTAAAGGAACCCTAACCCCATTTAAAAATAAATAAATGTAATATTAAATATTTATAATACTAACATGTATATTAGGGTAAAATAATGCCATCTCTGGGCTCTGCGAACACCTATAAACAATCTGACCTACAGTTTATCAAAATATATAAATGCCCCCTTTATATATAGAACCTGAGTTTTTCTGTGTCTGTACAGACTAAAAAAAAAACAATTTCATGAATCTGTCATTAACCATGAAAACCACACAGAATTCCAAAATACTGGAGCAATGGCTTTTTTTTTTTTATCCTTCAAGAAAATGGATGCACCATATGGCTACTAGTGTGTTTTAACCAGTCTAATGCTATTGGTACACACAATCATGTGTCTGCTTATTGTGACGACAATTCTAGTTTACATGGACTATATGTGATACAAGAGAGACTACTAGTGGCCACAATGTATTACTGCTGCAGGAACAAGGAAAGAGAAAAAAATATATCACTGACAAAAATGTGGGGTGGGATCAAAGTATCCTGATATCAGAGTACGATTGCCACACTGTCACTTTGATCAGGGACATATATAAGCAAGTAATGCATACTTTATAATTGCACACTGTGATATTTATGTTACCCAATAGTGTCCTGAAATATAAGGTGGGGTTTCTGCCATTTTGTTTTAAAAAGAAGCTAAGAGGGATGTGTCCCGATGTCTGTGTATTAGGAGGTGAGAGGGATGTGTTCCGGTGTCTGTATATTAGGAGGAGGTAAGAGGGATGTGTCCCGGTGTCTGTGTATGAGGAGGTGAGAGGGATGTGTCCCGGTGTCTGTATATTAGGAGGAGGTAAGAGGGATGTGTCCCGGTGTCTGTGTATTAGGAGGTGAGAGGGATGTGTTCCGGTGTCTGTATATTAGGAGGAGGTAAGAGGGATGTGTCCCGGTGTCTGTGTATTAGGAGGAGGTGAGAGGGATGTGTCCCGGTGTCTGTGTATTAGGAGGAGGTGAGAGGGATGTGTCCCGGTGTCGGTGTATTAGGAGGTGAGAGGGTTGTGTCCTGGTGTCTGTGTATTCGGAGGAGGTGAGAGGGATGTGTTCCGGTGTCTGTATATTCGGAGGAGGTGAGAGGGATGTGTCCCGGTGTCTGTGTATTAGGAGGTGAGAGGGATGTGTCTCGGTGTCTGTGTATTCGGAGGAGGTGAGAGGGATGTGTTCCGGTGTCTGTGTATTAGGAGGAGGTGAGAGGGATGTGTCCCAGTGTCTGTGTATTAGGAGGCGGTGAGAGGGATGTGTCCCGGTGTCTGTGTATTAGGAGGAGGTGAGAGGGATGTGTCCCGGTGTCGGTGTATTAGGAGGTGAGAGGGTTGTGTCCTGGTGTCTGTGTATTCGGAGGAGGTGAGAGGGATGTGTTCCGGTGTCTGTATATTCGGAGGAGGTGAGAGGGATGTGTCCCGGTGTCTGTGTATTAGGAGGTGAGAGGGATGTGTCTCGGTGTCTGTGTATTCGGAGGAGGTGAGAGGGATGTGTTCCGGTGTCTGTGTATTAGGAGGAGGTGAGAGGGATGTGTCCCAGTGTCTGTGTATTAGGAGGCGGTGAGAGGGATGTGTCCCGATGTCTGTGTATTAGGATGAGGTGAGAGGGATGTGTCCTGGTGCCTGTGTATTAGGAGGAGGTGAGAGGGATGTGTTCCGGTGTCTGTATATTAGGAGGAGGTGAGAGGGATGTGTCTCGGTGTCTGTGTATTAGGAGGAGGTGAGAGGGATGTGTCCCGGTGTCTGTGTATTAGGAGAAGGTGAGAGGGATGTGTCCCGGTGTCTGTTATTAGGAGGAGGTGAGAGGGATGTGTCCCGGTGTCTGTGTATTAGGAGGAGGTGAGAGGGATGTGTCCCGGTGTCTGTGTATTAGGAGGAGGTGAGAGGGATGTGTCCCGGTGTCTGTGTATTAGGAGGAGGTGAGAGGGTTGTGTCCCGGTGTCTGTGTATTAGGAGGAGGTGAGAGGGATGTGTCCCGGGGTCTGTGTATTAGGAGGAGGTGAGAGGGATGTGTCCCGGGGTCTGTGTATTAGGAGGAGGTGAGAGGGATGTGTCCCTGTGTCTGTGTATTAGGAGGAGGTGAGAGGGATGTGTCTCGGTGTCTGTGTATTAGGAGGAGGTGAGAGAGATGTGTCCCGGTGTCTGTGTATTAGGAGGAGGTGAGAGGGATGTGTCCCGGTGTCTGTGTATTAGGAGGTGAGAGGGATGTGTCTGGTGTCTGTGTATTAGGAGAAGGTAAGAGGGATGTGTCTTGGTGTCTGTGTATTAGTAGGAGGTGAGAGGGATGTGTCCCGGTGTCTGTGTATTAAGAGGAGGTGAGAGGGATGTGTCCCGGTGTCTGTGTATTAGGAGGTGAGAGGGATGTGTCCCGGTGTCTGTGTATTAGGAGGAGGTGAGAGGGATGTGTCCCGGTGTCTGTGTATTAGGAGGAGGTGAGAGGGATGTGTCCCGGTGTCTGTGTATTAGGAAGAGGTGAGAGGGTTGTGTCCCGGTGTCTGTGTATTAGGAGAAGGTAAGAGGGATGTGTCTCGGTGTCTGTGTATGAGGAGGTGAGAGGGATGTGTCCCGGTGTCTGTGTATTCGGAGGAGGTGAGAGGGATGTGTCTCGGTGTCTGTGTATTAGGAGGAGGTGAGAGGGATGTGTCCCGGTGTCTGTGTATTAGGAGGAGGTGAGAGGGATGTGTCCCAGTGTCTGTGTATTAGGAGGAGGTGAGAGGGATGTGTCCCAGTGTCTGTGTATTAGGAGGAGGTGAGAGGTATGTGTCTCGGTGTCTGTGTATGAGGAGGTGAGAGGGATGTGTCCCGGTGTCTGTGTATTAGGAGGAGGTGAGAGGGATGTGTCCTGGTGTCTGTGTATTAGGAGGAAGTGAGAGGGATGTGTCCTGGTGTCTGTGTATTAGGAGGAGGTAAGAGGGATGTGTCTCGGTGTCTGTGTATGAGGAGGTGAGAGGGATGTGTCCCGGTGTCTGTGTATTAGGAGGAGGTAAGAGGGATGTGTCCTGGTTTCTGTGTATTAGGAGGAGGTAAGAGGGTTGTGTACCGGTGTCTGTGTATTAGGAGGAGGTGAGAGGGATGTGTCCCGGTGTCTGTGTATTAGCAGGAGGTGAGAGGGATGTGTCCTGGTGTCTGTGTATTAGGAAGAGGTGAGAGGGTTGTGTCCCGGTGTCTGTGTATTAGGAGAAGGTAAGAGGGATGTGTCTTGGTGTCTGTGTATTAGGAGGAGGTGAGAGGGATGTGTCCCGGTGTCTGTGTATTAAGAGGAGGTGAGAGGGATGTGTCCCGGTGTCTGTGTATTAAGAGGAGGTGAGAGGGCTTTGTCCCGGTGTCTGTGTATTAAGAGGAGGTGAGAGGGATGTGTCCCGGTGTCTGTGTATTAGGAGGAGGTGAGGAGGATGTGTCCCGGTGTCTGTGTATTAGGAGGAGGTGAGAGGGATGCGTCCCGGTGTCTGTGTATTAAGAGGAGGTGAGAGGGCTTTGTCCCGGTGTCTGTGTATTAGGAGGAGGTGAGAGGGATGTGTCCCGGTGTCTGTGTATTAGGAGGAGGTGAGAGGGATGTGTCCTAGTGTCTGTGTATTAGGAGGTGAGAGGGATATGTCACGGTGTCTGTGTATTAGGAGGTGAGAGGGATGTATCCCGGTGTCTGTGTATTAGGAGGAGGTGAGAGGGATGTGTCTGTGTATTAGGAGGAGGTGAGAGGGATGTGTCCTGGTGTCTGTGTATTAGGAGGAGGTGAGAGGGATGTGTCCCGGTGTCTGTGTATTAGGAGGAGGTGAGAGGGTTGTGTCCCGGTGTCTGTGTATTAGGAGGTGAGAGGGATGTGTCCCGGTGTCTGTGTATTAGGAGGAGGTGAGAGGGTTGTGTCCCGGTGTCTGTGTATTAGGAGGAGGTGAGAGGGATGTGTCCCGGTTTCTGTGTATTAGGAGGAGGTGAGAGGGATGTGTCCCGTTGTCTGTATATTAGCAGGAGGTGAGAGGGATGTGTCCCGGTGTCTGTGTATTAGGAGGAGGTGAGAGGGATGTGTCCCGGTGTCTGTGTATTAGGAGGAGGTGAGAGGGATGTGTCCCGGTGTCTGTGTATTAGGAGGAGGTGAGAGGGTTGTGTCCCGGTGTCTGTGTATTAGGAGGAGGTGAGAGGGATGTGTCCCGGTGTCTGTGTATTAGGAGAAGGTGAGAGGGATTTGTCCCGTTGTCTGTATATTAGGAGGAGGTGAGAGGGATGTGTCCCGGTGTCTGTGTATTAGGAGGAGGTGAGAGGGATGTGTCCCGGTGTCTGTGTATTAGCAGGAGGTGAGAGGGATGTGTCCCGGTGTCTGTGTATTAGGAGGTGAGAGGGATGTGTCCCGGTGTCGGTGTATTAGGAGGTGAGAGGGATGTGTCCCGGTGTCTGTGTATTAGGAAGAGGTGAGAGGGTTGTGTCCCGGTGTCTGTGTATTAGGAGAAGGTAAGAGGGATGTGTCTTGGTGTCTGTGTATTAGGAGGAGGTGAGAGGGATGTGTCCCGGTGTCTGTGTATTAGGAGGAGGTGAGAGGGATGTGTCCCGGTGTCTGTGTATTAGGAAGAGGTGAGAGGGTTGTGTCCCGGTGTCTGTGTATTAGGAGAAGGTAAGAGGGATGTGTCTTGGTGTCTGTGTATTAGGAGGAGGTGAGAGGGATGTGTCCCGGTGTCTGTGTATTAGGAGGAGGTGAGAGGAATGTGTCCCGGTGTCTGTGTATTAGCAGGAGGTGAGAGGGATGTGTCCCGGTGTCTGTGTATTAGGAGGAGGTGAGAGGGATGTGTCCCGGTGTCTGTGTATTAGGAGGTGAGAGGGATGTGTCCCGGTGTCTGTGTATTAGGAGGAGGTGAGAGGGATGTGTCCCGGTGTCTATGTATTAAGAGGAGGTGAGAGGGATGTGTCCCGGTGTCTGTGTATTAAGAGGAGGTGAGAGGGCTTTGTCCCGGTGTCTGTGTATTAAGAGGAGGTGAGAGGGATGTGTCCCGGTGTCTGTGTATTAGGAGGTGAGAGGGATGTGTCCCGGTGTCTGTGTATTAGGAGAAGGTAAGAGGGATGTGTCTTGGTGTCTGTGTATTAGGAGGAGGTGAGAGGGATGTGTCCCGGTGTCTGTGTATTAGGAGGTGAGAGGGATGTGTCTGTGTATTAGTAGGAGGTGAGAGGGATGTGTCCCGGTGTCTGTGTATTAAGAGGAGGTGAGAGGGATGTGTCCCGGTGTCTGTGTATTAGGAGGTGAGAGGGATGTGTCCCGGTGTCTGTGTATTAGGAGGAGGTGAGAGGGATGTGTCCCGGTGTCTGTGTATTAGGAGGAGGTGAGAGGGATGTGTCCCGGTGTCTGTGTATTAGGAAGAGGTGAGAGGGTTGTGTCCCGGTGTCTGTGTATTAGGAGAAGGTAAGAGGGATGTGTCTTGGTGTCTGTGTATTCGGAGGAGGTGAGAGGGATGTGTCTCGGTGTCTGTGTATTAGGAGGAGGTGAGAGGGATGTGTCCCGGTGTCTGTGTATTAGGAGGAGGTGAGAGGGTTGTGTCCCGGTGTCTGTGTATTAGGAGGAGGTGAGAGTGATGTGTCCCGGTGTCTGTGTATTAGGAGGAGGTGAGAGGGATGTGTCCCGGTGTCTGTGTATTAGGAGGTGAGAGGGATGTGTCCCGGTGTCTGTGTAGTAGGAGGTGAGAGGGATGTGTCCCGGTGTCTGTGTATTAGGAGGTGAGAGGGATGTGTCTCTGTGTCTGTGTATTAGTAGGAGGTGAGAGGGATGTGTCCCGGTGTCTGTGTATTAAGAGGAGGTGAGAGGGATGTGTCCCGGTGTCTGTGTATTAGGAGGTGAGAGGGATGTGTCCCGGTGTCTGTGTATTAGGAGGAGGTGAGAGGGATGTGTCCCGGTGTCTGTGTATTAGGAGGAGGTGAGAGGGATGTGTCCCGGTGTCTGTGTATTAGGAAGAGGTGAGAGGGTTGTGTCCCGGTGTCTGTGTATTAGGAGAAGGTAAGAGGGATGTGTCTTGGTGTCTGTGTATTCGGAGGAGGTGAGAGGGATGTGTCTCGGTGTCTGTGTATTAGGAGGAGGTGAGAGGGATGTGTCCCGGTGTCTGTGTATTAGGAGGAGGTGAGAGGGATGTGTCCCAGTGTCTGTGTATTAGGAGGAGGTGAGAGGGATGTGTCCCAGTGTCTGTGTATTAGGAGGAGGTGAGAGGTATGTGTCTCGGTGTCTGTGTATGAGGATGTGAGAGGGATGTGTCCCGGTGTCTGTGTATTAGGAGGAGGTGAGAGGGATGTGTCCCGGTGTCTGTGTATTAGGAGGAAGTGAGAGGGATGTGTCCTGGTGTCTGTGTATTAGGAGGAGGTGAGAGGGATGTGTCTCGGTGTCTGTGTATGAGGAGGTGAGAGGGATGTGTCCCGGTGTCTGTGTATTAGGAGGAGGTAAGAGGGATGTGTCCTGGTTTCTGTGTATTAGGAGGAGGTAAGAGGGTTGTGTCCCGGTGTCTGTGTATTAGGAGGAGGTGAGAGGGATGTGTCCCGGTGTCTTTGTATTAGCAGGAGGTGAGAGGGATGTGTCCTGGTGTCTGTGTATTAGGAAGAGGTGAGAGGGTTGTGTCCCGGTGTCTGTGTATTAGGAGAAGGTAAGAGGGATGTGTCTTGGTGTCTGTGTATTAGGAGGAGGTGAGAGGGATGTGTCCCGGTGTCTGTGTATTAAGAGGAGGTGAGAGGGATGTGTCCCGGTGTCTGTGTATTAAGAGGAGGTGAGAGGGATGTGTCCCGGTGTCTGTGTATTAGGAGGAGGTGAGGAGGATGTGTCCCGGTGTCTGTGTATTAGGAGGAGGTGAGAGGGATGCGTCCCGGTGTCTGTGTATTAAGAGGAGGTGAGAGGGCATTGTCCCGGTGTCTGTGTATTAGGAGGAGGTGAGAGGGATGTGTCCTAGTGTCTGTGTATTAGGAGGTGAGAGGGATATGTCACGGTGTCTGTGTATTAGGAGGTGAGAGGGATGTATCCCGGTGTCTGTGTATTAGGAGGAGGTGAGAGGGATGTGTCTGTGTATTAGGAGGAGGTGAGAGGGATGTGTCCTGGTGTCTGTGTATTAGGAGGAGGTGAGAGGGATGTGTCTGTGTATTAGGAGGAGGTGAGAGGGTTGTGTCCCGGTGTCTGTGTATTAGGAGGTGAGAGGGATGTGTCCCGGTGTCTGTGTATTAGGAGGAGGTGAGAGGGTTGTGTCCCGGTGTCTGTGTATTAAGAGGAGGTGAGAGGGTTGTGTCCCGGTGTCTGTGTATTAGGAGGAGGTGAGAGGGATGTGTCCCGGTTTCTGTGTATTAGGAGGAGGTGAGAGGGATGTGTCCCGTTGTCTGTATATTAGCAGGAGGTGAGAGGGATGTGTCCCGGTGTCTGTGTATTAGCAGGAGGTGAGAGGGATGTGTCCCGGTGTCTGTGTATTAGGAGGAGGTGAGAGGGATGTGTCCCGGTGTCTGTGTATTAGGAGGTGAGAGGGATGTGTCCCGGTGTCTGTTTATTAGGAGGAGGTGAGAGGGATGTGTCCCGGTGTCTGTGTATTAGCAGGAGGTGAGAGGGATGTGTCCTGGTGTCTGTGTATTAGGAAGAGGTGAGAGGGTTGTGTCCTGGTGTCTGTGTATTAGGAGAAGGTAAGAGGGATGTGTCTTGGTGTCTGTGTATTAGGAGGAGGTGAGAGGGATGTGTCTGTGTATTAAGAGGAGGTGAGAGGGCTTTGTCCCGGTGTCTTTGTATTAAGAGGAGGTGAGAGGGATGTGTCCCGGTGTCTTTGTATTAAGAGGAGGTGAGAGGGATGTGTCCCGGTGTCTGTGTATTAGGAGGAGGTGAGGAGGATGTGTCCCGGTGTCTGTGTATTAGGAGGAGGTGAGAGGGATGCGTCCCGGTGTCTGTGTATTAAGAGGAGGTGAGAGGGCTTTGTCCCGGTGTCTGTGTATTCGGAGGAGGTGAGAGGGATGTGTCCTAGTGTCTGTGTATTAGGAGGTGAGAGGGATATGTCACGGTGTCTGTGTATTAGGAGGTGAGAGGGATGTATCCCGGTGTTTGTGTATTAGGAGGAGGTGAGAGGGATGTGTCTGTGTATTAGGAGGAGGTGAGAGGGATGTGTCCCGGTGTCTGTGTATTAGGAGGAGGTGAGAGGGATGTGTCCCGGTGTCTGTGTATTAGGAGGAGGTGAGAGGGTTGTGTCCCGGTGTCTGTGTATTAGGAGGAGGTGAGAGGGTTGTGTCCCGGTGTCTGTGTATTAGGAGGTGAGAGGGATGTGTCCCGGTGTCTGTGTATTAGGAGGAGGTGAGAGGGTTGTGTCCCGGTGTCTGTGTATTAGGAGGAGGTGAGAGGGTTGTGTCCCGGTGCCTGTGTATTAGGAGGAGGTGAGAGGGATGTGTCCCGGTTTCTGTGTATTAGGAGGAGGTGAGAGGGATTTGTCCCGTTGTCTGTATATTAGGAGGAGGTGAGAGGGATGTGTCCCGGTGTCTGTGTATTAGGAGGAGGTGAGAGGGATGTGTCCCGGTGTCTGTGTATTAGCAGGAGGTGAGAGGGATGTGTCCCGGTGTCTGTGTATTAGGAGGTGAGAGGGATGTGTCCCGGTGTCGGTGTATTAGGAGGTGAGAGGGATGTGTCCCGGTGTCTGTGTATTAGGAAGAGGTGAGAGGGTTGTGTCCCGGTGTCTGTGTATTAGGAAGAGGTGAGAGGGTTGTGTCTTGGTGTCTGTGTATTAGGAGGAGGTGAGAGGGATGTGTCCCGGTGTCTGTGTATTAGGAGGAGGTGAGAGGGATGTGTCCCGGTGTCTGTTTATTAGGAAGAGGTGAGAGGGTTGTGTCCCGGTGTCTGTGTATTAGGAGAAGGTAAGAGGGATGTGTCTTGGTGTCTGTGTATTAGGAGGAGGTGAGAGGGTTGTGTCCCGGTGTCTGTGTATTAGGAGGAGGTGAGAGGGATGTGTCCCGGTGTCTGTGTATTAGGCGGAGGTGAGAGGGATGTGTCCCGGTGTCTGTGTATTAGGAGGTGAGAGGGATGTGTCCCGGTGTCTGTGTAGTAGGAGGTGAGAGGGATGTGTCCCGGTGTCTGTGTATTAGGAGGTGAGAGGGATGTGTCTCTGTGTCTGTGTATTAGTAGGAGGTGAGAGGGATGTGTCCCGGTGTCTGTGTATTAAGAGGAGGTGAGAGGGATGTGTCCCGGTGTCTGTGTATTAGGAGGTGAGAGGGATGTGTCCCGGTGTCTGTGTATTAGGAGGAGGTGAGAGGGATGTGTCCCGGTTTCTGTGTATTAGGAGGAGGTGAGAGGGATGTGTCCCGGTGTCTGTGTATTAGGAAGAGGTGAGAGGGTTGTGTCCCGGTGTCTGTGTATTAGGAGAAGGTAAGAGGGATGTGTCTTGGTGTCTGTGTATTCGGAGGAGGTGAGAGGGATGTGTCTCGGTGTCTGTGTATTAGGAGGAGGTGAGAGGGATGTGTCCCGGTGTCTGTGTATTAGGAGGAGGTGAGAGGGATGTGTCCCAGTGTCTGTGTATTAGGAGGAGGTGAGAGGGATGTGTCCCAGTGTCTGTGTATTAGGAGGAGGTGAGAGGTATGTGTCTCGGTGTCTGTGTATGAGGAGGTGAGAGGGATGTGTCCCGGTGTCTGTGTATTAGGAGGAGGTGAGAGGGATGTGTCCTGGTGTCTGTGTATTAGGAGGAAGTGAGAGGGATGTGTCCTGGTGTCTGTGTATTAGGAGGAGGTGAGAGGGATGTGTCTCGGTGTCTGTGTATGAGGAGGTGAGAGGGATGTGTCCCGGTGTCTGTGTATTAGGAGGAGGTAAGAGGGATGTGTCCTGGTTTCTGTGTATTAGGAGGAGGTAAGAGGGTTGTGTCCCGGTGTCTGTGTATTAGGAGGAGGTGAGAGGGATGTGTCCCGGTGTCTGTGTATTAGGAAGAGGTGAGAGGGTTGTGTCCCGGTGTCTGTGTATTAGGAGAAGGTAAGAGGGATGTGTCTTGGTGTCTGTGTATTAGGAGGAGGTGAGAGGGATGTGTCCCGGTGTCTGTGTATTAAGAGGAGGTGAGAGGGATGTGTCCCGGTGTCTGTGTATTAAGAGGAGGTGAGAGGGCTTTGTCCCGGTGTCTGTGTATTAAGAGGAGGTGAGAGGGATGTGTCCCGGTGTCTGTGTATTAGGAGGAGGTGAGGAGGATGTGTCCCGGTGTCTGTGTATTAGGAGGAGGTGAGAGGGATGCGTCCCGGTGTCTGTGTATTAAGAGGAGGTGAGAGGGCATTGTCCCGGTGTCTGTGTATTAGGAGGAGGTGAGAGGGATGTGTCCCGGTGTCTGTGTATTAGGAGGAGGTGAGAGGGATGTGTCCTAGTGTCTGTGTATTAGGAGGTGAGAGGGATATGTCACGGTGTCTGTGTATTAGGAGGTGAGAGGGATGTATCCCGGTGTCTGTGTATTAGGAGGAGGTGAGAGGGATGTGTCTGTGTATTAGGAGGAGGTGAGAGGGATGTGTCCTGGTGTCTGTGTATTAGGAGGAGGTGAGAGGGATGTGTCTGTGTATTAGGAGGAGGTGAGAGGGTTGTGTCCCGGTGTCTGTGTATTAGGAGGTGAGAGGGATGTGTCCCGGTGTCTGTGTATTAGGAGGAGGTGAGAGGGTTGTGTCCCGGTGTCTGTGTATTAAGAGGAGGTGAGAGGGTTGTGTCCCGGTGTCTGTGTATTAGGAGGAAGTGAGAGGGATGTGTCCCGGTTTCTGTGTATTAGGAGGAGGTGAGAGGGATGTGTCCCGTTGTCTGTATATTAGCAGGAGGTGAGAGGGATGTGTCCCGGTGTCTGTGTATTAGGAGGAGGTGAGAGGGATGTGTCCCGTTGTCTGTATATTAGCAGGAGGTGAGAGGGATGTGTCCCGGTGTCTGTGTATTAGGAGGTGAGAGGGATGTGTCCCGGTGTCTGTTTATTAGGAGGAGGTGAGAGGGATGTGTCCCGGTGTCTGTGTATTAGCAGGAGGTGAGAGGGATGTGTCCTGGTGTCTGTGTATTAGGAAGAGGTGAGAGGGTTGTGTCCCGGTGTCTGTGTATTAGGAGAAGGTAAGAGGGATGTGTCTTGGTGTCTGTGTATTAGGAGGAGGTGAGAGGGATGTGTCCCGGTGTCTGTGTATTAAGAGGAGGTGAGAGGGCTTTGTCCCGGTGTCTTTGTATTAAGAGGAGGTGAGAGGGATGTGTCCCGGTGTCTGTGTATTAGGAGGAGGTGAGGAGGATGTGTCCCGGTGTCTGTGTATTAGGAGGAGGTGAGAGGGATGCGTCCCGGTGTCTGTGTATTAAGAGGAGGCGAGAGGGCTTTGTCCCGGTGTCTGTGTATTCGGAGGAGGTGAGAGGGATGTGTCCTAGTGTCTGTGTATTAGGAGGTGAGAGGGATATGTCACGGTGTCTGTGTATTAGGAGGTGAGAGGGATGTATCCCGGTGTTTGTGTATTAGGAGGAGGTGAGAGGGATGTGTCTGTGTATTAGGAGGAGGTGAGAGGGATGTGTCCCGGTGTCTGTGTATTAGGAGGAGGTGAGAGGGATGTGTCCCGGTGTCTGTGTATTAGGAGGAGGTGAGAGGGTTGTGTCCCGGTGTCTGTGTATTAGGAGGAGGTGAGAGGGTTGTGTCCCGGTGTCTGTGTATTAGGAGGTGAGAGGGATGTGTCCCGGTGTCTGTGTATTAGGAGGAGGTGAGAGGGTTGTGTCCCGGTGTCTGTGTATTAGGAGGAGGTGAGAGGGTTGTGTCCCGGTGCCTGTGTATTAGGAGGAGGTGAGAGGGATGTGTCCCGGTTTCTGTGTATTAGGAGGAGGTGAGAGGGATTTGTCCCGTTGTCTGTATATTAGGAGGAGGTGAGAGGGATGTGTCCCGGTGTCTGTGTATTAGGAGGAGGTGAGAGGGATGTGTCCCGGTGTCTGTGTATTAGCAGGAGGTGAGAGGGATGTGTCCCGGTGTCTGTGTATTAGGAGGTGAGAGGGATGTGTCCCGGTGTCGGTGTATTAGGAGGTGAGAGGGATGTGTCCCGGTGTCTGTGTATTAGGAAGAGGTGAGAGGGTTGTGTCCCGGTGTCTGTGTATTAGGAAGAGGTGAGAGGGTTGTGTCTTGGTGTCTGTGTATTAGGAGGAGGTGAGAGGGATGTGTCCCGGTGTCTGTGTATTAGGAGGAGGTGAGAGGGATGTGTCCCGGTGTCTGTGTATTAGGAAGAGGTGAGAGGGTTGTGTCCCGGTGTCTGTGTATTAGGAGAAGGTAAGAGGGATGTGTCTTGGTGTCTGTGTATTAGGAGGAGGTGAGAGGGATGTGTCCCGGTGTCTGTGTATTAGGAGGAGGTGAGAGGGATGTGTCCCGGTGTCTGTGTATTAGCAGGAGGTGAGAGGGATGTGTCCCGGTGTCTGTGTATTAGGAGGAGGTGAGAGGGATGTGTCCCGGTGTCTGTGTATTAGGAGGTGAGAGGGATGTGTCCCGGTGTCTGTGTATTAGGAGGAGGTGAGAGGGATGTGTCCCGGTGTCTGTGTATTAGCAGGAGGTGAGAGGGATGTGTCCTGGTGTCTGTGTATTAGGAAGAGGTGAGAGGGTTGTGTCCCGGTGTTTGTGTATTAGGAGAAGGTAAGAGGGATGTGTCTTGGTGTCTGTGTATTAGGAGGAGGTGAGAGGGATGTGTCCCGGTGTCTATGTATTAAGAGGAGGTGAGAGGGATGTGTCCCGGTGTCTGTGTATTAAGAGGAGGTGAGAGGGCTTTGTCCCGGTGTCTGTGTATTAAGAGGAGGTGAGAGGGATGTGTCCCGGTGTCTGTGTATTAGGAGGAGGTGAGGAGGATGTGTCCCGGTGTCTGTGTATTAGGAGGAGGTGAGAGGGATGCGTCCCGGTGTCTGTGTATTAAGAGGAGGTGAGAGGGCTTTGTCCCGGTGTCTGTGTATTAGGAGGAGGTGAGAGGGATGTGTCCCGGTGTCTGTGTATTAGGAGGAGGTGAGAGGGATGTGTCCTAGTGTCTGTGTATTAGGAGGTGAGAGGGATATGTCACGGTGTCTGTGTATTAGGAGGTGAGAGGGATGTATCCCGGTGTTTGTGTATTAGGAGGAGGTGAGAGGGATGTGTCTGTGTATTAGGAGGACGTGAGAGGGATGTGTCCTGGTGTCTGTGTATTAGGAGGAGGTAAGAGGGATGTGTCCCGGTGTCTGTGTATTAGGAGGAGGTGAGAGGGTTGTGTCCCGGTGTCTGTGTATTAGGAGGAGGTGAGAGGGTTGTGTCCCGGTGTCTGTGTATTAGGAGGTGAGAGGGATGTGTCCCGGTGTCTGTGTATTAGGAGGAGGTGAGAGGGTTGTGTCCCGGTGTCTGTGTATTAGGAGGAGGTGAGAGGGTTGTGTCCCGGTGTCTGTGTATTAGGAGGAGGTGAGAGGGATGTGTCCCGGTTTCTGTGTATTAGGAGGAGGTGAGAGGGATGTGTCCCGTTGTCTGTATATTAGGAGGAGGTGAGAGGGATGTGTCCCGGTGTCTGTGTATTAGGCGGAGGTGAGAGGGATGTGTCCCGGTGTCTGTCTATTAGCAGGAGGTGAGAGGGATGTGTCCCGGTGTCTGTGTATTAGGAGGTGAGAGGGATGTGTCCCGGTGTCTGTGTAGTAGGAGGTGAGAGGGATGTGTCCCGGTGTCTGTGTATTAGGAGGAGGTGAGAGGGATGTGTCCCGGTGTCTGTGTATTAGGAGGAGGTGAGAGGGATGTGTCCCGGTGTCTGTGTATTAGGAGGAAGTGAGAGGGATGTGTCCCGGTGTCTGTGTATTAGGAGGAGGTGAGAGGGTTGTGTCCCGGTGTCTGTGTATTAGGAGGAGGTGAGAGGGATGTGTCCCAGTGTCTGTGTATTAGGAGGAGGTGAGAGGGTTGTGTCCCGGTGTCTGTGTATTAGGAGGAGGTGAGAAAGATATGTCCCGGTGTCTGTGTATTAGGAGGAGGTGAGAGGGTTGTGTCCCGGTGTCTGGGTATTAGGAGGAGGTGAGAGGGATGTGTCCCGGTGTCTGTGTATTAGGAGGAGGTGAGAGGGATGTGTCCCAGTGTCTGTGTATGAGGAGGAGAGAGGGGGATGTGTCCCGGTGTCTGTATATTAGGAGGTGAGAGGGATGTGTCCTGGTGTCTGTGTATTAGGAGGAGGTGAGAGGGATGTGTGCCGGTGTCTGTGTATTAGGAGGAGAGAGGGATGTGTCCCAGTGTCTGTGTATTAGGAGGAGGCGAGAGGGATGTGTCCCGGTGTCTGTGTATTAGGAGGTGAGAGGGATGTGTCCCGGTGTCTGTGTATTAAGAGGAGGTGAGAGGGCTTTGTCCCAGTGTCTGTGTATTAAGAGGAGGTGAGAGGGATGTGTCCCGGTGTCTGTGTATTAGGAGGAGGTGAGGAGGATGTGTCCCGGTGTCTGTGTATTAGGAGGAGGTGAGAGGGTTGTGTCCCGGTGTCTGTGTATTAGGAGGAGGTGAGAGGGATGTGTCCCGGTTTCTGTGTATTAGGAGGAGGTGAGAGGGTTGTGTCCCGGTGTCTGTGTATTAGGAGGAGGTGAGAAAGATATGTCCCGGTGTCTGTGTATTAGGAGGAGGTGAGAGGGTTGTGTCCCGGTGTCTGGGTATTAGGAGGAGGTGAGAGGGATGTGTCCCGGTGTCTGTGTATTAGGAGGAGGTGAGAGCGATGTGTCCCGGGGCCTGTGTATTAGGAGGAGGTGAGAGGGATGTGTCCCAGTGTCTGTGTATTAGGAGGAGGTGAGAGGGATGTGTCCCGGTGTCTGTATATTAGGAGGTGAGAGGGATGTGTCCTGGTGTCTGTGTATTAGGAGGAGGTGAGAGGGATGTGTGCCGGTGTCTGTGTATTAGGAGGAGAGAGGGATGTGTCCCAGTGTCTGTGTATTAGGAGGAGGCGAGAGGGATGTGTCCCGGTGTCTGTGTATTAGGAGGTGAGAGGGATGTGTCCCGGTGTTTGTGTATTAAGAGGAGGTGAGAGGGCTTTGTCCCAGTGTCTGTGTATTAAGAGGAGGTGAGAGGGATGTGTCCCGGTGTCTGTGTATTAGGAGGAGGTGAGGAGGATGTGTCCCGGTGTCTGTGTATTAGGAGGAGGTGAGAGGGATGCGTCCCGGTGTCTGTGTATTAGGAGGAGGTGAGAGGGTTGTGTCCCGGTGTCTGTGTATTAGGAGGTGAGAGGGATGTGTCCCGGTGTCTGTGTATTAGGAGGAGGTGAGAGGGTTGTGTCCCGGTGTCTGTGTATTAGGAGGAGGTGAGAGGGTTGTGTCCCGGTGTCTGTGTATTAGGAGGAGGTGAGAGGGATGTGTCCCGGTTTCTGTGTATTAGGAGGAGGTGAGAGGGATGTGTCCCGTTGTCTGTATATTAGGAGGAGGTGAGAGGGATGTGTCCCGGTGTCTGTGTATTAGGCGGAGGTGAGAGGGATGTGTCCCGGTGTCTGTCTATTAGCAGGAGGTGAGAGGGATGTGTCCCGGTGTCTGTGTATTAGGAGGTGAGAGGGATGTGTCCCGGTGTCTGTGTATTAGGAGGTGAGAGGGATGTGTCCCGGTGTCTGTGTATTAGGAGGAGGTGAGAGGGATGTGTCCCGGTGTCTGTGTATTAGGAGGAGGTGAGAGGGATGTGTCCCGGTGTCTGTGTATTAGGAGGAAGTGAGAGGGATGTGTCCCGGTGTCTGTGTATTAGTAGGAGGTGAGAGGGTTGTGTCCCGGTGTCTGTGTATTAGGAGGAGGTGAGAGGGATGTGTCCCAGTGTCTGTGTATTAGGAGGAGGTGAGAGGGTTGTGTCCCGGTGTCTGTGTATTAGGAGGAGGTGAGAAAGATATGTCCCGGTGTCTGTGTATTAGGAGGAGGTGAGAGGGTTGTGTCCCGGTGTCTGGGTATTAGGAGGAGGTGAGAGGGATGTGTCCCGGTGTCTGTGTATTAGGAGGAGGTGAGAGCGATGTGTCCCGGGGCCTGTGTATTAGGAGGAGGTGAGAGGGATGTGTCCCAGTGTCTGTGTATTAGGAGGAGGTGAGAGGGATGTGTCCCGGTGTCTGTATATTAGGAGGTGAGAGGGATGTGTCCTGGTGTCTGTGTATTAGGAGGAGGTGAGAGGGATGTGTGCCGGTGTCTGTGTATTAGGAGGAGAGAGGGATGTGTCCCAGTGTCTGTGTATTAGGAGGAGGCGAGAGGGATGTGTCCCGGTGTCTGTGTATTAGGAGGTGAGAGGGATGTGTCCCAGTGTCTGTGTATTAGGAGGAGGTGAGAGGGTTGTGTCCCGGGGTCTGTGTATTAGGAGGTGAGAGGGATGTGTCTAGGTGTCTGTGTATTAGGAGGAGGTGAGAGGGATGTGTCCCGGTGTCTGTGTATTAGGAGGAGGTGAGAGGGATCTGTTCCGATGTCTGTGTATTAGGAGGAGGTGAGAGGGATGTGTCCCGGTGTCTGTGTATTAGGAGGAGGTGAGAGGGTTGTGTCCCGGTGTCTGTGTATTAGGAGGTGTGAGGGATGTGTCCCGCTGTCTGTGTATTAGGAGGAGATGAGAGGGATGTGTCCCGGTGTCTGTGTATTAGGAGGAGGTGAGAGGGTTGTGTCTAGGTGTCTGTATATTAGGAGGAGGTGAGAGGGTTGTGTCCCGGTGTCTGTGTATTAGGAGGAGGTGAGAGGGATGTGTCCTGGTGTCTGTATATTAGGAGGAGGTGAGAGGGATGTGTCCCGGTGTCTGTGTATTAGGAGGAGGTGAGAGGGATGTGTCCCGGTGTCTGTGTATTAGGAGGAGAGAGGGATGTGTCCTGGTGTCTGTGTATTAGGAGGTGAGAGGGATGTGTCCCAGTGTCTGTGTATTAGGAGGAGGCGAGAGGGATGTGTCCCGGTGTCTGTGTATTAGGAGGTGAGAGGGATGTGTCCCGGTGTCTGTGTATTAGGAGGAGGTGAGAGGGATGTGTCCCGGTGTCTGTGTATTAGGAGGAGGTGAGAGTGTTGTGTCCCAGGGTCTGTGTATTAGGAGGTGAGAGGGATGTGTCTAGGTGTCTGTGTATTAGGAGAAGGTGAGAGGGATGTGTCCTGGTGTCTGTGTATTAGGAGGAGGTGAGAGGGATGTGTTCCGATGTCTGTGTATTAGGAGGTGTGAGGGATGTGTCCCGCTGTCTGTGTATTAGGAGGAGGTGAGAGGGATGTGTCCCGGTGTCTGTGTATTAGGAGGAGGTGAGAGGGTTGTGTCTAGGTGTCTGTATATTAGGAGGAGGTGAGAGGGATGTGTCCTGGTGTCTGTGTATTAGGAGGAGGTGAGAGGGATGTGTCCCGGTGTCTGTGTATTAGGAGGAGGTGAGAGGGATGTGTCCCAGTGTCTGTGTATTAGGAGGAGGTAAGAGGGATGTGTCCCGGTGTCTGTGTATTAGGAGGAGGTGAGAGGGATGTGTCCCGGTGTCTGTGTATTAGGAGGAGATGAGAGGGATGTGTCCCGGTGTCTGTGTATTAGGAGGAGGTGAGAGGGATGTGTCCCGGTGTCTGTGTATTAGGAGGAGGTGAGAGGGATGTGTCCCAGTGTCTGTGTATTAGGAGGAGGTAAGAGGGATGTGTCCCGGTGTCTGTGTATTAGGAGGAGGTGAGAGGGATGTGTCCCGGTGTCTGTGTATTAGGAGGAGAGAGGGATGTGTCCCGGTGTCTGTGTATTAGGAGGAGGTGAGAGGGATGTGTCCCGGTTTCTGTGTATTAGGAGGAGGTGAGAGGGATGTGTCCCGTTGTCTGTATATTAGCAGGAGGTGAGAGGGATGTGTCCCGGTGTCTGTGTATTAGGAGGAGGTGAGAGGGATGTGTCCCGGTGTCTGTGTATTAGGAGGAGGTGAGAGGGATGTGTCCCGGTGTCTGTTTATTAGGAGGAGGTGAGAGGGATGTGTCCCGGTGTCTGTGTATTAGCAGGAGGTGAGAGGGATGTGTCCTGGTGTCTGTGTATTAGGAAGAGGTGAGAGGGTTGTGTCTCGGTGTCTGTGTGTTAGGAGGAGGTGAGAGGGATGTGTCTAGGTGTCTGTGTATTAGGAGGTGAGAGGGATGTGTCTAGGTGTCTGTGTATTAGGAGGTGAGAGGGATGTGTCCCGGTGTCTGTGTATTAGGAGGAGGTGAGAGGTATGTGTCCCGGTGTCTGTGTATTAGGAGGAGGTGAGAGGGATGTGTCCCGGTGTCTGTGTATTAGGAGGAGGTGAGAGGGTTGTGTCTAGGTGTCTGTGTATTAGGAGGTGAGAGGGATGTGTCCCGGTGTCTGTGTATTAGGAGGAGGTGAGAGGGATGTGTCCCGGTGTCTGTGTATTAGGAGGAGGTGAGAGGGATGTGTCCCGGTGTCTGTGTATTAGGAGGAGGTGAGAGGGATGTGTCCCGGTGTCTGTGTATTAGGAGGAGGTGAGAGGGATGTCTTCTGATACCTGTGTTTAGACACCAGCAAATGGATGATATATCACTTAAAAAAATAATAATAAAGGCAATACCAAATATAGTGTAAATGTCACAAGACACTTTCACATCAGAGATATGCACTCAGGTTCTAATTTTCGTTCTTTTTAAGGAAGGTTGGAAAATGTATGTTCTGATCCTGGTGTATTTGGAAACACTGAGACACAAACACACACTCACCACATCTCTGACTACTCAATGAATTTATTTTGGCTTTTGCAGGATGCTCTGCAGTAGAGAATATATTGCGCAGCAGGAAGGGGGAATTCTCAGAGATATGTGGTCTTTCAGGAGATAAAACGTCTTAACATCCAATACAAAGTATCCCACGGCAATGCCGGCCTCTCTATGTACACTTACATACACAAATATGTATGACAATGAAGAGGTACATACATTTGTCTGTGTGCTTTTATGTATGTACAGGTAAATAAATATACGTGCATATGAATACGTATATATGCACAAACCCATGGGTATACATGTTTGCGTGCATAAATATACTAACACATATGTACGGCAAAATTTAACATTTATATGTAGTATACAACAAATGTGGGAGACAGATACAGTAGAAATTCCCTAAACGCACACTCTATTTTATATACATTTACATACATACACATAGAAAACCCTTACATACATATTAATTACACACATACCTGGGAACTCAGACGTGTCCCCCCTGTTCCCTAGTATTTAGGCAGATTTGTAGCTTCTCAGGGTAAATTGGTAATATTCAGGGCACCTGGTAGGATTTCCAGGTTGAATAGGAAGGGTCTCTAGGATTCGTTTTGAATTGGCAGATTCTCATGATCGAGAGGTGAATGGGCAGAGTCAAGGTTACCAAGGTGAAAGGGCAGATTCTCACTAGATTCTTGAGATAATGGACAGATTCTTAGGGTGAATGAGTATTATGAATGACATTATAACCGTATTTAATGACACTTAAAGCTCCCAAGACAAGTTTATCGTACAAATATGACACAGACGAGATCCCTGCTTCAATTAGCGATCATTCACTGAAGATACATTTACTGCTGCTGGGGTTTGGGTTCCCCAGGAGTTCGTTTTTTTAACACTTAGATTGTCTGCGATGAGCTATTAGATATTTAATACTGAGAAGATTCTCGGAATCAGCTCACGGACAGTTCCCAGGTATATGTATACTGTGTATATGCAGGTTGACGTGTGCGTATAAATATACCAAATCTCAATCCAAACACATTCCCCCAATACAGTTTCTCATTTCTTTACTTGTGCAAATTTCGGTGGTGTTACCAGGTTGAGAGCCACATATAATCCTGGTTTTGTGGGTTGAGATCGCTTTGTGACCACACTGAAAACCAAAAATGCCCACTCTCCAACAGTGGGTATAGTACAGAGGAGAACTGCAAGATTCCATCTAATACTAAGGGGGCAGAATGTAGTCTTCCAGGGTCTTCACCCTGCCAGAGTTTCCGGATTTATTCTATTAGTATGTAAACAAACATTTAACATTCAGTATCACCAAGCAATGTGCTTAAATAGACCCGGTGTGTGAGAGAGAGGCCCTGGAAGACAAGATTTCAACTCCCCCCAATAAAACCAGAGATAGAGGTAAAATAATACATTGTTCAGCTATGGCAACAAAGTTTAAAACATATTTTAGGATATAAAGGAGCGTTTTAACAATCAAGAGGATATACATATATATTAAGAGACTCTTGATTCTTACATTTTTTATTTTATTTTTGCTTACACCTTAAAAATCCTTTGGGATGGACGGAAAGGCTAATAGGACCAATTGAAGGCAGCTAAAGTGTTACTAAAAACACATTACAATCTCATCGTCTTAGGAAAGTACTGAAGGAAAACCTCTACACCCTGTTCAGATTAACTCTTCTAGAATCAGGGGGCGAGCAATACATTGTACTGGTTCCTTAAAGGGTTAACGAAAGCTTTCCAACCCGACCTCCCCTTTCCCCTCTCACACACTTCTTGTTCCTCAGGGCAGGTAGCAGTCAAGAGAGGCGCATGCTTTTGGCAAGTTGTAGCGAGAATTGCGTCAAGGTGTCACTATTCTCTCACTTGGGGTAGTAATCCCCAGAGAGCAGAAGGCACTTTGTTCAATCCTCAGTATGGCTGAAGGTAGGTGCAAGAAGAGGAGGCATGAGTTGGGGTTAAAGGGAACTAAATGTGTCTTGCAGTTTAAACATCTGTCCAGTTTCCGTAGTGACCACCAGAAGTAAAACTGGCAGAGAAGGACATGCAAAGCCTTCGCCTGCAGTACACCATGACTGGATCCAACACAAAGCAAGTGGTGCTCTTGCCAACAGTCATTTGAGAGGCCTTCAAGCTAAACTGGGGTGGGGAGCAGGCCCAACCGCCAGGCTGATGTATCCTTACAGCCAGTCATGGCTCTGCTTCTACAACAGAGTAAGGACACGTATCACTGCCTCAACTCCCTTCCGATGCTTTTGCAAGAGATGATGTACGATTCATAAGGAGCATGCAGAAGACAGCAACCTGCCAGCCCGCAGCAAAGGACAATGAAAAGAGCCATCCATGTAGACAGCCATCATAAGCCAACATCACAATAAGACTGAGTTCTGGCATGATGCAGCGGTCCTTAGTACAAAATGAAAATGTCTGTGAGCTGGCATAGTGAAGAGCATGAATGCTCGGGCTGCCAGTCTCTTGCATCACTGGGGGGCCCCCAAAATGGTCTGGTCCTTCTCCATTCCACCTGTCTCACCGTGCTCCTCCATCCCGGCCTCTTTCCTCTGTCTTCTCTCTCCTGCGTCCCGCCTCCCCACTTCCAGCTTCCACTTGTCCCTTCCCTCCAGTGACAAGGCTGCTTATCTCATCTGTTGGAGATCGCCCAATGCTTCCATCCACCTGTACTCGAATGTCAGGAGAGATGGACAGTTGATGGTGAGGGACTAAACCTCCATTGTCTGTGCATTTAGGGTATAGGTATGTTTTCATCTGACCCTTTCCCTTTACATTAACTGTTCCTCTGTAATCAAAGTCATAACCCATTTTCACCAGCACTCTATAGCTTTCTTCACTTGCCTGAATACGACACTCAACACCTGTAGTGTCCATTCTGCTAGCAATGTTGACGGTGTCACCCCAAATGTCATAGAGAAGCTTGGTGGTTCCAATCACACCAGCTGTCAGCGGTCCATGGTTGAAGCCAATACGTAACTTGAAGTTGAACCAAAGCATGTTGTTGTTGAAATCGTCCACCACACTCATCATTTCCTTGGCAAACTCAAATAGTGTCTGTAAGTGGCGGTGAGGCTGGTTGCTGTCTTGGCATTGGGATGGGTTTAGTCCAGAGGCAGCCATGTAGGTAGCTCCAATGGTCTTGATCTTCTCAATGCAGGAGTAGTGAGGTTTGCTAAGAAGCTCATCAAAGTCCCCGATCAGTTCATTGAGCACACGATAGCACTCCTTACCACCCTCATAGTTCTCTTCATAGAATTCACTGAAATTGACAATGCTGGCAAAGATGACTCCAGCATCATCGTGGTTCTTGGAGTAGCTTTGAGAAACCTTTAATTGCTCAGCCACATGGTAAGGTATGATGTTGCGTAGGAGCCAGTCTGCTTGGTCTCGCATACTTTGGATCTTAGTGCGGTGAAGGTCAGCCTCCACATCCCCATGGTAATGAAGCCGGTAGCTGACCTCAAACTCACGGTTCAGGAACCACACCAGCAAGAGGAGGAGAAAATAGGCAACAGCTAGCTCTTGGCCGAGGAGCGAGAAAGGGCTCCCCCTTCTATCAGGGTGCATACTGATGTGTGGTGGCATGGAGGACCTGAAAGAAAGAAGAAAAATTAAGTAACATTGTTCAGGACATTCCACTTCCCTGACTAAACATGGTTTTGTCAGAGAAAATGCAGTGTTTACATTACAGCCTAGAGATACCTTCATTGGAAGCCTAGAGATGCTTCCTGGGGCAGTGCTGCACAGTGTGACTGACATTCAGTGTCTCCACCCTCTGCATGCAGACACTGAACTTTGCTCATAGAGATGTTTTTGATTCAATGCATCTCTGTGAGGAGATGCTGATTGGCCAGGGCTGTGTTTGGATTCCGCTGGCTCTGCCCCTGATCGGCTTCCTTGACAATCTCAGCCAATCCAATACTTTCCTATGGGAAACCATTGTGATTGGCTGACATCACCACTTCTGATGATGTCAGCTAAGGGGGCCGAGCCAGCACCAGCAGACTGGAGTAAAGGTAAGATTTTACTATATTTAAGGGCACATGGGGGACTAGATGGTGTTTTTAACATTACAGAGTCAGAGAGGGAGAGAAGCTTGGAGAGAACCTAAGTGAAGCCATCACGATGCCAAATTAAAATATATAAACGTTAGAATGATCCATTCCAGGTTTAAGTAGCTGATAAAAGGTAACTGAAAAAACATTGTTCCCTCGCATATTCCAATTATGGATGGTAGTAGCCGTGATTCTCAATACCTATCCTATATGTGACTCAGGGTTATTTTGAATACAGGTAAGATGCCGTATCAGCCTATTATGGTGGACCTCCTGGGTATTAACCACATGGATGTTAGTAAAAGCTATAGACTATAAAACCGAAGCTATAGACTATAAAAAACAAACACAGCAATATTTATTCACCAAAGTCTGAATGCTCCTGTCACAGATAGCATCATTTTCCATGGACCATCCAGTGATATTAGGAAGTGATAAAAGGACATTTGTTTGATTTGTTAGTGATGTTATATAACAGTGTGATGTGATAAAACATAGTGACATACAATAATATTAAGTGATGTAATAATATTGAGTGACGTAATAATGCAAGTATTGGATACAGTGATTAAATAATACAGAGTGATGTAATAATGTAGGTATAGAACACAGTGATGTAATAATATAATATTGAGTGAAGTAATAATGTAGGTATTGGATACATAGTAAATAATACAGTGATGTAATAATGTAGGTATAGAATACAGCAATGAAATAATATAGAGTGATGTAATAAAAATGTTATAGAATAGAGTGGTTAGTCATAAGTGATGCCATAATACAGGGATATAATACAGTTATGGAATATTCCTGGGTGATGTAATAATGTTAGGAAATAATATACTGTAGTGATGTAATAATACAGGGATATAATACAGTAACGTAATAATACATGGATATATTACAGTGATGTAATAATGCATTTATATACTTATAATAGGTTTTTGGAATATTAATGAGTGACGTAAAACCAGGAATTAAATAATGAAGGCATACATTGCTATTCTACAATATTACTGAGTGATATAATAATGAAGGCACATAATAGATACATTAACTCGGAGTGATGTAATAATGCAGGGCTATAATAGAGTGGTGAATTAACACTAATACAGTTATTAATTCATTAATACATAAGAGTGTTGTAATAACAAGGACAGTTGAAATAATACAGAATAGTAGACAATACAGTTATTCAATATTTCTGCGTGATGTAATAATACGGAGATATAAATGATCGATACATTAATGAGTGATTTATACATGAAGATTTTCTGAATTTAAACCTAATTCTTCAAACGATTTTATATTTTTAAATAACCCTTTTTAAAATATGAAGATATATAAAATATATCATGCATATAAAAAAAGTATATATCCAATATTTTTTTTAAAAATCTATCAATGTTTTACAATGTTTTTAAAATTATTAACTCATTTTAACATTTTATTAATCTTACAAAAAATCTGAAATTATTTAAAAATCTTATCCAAAAATCTGAAATCATTTTAAAATTGCATCCAAAAATCTGAAATTATTTGAAACGCTTATGCTAAAATATTCAAATCAAGGCTGATTTATGTACAGAAGTCACAATTAAAGTCTATGGTCATTTTTGAAGATAAATGATTTGAAATGTTTGATCCAACAGATTGAATCAGAATCAGAAATGATTCCAAACAAATTAAATCAAGGCCATTGTTGGAAATTAACATAACAGGTTTATTCTCTAAATATCAGATTGTAGAAAACTGAAAAGCAAAATGCTAAATTTGCAGACATATTTACTAAAGTGAAAATTGTCAGGAATTAAAAAATTCTGATTTTAAACAAAAATAGCCAAAATGTAAGGATAGGTGACTTGGAAAAAGTTTTGGCTTTAAAATTTGAAATTCCCTTTGAATTCCTGACAATTGTCACTTTAGTGAATAATTCTGTTAGACTGATGTAGCTGTTTTGTGAAACAGGATGTAGTCAGGGCTGGATTAACATAGGGGCTGATGGAGCTGCAGCTCCAGGTCCATGCCCATGGAATATGCCCATTGAGTAAAAAAATATATATATTATTTTTTCTACTTCTCTTCATATGTTCCTGCTTAAGTTTAGAAGAATGCAAATACTGCATGTTCTCTTTCTTCAACACTCACTACATACACCTTTTCTCTGTCCCAGACTGTACAACACGAGCGTTTGCCTGCTAGTAAGAAAGTTAGGAGAGAAGTGGACAATTGAGTGCTAGGGGACAGTCCTTAGAAAGCGTGGAGCAAGCATTTATGCCGAGCTCAGGGTGCTGTCTGCATAATATGCCCTTAGTGGCCTGCCTGCATTATTGGCAGGCAGCCTGACATGCATTCACGCCAGACTGACCTTCTAATTCTTCGGGCAGACACGTCCCATTTTTGGGCATGTACGCCCCTATGGGTCCCTGTTGGGATCCGTGGCTCCTTCAGCGCTGGCGCAAACCAGTCGCCATTCAGAGGCTGAGAACGTTATGAAAATTTGCACAGAATTAACATTAGCCAACATGGAACTCTAATAATAATGCCCCAATGATGCTGCCTGATGTGGAGGTGCATAGCGAAAATGCTACACATGCAGACTCTAGGAGCATGACCACTTCAAATAAAAGAGGATATAATAAAAATGAGTGATTTAGAAGACATTATCTGATACTTACGTATAATTTGACATGTCTGACTCTGGGATCATCAAAGCACTGCAAAACAAGAATAGAGAGTGCGATAGTTTAAATTTGTAATTAAAGCACGCTGGACTGGACACCCTTTATTGCACACAGCCTGCGGGACAGATATGGCGTGCTATGAATCTGGTCCGCAGGAGTTACAGTGCAGCAGGAATGCATGAAACAAGGATCACACACTTTGCACTGCTGTGCATGACTGCTAGGACTAAGACGACAGTCCAGGACAAAGGAACTCACACAGTTGGAGAGAGATAAGAAGGGGTGCAAGAAGATAGAGGCCTAGTGGAGACAGAGAGGAAGGCAGACAGGTTTTGAAATCTTCAAAGGGGAGCCAAGAGAGAAGTGTACAAAGGGGGCAAAAAAAGACAATTTTAAATGGAAAATAGACAAGAGATGCATGATCGGATCCTATCTTTTTACCCCCTTCCAACTTTTTTTATACTCTCTCACTCTATCTCCCTTCCCTTTTTTCTCTCTCTCTCTCTCTCTCTCTCTCTCATTCCTGCTCGTACACTTATTATTACCGACCTTTTCTTGGCCCTCCTTGGATGAGCTATGGAGAATTGTGGTTAAGGTAGCGACAGAGTGCATCATTAACACGGATGATGCCTTATCTATGAGGCTTATTATTTAACATGGGTATATGGTATCTCTGTACTTGCATTTACTGTGCCTTGGTTTGTCTAAGTGTCTATCTGAAGAAACCTTTATTGAATATAAAATGGAAATAGACTGATTAAGAACAAAAAGATATGATTGGGGAAAATACTGAGACAGAGGTCAAAGGATAACGTCCAATAAAACCCCACAGAGATAAGGTAGATGCCTGAAAGCATATACACACACACATACACGCACAAACACACATATACAAACGGTACACAGAATTCTACAGTCAGCCCTCCATTCTTGCATTCATCTATAATACATAGTTACATAGTTACAATAGTTACATAGTTACATAGTTACATAGCTGAAAAGAGACTTGCGTCCATCAAGTTCAGCCTTCCTCACATATGTTTTTGCTGTTGATCCAAAAAAGGCAAAAAAAAAACAGTTTGAAGCACTTCCAATTTTGCAACAAACTAGGAAAAAATTCCTTCTTGACCCCAAAATAGCAGTCAGATGTCTCCTTGGATCAAGCAGCTATTACCCCACTAATTAGAAATTATATCCCTGTATGTTATGTTTTTGCAAGTATTTATCCAATTGCAGTTTAAACATCTGTTTGGACTCTGATAAAACCACCTCTTCGGGCAGATAATTCCATATCCTTATGGCTCTTACTGTAAAAAAAACCTTTTCTTTGCCTTAGATGAAATCTCCTTTCTTCCAGCCTAAATGTGTGACCACGTGTCCTATGTATAGCCCTGTTTATCAATAGATTCCCAGATAATGGTTTGTACTGGCCCCGTATATATTTGTATAATGTTATCATATCCCCTCTCAGGCGACGTTTTTCCAAACTAAAGAGATTAAACATTTTTAACCTTTCTTCATAACTAAAATGCTCCATTCCTTTTTATCAATTTTGGCAAATAAACTTGACGCTCCTGCTTTTAATGCTTTATAATCATGCAAATATAATGATCACATAAATAAAAGCTCCTGCTCCCCTGAGTAAATAGTTTAATTTGTGGGTATTTTTTTTTTTTTATGACGGAAGCATACTGTGGCTACTGAAGTACATGGCGAATGCACAGTCTCTCTCATAGAATTCCACGAGAGAGCTTGTGTACCCATTTAGCATAATGTGCTGGAGCCAATTATAGCTTTACTGTTGCAGTGAAAAAACAGAAAGTCTGTAGTTTAAATACAGGAGACAGGAGCAGATGCAAAATTAAGAATTATTTGTTTTAATTAAAAAAAATAAAAATGCAAATTAATTATTATGAAAAATAAATTCTGTAAAAAAAAAAGTACGATTATTGCAAACACAATCTACCTACTGCTTATAATATACATGTCTAAAGTTTTTATACAAAACACAAAGATAAAGCACCGCGCTTACAGCAGCAGTAGCTTAGTATCCAACAGCTTAAAATACATAGTAAAAACAAAGAGAACGTTACCTGAGCTCTGGCCTAAATCCCCATGTACATGTAAACAAAAGAGCCTCCATTTTGTTTAAATGTACATGGGGATTTAGGCCAGAGGGCAAGTAACGTTCTCTTTGTTTTTACTATGTCTAAAGTTTTACTTTAATATTAACCCTCCTGTCAATGTTAATAAATTCATCCATTACTCACTACCAAAGGACGCTGTGAAAGGACACGTCATCAAATTTTCACATGGAACATGATCAGGTAACAGAATCTGACCCAACAAATATTAAAAGTAAAATTCTCTCAAAATTCTATACAAAAAAAAAAATATATAACAGCTGTCGCTTCCATCTCTTGCATTTTCCTTACCTTTTCTGGCAGAGGGGCAGGTGGATCAGTAACAGGAGAGCGGCGCCCGCGATGGTGGCCAGGGTAGAGCGTAGCCAGGAGCTGAGCTGGCAAAAGTTACAGTATTGAACCATCGGGATCAGGAGGGCAGAGCAGAGAAACATGGTGTACTGCGGAAATAGAGAGAGGTCAGTCACCACCGCCGTTTACAAATAGCCGCCATATTGAAAACGTCTGTAATTCTATAAACACATCTACGTGATCTGTATGACCGTTATATAAAGTTAGGCTTATTTTTCCAGCACACTCACACTCGCTCCATAACATACAATAACGTGACAGTGCGTGGTAAGAAATGGCCTCACTGTCCCTTTAAAAGCAAATCACAATTAATCTACTATTTAACGTAATGTTTGAATTCCTAATATCATAGTCCTATTCATACAAACGTAGGCCTCAATTTAATACGCTTTCTAAAATATTTATCTCCGAAAATTCCCATAGACTCTATTGGCGACTTCTGTAGATAATCATTGAAAAAGTTTTTCTAACAGTATTGAATCATCTGGACAGCTTTTTAAATTAAGGCCTCATAGTGAGGCCAGTCAATATTTTGTTAACATTTATACCTGTTATATGTGAAACACAGTGCCTTTTAATAAAAAGGATTAAAACCAAGGTGATTGCAAATTACAAAATCCTGCACAATCCATTCTAAACTTGCTTTAACACTGACATTATTTATAATCCTAACACAGATTAAGGAACAGCACACACATAAAAATACATTTTTAAATTGTATAAGGTTACACTATAGTCACCTGAACAACTTTAGCTTAATGAAGCAGTTTTGGTGTATAGAACATGCCCCTGCAGCCTCACTGCTCAATCCTCTGCCATTTAGGAGTTAAATCCCTTTGTTTATGAACCCTAGTCACACCTCCCTGCATGTGACTTGCACAGCCTTCCATAAACACTTCCTGTAAAGAGAGCCCTATTTAGGCTTTCTTTATTGGAAGTTCTTTTTAATTAAGATTTTCTTATCCCCTGCTATGTTAATAGCTTGCTAGACCCTGCAAGAGCCTCCTGTATGTGATTAAAGTTCAATTTAGAGATTGAGATACAATTATTTAAGGTAAATTACATCTGTTTGAAAGTGAAACCAGTTTTTTTGTTTTTTCATGCAGGCTCTGTCAATCATAGCCAGGGGAGGTGTGGCTAGGGCTGCATAAACAGAAACAAAGGGATTTAACTCCTAAATGACAGTGAATTGAGCAGTGAAATTGCAGGGGAATGATCTATACACTAAAACTGCTTTATTTAGCTAAAGTAACTTAGGTGACTATAGTGTTCCTTAAAAAGCTGGTGAGGGAAAGTCAGTTGGTAAATTCCCTGACTACAAAGTATGTTCAAGGGTCAACTCAGCCCTTTATCCTTCCACAGTGGATAAAATGAGTGCCATCAATTGGGTAATAATAACATCTATTACTATTCAGCTGCTGATTTGGTTAACTCTGAGAGTGCTTTGAGTCCCACTGGGAGAAATGTGCTATATAAATACTAGTAATTAATTATTATTATCACTACCTATCTCAGCAAACAAATATGAGGATTTAATTCCACCATACGGCCATATTGTGTTAAGACCACCACTACTTCACAGTAACCCAATATCGGTGGGCCCTACACTAATTCAAACGTGGGAGACAAATCAAATAGTCCGAGTGCTGAATAAGCAGAAGCGTATTAAAATAATAATAAACTGTTTATAAACCTGTCTGTCTTAGGTGAAATAATGGATAATTATACAGAAATAAAAAGTCAAAAGGTGGAGTGAATATGTAAATACATTCTACACATCTAAGACCTTTGTCGATGTAAACATTTACTGAAAATACTTTGCGTACGTTCTTATTTTTGAATTTACTAAAATACTCTATTAAGATGATGTCTATAATAAAAAGCATACACATATACTTTATATTTGAATTCTTACAAGGGATATAAATCTCTGCTTTAGGAATCTAAATATAAATGTACACATGCAGTCAAATCCATGTATTATTAGATTCATGATTAATATCCAATAGACTTGTACAAAAATGAGTTTGAAGTGATTCGTCGGAATAAAATTCCTGTGAATTGATACCAGAACAAACAGATTCCAAATCGATCTCACCTGAAGACACCACAGGTAGATCGATTCACAGAATCCATTCGCTCGACAATTACCAGTAAAATTATTTGGACAAATAGCATAACATTTCTAAGATCCACCACCCTCGCCACGACTTACATGTATATTGGTGAAGAAGTCACACGTGATGTAAGAGAAGACCACAGTGGCTGGCAAGCAAACGAGGACTGTGCCAATAAAGTGTCGGGGTAACCACCCCGAGATCATTTCCAAGAACCGCCTGGTGCATAACATCATGTCCTCCAGGTAAAACGCCATCCTGCATTGGGAAAACCAAAACAACGTAACGAAACCGCCACAGATCACATGTCACGTTGAGCAGCTTTGGGAATTTGTGGCTATAGTTTTGCAACTTGGTTGCCAGTGCAATCTTACAGCCACAAGTGTTGGAGAGAAAAGTGAGAGGAGGATC
Organism: Pelobates fuscus; assembly: GCF_036172605.1. NCBI lineage: Eukaryota > Metazoa > Chordata > Amphibia > Anura > Pelobatidae > Pelobates > Pelobates fuscus. The sequence continues at coordinate 160,705,992 of NC_086324.1, forward strand.
TAGAGGAAGATGCCATGTATCGATAAAATTAACATCAGATTAAAATGAATTGAAGGGACACTGTAGACATCAAAACAACTTTAGCTTAATGAAGCAGTTTTGGTGTATAGGTCATGCCCCTGCAGTCTCACTGCTTAATTATCTGCCAATTAGGAGTTCAATCGTTTTTGTTTCTGTTTATGCAGCCCTAGCCTCACCACCCCTAGCTGTGACTCACACAGCCTGCATGAAAACTAAATAGTTCAATTTTAGATCAGATGCAGTGGCGGATCCAGGGGGGGGGCAACGGGGCAATTGCCCCCCCCGAGATTCTCCCCTGCCGGCTAGTGCAGGGCTGACATTGCCCAAGTGCCAGCCCTGCAATGTGCCTGCAGACCGGGGAGGGAGATCAGTGATCAGTGATCTCCCTCCCCGGTCCGCAGGCACATTACTGACAGCCGACCGGAAGGGAAGGGAGAGAGGACCCGGGAGCTGTTACCAGCAGCTCCTCCGGGTCCTCCTCTCGCGAGATTTGGAGCGTTGCCGCGGTTACCACGGCAACGCTCCAAATCTCGCGAGAGTGAACTCTAGCCCTGGAGCGCGGGCTAGAGTTCACTCCTACCACTGGGACCACCAATGAACCCCACTGGACCACTAGGGAACGAAAGATGTCCCCCCTCCTCCCAGTAAAGGTAAGAAGGGAGGGGGGACATAAAGTATATATTAATTTTTAATTAAATGTAAAAAAAAAATAACCACACACATTAAAAAAAAAGCCCCCCCCCATCCTTCTTCTACACACACATTGCCCCTGCCCCCCATACACACACACACACACATTGCCCCTGCCCCCCATACACACACACACACACACATTGCCCCTGCCCCCATACACACACACACACACATACACACACACACACATTGCCCCTGCCCCCATACACACACACACACACATTGCCCCTGCCCCCCATACACACACACACACACATACACACACACACACATTGCCCCTGCCCCCATACACACACACACACACATTGCCCCTGCCCCCCATACACACACACACATTGCCCCTGCCCCCCATACACACACACACATTGCCCCTGCCCCATACACACACACACACCCACATTGCCCCTGCCCCCCATACACACACACACACACATTGCCCCTGCCCCCCATACACACACACACCCACATTGCCCCTGCCCCCCATACACACACACACACACACATTGCCCCTGCCCCCCATACACACACACACACACATTGCCCCTGCCCCCCATACACACACACACACAGCCCCTGCCCCCCATACACACACACACATACATTGCCCCTGCCCCCCATACACACACACACACACACATTGCCCCTGTCCCCCATACACACACACATTGCCCCTGCCCCCCATACACACACACACATTGCCCCTGCCCCCCATACACACACACACAGCCCCTGCCCCCCATACACACACACACACATTGCCCCTGCCCCCATACACACACACACACACATTGCCCCTGCCCCCATACACACACACACATTGCCCCTGCCCCCCATACACACACACACATTGCCCCTGCCCCCCATACACACACACACATTGCCCCTGCCCCCCATACACACACACACACACACACACATTGCCCCTGCCCCCCATACACACACACACATTGCCCCTGCCCCCCATACACACACACATTGCCCCTGCCCCCCATACACACACACACATTGCCCCTGCCCCCCATATACACACATTGCCCCTGCCCCCCATATACACACATTGCCCCTGCCCCCCATACACACACATTGCCCCTGCCCCCCATACACACACATTGCCCCTGCCCCCCATACACACACACATTGCCCCTGCCTCCCATACACACACACATTGCCCCTGCCCCCCATACACACACACATTGCCCCTGCCTCCCATACACACACACATTGCCCCTGCCCCCCATATACACACATTGCCCCTGCCTCCCATACACACACACATTGCCCCTGCCCCCCATATACACACACATTGCCCCTGCCCCCCATACACACACACACACACATTGCCCCTGCCCCCCATAAACACACTGCCCCCCATACACACACTGCCCCCCATAAACACACTGCCCCCACACACATACATTGTCACACACACACACTGCACCCCTGACATATACTGCCGCCCTCACGTACACACTGCAACCTTCACACACACACTGCTAATACACTGTCCCCCACACACACACACACTGCACCACTCACACATTGCACCACTCACACATACCACTGCTCCTCTGCCCTACTACAGCCCCATTTCCCAGAGGACCTCAGGTAAGTTGTCAAACAGTTCTTAAACAGTTTGACTACTTACTCTGGGAGGGGGTCTTGGCATTATTGGCACTATAACCACTACACTGAGCTGTAGTGGTTATTGTGTCTGCATTATTTATTTAAATAATCTACAAGTGCCCCTCCCGAGATCAGGCTCTGGATCCGCCACTGATCAGATGTCAACTTGCTTTAGAATATTTTATCTCTTGCTCTGTAAATTGAACTTTAATGACACACAGGATGCTCCTGCAGGGACTACAAGGTTATTAACTGAGCAGGTGATAAGTAATTATAGATTAAGAATGTGTGCTATAATGGAACCTAAAATTACAAGGATATTTTTCAGGAAGTGTTTAGGAAGGCTGTGAAAGTCGCATGCAGGGAGGTGTGACTAGGACTGTATAAACAAAGTGATTTAACTCCTAAATGTCTGAGAACTGAGCACTGAGACTGCAGGGGCATGATATATATACAGAGCCAGATTAACATAGGGGCTGATGGAGCTGCAGCTCCAGGCCCATGGAATAGGCCCATTTATTTTAAAAAAAAAAGTTTTTTTTTTTTTTTTTTAAAACACTACTCTTAGGGTTGCCAGGTATTTCTCATGTATTTCTTATGGTTGCCAGGTATTTCTCAGAAGTATTTCTCAGGTATTTGAAGCTGCCTAGCCGGTGCCGGTATTGCAGTAATACCGGCAATACAAATGTCTGTCTCAGTAAAAACAGAGATTATTCTGCAATACCAGCGCCGGCCAGTAGGGGTCGCTGTTTGTGTGGAGAGAGGCAGGGATAAGAAGTTACAGCATCTCCCTCCCTGCCTCTCTCTACTCACTGATCCGCGGGGGAGCAGTTCTGCACAGAGAGTCCAGACAGCAGCTCTGAGCCTGCGAGACACGGGGACGGTGAGAGACTTGGGGACGTTGAGACATTGGGACACTGGGAGACATAGGGACACTGGGGAACATTGGGACCTTGAGACCCTGTCCCTAGTGTCTGTGTCCCCTAGTCTCTTAGTGTCCCCATGTCTCTAAGTGTCCCTTAGTGTCCTAGTGACATTGGGACACTGGGAGACATGGGAATACAAACACTAGGGGACACTGGGCGACATGGTGACACTGAGACACTAGGGGACACAGAGACATGGAGACACTGGGGGATACAGGGAGACATGGGGACATTGGGCTACTTTAAGACCTGGGAGACATGGGGCACTCCCAGTGTCCCCATGTCTCCCAGCCAGTGTCCCTAGTATCTTAGTATTCCCATGTCTCCTAGTGTCCCTGGTGTCTCTCATTCTCCATAGTGTGTCAGTGTCCCTAGTGTCTCAGTGTTTCCTAGTCTCCCAAAGTGTCTCAGTGTCCCAATGTCTCCTAGTGTCTCAGTGTCCTCTAGTATAAAAGAAAAAAAATCTCAGGCACTCACTGTGATAGATTTAAGTAGGTTTATTGGATACCGCAAGGTTTTTACCTGTACCCAGGTCTTTATCAAGTCTCCAGTGTCCCCTATATATCACAGTGTCCCCTATGTATCACAGTGTCTCAGTGCCCTATGTCTCCCAGTGTCCCCTCGTGTCTCAAAGTCACCCAGTGTCCCCATGTCTCCCAGTGTCCCCAAGAGTCTCAGTGTCCCCAGGTCTCTCAGTGTTTCCTAGTATCTCAGTGTCCCCATGTCTCCCAGTGTCCCAATGTCTCTTAATGTCCCCTAGTGTCCTAGTGACATGGGGACACTGGGAGACATGGGGACACAGACACTAAGGGACTGGGAGACATGGGGACACAGACATGCCCCCTTTTTGTGTCGTTTCGCCCTTTAGGCAGTTCTGGTTATGTGATTTGTGTCAGTGGCCCATCCTTTTACCGCATCCATAGACTTCCTACTTTATTGGACACGGCTGTTAGGGGGTATGGGTTTACTTGAAAGATGAAAGCGTGAGATTAGCATAGGGCATGTGTTTTCTTATAGCGTTTTAGAGTTTTCCTCCAGCACCATCTCCATCAGATACATGACGTTTGGGAGGTAAGACTGTTTTAGTGTTTTTGGTCAATAAGATTTTGTAATTAGGCCCATCATAATTGTCAGCACCAGGCCCACTGGGATCTTAATCTGGCCCTGTATATATATATATATATACTAAACCCGCTTCATTAATCTAAAGTTGCTTTGGTGACTATAGTGTCCCTTTAACGTTTAAGAATAAAAAACAAAAAATTCACTATAAAGCTTTAAGAAGTAAATCTGGTAATTTCATATCACAAACATACAAAACACATATTGAAAGCATGCAATGCACTACACAAAATGGCATGCTTAGAAAACATACAGACATTACATAGGAACTGAACAATATGTATAACAAGGTTGATTTTGATGGCAGATAAGAACACCCTGGTTTATACATTGTCCATTTTCCTAACCAAATTAACTTTAAGGGATATTCTGTAAAACAGGAATTGTGGAGAATTGACCAGGAAACTGTAGATTTTAGATCAAAACAGCCTAATTGGCAAAATTGAACAACATATCTATTTTGGTGTAAAATGTGTATATTCGCCACAATTCCCAAATTAGTGAACAAACGTCTTTAGACTCCCCATGTATTGTGTCTTATTCAGATGAATGATCTGAATTTCACTCTTGTGTTTTGCTGGGAGGCTGTATCCTATACATGGACATTTTCTGTGAAGTAGTGATATAACCACCAAGTTAGCCAATGGCAAGTTCCTCAAGACCTGCAACTCGCGTGATCCTTGGGAAGTGTTGGCTACCTCCAATACAGAACTAAATACAATGTGAAAGGAAGGATATGAAGGTCCCATCCTCTGATGTCCAATATAGTCTATGCTCACCTGACAGAGACCAAGAGGGACAGAATGCCGAGAACGCCACATACGGCCAGAACCACAACTGCCGCCATTGGGGGGAAGACAGGGTCCGTGCCAGGCTTCAGAAAGCAGGTGATGGACAGTAACAGAAAGATGACAAAACACAGGAGGACGTCCAACAGGGAACTAAAGGTGGCACTGGCAAAGGTCTTGACTGGAGCCATCCGGATCACCTGTAAGAGGCCGCAGGTGTGAGAATACTCTGTACAGGTGTTCTATCAAGCAAATTACATTCTGTTTTCATGAACATGCTCTTTAACCCTTGTGGTAGAGGGATAACAAGTCTACTGTAAGTGTATTAATAATGCATTTAGTGTTTTTCTAACCTAGTGCAAACTGATCCTATGATCCCCATATAAACTCCAACACTAAAACGTGCCCTGTAAGTGAGATATGCAGATTTTGTGAAAGAATGCATTTATGTGAATATATATATTAAAGTGTAAATGAATGTATTTGAATACATATTTATGTGTTGGCAACCTAGCACTGAAACATTTGTTTCTTATCATTTTCAGTGTTGACCATACTGATAATAATTCTTAGAAGGAACACGGTTAATGATATCTGGCTTCCCGACAGGTACCTCCTCTTGGTAGCTGGCTCGGTACGAGGTCTCCAGCTCTTTATCAAGAAAGTTCAGACTGAGACGGTTGATGGGCGGCTTGAAGAAGTAATCCTTCATTAGACTGTTTAGGAGAAAAAAGAGAAATTATGAAAATGACAAAACTGCAAGAAATGGACTGAACAGCCGTGGCCCCATCTCTACCCTAAAACTCTGTCTTTATCTTTCATTTTTGTTAAATTTAGTCTCCTCCTTAAAGGAACAGTACGAAGATACACAAGAGAAAATTTGGGAGGGGGGGCTTGATATGTCTAGAACAGGGTTCTCCAAAATCTGGCTCACAACATGTTGCTAAACTACAACTCCTATGATTCTCTGGAAGACCAGAGTTTGGAGAATGTGCCTCTAGAATCTACTGACCGCACTGTTACTACATTTGCATTTGATACTCTATGTGCTACGTCCTACTAGAGGGGGCAAGTAATAGGACTGTTACTGCAGAGGGTTTTAAAGGACCACTATAGTGCCAGGAAAACATACTCGTTTTCCTGGCACTATAGTGCCCTGAGGGTGCCCCCACCCTCAGGGTCCCCCTCCCGCCCGGCTCTGGAAAGGGGAAAAGGGGTAAAACTTACCTTTTTCCAGCGCTGGGCGGTGAGAATCACGCAAGCGCCTCTAGCGGCTGTCAGTGAGACAGCCACTAGAGGCTTTGGGGGAAGGCTTAACCCATTTATAAACATAGCAGTTTCTCTGAAACTGCTATGTTTATAAAAAAAATGGGTTAACCCTAGCTGGACCTGGCACCCAGACCACTTCATTAAGCTGAAGTGGTCTGGGTGCCTAGAGTGGTCCTTTAAATGAAAGGGTTGTAGAAGTCTCTGGATGATCGATCAGGGCTACAGCTGCTAAATCTGCAGCGTTTGCTCACAAACCTATCAATTCGTCATATTGCTAGGCAGGGACATGCTGCCCTGCAGTATGCAGAATTCATATTCTGCAGTATTTCTGATTTAAATAACCTCTTTGTTTTCTACCTCTATCAGTTCCTTGATCAATACAACTGGGAAGTACTTTCCTTCAATATGCATAAGTGATATACAGTTGCAAGAAAAAGTATGTGAACCCTTTGGAATGATATGGATTTCTGCACAAATTGGTCATAAAATGTGATCTGATCATCATCTAAGTCACAACAATAGACAATCACAGTCTGCTTAAACTAGTAAACACACAAAGAATGAAATGTTGCCATGTTTTTATTGAACACACCATGTAAACATTCACAGTGCAGGTGGAAAAAGTATGTGAACCCTTGGATTTAATAACTGGTTGAACCTCCTTTGGCAGCAATAACTTCAACCAAACGTTTCCTGTAGTTGCAGATCAGACATGCACAACGGTCAGGAGTAATTCTTGACCATTCCTCTTTACAGAACTGTTTCAGTTTAGCAATATTCTTTGGATGTCTGGTGTGAATCGCTTTCTTGAGGTCATGCCACAGCATCTCAATCGAGTTGAGGTCAGGACTCTGACTGGACCACTTCAGAAGGCGTATTTTCTTCTGTTTAAGCCATTCTGTTGTTGATTTACTTCTATGCTTTGGGTCATTGTTCTGTTGCAACACCCATTTTCTGTTGAGCTTCAGCTGGTAGACAGATGGCCTTAAGTTCTCATGCAAAATGTCTTGATAAACTTGGGAATTCATTTTTACTTCGATGATAGCAATCCGTCCAGGCCCTGACGCAGCAAAGCAGCCCCAAACCATGATGCCCCCACCACCATACTTCACAATTGGGGTGAGGTTTTGATGTTGGTGTGCTGTGCCTCTTTTTCGCCACACATAGTGTTGTGTGTTTCTTCCAAACAACTCAACTTTGGTTTAATCTGTTCACAGAATATTTTGCCAGTACTGCTGTGGAACATCCAGGTGCTCTTGTGCAAACTGTAAATGTGCAGCAATGTTTTGTTTGGACAGCAGTGGCTTTCTCTGTGGTATCCTCCCATGAGGATTCCCATTCTTGTTTAGTGTTTTACGTATTGTAGATTCGCTAACAGGGATGTTAGCATTTGCCAGTGACTTTTGTAAGTCTTTAGCTGACACTCTAGGATTCTTCTTCACCTCATTGAGCAGTCTGCGCTGTGCTCTTGCAGTCATCTTTACAGGATGGCCACTCCTAGGGAGAGTAGCAGAAGTGCTGAACTTTCTCCATTTATAGACAATTTGTCTTACCGTAGACTGATGAACAGCAAGGCTTTTGGAGATACTTTTATAACCCTTTCCAGCTTTATGCAAGTCAACAATTCTTAATCGTAGGTCTTCTGAGAGCTCTTTTGTGCGAGGCATCATTCACATCAGGCAATGCTTCTTGTGAAAAGCAAACCCAGAACTGGTGTGTGTTTTTATTAGGGCAGCTGTAACCAACACCTCCAATCTCATCTCATTGATTGGACTCCAGTTGGCTGACATCTCACTCCAATTAGCTCTTGGACATGTCATTAGTCTAGGGGTTCACATACTTTTTCCAGCTGCACTGTGATTGTTTACATGGTGTGTTCAATAAGAACATGGCAACATTTCATTCTTTGTGTGTTATTAGTTTAAGCAGACTGTGATTGTCTATTGTTGTGACTTAGATGATGATCAGATCACATTTTATGACCAATTTGTGCAGAAATCCATATCATTCCAAAGGGTTCACATACTTTTTCTTGCAACTGTATGTGCGAAAACACATGCCAACACAGAGTCAGGTCAGCGTTTTTCTTTAGATTGTTAGCTCTTCTGAGCACTAGCATCTAATGTAATTGTACACACTACAGACAATCCATGTTGTACCACTATATACTGTGAGGCAATACATCTCATGACTCTATTTCTAATTATATCGATAGATCACATGTCTTTTGTTAAATTTGTTGCATTAAAGTAACACTCTGGGAACCATAACAATTTCATTCTGATAAAGTGGTTATGGTGCCCAGAGTGTCCCGTTAAATCCCTGTTGACATGGGAATAGGCCGTTGGAGCACGCTCACAGTGCATGTAATGCTGCAACAAGGAACCATTTTATCAGGATCTGATCTATTTATTACAGGAACTCTGACTCCTGAGCTAATATCAGAGGCTGAACAGCTTCCTGTGATTGCTTAAAAGACCTTCTCTGAAAGATCAATATGTGACTCTCTCCTTATATTCCCTTTTCTGCACAATGCAAGCTCCATGTTCGCCAATACCCAGTGCACTGCAGCCATATAACTTACACACTCCTACCAACACTGCACCCACTTAGGGCTGGCCTTAGGACCCCAGACATCCAGCCATAATTATACTCACAGACACACTGATAGACACAATCACAGACACCAACAAATACACACTGATAGACACAATCACAGACACCAACAAAGACACACTGATAGACACACTCACAGACACACTGATAGAAACACTCACATAACACTAATAGACACACTCACAGACACGCTGATAGAAACACTTATAGACACACTGATAGAAACACTCACAGACAAAACACACTGTGACCCACTCACAGACACACTGATAAACTCACTCACAAATGCACTGATAGACTCACTAACAGACACACTGATAGAAACATTCACATAACACTGATAGACACACTCACAGACACACTGATAGAAACACTCACATAACACTAATAGACACACTGATAGAAACACTCACATAACACTAATATACACACTCACAGACACACTGATAGAAACACTCATAGACACACTGATAGAAACACTCACAGACAAAACACACTGAGACCCACTCACAAACACACTGATAAACCCACTCACAGATGCACTGATAGACTCACTAACAGACATACTGACAAACTCACTCACCAGCACACTGATAAACTCACTTACAGACACTCTGACAGACTCACTTACAGACACTCTGATAAACTCACTCACAGACACACTGACAAACTCACTCACAGACACACTGATAGACACACTCACAGATGCACTGATAGACTCACTAACAGACATACTGACAAACTCACTCACCAGCACACTGATAAACTCACTTACAGACACTCTGACAGACTCACTTACAGACACTCTGATAAACTCACTCACAGACACACTGACAAACTCACTCACAGACACACTGATAGACTAACTAACAGACATACTGACAAACTCACTCACCAGCACACTGATAAACTCACTTACAGACACTCTGATAAACTCACTTACAGACACTCTGACAGACTCACTCACAGACACACTGACAAACTCACTCACAAACACACTAATAGACTAACTAACAGACACACTGATAGACACACTCACAGACACGCTGACATACTAACTAACAGACACACTGATAGACACACTCACAGACACGCTGACATACTAACTAACAGACACACTGATAGACACACTCACAGACACGCTGACATACTAACTAACAGACACACTGATAGACACACTCACAGACACGCTGACATACTAACTAACAGACACACTGATAGACTCCTCACTGACACACTGATGGACTTACTCACAGACACACTGATAGGCACACACTCAAACATTATCACAGACACAATGATAGACTCACTCACAGACACATTCAAACCCCATCAAATATACACTGATAGACTCCTCACTAACACACAGCTAGACTCACTCTCAGACACACTTGTAGACTTACTCACCGACACACTGATGGACTCATTCAAAAACCATCACAGTGTCACTTACAGTCACAATGATAGATACCCTCATAGACCCTTACAGACACACTCCCTCACTTAAAGACTCTCTTAATGGCACTTAAAGGGACACAGAGATACCAAAAACACTTAGACATAATGACAGACACTCACATTCAAACACTCTCACAAACAAATGCAGACAAATTGCAGTAAGTTTGAAACTGAATGTGCAAGTCTACCCTCTACTATGCTGCACACAGCTACCTCCCTACCCAAGTATTCCCTATTTTCCTCCTACCATACTCTCCTCATAATTATTCCCTGTATGTTCCAGATCATGTTTTCACAACTATCTCCCACATGCTTTTGTGTCCCCCATCATGTTGCCAACAGCTATTCCCACATGACTTTTTCCAGTGTGACTCACCTGTCTTCTTTGATGACCTCCACAAAGTGGGCATCTGTCTTCTCACGTATGTTCTTGAAGCGGAGAGGAAGTAATGCAGACTGATCCATGCTGACACCACACCAGCGTCCCTTTTCTTGAAGCATCTCATACAGTGATGCCTGGCTGTTGGTCAATGTATCTTCCGGTGGTGGGCTTAGGAGACCATTCTGGGTCTTCATGTGACGTCCAATGGCAGAAGGCTGGAAGACATTAGTAATAATACTAATGGCAGATTTTTTATGGAATATAAGAAAACCTAGGATATACTAAGTCTTGTTCCGTTAATTACCTCTTTCGTACCCCTCATCACCCCATCTCCCATGGCTACAATAATAAGCTTATGAATTCCTTTGCTGAATGGACCCATTCCTCAGCCCACCCACAATCCAAGCTCAGATAGTTCGACATTTTTCGTACCCGGTTGATTCCACTTTTCCATTCGTCCTGGCCACCATTTACTGCAGATGCTGCCTCCTCTGCTCCACCTCTATTCCCAGTGTCTCCACATGACTGACAGCCCTAGAAAATACAAATTAGGTAATCAGGGAAGGCTCATTTCATAGTCTCAAGGCTAAATTCAGATTCTCAGAGTAATAAGACGATTAATCTCAGGGTCAATGGCTGACTGTCAGGGTTTAGTAATTGTCAGTCTCTCATGGTCATGGTTTGAATGGGTTAATTATTGGGGTCTCAGGGCAAATGGGACAACTGTTTTTGCATCCGGGTAAATTACTTAGTTCTTAAGGCTAATGGTCTGTGGGTGTCAAGGTTTGATGATGGGTGGTCGACGTGTGGAGTCTAGCAGACCCTTGCGAGACAAATCTAACTGGGAACCCTGATAGAAGACAGGGCAACCAGACAGCTGAGGGCCAGCACGGGGGATAATCTTTATTAGAATTTATGAATAGGGGCGGGGCCGGACCGCCATGCTGAGCGGCCGCATGCAGGAGAGGCTTCGGAGAAATTTGGCCTCTTACGCTACACTCAGAAGCTTTTGACTTAAAACAAACCCACGAGAAACCCACACGGCTGCGGCAGAGGTAGCAGACCCTGAGATCGTGAGTTTCGGACCCCATGAAGGAAGTACGAGACTTTGGGGGCTGCGGCCTACTCAGGAGAGGAGCGAGGTGGACGGCCGCCACCATGCATCCCTTTCAAGCTGCCACACGCCTACACCCTGAGTCGCTTGACGGCCCCGTTCACCCCCCTCTGGGCCGGGGGGGTCGTCCCGGTCCCCACTGGGGAGACTTCGAGCTACGAGGAGCCTAACACCCGAGGCCTACCTAGTAAAATGTCGGAGACTCAAGGCACCGCACCATAAGAGCACAGGTCCCGCCACCGACCCCAGCGGAGACCCTCACAGCGGGTCCGACAACAAAACATGAATAGGAGCTGAGAGCAATCTACCCGGCACGAATACCAAGTCTCGAATACTGCATCAAGAAGCTGGCCCTCGTGGCGCATCCAAGATGGCGGCTGACTACTCACCCTATACTCAAAGCTTGCCTCCCAGCCATAGGCGCCATCAGGTCACTACCACAGATCCCCTACAACGCCTCGAAGAAAATGTCCTGCGATGCTGGGAAAAACTACACCAGTGTACATTTACCGTCAAGATGCAAAGTATAACATCTGCGCTGCTGGCTCCTGCCTTACCTCAGCAACCGGTGCATATTCCTGATGCAGCAGAGTGTTCCGCGCTGCAGATGGGACCGCTACCAAAACGGAGGCCTCAGCAAACAGTAGGCACTATTCCTCCCCCTCGACGACCTCAGAATCCCCGGAGGCTCCACTTCAAGCTACACCATGGAAGTGCCCGCAGTGACCCATGCCGCAAGAACCTACTCTACAGGCACAACTCACACAAAGCCATGAGCCAGTCTCCCCCGCACTCCTGGACTGCTGAAAGCATGGCGCAGACCGCCATACCAGGAAGACTTTGTGATCCTTCAGGGTAACGGCTGACTGACACGACACACACGGCCTGCCTTACTACCAATTGCTTGAATACTCACTGCACCTGGCAGGTGCACTTACCTCTTGACATGTATTAGGACATGTAACCAGCTTTAACAATAAGAATACGTGCCCTTTCCTTGACATACCATGCATAAGCATAATCCCCTAAATTAACATTGAACAGCAAACACTAGCTATATTTAGACAGCATGATTTATGTCTCCTCTTTATTAACCACTAGGCACAGCAGACCTAGCATGTTATTTGAAGTTGACTAGCAGAGTTATACTTAGGGATTTCCTTCTTACTCACTCTTTTTATTTTTAACCAACACCACCTGGCACTGGCAACCCACAAGCAGTTAGTCTGTTAGGCTGCTAGCCTGTCCCAGTACCTCACCAGCCTCACCCCACAACTGACGTGCTGATCTACAATAAGGCACCCAGCTATGCCAGTTACTCCGCTATTGTCCAGCGTAGGCTAGCCTATCAGGCGTAATTTTTGTAACCAAATTATCACTAATATAATATTGTGCCATGATATTGTTTACCATGTTTTGCATATTAGCTAGTACATGCTGCCGTGACAATACAGGACACCTGCAATGTACGGTAACTAGACCATGCTACTCTTGTTAACCTCTACTTAATTATAAAATTGTGCATGCTTTCTCGTATACCTCAATGTTACAAATGACTACGACACGCTAGAGGATTGCCGTTGGGGTACCTCACAAGCGACTGTTATATGTATATGCACTGCAAAAATAAAGAATAAAAATTAGAAAAAGAATTTATGAATAAAGTCAAGGGAATGCTGCACACAAGCACATGTACGGTGGAGTTCCGTGGAGGGAGGTCTGCTGTCCACCAGGGACAATAAACTGTAGAAGTCCACAGGCGTCACAACATGGACTGAAACGCTGATCCTCATTTGAACTTTTTTCAAATAAAGAATGGTATTTTAACTTGCGTGCAAGCTACCTTCCAACCTATATATGTATATATATATATATTCATAGACAATCAGTTATATTTTCAGTGGCCTACGTCTTTAAGCAGAGAAAATCATGCCCTTCTCTCCCTACATGCAGGTGGTCTGGGGACTTTAATAAATTAATATTTCACGTGAACCTCATTAAGACAGGCTTCCACCAGGAGAGAGGGACTAGAGGGTGCTGTAGTTAATAGCTACTAATGAGAGCTAAAGGTGGCAGGGGATTTCTCTCAGGGACCATCACTTAGCAGCCTGCAGAGAATGCTTATTCACCAAATGCTTATCTCTGTCACCTGCATTAGACATTTGTGAACTGAAGCTGAATTAATCCCGGGACAGTCAGCCCAAGGACACATTATTTACCCTGTGGCATCAAACATATATCAGATCTGCATGCAACGTATTAACTACTTCACCACAAATGGTTTTGATGGGCATAGGAAAATGTGCCTGAGAGATAATTGAGTGAGAAAAAGCAATAACTTAATTATCTCTCAGGTACAGCAAAATCTACAATATTTTAAAACACCCCAAAAATACATCTTAATACCTTGAGAACCCCACAAAAGTCACATCACAGAATAACTTGGATCTGAGTGTACACTCTCCCAAAATATCACTCAGATCCCTTCGGTAGTTCGGTTGTTCGGGAAGGCCATTTGAATGTAGTTTTGACCGGTCGGCCACGAGGTGATGCCCCAAAACAGTTCCAGAGAAACCAAGGCAACGACCAGTCATTTTTTGGGGGTTCTCGCACGAATTTGATGAATCCATCCCCTGGCTGTTAGGATACAAAATGCTCCCCCTGTTCGGTAGTTTCTGCCTCCCGAACACCATTCTCCTAACTGTTAATTAAGGAAGTTGGATGGGCAGTGGTACGAGTTTCCCGGGTGTTCGCCGGGTCATGTATCCGAAAATAGTTCCACGCTGTCGACAACCATGTACCACTTCCCACATTCGGGAGACAAAATGGCCGCCTATTGTTTGAACACGGACATTCGGTTATATGAATGGTGGCCACACAGGGAAAACAGTTGCACTAATAACCAATTTTTAGTTAACAGCCAGGAGTGGTCGGTACTTAAAAGGTGCAAACAAGGGGACCACATAGAGTTGGTTCGGTAAACGAACAGGGGTGTACGGACAGCAGGACAAAAGGGAATAAAAGTGTATTTAGAGCATCCATTCTGCTACACCTTTGGGTGCCTCTGGCTTATAACATTGACTGACAGAGAGCCAAGATGGAGACGTTCCAGGATAGAATAAAATACAGCGGTGTGAATTTCAACATTTAATTTCATTTTAACACCTCAAAAATACATGTATGTTAAATAAAGCGAATAAGTAAACATGATATTAAAAATGTTGGGAATTGATGGTTGTCCTTTAAATACACGAATGTATAAGACATATGGACAACGTTACGAGTTTTCGTGCATAAAATTGCTTTTTAGGGACTTGAAACAAATATAATCAGGTAACTACAAGTTCTTGATTTTTGTTTATTTGGCAGTGAGATACGAAAACCGCACAGGAAATCATTGCATTATTTATGTGAAGACAGGGAGTGTATGAGCAATTTCAGGAGTTTTTTTCATTATTGATTCCATTTTCAATCTGAAAATGAGAGCAATTTGTCGTACACACAGAGGTGAGAGGTTTTAGAGACAGGGCTGGGAGGTAAGAGGTTAATCTAATTTTACAATTCACAAATTAAAATGTGAACATGTACTTTATAACATATATTAACCATATGAAATATTTCTCAAAACAAACGATAAGCGACTTTGTCACTATCTGGCGTCTATGGATATTTCGTAAGGACTCCAGATGGTGGCATCACTGCTTGGTGTGTTGGCCCGGGGGTGCAGTGTACATGAGTTGTACTTACCTTATGTTGTCACCCATGGGCGCCGCCATTTTCTTTCTTCAGCTCCTGGCACTTCATCTGCCAAGAGCCCTTGACAGTGTTTTACTCTCGCACATGCACAATACTGCAGGAACCTCCATAGATATTGTCTTGCCATCAGTGAGACAATGCCTACTTTACACAGCAGTCACAAGTGACGGCTGGGGGAATTGACAAAAAGCGGAGCTGCCGCCGTCAAGTTTTGTCAAGCGTAAGAAAAATGTGCAAGACAATAAAATATATATTATATATGAGAGAAGCTTGTTAATATATAATTTAAGAACCATTTCCTATGTCCCAGAGTTTTGCACATAAAATCTCATAACCAACGTCCATTATCTTTTTGATTAGAAATTCCAACAGATCAATAGGCTTTTTAAACTAGGTAAAAGATCAAGAGTTTTTGGAGGGATAGGATGGAGCGGTGTCACATCCTGGAGATGTCTGGCCTTGGCTTCTAGTATCCAGTACTCTTGTTACAATTCTTGTTTAGTTTTTCTTGGTTTTTGGTTTTCTATTCTGTGTCTGGTTTTCTTTATGCTGGGTTTCTGGGTTCATTTCTATAATCTACCCCTGGATTTCCAAGTCTCCTGGATTCATTTAAATGTTTGTTTTATGGTGACACACGCGTTTGTTTTCAGTCATTCATTATGTGTCAGAGTTCCTGCAGGCAGCTGCTCAAAGCTTCTGCCCTTTCTTGCAGGCAAGTACTATATATGTGTTCTGAATCTGTGGATGTTTTAGTATACATTAGGCAGTGTAGGTCCTGCTAGATATGGGGTACATTGGCGTTGTTGGCAGGCTTATGCAATGTATGATCATATAGTGTGACTAAATCCCCATGATTTTCACATGTAGTACTTAGTTATTTATCCTCTTGTTTTGCCTATGTTGTCTTGTTTTGTATACCCAGTCCATGTACAGTCCTGTTCAGTCATGCCCATGTTATGTTCATGTTTTCCTCATGTCTTGTGTATATGTTCTGGGTTTAGCTTACTATACTTCTCTGGTTCTGGGTTCTACTAGTTCTGTCTTGTTTTCATGTTTGGTGCCTATCTCTAGTCTTGCCTTGTTTCTAGTACTGGATACAATCTTGCTGCAGAGCCTCCCTATTCAGCTCCTGGGAGGTCTGCTAATTTCCATGCTCCTAGTTCCTGGTATCCGCTGAAGCTGATTCAGGGTCTTGGTATGTGGCTGCACAAACGCTGGTGCTCAACACCAGGGGGCGTTCGGTTGCCCTGCACCAGACCCTGCTAATCCACCTCCACGCTGTGACTCCTACTCTGAACATCAGGCATACTGGGTCCCGGTCCTGCACCGCCGCCCGGACAGTGTCTGGGTGCCGGGCTCCGGACCGCCACCTTGACAAGCGGTAAATATACTGCTTGTTAGTTATACAATTTATTGCATACAGCCTGGCACAATCTGTGACCATTTTTTGCAGATCTGCACCGTTGTGTAGTAGCTATCTGGGCACATAGTGCAGCAGTCCTGAAATGGATAAAAAGAGAATATAGAGCAGTGAAAACTGTACATTATGAGAGTGATGGTCCCATTAACCAACAGAGAAACTAAGGTATACCACACCGCCCAATATTTCTAATAGACAAACAGGGACGCTATAATTTAAGGGATGCGAGTGCTACGGACAGAATTGTAGCAGAACTAGAAGATGTTGATAACCCAGAGCAGTTTTATCTGAAAGTTTTGGTGTGCATTAATATCATCATGTATCATCATGTATTGCTAATAATATCACCAACCATCTGATAACCAATAATATCACCATGTATCTAATCACCGCTAATATCACCATGTATCTAATAACCGCTAATATCACCATAGCTTGTTCGCAGCGAACGCGGCGGGCGAACATATGCGATGGTCGGTCCGCCCCCTATTCGTCATCATTGAGTAAACTTTGACCCTGTACCTCACAGTCAGCAGACACATTCCAGCCAATCAGCAGCAGACCCTCCCTCCCAGACCCTCCCACCTCCATGAAGAATAGGGGGCGGACCGACCATCGCATATGTTCGCCCGCCGCGTTCGCCACGAACAAGCTATGTTCGCTGGCGAACGGTTCCCGGCGAACAGTTCGGGACATCACTAATATCACCATGTATCTAATCACCGCTAATATCACCATGTATCTAATCACCGCTAATATCACCATGTATCTAATCACCGCTAATATCACCATGTATCTAATCACCGCTAATATCACCATGTATCTAATCACCGCTAATATCACCATGTATCTAATCACCACTAGTATCACCATGTATCTAATCACCACTAGTATCACCATGTATCTAATCACCACTAGTATCACCATGTATCTAATCACCACTAGTATCACCATGTATCTAATCACCAGTAGTATCACCATGTATCTAATCACCAGTAGTATCACCATGTATCTAATCACCACTAGTATCACCATGTATCTAATCACCAGTAGTATCACCATGTATCTAATCACCAGTAGTATCACCATGTATCTAATCACCAGTAGTATCGCCATGTATCTAATCACCACTAATATCACCATGTATCTAATCACCACTAATATCACCATGTATCTAATCGCCACTAATATCACCATGTATCTAATCACCACTAGTATCACCATGTATCTAATCACCAGTAGTATCACCATGTATCTAATCACCAGTAGTATCGCCATGTATCTAATCACCACTAGTATCACCATGTATCTAATCACCAGTAGTATCACCATGTATCTAATCACCACTAATATCACCATGTATCTAATCACCGCTAATATCACCATGTATCTAATCGCCACTAATATCACCATGTATCTAATCACCACTAGTATCACCATGTATCTAATCACCAGTAGTATCACCATGTATCTAATCACCAGTAGTATCGCCATGTATCTAATCACCACTAGTATCACCATGTATCTAATCACCAGTAGTATCACCATGTATCTAATCACCAGTAGTATCGCCATGTATCTAATCACCAGTAATATCGCCATGTATCTAATCACCAGTAGTATCGCCATGTATCTAATCACCAGTAATATCACCATGTATCTAATCACCACTAATATCACCATGGTGATTACTCCACCAGTATATCACTCTTTATACATGACATTGATTATAACATTGCACGTTCCAGGTTCTCCACGTCACAGGCCAGTGTTCCAATTTATGGACTCTGAGGAGTGAGAGCAGCAGTGACCTAGGGAAGGAACTGGTTCTGAAAGGCTTTTCTTTAAAGCATCCAGTTTCTTCACTCGAACACATCCTTATCATCTGGAAGCTTTTTTTTCATGTCTCTGAGAATGTCCAGTTTGCTCAGGTGGCTTTGGTTCTCTTTCTGCAAATTTCTTGAGACTCTAAACACCTCTCTTTTCTTGTGTTCCTGCTCTTCTTGCTCTTGTTTTCACAGACTTTGCAGTTTGCCCTGTGCTCTTTCCAGGTCTCCTGTGATCTTCTCGAGTTGAGCAATGAAGTCCTCGTTGAGTTTCTTTAGATGGTTATTTTGAACATGGGTCTCGAGTTCACTGTTCACTGTTTATGGAATGTAACTGGCTCCCCAAATAAACTATATCCATCTTAAACTGCGAGTGGGTGTTCCATGCGAGGAAGGAAGAATGCGGAGACAGAACTCCAAGCAGACATGTCATTTTAGCCTATGCCCACCGGGCATAAATCACAGACCAGGATGATGGTGCCACCTGTATCCAGAGAGGGTAAAACACAGCTCAATATGGGCATGATTATCCAGTGGGCAACTGAGAGGGACCCAGGCAGGGCTTGTAGCGAGAGGCGTCTTCTGCACCCGTGTGCTTGTTGCTCTGCTGTATGATTGGCGTTGCAGTAAGAAAAAAGCGTGCTAGAAAGCAGGTCTATGTCCAGAGGAATTCCCCCGGACATAGACCAATACACTAGGACATGGAATCCTGCAAATCAATGTTCGGGGAAAATTCCCCGAACATAGATTAGCGAATGACTAGGGTTTATTTTTGGGGTAGGGCTTATATAAGGAGCATCCCCCGAAAATAAGCTAGGGCTTATATTCAGGGGATACAGCAAACTGCTTCAGTAAGTAAAAGTTGTTTTGGTGCCTATAGTGTCCCTTTAATGATGGTATCCAGTAAAATATCACTAAATGCACTGCTTACCTTGACTCTGTCAGGCACGTATGAGTCACTGCCGCTGTCTGTAATTAGACCCCCTTGCCCAGGGCCTCCTGGTGATGCGTTGCCAGATCCAGCACCATCTTGGGCTGGAAGAAGAGTCTGGGAACAGCTACAGCTTGGAATCCGGGGCCTGCGTCCGGAAATCAAAAACGTCTTCAAGCCTTCAAAGAAAATTAGAAAATAAGAGAACGTGAAGAAATACTGCTAGTAATTATTAGTCTGTCTGGTTGTTATAATCGAATTAAAGATTCATTTTCCTTTTGTTTTCCACTAAAACACACATCTGACACATTGATTTTTGGCACGTGCTGACCCCTTTTTTTAAACATGATTATAAACATAACTACAATTACAACTGCAGCAATTCCTGTAGGGGAGCAGAAAGAGGCTCGGGGTTTAAAAGGCAATCCTTGCTTTTAATAAGGGCAAAGTACATATCATTCACCCCTTGCCTGTCTAGCTCGGCAATACCAACCAAGTAAATTAATTCATGAAAAAACATGAATGAAACTACCAACAGGCTTCTTAGCTCCACCAAATCCATGCATAGACTTAAATAAATAATCAAGTTGTAGTTGTTATGGTGCTTGGAATGTTAGTTTAATTCAGACTCTATCCTGAAAGGACAAGAGAGACAGGCAATGCAATTCTATCACCCCAGCTCCATTCCCCGTTCCTCAATAAAGAGAAAGAGACTGCCTTAAGGATATCAGCCACTGCGCTGGAGTGTAACTCCCATCGATCTTGGGAAGACTGGGACATGTAAGTCAGACTGCAGCCTTAATATTAAAGAAAACTTTACAAATATCCTTAAAATAATATAAAGAGCATAACACTGTATTAGGAGGAAATAAAGGCATTTCTGAACATCTCTAATCTCGACTGTACACATTTTTTGGAATACTAACATGTCATTGTATTTTGCATGCAGCAGATGGCAGTATTCACACAAGTGTAAAGTATGTTGGCGTCATGGTAGCCATCATGCATTAGGTAGTTAGGGAAATCAAGTTACCTAAGATAAAGAAACAGTATCGATATTCAGCTTTAACATGAGCGTCCAATGAAAAGCCCCCATAATGTAAGCTTTAGGACGCTGTCATTCCACAGGGCCGCAGCTCCCAATCGTCCCTTGGAAGCCAGATGCATGGTGTGCCAGGACTACAACTCCCAGCACACTAACAAACCAATAGCTACAGAGCAGAGGGATTCCAGTTCAACACTAGGGTTGCATAAACACCATGTTTTCTAGAACGTTCAGGATTTATTGTGTTGGTGGGCTGTATATAAACACGCTGCCCGCCACATAAGTTAAAGAATCACTCCACACACCATCATCACCACAGCCTAGCTGCAGTGGTTATAGTGCCAGAATTGCAGTGGTTCCCTCCCATTGTAAGTAGCCAACCTGACTCGAACATTTTGGTTACATACTTGGGGTACACAAGACATCATGCTCATCCCTCTGTGGAGCTCCCCTGAGCTAAGCCACTCATGCAGTGCTGAATCATTGAGTGAAAGGGCCCGCAGAGCGCTGGGCTTGCTCAGAGCAGGGAGCTTCTGGTGGCACAGGACAAAGCACACATGGCACCATAACCACTGTAGCAGGCTGTACTGTACTGGTTATGGTGGTTGGAGTGTTCCATTATTGGGTTACTGTGGTGTTCATGGTTTGGGATATTTAAAATTACTGAAGCTTGCAATTTAAGGCAGTATTAGTTTAATGAGCACCTGCTTTCTAGGCGGTTATGAAGGTTGGAGCAACCCTCTAAATATCAAAATCCACACTGCTGTATTTAGCTCTATTCTGGAACTGAATGCCTCCATCTTGGCTCCCCGTCATTATTACAAACACTGACCTTTTCTGTCATTGAGCATAGTACGTGAGGGTGGATTAAAACAGAAGCAACATTTCTGCTTCTCTTCTTCATTTGCATTGTGTGCCCTGGCTGTGCCAGGACAGAAAAGGATTCCTACACAAGTTGCTAAATCTTTGCTATACAATTAAATATTCGCTGTACATAATTTGCTGGTGCCTTATAAATAATAAAATAATAATAATAAAAAAAATAATAATTAAAACAAAACCAAAGTATCACATAAAAAAAAAAGGTTCACACAAACTATAGATGATTTCCAATTTGTTTATTCAATGGTCTCGTGACCAGAAAAGTGACTCTTCCAATTTAAGGAGTAAAGTGTTGCATTCCTCAATAGTCTAAGGAAACAGACTGACAGCGTGTAGCACAGTGCTGTACTCTACATACTCAGTATGGTTTTTAAAACTGTCCATTTTAATGACAAAATTACTGTAGTCAATCCAAAAATATGAGGGAAGCCCAAGATCCTTCCTGCAGTGTCTTATTCTAACTGGAGAGAATGTATCAATACGAGATTCTCCTTTGTATAAAACACCTTCATTAATTCCCAAATTAATAATATCACCTCGATGTGACTTAGCATATATGAATTCAATACCGAACAGTCCACTGTAGTGGTTTTATTTAACTTGCGGTTAGACTTAATGACTGTTATAAAAATAAGGGTGTGGATCTGACATGCCTATTGTTCCATTTTTACAAGCAACCACAAAAATTCGGGCACAAGTACTTTATTCTGTGTTTATGAATCCCTCCTATATCCAGACAACATTTCCAGTTGCCTTGGACTAAAAGTCCCATCATGCCACGTCCTGTTCTGAAATTCCATGCGTTAACTGTGACCTCTTACACTTAAAGTTCTTTGAGCTTCAATGTCGATGTTCCTGTTCAGCAGTTTTTAGGCTGCCAAGGATTTATGGGAGTTACTCTCCTGGGCAGCAATTCAGCCCCTCTGCCATCAATGATAAGCCATTACTGGAGCTGGGGAGAGAGAACCACACTATGCCTGTCTCTCCAGTTCCTTGCCTGGCTTATCAAACAGCAGCTAATGCCCAGAAGTGCAAATCCCACTGATTTTTTTTATTTTTAATATGTTAGTGAATAAACCCCTAGAATACATTTCTAAGTTTTAGCATAGTAAGCTTTTTTGTTGTTTACAAGTTTGGACTTTATACCTTTTTTCCTAACTCCTACCATCCTTACTGCTGTTTGCTTAGTAACAACAGTAAAGTCCTAATTAAAGGGACACTATAGTCACCAAAACAACTTTAGCTTAAGGAACCAGTTTTGGTGTATAGATCATGCCCCTTTAGTCACATTGCTCAATCCTCTGCCATTAAGGAGTTAAATCACTTTGTTTATACACCCTAGTCACACCTCCCTGCATATGATTTACACAGCCTTCCTAAACACTTCCTGTAAAGAGTCATCTAATGTTTACACTTCCTTTATTGCAAATTCTGTTTCATTTACAATGTCTTATCTCCCGCACTGTTAATAGCTTGATAGACCCTGCAGGAATCTCCAGTTTGTGGTTAAAGTTCAATTTACAGGAGAAAAAAAACTTTAAACGTGAGTTAACATCTGATTGAAAATGAAACCATTTTATTTTCATGCAGGCTGTGTCAGTCACAGACAGGGGAGGTGTGGCTAGGGCTGCATAAACAGATATAACAGTGATTTCACTGCAGGGGCATGATCTATATAATAAAACTGCTTCATTAAGCTAAAGTTGTTTTGGTGACTATAGTGTCCCTTTAAACATCCCCCCTTATTGCTGATCTGCCCAGTAACAGCTGTAAAGTCCAAACTGCTAACCCCCCTTTTACTACCCTCGCTATACATTAAGACCAGGTGTAACTATCTGATTGGATAAGGAATAAAAAAAAACTATATATTTGGAAATGCAATAAAAATTGTTGAAGCAGTCATTGTGAACAAATTGTGTCTGAGTCCGTGCATGTTCATGGTGGCTTCTTCCCAGTGCTGAAAGAAAGAGATTGCAGGACAAAACCAGAGATTGCTAAATTACATAGAGGTCCATGGCAAATGAAGTTATCAATTAAAGAGGTCTTCATTTTGTTCTAACAAGTTCGTTTGCATGAAAGCATTTTGTTTTACATAGATCAGACCACGCAGTGTTAAAGTTCTATTTTAATCTCATTTACAGCGGATAAGGCTGTGCGTTTGTTTATATTGCGCGGGTTCTAGATCCATACGGTAATTTATCTCCAGAAGGTTTCCTGACAGTCTGTGCACTCTCTTGAGGGAGTGATAGGTGGTCTTTGAAGGGAAGCTGGGCTCAGTGTCAACGATGACTTGTCCTGTGAAAATGACACTCGTGTCCTCATGTATATTTCACAAAGCTTAAACGTTCAGCAGATACGGGAGCATTGAGAAGAGAGCGGATGGCAGGGAGCCAGAGGACACAACTGGGTGAGAGGGAGGACAAGAGAGACAGGGAGAAAGTAGGAAAGGAGAGAGACAGACAGCGCAGGGAAAAGGAAGAGAGAAAGAGAAGAGAATGAGAACTGAAAAGGGGATACAAAAATTGCACAAGAGAGAGAGAACAGGAATGAAGGAAGGAAACTGAACGGGAAAATAAAAACGGGTAAAGTGAGTAAGGAGCAGAATGTCTTGGAAAAAGAGGGAGAGGTGGACAGAAGGAAATAATAAAAGGGAAGGAAAATGGAAAAAGAATGGAAAATTAAATAAGATAGAGAGATGACAAAAGGAAATTTATAGAGGAAAAACTCCAGGAGAGAGGGAAGGAAGCATGGAATGAACAGAGGGGAAAAAATAGGGGAGACACAGAAGGAATGAAAGGAAAAAGACCAGGAGGTGTGAGGATTAACGGTAGGAAGGCCAGACGAGTACTGAAGGAAGAAGGAAGGAAGCATGGAGGAAGAGGGGACACATTAAGGAAATAAAGTGTTGTACAGAGCTTCGGAATATGCTGGCGCTATATAAATAATAAAATAATAAAGGAGCGGAATGAGGAGTGGGGAGGTACAAATAAAGGTGAGGGGAGTTGGGGGGCAGGCAGAAGATAAAGTAGGTTTCACATTCGTCATAGATTGCAAGCTCTCTGGGGTAGGGAACAGACATTAGCCCTGGTCCTGCGTCTGAGACAACGTGCCACATGAATCTCTGTTTTGGTAAGTGGCCCATCTGTTAGAGTTGGGACCAGGGCCAAGTTACACAGAGTAAAGCCACAGACATGGGTGTGGGAACACAAAGCATTTCACCATGAATGCAGCACCACACAGCTCTGCTCCGAAGATAAACTGCTCTGTTTCCTGTGGAAATACACTGCTCTGCGCATCCCAGCTGTAGAGATAATCTGTTCTACACAGCTCTGCTCTAGTGGTCATACAGTGCTCTGCCCACCACTGCTACACCTTATACAGTGCTCTGTACAGCTCCACAACAGACACACAGCTCTACCCACCGCTGCTACAGAGACATGCTGCTCTGCCCACCGCTGCTACAACTTATACAGTGCTCTGTACAGCTCCACCACAGACACACAGCTCTGCCCACCGCTGCTACAGAGACATGCTGCTCTGCCCACCGCTGCTACAACTTATACAGTGCTCTGTACAGCTCTACAACAGACACACAGCTCTGCCCACGGCTGCTACAGAGACATGATGCTCTGCCCACCGCTGCTACAACTTATACAGTGCTCTGTACAGCTCCACAACAGACACACAGCTCTGCCCACCGCTGCTACAGAGACACGCTGCTCTGCACACCACTGCTACAGAGACATGCTGCTCTGCCCACCACTGCTACAGAGACACGCTGCTCTACCCAACACTGCAACAGAGACATGCTGCTCTGCCCACCGCTGCTACAGAGACACGCTGCTCTGCCCACCGCTGCTACAGAGACATGCTGCTCTACCCAACACTGCAACAGAGACACGCTGCTCTGCCCCAGGGCCGGTGCAAGGATTTCTGCCGCCCTTGGCAAACATCCATTTTGCCGCCAACTCATGTCACTCACTCACTGACACACACACACACACAGAAACTCACTGACATACATACACTCACTCAGTGGTGTATCCTGGTTTTGTGCTGCCCTAGGCATGACAAAACTCAGACGCCCTCCCACCCCTGTGACAGGGCTCCTCTCGGCGCCCCCACCTTCGGACGCCTTGGGGATCAGCCCGGCGCTGGGGGCGGCTCAATAGCCGCTCGCCCAGCGATGCGGACCCAGACAGGGGGAGCCCACCAGGAAATGCCTAGTTCGCCTAACGGTGGCGCCGGCCCTGCTCTGCCCACCACTGCTACAGAGTCACGCTGCTCTACCCACTGCTGCTACAGAGACACACTGCTCTGCTTTACACATACCTCCCAAGTCTCCCTATTTAGGAGGGACAGTGCCTTTTCCTATCCTAATGTCCCTCTCTTCTCGGAGCTCCATGTTGGTGTGTCTTGAGTTTATAACAGAGCTCCGCAGCACTAATACTCCCAGTAATGTGTCTTTAAACTACAATAAATGTGCTTAGAAATGCCACTCAAGTGAGAAATGATGAAGTGGAAAACAAAGGATTCGAACAAACTTTTAGGCAGACATCTCCTATATATGCTCGGTTAGGCCACACATGGGATACATGGATTCAAGAAACAAAGAGAAATGTTTCTGTTTGGACACGTTTTCTTTTTCTTGATATTATGAATACTATATTTTGGTCACTATTACTTTTGGCTGTTTTAGAAGAGCTATTTAACAATAGGTATGGCAACGTCTGTGCACAGTTTACATTTGTATTGCTATTGGACTATATTACATTTTAGCTGTATAAATTGTTATTAGTAAGTCTACTAGCCCCGGCCCTAGAATAAAGTGCCACTTTGTCTGTTTCAAAATGTTTGGCGTATTTTTTTTTACATCACTGCTCTCCCCAGCACTAAAAACGCAGAGCGATTACTGTAGTAAACACTCTGGGACAATGACGGCCAATACCAGTACCCCAAATGTGTATAAATTAAATTCCCCTCGATACACAAGATGTTATCAGACTGGCACAAACAGCTGGGTTGCCAAGCTTAGCCTGTCCTGTTTTCTTGTCATACCAGTGAGCACAGAGTATTTCAGGCCTGCAAACAAGGAGCCCTTATTCTGCACTTGGTCAGCAAGGGGTTAAATCCTGACACACAGCACCTTTTAAAGATTAGCCCAGAGCAGGCGGCTCGGGAGGGAGTGAGGTGACAGATCTTGGCTGAGGGACAGCACAGGAGCCAGAATTGTCCCAGATCACACTTGCAATAGTTTCTCTTATTTTACAGTGATGGATAGCCTTTCCTCTGGCAGCATTACATAGAAAGGGGGAGGGAGACAGAGGGAGGGGGAAACAGATTATGAGAGAGTGGGGAGAAAGGGATCCAGCAATAACATGATCTCTGTAGCTACACAGAATTGGGCTGATGGAACTGGGGAGAGAGAGGACATTGGCAATCCAGAAATCATGGGCTTTACTTCCTAGAATTCTCATCAGATCTCAGACTGTGCAGGGAATGGATGTACTGGGGTGGCTGGCTGGGCGTTATGTGACTAATACAAACATCTCTCTAGAGGATAATAATCAGTGGCCTACCATCTGTCACAGAGCCACCGACCGGCAATGTGTCGTTAACCCTGTACTTCCAGATCGGCTGTATGTCAAATTCACAAATATTTTAGGGTTTGTTCCCTAAATAGAATTGCACAGCGCTATGGAATTTGCTGGCGCTATATAAATAATAAAATAATAATAATAATAATAATAAATAGTCAATTAAAATTCAAAATGTGTCAAAAGTAGCTGTAATGGACAAAAATCTCTCATTTGCTTATTGTAGAATTCTTCACAATTCACTATATTTATTCACTGTATAATGAATAAACGTATAATCGGACACTCCAATACGGTGCCTATACAGCGGACATGCACAGGTGTATTCACTAAACACCAAATTGCAAATTGTAGTAAAAAATTAACAGATTTAAAAAATTTCGCCAACTCCGCTAACGGTAGTTTTCGCTATTTTCAGACCCCCCCCCCCCCAAAAGTCCCTATTTAGTTCCTTCGAGTCCCGCATCAGCAGCTCTCCCTGCATGGTCCTGCAGGTTGGGGTCTGCCAGGAAGGCCTTGTTGTTATTTCTAAAGCGGCAACAAATTCTGCAGCGCTGTACAATAGGAGGACCAACACACATGTAGTTATAACAAGACGAGTTGGACACACAGGAACAGAGGAGTTTAGGGCTTTACTCATTAAGTTTACATGGTGTCATCACCATTACGCCCGCTTGTCTTGCTCTGCATACCTCCCACTCATATGTATTTTTACTAAAATTTACTGTTTGAATTTAACAGTGTTAAAAATCTCAAAGTTTGAGCAATTCTGTCATCCTGAAGATTAGTATCTGGGATGATAAGAGTTAAACACCCAGCTTCTCTAGTGCTCCCGGTCTAATACTAACAAACATTTTTCCCCTTGGTCGGATGCCTGACTGGCACACTGCCAACTTCAGGGGCATGGATCGGGCACACATAAAGCACAGTGTGTAATTACCCAGCCCTTAGCTCAGTGCCTTATTGTTCCTTGGAGGGGCAACACATGTCTTTAAAAACCTCGAGCAAAAATGCTCAGACGTAGCATCCCCTCGCAATAGTCCCCTAACCCCGTCACTAAATCAGTCAGTGCTAGCAGAGTGCCCACACATGTTAAAAAGGAAAGGGTGATTTCAAAACGGCTTTATTCACTGAACAGGAACCTTAAAAACAAATTGGAAAATATCAGACCAAAATAGTCACAATTCGATTATTTTAGCCTGAATATCCTGAAAAGACAGCTTTAAATCAAAATAGGCAAGCTTGTAAATATTTATATGAATTCAAAGTGAATTTCAAATTTAAGGCCAAAGAAGCCGATGTTGGAATAATTCTCCCATTCAGCTGCACTAGTTTTGCCTAAAGTATTAAATTCCCAACACAATTCCCTGCGATTCTCTCTTTGTTGAGTAGACCTTTATAACCCCAAGCTCCCACCACCAGTACCATCATCCTTGGTGTGCGATAGATACATTCGCAGCACAGCATCTGTATCAGGCAGCGGGGGCGGACTGACCACTCGGGCACATCGGTCATGGATTGAGGGCCCGGGACAGCCAGGGGCCCGGCCGCACAGCCATGCTCCAGCTGGAGAGATCAGAGATCAGAGATCTCTCCAACTGGAACAGCAAAAAAAAAAAAAAAAAAAAAATCTCTTCCATGAATTGATTGAGGGGCCCCTGGTGGAGCGCACATCCACCCCCCCATGAGACCTGGCAGCTTCCCCTGCCCTCTCTCTGCCAGGTCTCCTGTCCCACGCGGCTCTGTGTGATGGGAGAGGCGGGCTAGGAAGTGACATCACTTCCTGTACTCTCCTCTCACACAGAGCCCTCTCACATCCAAGGGGAAGGAGCAGCAGCCTGGGAGACCAGAGGGTGCAGAGAGAGGTAGGAAATAAAAAGGGGAAGATGGAGAGTCACTCACTTTGTCACCCCCTCCCTCCCTCTGTCACCCCCTCCCTCCCTCTGTCACCCCCTCCCTCCCTAGTCACCCCCCCTCCCTCACTCTGTCACTAGTAACCCCCCCCACTCTGTCACTAGTCACCCCCTCCCTCCCTCTGTCACCCCCCCTCCCTCACTCTGTCACTAGTCACCCCCTCCCTCACTAGTCACCCCCCCTCCCCACTCTGTCACTAGTCACCCCTCCCTCCCTCACTAGTCACCCCCCCTCACTCTGTCACTAGTCACCCCCTCCCCCACTCTGTCACTAGTCACCCCCCCACTCTGTCACTAGTCACCCCCTCCCTCCCTCTGTCACCCCCTCCCTCACTCTGTCACCCCCTCCCTCACTAGTCACCCCCCCCCCTCACTCTGTCACTAGTCACCCCTCCCTCACTAGTCACCCCCCCCACTCTGTCACTAGTCACCCCCTCCCTCTCTCTGTCACCCCCTCCCTCACTAGTCACCCCCCCCCTCACTCTGTCACTAGTCACCCCCTCCCTCCCCCACTCTGTCACTAGTCACCCCCTCCCTCCCCCACTCTGTCACTAGTCACCCCTCCCTCCCCCACTCTGTCACTAGTCACCCCCTCCCCCACTCTGTCACTAGTCACCCCCTCCCTCACTCTGTCACTAGTCACCCCCTCCCTCACTCTGTCACTAGTCACCCCCTCCCCCACTCTGTCACTAGTCACCCCCTCCCTCCCTCTGTCACCCCCTCCCTCACTCTGTCACCCCCTCCCTCACTAGTCACCCCCCCTCACTCTGTCACTAGTCACCCCCTCCCTCACTAGTCACCCCCCCACTCTGTCACTAGTCACCCCCCCTCCCTCTGTCACCCCCTCCCTCACTAGTCACCCCCCCCCTCACTCTGTCACTAGTCACCCCCCCCTCCCCCACTCTGTCACTAGTCACCCCCTCCCTCCCCCACTCTGTCACTAGTCACCCCCTCCCTCCCCCACTCTGTCACTAGTCACCCCCTCCCCCACTCTGTCACTAGTCACCCCCTCCCTCACTCTGTCACTAGTCACCCCCTCCCTCACTGTCACTAGTCACCCCCTCCCCCACTCTGTCACTAGTCACCCCCTCCCTCACTCTGTCACTAGTCACCCCCTCCCTCACTCTGTCACTAGTCACCCCCCTCCCTCACTCTGTCACCCCCTCCCTCACTAGTCACCCCCCCTCCCTCACTCTGTCACTAGTCACCCCCTCCCCCACTGTCACTAGTCACCCCCTCCCTCACTCTGTCACTAGTCACCCCCCCTCCCTCACTCTGTCACTAGTCACCCCCTCCCTCACTCTGTCACTAGTCACCCCCTCCCTCACTCTGTCACTAGTCACCCCCCTCCCTCTGTCACTAGTCCCCCCTCCCTCACTCTGTCACTAGTTACCCCCTCCCTCACTCTGTCACTAGTCACCCCCTCCCTCTGTCACTAGTCACCCCCCCCCTCACTCTGTCACTAGTTACCCCCTCACTCACTCTGTCACTAGTCACCCCCTCCCTCTGTCACTAGTCACCCCCTCCCTCTGTCACCTGTCACCCTCTTGGACAAGTCGATTTTTTTTTCAATATTCCACACCCCTACACATGCAGACACACACTAAGGCTAAATACACATATGCATTCACACTGACACTATATACAAAAAAGCACATGTAGTCATCCAGACATGCACAAGTGCATTCACACAGACTCAAATACAAACATGCATTGATACACAGGTCTTCACAATATACACATCCAAAGGAATGCCGTATTATAGGAGAGTTATATTTAACATTTATTTAATGCACATATATTTGGCCTTCAAAGGGTCTGGGATCTATTTTTTCCTGGGGGCCCCAAAGGCTCTCAGTCCACCCCTATCAGGCAGGTACATTTTATCACTATTAGGTGAGTTGGGTATCAGTGGTGACACTGTCAGTCCTTCCGTCAGAGAGTTGTGTCTATGCCATAGCACACACATTAGTTCACAAAAACAATTACCGTATTTATCGGCGTATAACACACACTTTTTTTCCCCTGAAAATAGGGGGGAAATGATGGGTGCGTGTTATACGCCGATATCCCATAATTACTTACCTGTCTTGAAGCGTGGGCCGGTGTTCAGCGCGCACCGCGGTACTGGAACTTCAATTTCAGGTTCCGGTTTCCGGCGGGACTGAAAGGAAGTGTGCACACTTGTGCACACTTCCTTTCAGTCCCGCCGGAAACCGGAACCTGAAATTGAAGTTCCTGTACCGCGGTGCGCGCTGTGAAGCCGCCCCACTCTTCAAGACAGGTAAGTAATTATGGGATAAGGGAAAGTGCACTTGGGGACACTATGGGAGGGGGGGGGGAGAGAATACTATGGGAGGGGGGGGGGGAATACTATGGGAGGGGGGGAGAATACTATGGGAGGGGGGGGGAGAATACTATGGGGGGGGGGGAGAATACTATGGGAGGGGGGGGAGAATACTATGGGAGGGGGGGAGAATACTATGGGAGGGGGGGAGAATACTATGGGAGGGGGGGGAGAATACTATGGGAGGGGGGGGAGAATACTGTGGGAGGGGGGGGCGAGAATACTGTGGGAGGGGGGGGCGAGAATACTGTGGGAGGGGGGCGAGAATACTGTGGGAGGGGGGCGAGAATACTATGGGAGGGGGGGGAGAATACTATGGGAGGGGGGAGAATACTATGGAAAAGGGGGGACACTATGGGATGAGGGGGGGAACACTATGGGAGGGGGTGGAGAATACTATGGAAAGGGGGGGAGAGTACTATGGAAAGGGGGGGGACACTATGGAAAGGGGGGGAGGGAAACTATGGGATGAGGGGGGGAATACTATGGGATGAGGGGGGGAATACTATGGGAGGGGGGGAAATTTCCTGGAATTTCCTTCTAAAAATGAGGTGCGTGTTATACACCGGTGCGTGTTATACGCCGATAAATACGGTATATTGAAGCTGAAAATAGGAAATGAAAGATATAGAAGGAGAATTTACAGAATGGAATTAAAGAGAGAAATGGGAGCAAAAGGAAAACATATGCACATATTCCATTAGCCCATATTCTTGCCACCAATTCAACATGTTAAATGTCTCAGATTGAGACTTCAGTCACCACTCCACTGCTTCTGATTCTTCTAGTTCCTGGAGTCTGTGAGTATTGTACGTGTATTATATAAAGAGCGGCATTATACAGGGAGCACTAACTGTCCCAGGATATTATACATAGACCTGTATTATACAGAGAGCAGCACTATACAGGGAGCACTGACTGTCCCAGGATATTATACACACAGACCTGTATTATACAGAGAGCAGCACCATACAGGGAGCACTAACTGTCCCAGGATATTATACACAGACCTGTATTATACAGAGAGCAGCACTATACAGGGAGCACTGACTGTCCCAGGATATTATACACACAGACCTGTATTATACAGAGAGCAGCACTATAAGGGGGCACTGACTGTCCTCAGATATTATACACAGACCTGTATTATACAGAGAACAGCATTATACAGGGAGCACTGACTGTCACTGGATTTTATACACACAGACCTGTACTATACAGAGAGCAGCACTATAAGGGGCACTGACTATTCTAGGATATTATACACACAGGCCTGTACTATACAGAGAGCAGCACTATAAGGGGGCACTGACTGTCCCAGGATAAAATACACACAGTCCTGTGTTATACAGAGAGCAGCACTATACAGGGAGCACTGACTGTCCCAGGATATTATACACACAGACCTGTACTATACAGAGAGCAGCACTATAAGGGATATTATACACACAGACTATTCTGGGATATTATACACACAGGCCTGTACTATACAGAGAGCAGCACTATACAGGAAGCACTAACTATTCTGGGATACTGCGGAGTACTCACACAGACTATGGAGTTCACGCACACACAGACTGCGGAGTTCACGCACACACAGACTGCGGAGTTCACGCACACACAGACTGCGGAGTTCACCCACACACAGACTGCAGAGTTCACCCACACACATACAGAGTGCATACACACAGTACACTGAATACACACAGAAACACACACAGAGACTGCTGAATACACACACTGCTGAACACACACAGAGAGACTGCTGAATACACACAGGCTACTTTATACACACACAGACTGTTGAATACATACAGACTGCTGAATACACACACAGAGACTGCTGAATACACACAGACTGCAAGAGGGGTGCAGTGTCTGTGTTGTGTGTGTGTGTGTGTGTGTGTGGGGTGTAGTGTGTAAAGAGTGCTGTGTGTGAGGGGTGCAGTTTGTGACGGGTGCTGTGTGTGTGGGGGTGCAGTTTGTGAGGGGTGCTGTGTGTGTGTGTGGGGGGGTGCTGAGAGTATGTGTCAGAGGTGCTGTGTGTGTGTGTGAGGGGGGCTTTGTGTCAGGAGTGGTGTGTGTGTGTGTGTGTGTGTTAGTGAGGGTTGCTGTGTGTGTATGAAAGGTGCAGTGTGTGTGTTTGTGTGTGTGTGGGGTGCTTTGTGTCAGGGGTGCTGTGTGTGTATGAGGGGTGCTGTGCCCTGGTGGTACACACACACACCCTGGAATCAGTGCTCCTTCTGGCCCCCAGCAGTCTCAATGCAGCCCCCAGCATCTCTCTATAGCCTCCAGCATCTCTCTCCTGAATTCAGCCTGTTACAGTACGAGGGAAAATAATAAAAGCATATGGCCAGCAAGTTTTTTTTTACATGGTGCTCTAATTGTCATTACGAATTAGAGTGAATGCTCACATTGTTTAATCAATAATGTCATACAGGCGAATGTATAGATTTTGTGGTGTGGTAAGAAGCAGCCTGCAGACCTCAAATTAGACAGGACTGATCTAGATATTATAATGGCTATTGTATAGGCAACACTTATCCCCAATAGTACTGGATATAAAACTGATCTGCAGTCTATAATCTAGCCGTTAGAAGGGCCGTCTAAGCACCAGAAACACTACGTGCTAATGTAGTAGTTATGGTGAGATTAGGCTGTGGGTGAAGTTATAAAACTGTGCAACTTTGAATTGGAGGTCTTAGTGGCACCATAACCACGACATTACCACAAAGTGGTTATGGTGCCCATACTGTTCCTTTAAATCAGAAAGTCTTATAAATGTGACCTGAATTATCATAAAATGAAAAGGAATGGCAAAACGTAGGCAATTACTCGCCTAGCGGGGAACTGTGGAAAATGATCAAGGGAATTAACACTGAAAGAGTTAATTGCTGTTGTGTATGCACAGCGAGGGTTTAGTTTCTTAGAATACTGCGTTTAACTGCTGGTAGAAAGTTTAAAGCAGGCCAGTGCAGAGAGTGACCTCATGTATTTTGAAATGGTTTTATCTCCAGCAAGACCTCGGCACAACCCATTCAATAACATCCCTCTGATTTCTAACCATGAAAAATCGACACGTTGGCGTCTGTGTTGTGTACGGACTGATTAGGGTTCCCAGAACAATCCTATTTTTCTGGACAAATATAATTTTGTTGTGAGGATTAGTGATAAATACAAAGCATATCTCCTAATTGCCCTGGGGTTGCGAGACCATCCTAAATACAGGGTCCTGTAGCTCTGTCTGAGGGGATTTCCTCCAATCAACACATAGTGTATCAATAGACGCACCCGCCCTGCACAAAGGGAACGCTGGGCTTGCGGGCCATGCACTTTAGGAGTGCTGTGCATATGGTTAGTGCCTAGTAGGGCTGCTCAGTAAGGCTGTCAGTATGCCAAGCTGACCCTTCCCTTTTTTTGGGACGATCCATCCATCGTCGCCACTACCTTTTAGCCCCGTTCACCCTGTCTTGGATCCCATAATTAAAACATTGGGAGCCATGTATAAAAAGGGCTTTCTGCCCCGCAGTTTAAAAAATTCACATGGTGCCTTACAGGAATTTTCACACACATATGCTCACATACAACATGATAAGCTTGCGCATGCGCACAGATACTCAAACACAAATAGGTATTGTCTACCCTCCCAGCTTCCCTTTTCTATTCTCTGTGAGTGAGCAAGGCCTTGCACACTCCCTGGGGTGTATTGGAGTCCTCCCTCCCACAATCAGCAGGTGAAGACATATGAAGTCAGAGATACTACTTTACATCACTCATACCCGCAGGGCACTCCAAAACGAGGAGCCTGGAGTTGGTACCCCCTTGTCCTTTTCCATATCTGGGTCTGGTTTACCTTTTGCGGTATATGAATGCTACATACTACAGGGCAGCTCTCTTAATTAACTGCCCATCAACATGTAGAAGCGAGGCATCTGGGAAAAAATCTTTTTGCATTTGGCATTAAATAAAATGTTTTCTTTGCTGATTCCGTAGACTGCAATAAATTGAGTAGTTGGTTGTCCTTCCTATTGGCACTAAAGGGAAACTGGATATTGGCAGAACTCAGTAACCATATTTTTAATATGGTAATCATGTCCCTGATACGTCTGTTATTTATTATTAATAACCATATTAAATAACAGATTTATCAGGGACATAATTACCGTCATTCTAAATCGTTCCAAACCCCAGCGATGTGTATATATAATTATATATGTGTATATTTTTATATAATATTATTGCAAGGCTCTTAGTTACTGATTCACCTAGGATTGAAGGAGTTAACGTTGGCTCTTGCCATTTAATGCCAAGAAGAGACAAATTCTCAGAGTGCTTTGCACCAGCAGCAAGGAATAGAATGATATTTTCTGCCTTTTATGGGCCAAGATGTCAAGGTGAAAAAGGGAAACGGGAAAGAGGAGGTTTTGCACGTTTTATTAATCACCCAGCAATTCCTGTCTGTGTAATGTCTGCGCTGCACGCAGCCTCCCAAACGACAGCTCTGCAGGTTTGTTAGCCGGCTTATAAAAGAGGCTACCGAGGAGTAAATGCAGGAATGCAGTGAAATAGGAGAGGTGTCTTCACAGTCTCAATGTGAGATGCTCTGCATAAACAGATATTAACAGCAAAATGCTCTGCAGACATTTTGGGGTTAACTTCCAAAACACGAACTGTAATTGAAAATCAAATTGCAAAATTTTTGCGAAAAAGTGCTGATAACGAAAGAATTCTTCTGCTTTGTTATAGTCAAATTTTTGCAATCTGGTTTTCAGCTGACTACATTTCAGTGTTTAGTGAATAAATCTCGGTGTCATTCTGTTGAATCATCGCAGATGTAGAAGAATTAACTTGGTCCTCTGGAGAGACCCAATCATTAGCTCAGAGCTCTGCAGAAATTGAATCAGTTGCTTGATGCTCTGCATTGATAGAATCCTTAGGGCAAAGCTCTGCAGGGATATGATCATTAGAGCGATCCTCTGCCGCGATAAGGGCACAGAACCGCGCTCAGTATGGCAAAGGGATAATTTCCCTCTGTGATACAGATAAATGCTAATTTGCACAATGCTCTGCAGAGAAGCACCCATTAGCTTGGTGCTCTGCAGTGCAGGCTGTGCAAAGCCAGGCCTGTCACACATTGCGAGTTTCCTCTCCCAGCGGGGAGGTCTGTACTAGGCAATGCTGGAA
This sequence comes from Pelobates fuscus, assembly GCF_036172605.1. Classification (NCBI taxonomy): domain Eukaryota; kingdom Metazoa; phylum Chordata; class Amphibia; order Anura; family Pelobatidae; genus Pelobates; species Pelobates fuscus. The sequence goes on from NC_086324.1 coordinate 160,742,905, forward strand.
AAGCTTACCGATTTCCAGGAAGTCTCCCTGTGTGCTAGGTTTCTCAGTAAACACTGTAGGCCGCAGCTCCAGATCTCTGCTCTGTTCCTATAACACAGGCACACAGGCCTGGCTCTATATACATGCATAGATCACTGGATATACCTGACGTGTCAAACAGGACAGGAGGGAGTTTGAAATATATGCTGGTTTATACACAGCGCCTTAGTTTGTATATCTTTGGAGATTATGTAATTTAGATGAAGAATTGATAGTCATAAAAAATTTAAATGGAGATTAGGAGTCACCAGAACAGCGTGCATATACCTAATACAAAGGAACACTAAAGTTGCACAAGCTCAATGAAGTGGTTTGGGTGCAATGGTCACTTTAACCCTGTAAAGTAAAATAGTGCCATTTTGTAGAAACTCAGTCACATGACATTACAGCTCGTAGTAACGCATTCAACGAGCAGCACTGGATTCGACAAAAAAGCGACCCCTTCTTGATGACAATTCCTTGGTGCAGGAAAGATTTACGTAAAACCTTTATTTTCTTAATTTTTATTGCAAACGGCGGTAGGGGGGCACTCTAGCATTAGGAAGGCAGGTTTGTATTACTGATGCCATAGTGTTCCATTAAAGGACCACTAAAGTTACCTACAAGTGAAACATTGCCGTTGGCTGTCTAGTGGCTACCATACTGACAGCCACCAGAGGCACTTCCAGTCCACTGACCAAGTAAAACTCTGCCACGTGAAGTTGCAGCTCAAAGGGAAGCATTGGATTCAATGAGAAGCGTTTAATGCGCACGTGGCCCTCACAACGCATGCACATCAGGTCCCCCAATGCTCCTCTATAAGGAGAACTGGATTGGACCATTGCAGGAGGTAATCAACTCTCATCAGTACCGTTCCGGGGCAGAGAGACCAGCAGTGCTGAAAGAGTCTCGGCACTGGAAAAAGAGAAGTAAAAACTTTATTTTTAGTAGTTTTATGACAACGGGTGGGGATCTAAACTAGATACAGACAAGGACACTATAGCAGGGGTCAGCAACCTGTGTCACGTGTGCCACTCGTGGTGCCTTTGCACAGCACCAAAAGCTGCCAGAGCCAAACAGGCTTTGGCCAATCAGGAGTGTCAATGCTACTTCAGATATCTCCTAGTGAAAACTGAGCAGTGATTGCAGGTAGTGAGGGACAATCATCATTTTACAGATTTAAGCACCTAGGATCTCAAATCTCAGATCACTTCTCCCAGCACTTGTGAACGGGAATCCGCACTGGAGTAGAGCAGCCCATAGCAGCTATCGCAGTTCCTGCCCTTGACCTCTACCTGGACAGCCTGTTCCCCACTGGACCCCAGGGAAGTCACCAACACTTCTAGAAATACACAGACCTGTAGAAAAAGCCTCTCCCTGTCATACAAATAATACAAACAGCCCACGCTTAAACAAACACACAGTCCCCACAAACACAACACTACTGACAATCCAGATATATGCACACAACTTCACAAGCAGCCCCACATGTACACACACACACCGCCAAACACACTATGTGACATACCGACACACAATTCCACAAGCAGTCCCACACGTACACACACCACCAAACACACTATCTGACATACCGACACACAATTCCACAAGCAGTCCCCATACAAAGCTTACTTTCATGGGTATCATACACAAACTACTCATGAACATATACAATATAACAGCCCACATACGCACAAATACAATGTTACAAAGCAACTGGAGCACCCATAATAACACAAGCAGAATGTGATAACATAGACACTTCAATTTTAAAAAATTGGACCGACACACCAAGGGACTTCAAGATCCTGTTTTGGCACAGTACTACCCCTGCACTATAGCATTAAGAGTAGCGGTTTCTATTCCTAACGCTATAGTGTTCCTTTACTACACATGTCGTGTACTGCACTTAAACATGCAATAAAAAACCCTTCATATATACAATGACATACAAGTGTATATAGTTGAGCTGGTAACATTCTCCAATTAGTTATGCCTGCAGTTCGGCTACTTTGGCCTAAATATGAAACTCCCTTTGAGATAATTTTGAATTCCATACAATTCTCACATTAGTTTATAACCAATCTTATGGTTCATTGAATCCAAGGTTATTATGGTGCCCCACACTTTATTACATAACAGGAAACTTTCCTCTGCCACCTAATTAATATGTGATTTTCTATGCTACCCCCACAGTTGGTCCCCCCTTCAGTTACTTCTCCTGTTCATGCCCCTCTGCTCACACCAGTTAATGTCCCCCTCCTCCCCACAGCTGACCACCATATCCACTGTCCACAACGAATATACAAAATAAAGTCATCGTACCCCATGTACCCAGCTCTGCTCTTCCAATTGATCCCCCACTAAGAAATTCCCTCAATTTATGGCCCCAAAAGCCATTGCTTCCAAACCATGCTACCCCAAGTCATCGTCTCTCAGCTATATTCCCCTAGTCTAGTACATGGGCAAAAGGGGTAGATCCACTGATGTTGTAGAACTGCAACTCCCATGATGCTTTGTGCGCTTTTAGAATGACAAAGCATCATAGAAGCTGTAGATTTAAAACATCTGGGGATCTACATTTTGAGCACCCCTGCACCTAGGATATGCCCCCCCTCCATTTGTCTCAGTTCCCTCCCCTGTCATTTACCCTCATTCATTTTTCCTTAACTATGTTATTTCTTATTGGCTTGTCCTTTAATTTACACCTATGAAATTTCTCACAGTTCATCCCTGTAGCAATTTTGCCCAAACTGCCCCCTCTGTGTCATTTCCCCCAGAACTAAAACACAGACCTGGGACATATTTTCTGGCATAATATGTCTGCAACACACCCATCGCAGCACCCCTGTGTGTGACGGGGCATGTAATTGGAGAGAACGTCATTGTGATATATCTCTCTCCCTCTTATTGCTCTCTATAAATATTAATAATAAAATTAAAATAATCTCTATATACGCAATCGTCAAGTAATCTGGTGTCCTACCGGGATCATTCTAAGTCATACTGCGGCAATGTTTGTCAGAATGGTGAGCGATTACCCAATATGTAATTATACACAGAATGCACAGGTTCATATAATTCTGATGTATATAAATGGGTGTTAGTGATTTGGGGGAAGAAGAAGGAGCAGTATCTCTGTTGTGCAGCGGAACGAACAGTTAAGAGTAAACTCTTAATTCATAGAATTCTGACTTCTACAAAAAACGGCACTGTATGGGCCTACTTTTATTGCAAGGAAATAAAACTCTAACATGTATACGTAATATATATTGAGATATGTGGGAGGCAGGATGTAGAGGTCAAGTTGCACCACATTCTTTTCCCTAAAGTGGACCTGTCAAATGATAATGACGTGGGTGCACTTCAAGGGAAAACATAGCTGTCAAATTAAAACCAATTTCATGGATTAAAAAAAAACGTTTGGTAAAAGTCCTCTTTCCTGCTTTTAACAAATCGTTGTTTGCTCTACATCATTCATTCCATAAAACATGCGAAACAGTGTCTGCCAGGGCTGGGGCAAATCTGTCCATCCAATAACGCATGCAGTGACTGATGGCTGGCTGAGGATTGTGTGACAGAAATGTAGTCCAATAATGAATGAAGGACCTTAATAACTACCTCCGGGCTCCTGAAGCCAGTTTTGGCTGTAACAAGCACTCATTTACTGTTTTGCGGGTTTATGACACTGGAAAAATAAATGCATGGTTCTGACTATGAACTGTAATGACAGCAAATATTCTTCGAGCGTTGTAGGCAACGAACAGGTTAAGGGTTCTCGTGGGAATGATCCGTTTCAGACAAGACTCTCCCAGGCCTCGCAGGATGGCTTCCAAGCTGTATGGGTCTTGTCTCCCACGGGGGGGCTGGGGGTGCAGGCAAACTTTTCTAAATATACCCCCTGCACCACATTCCAGCAAACTACAGAGACAGAAAGCAAATGGAGGGGGCTCACTGCGTTCCTCTTTGACTCATCGCAGAAATTACCCAAACGACGGCTTCCCTGCTGATCTCAACCGACTCAATCAAAGCTTTCTCAATGGGCTGTTGGCTCAACACCATCTCAAGCCAACTGCAACACACAAGGAACATCGATAAATTAATACCAGATACTGAAAATTTGGGGATGTGGTGTCCATGCGATGGAAAGGAGAGAAGGAAGTAACATTTACTTATTTATCATCACTAGCAAAGGAATATTAATAGTATAAAGTAAAAAAATAGCACAGCAGAGGCTCAGTCAAGTTTTTTTTTTTTTTTTTTTTTAAACACCAATGGGAGAAGAACATAACAAAACTCCACCATACATTCTTCAGAGCTGCCAACATCACAAGATGTCACCACAGATGTTCTGTGTAGCCACACGTTCCAGTGACGCAGTGTTCATTTTGTCGACTAACAATTTTTTTCAAATTGTAGTTGTCTAAAATTTTTTAGATTTAGTCGACTAAAACTAGACAAAAACGTAAGCAGTTCTGATGGCTAAAATACGACTAAAACCAAAATGGCGTTTTAGTCAAAAGACTATGACTAAAACTAAATTGAAATTTGCCGCAAAAATTATCACTGCACAGATGGGCTGGGGAGGGGGCAAAAGAGACAGACAAGGGCTTGGGAGAGAGACACCTAGAGGGGGTTGGGAGGCACAAAGAGACACAGAGGGGCTGGGGAAGGGGCAAAAGAGACAGACCAGGGCTTGGTAGAGAGACACCTAGAGGGGCTGGGAGGCACAAAGAGACACAGAGGGGCTCGGGAAGGGGCAAAAGAGACAGACCAGGGCTTGGGAGAGAGACACCTAGAGGGGGTTGGGAGGCACAAAGAGACACAGAGGGGCAGGGGAAGGGGCAAAAGAGACAGACCAGGGCTTGGGAGAGAGACACCTAGAGGGGCTGGGAGGACATAGAGGGGCTGGGGAAGGGGCAAAAGAGACATACCAGGGCTTGGGAGAGAGACACCTAGAGGGGCTGGGAGGACATAGAGGGGCTGGGGAAGGGGCAAAAGAGACATACCAGGGCTTGGGAGAGAGACACCTAGAGGGGGTTGGGAGGCACAAAGAGACACAGAGGGGCTGGGGAAGGGGCAAAAGAGACAGACCAGGGCTTGGGAGAGAGACACCTAGAGGGGCTGGGAGGCACAAAGAGACACAGAGGGGCTGGGGAAGGGGCAAAAGAGACAGACCAGGGCTTGGGAGAGAGACACCTAGAGGGGGTTGGGAGGCACAAAGAGACACAGAGGGGCAGGGGAAGGGGCAAAAGAGAAAGACCAGGGCTTGGGAGAGAGACACCTAGAGGGGCTGGGAGGACATAGAGGGGCTGGGGAAGGGGCAAAAGAGAAAGACCAGGGCTTGGGAGAGAGACACCTAGAGGGGCTGGGAGGACATAGAGGGGCTGGGGAAGGGGCAAAAGAGACATACCAGGGCTTGGGAGAGAGACACCTAGAGGGGGTTGGGAGGCACAAAGAGACACAGAGGGGCTGGGGAAGGGGCAAACGAGACAGACCAGGGCTTGGGAGAGAGACACCTAGAGGGGCTGGGAGGACATAGAGGGGCTGGGGAAGGGGCAAAAGAGACATACCAGGGCTTGGGAGAGAGACACCTAGAGGGGGTTGGGAGGCACAAAGAGACACAGAGGGGCTGGGGAAGGGGCAAACGAGACAGACCAGGGCTTGGGAGAGAGACACCTAGAGGGGGTTGGGAGGCACAAAGAGACACAGAGGGGCAGGGGAAGGGGCAAAAGAGAAAGACCAGGGCTTGGGAGAGAGACACATAGAGGGGCTGGGGAAGGGGCAAAAGAGACATACCAGGGCTTGGGAGAGAGACACCTAGAGGGGGTTGGGAGGCACAAAGAGACACAGAGGGGCTGGGGAAGGGGCAAAAGAGACAGACCAGGGCTTGGGAGAGAGACACCTAGAGGGGCTGGGAGGCACAAAGAGACACAGTGGGGCCGGGGAAGGGATTTCTTCCAAGCTGGTTTACATGTGTTTAAATATACACATAACAATTTGCATTCACATATCCGAATTCTGAGTCTCTCAATTTGCTTTTGCTATAAAATAGCCTTCTTATAGATCACAAATGTATAAAATTATTTGAATGAGTGTATTGTAAGGTTTGCAGGTACATAAATCTCAAGAGATTATATTCTGTAACTGGGTGATGTCCAAACATGGATACAAATGCATGGCTAGTTAAAATAAGAAAGGGCATGGAGAAAGGAAATACAAAAAACTGCATAGGTCACACTAACCATTCCTATACAGTTCTTCTCCTCTCCAAAAAAAAAAGTAAACAACTTAAACTTACCTCTGTTCCAGCGCCAAAGCTAAGTTATCCTAGTAGCCGGATCTTCCTTCATTGATGTCGCTCCCACTCAACGGAGGAGGATGGATGTCAGGGAGGGCACGCTGAGAGGAGGATATGGGCAGCATGGGTGGGGGCAGGGGGGCTGTGCTGCAATTACATGCCTGCCACCCGGAACTCTGCCTCAGCTGACCGCTCTCAGCCAATTATTGGACCTCTGTGCATAGAAATATGCACAGAATTGACATTGGCCAATGACGTCCCAATAACACTGACGTAGGTGTAGTTACACTTTGGGCTCCAAAGTGGTTATTATCCATATCTGCAGCGTTTCATAACACACAAACATGCTCCAGTCACAATGACCACTTCAAATCACTGAAGTGGTCATGATGCTTGGAGTAACCTTTTAACAGGATCTTAGATTTACTACTTGGAAGCATTAGCTGGCTTTTTAAAATAGACCCACTAAAATGCTGCATTGAAAGCTAGACAAGAATTAGGGGGTAACTAAATAAATGTACATATTATACAATTATCACAGGTCCTAGAATAATGAAATAGAATATTCATATTGGGTGCTAATTATTTCATGCTAGCGAATAAGTGACTGTAGACATATTTGTACCAAGCGATCAGTCTGAGCGCACAGTAGATACTTTTGGCCCATATAAGGTAATTATGTGCGAACATTCATTCATCTGATGGCTTAGAATGTTGACCAGAGTGTGGAGGGAAGAAAACACAGAACATACAGTGAAATGTGTGTTAGATGGAGGTTGGTGGCTGAGTGACATTTAAAAAAACGGAAAGGTAAGTAAGGCAGTTATGTTTGCAACTCCTATTTTTCCGGGGCAGGTATAGTCAACCTTTGGCACTCCATATGTTGTGGACTATATCCCCCATAATGCTCCCACACCCATGATGCTGGCAAAGCATCATGGGAGGTGTAGTCCAAAACATCTTGAGTGCCGAAGGTTGCCTATGCCTGGGCTAGGGTTAAGGCATACTCTAAGCACCAAAACAACTTTAGCTTAAAGGACCACTATAGTGCCAGGAAAACATACTCGTTTTCCTGGCACTATAGTGCCCGCTGGGCTCTAGGGGGAGGAAGGGGTTAAACTTACCTCTTTCTCCAGCGCCGGGCAGGGGACTTCTCTGAAACTGCTATGTTTATAGAAAAAAGGGTTAATCCTAGCTGGACCTGGCACCCAGACCACTTCATTAAGCTGAAGTGGTCTGGGTGCCTATAGTGGTCCTTTAATAAAACCGTTCTGGTGCCCCTGCAGTCTCACTGCTTAATTCTCTGCTATCCAGGAGTTAAAACACCTTCCCTGGCTGTGACTGACACAGCCTGCATGAAAAAAAATGGTCTAATTTTCAAACAGGTCTTACAGCACAGTATGTTTACTTTAGAAGTTCTTAACTGACAGACGCATAAGGCTGCTGTGAGCTCTAGCCGTCAATCACCAGAGATGAAGATAAAACACTGTGCAATAAGGGAAGCTAAAAAAAAATAAAAATAGGCTCTTTACAGGATGTGTGTAGGGAGGCTATGTGAATCCCAGCCAGGGGAGGTGTGGCTAGGGCTGCATAAACAAAAGGTTTATTATATTGTTTAAGCACCGCACATGTGAGAATGCTAATAAGATTATACTGCTGTAATATTTATCTTCTGTAACGATACTCTCTTGGACTATTTTAATGCCATAACGTCCTAATTTCCAGATGGTGCACCACATGGCACACCAATAGCAAACAAAGGTTTAAAGGCCAATTTTATCAAGCGTCAAATGGGAGATTTCTAGAGGAAATTCTTAGATAGGGTGGAATCATGAGACAAATTGGAAGTTATGTAGGAAAAGTGTCTGTTACGAGCACGGTGGAAACATGGTAAAGGGGCGGAGTCACCAATGGAATTTGTACGCTGGTTTCCACGGTGACCAGCCCTCTTTTGCTACTTTAGCCCATTTTTCAGAACACAATACTTTTTTATACAATCCCTTATTGTACTGGTTTCCATGGTGATAAGGCCTAATTTAACACTATTCTCCAGTTTTGCCTAAATAAAAATGTCTTGTCCAATTGAAGGTGCACACCTAGCACCCTAAACAGCGTAGCTCATTGCAGTGGTTATGGTGCACAGAGTTTTCTGGCACTATCTAAACTACTCTGACTTACTTGCTTCTGTGTTCTCCTATGTAATTTTTTTTTCTGTGTTCTTCTGATTGTCTGTGCTTGCGTTTGACTTTATTCCCGTCTGCTGCTTGCCCTGACCTTTGGACCGTGCATAGATATTGATCCCAAGCCGCCTGCCCTGACTTTTGAACTGTCTGCCAGTTATAATCTAAATTTTCCAGACAAGATTTCTTGCTCCTTTGCCAGCTCTACTGTTTAATCCTTGCGTGCTGTCACAATGCATTTCTGAGAAAAGAAAGCACGTTGTTTTTCTTCACTAAACCTTGACTGCATAATCACTACTAATTTATAGTCCCTTAAAACTACAGGTGAAATTGCCTTTTAGTTATAGATCCTGTGCTTAACGTATTATCTTCCTTAATACCATAACACTCAATATTCATTGCTTTTTTTTTTTTCCTTCTTATTTTTCATTTTATTAAAGGGACACTATCGGAACCCAGACCACCTCATCTCATTGAAGTGGTCTGTGTGTAGTGTTCCTGTCCCTTTAACACTGCAATGTAAATTATAGCAGTTTTCTTCCAAACAGGCCTTTTACAGAGTTTAACTCCATGGAATTATGCTGAAAGTCCTCACACTTTGCATAAGGACATCCAGCGCCTAACCATCCCCATAGGAAAGCACTGAGTCAATGCTTTCTTATGAAGAATGCCTAATGGGCACTTCACTTGCCGTGGATACGCATTACGTTCCCCCCCCCCCCCCATCGCTGACGTCGGAAGAGGCACAGAGCGAATCAGGTATTTGAAATAACCATTTATTTGTCAATATTGTGTATTCCTAACACTACAGTGTTCCTTTAACTAGCCTTGCAGTAAAGGAATTAAGGCAGAGGCATTTAAGGAACTTCGTTCTGATTTTAACCTGCGTTATGAATGAACGAAGACTGGTCCTGAACGGGTTAAGTTATAAAGAATTCAAAGGGTACAAGTAATAGCAGCCAATCAGGAAAAGGAGTTGACATGCATGCTGGGAAATATTATTTTGAGCACAAGGGACAGGAAACGTAAGTGGAAAAGTTTCGTGTCAATCCATTCTGTGTGCTATGTTCGTAATCTAATGCCAAACAGAATCAAGTTTATTTTAAGAGCCATTGTACATTTTTATTTAATTTTTTTTGTATGTATCAGGTTTTTTTTTTTGCTTAAAAGACAATACAGTTTGGATTTCTGCACCCTTATCAAAAGGTTTTATCTATATAATGCATTAAATAGTAAAATAATATCACATTTAAATGCTAATTATCTATGTCTGTGAAACAGCACCCTCTTCCTGATTCCAATCGATTAAGGAAATCGCAGCACATCCCAGAAAACCCTGTTTCTGCCATCGCTTGTTGATCCATGGCGTGTCCGTCACATCATACCGGCGTCTGCATACGGAATTGCCACTTACACATAAGAGCAGCTTCGCATTCACTTTACGAAAATGAGAGGAAGTCACTCAAGCAAGTGAATGGAAGGATCCAATTTATTTGTATGGCCAAACAATGAGGTACATAAAAACGCTGCACACTTTGTAATAGCGGTTAAAATTCTTTCTATTGGATGTGACAGCCGGAGGGGGTGTACTTATAGTATGGAGTTAATCATTCCTTTATTTTCTTGTTTATAATGCACAAACCTTTATCATTCCTTACAGTTATGATGCCTAGACAAGCAGCTATAATTCTGTAATGATACTTATCTCGTACTTGATCCGATCAGGAACCCCCGAACGTGTACAAAATAACTGTTTGCGCTGCCCAAATCGCAGCCCTGAGAACACTGCTCGCATTCGGAGCTCGTTCATAAAGACACACAGGGGACTTAACGTAATTTCTGGTTCAGGCTGGTCCGTTTCAGTCTGGCGTCCACGTTCACGCACGTTTTGGTGTTGCAGGCATGATGTGGACCAATCAAATCACACATAACAGTATTTAAACTCCTCTGGATCCATTTACTGTGCCCTATCGTGGTGTCTGTTCTCAGTATCCTTTAGTGCATTCATTGTTACATTGTTGGCTTTGTTCTCTGTAATCTTTTCCTGGCTTGTTTACCTGTCCTATTGATATATATCGTTTACCTGACTCCGGCTAGTTTTCTTTTTCGATGTCTCTCTGTTTCCCTAACCTATTTGTATTTGACTAAGGTTCCTCCCTATTGTACGTTAAACCTCACCACTCTAAGGCCCTATAATACCTCTAGTTCTGTCGAGTCTGATACTGTTATCCTAGGCTCTGCGTGCTGGGGTAATTCCTCGTAAAAACGACTTCACCCGGATTTACTACCTTAGTTACCCAAATAAAACAATAAGATATATGTTTGACATGTTCTCTCTGCATTGAATACCTCCCACCTTCATTGCTAATTTATTTTTATTTTTTTATGTAAACCATTTTGTTTTTCATTCAGCTCCACTTTGCTACATCTGTCAGCCTCACCGGCCTGTAGTTACCAGATTCAATTTTCACTTGCAACAAGAAGTATTAGGCTTCATAAATGGCAGAGCTCAAATTAATGTCAAATGCAAATACGAAGTCACTTAACCCTCTTAATAACATCGGATAGATTAGGATTTGTCTTATTAGGAACTCAGACTGTACGCTAGATTGTCCGAGTTTATCATAGTAAAAACTGCCTGTTAAGTCAAAAAGGTTGGATGGGTGACTGGGTGATAAGATGGACACAAGTCATAAACATGTTATCTTCTGAGAATTCACATTGTCATCAAAGAAATGAGCCCATATCAGTTTTACGGTCTAATCCCTCACCCTGCCCCCACATCCAAAATAAATAAAATACTCACACATAAACATACAGACACAAACACACAGAACTCAGCAGATGTACCCTATCATATTATTTGATGGATAAAACACAGGACAGACTTTGAGCAGTAGAACTTTACATTTCACTGCACCCAATTCCTGCTCCGTTCAATTACTAAATTTACAATTTCGCAAACTTTGGGCAAGTTTGAAGTGAAACTAAAAACCCTCCAGTTATTTAAATGTGCATAGGGATCTGGGATAGTGCACAAGTACATTTTTCTATGGTTTTTATTGTGTGTATTAGAGTTGTGTACTATAGTCGTTGCAGCCACCCAAGATTCTTTGTATGCTTGTAAGGGCAAGTTTGTATTTAGTAAAAGGAGATCTCTCTTTCCCGCCTAAATCTAACCCTCTCAGAGTGATTTTTTTGGGGGGGGGGGGAGGCAGTATTTAATGTAAATTCAAAGTAAGCTTAGGCCAAAACAGCAGAAGTTAAAATATAGCTGACTTAATTAAAAATGTTAGGCCAAATTATCCAAACTAAAATATTCTTCGACATTTCACTTTTTAGTGAATTACAATGTGGAAGGAAGAACTAGGAGGAAGAAACCAAACAAATCTATATTTTAAAAAATTAAATTGTAGCGGAAACATCACAGAATTAGGCAATTATCATTTCTCCTTAGGCCACCATTTTGATTAAGAGCCCAAACACTTGTGGAAGTTGACACACCCCTCCACACAACAAGAGTTGGCATCGAGTTCACTTTACTCCGAGCACGGTGTGTGTTACGGAAACACTTGTATTAATAGGTAATTGGCAGCACTTCAGGAATTAATATTCCAGGCAGCAGTAGGATCCCGCCAGGAGGCACATCCATTTTGGCGCCACCCTTAAAGGTGACGTGTGGAGTCAGCCAGAACGCAACCTTTCGTAAACAACTGTGCAACGAATTTCTATAATTTAAAAAGAAAGAAAGCAATGTATTCTTTTACTTTGTCAAGTAATGTTCTTGTTCTGTTCTGAGTTAGTGTGTCTATTGTCTGCCACCTGTCATCTTTTTTTTTTGTGCCAGTGCAAAATATTAGGGTCCCTTATGTAAGCACTAGTATGGCTTCCTTAAGGGGGCACTCCAGACCCCAAGCCTGACCCCAAATGCTTTACCTATGAAAAATGTTTCTTCTTTTTTTTTTTCATTTTAGAAATGTTTAGAGTTCAATAAAAATTGGCACTTTTTACAAATTTTACCTAGTTACACCCCCTTGGCTGTCAAGAAGACAGCAGGTCCTGTTACTTCCTCGTTTGTTTTAGCTCAGTGGAAATAAACTCAAGAGGCAGCAACTGCCCAGAGCACTTGCCTTGCAGAGACTTCTTACTGAGTTACATTGAAATGTCTGTGATTGGGCAGCCACAGAAAGTCTGGGCGGGGTTAGAAGGGGAGGGCTTGTAAAGGCTGCAAACAGAAGAACTGCCTCTTTTGCAAGCTGTTTTTAGATATACCAAAAGGAAAAAAAAACATAATTAGATGCATGCATATTTTCGTTGGGGGTACATCTACTAAATAGTCATTTTATTTATTTGTTTATTTGATCGGTGTAGGGTCACTTTAACAAATGTTAAATCTCGGCAGCCAGATCAGTTTGAATGATCTCCAGTTGCTGTCCTGTGTACTATCACTATACTCCGTCCAACCTTTTTCTGTCACTTGAGATTATACGTGATCCCAAAACTCTAAACCAGCAGGGAGTCTTGTGGATACTTTTTTTTAGAACATATTAACTATGATTGAAGTTTGTAGTTTTCTAGCCATAGTTAGTTTCATTGGTAATGTTGCACTCCATGGAGTGCAGTGCTAACGGCATTGACAGTTTCCTTGAGTCTGTCAACCTGTCCTCACGCTGTAATCTAATACGCACCTGTGTTTAAGAATTGAGATATCTAAATCTGTTTCCTAGAAAACAGTAATCTCCTGGAATCTACGAGGAGTGCAAGTTAGGCACTCGGTAACCTGAACTATCTATTGTATACAGAACCGTGTCTTGGAATGTGTATTACAATCCAATGGTATTATCATTTATCTTAAACACACAGTGACTGTATGCCACTGAGTGTGTTTTATACTGCAAGTGTAAGAGGTTATCAGCTTGCCTTCCTAATGACAAGTAACAGGAACAGTCGCTGTACTCATATACATAACTACTATTCTTTGTAGAATATTTAATTCCTTTCAAAAAGTGAGTGAGTAAAGTTTTTCAAATGGAGAGATATTTTAAACCAGCCCCCAGAGGATGGACTCTACATTGTCCTTGTTGTGTCTGGTAATATCTGGAGTCTGGACCTCTATAGGTTCCTAGTTATGCATGGCAAGTTCTGGACCACTGTAGAATTCTTGTTCTGCAGGACAGTGGTTGAATGTCTTTTGGATGGCCTGACAATGTGTAGATATCTAATGGGTCAATGTCCAACTTGGCAATATCTTGACCTCTACTAGGTTCTTGTCAACCTTGGTATCGATTCAAGTTCTAATAGTCCATATGGTCTATTTATGTCACGATAGAGTATGCTATAACATCACCCATCCTGGTCTTAATATTGTCTTCTAGTAGTAGCAGAACCTAACCATGTTCCCTACAATAGTTAGCAATATGGTATGGCTCTGCTCCTCAAGGGTGGAGGTTAGATAATTCCTTGCTTACTTTTTGGAATGCCCATGTTTACTGACTCATGCATCGTAACCTTCTCCTAAGGACAACAATAATTTACCTTCATAGAAAGAGGAACTATATCATATCTGGGCCATTATCCAATTTTTTTTCCCCAGGTGTTGAAATTGTGAATGCTAACTATTTTTACGAACATAGGAAACATGACCTGCCATTGTTGCGGAACGCCGGTCTCTCACAGACTATTTCCGCTGGTAGTCCAGGTGTGGCTCAGGAACAAGTAATAAATCCCATAGAGTAGCAGGCACGATCACTAAGACAATCCAATAATATCCCATCACCTTTCCTAATGACTGGACGACACGCAGTATCAGGAGCAGAACTTAACTGAGGTTTAATTTCACATTCCCTGTTTTAAGCAATTCTCCCATGCAAGGGAGACACGCACAGTAATTATTACAGTAACCAATAAAATACATGTTGCCTCCCACACATCTCCTCCCCTCAGCATGACACATAATCCACTTAATCGGTGTACATGATTTCCCCAGTTTCTGGATGTACCCCAAATACATAGGCTACACCCATAAGTTATGGAGGAGTCAAGTTTTGACCGACCGCACAGGCAACAGTTCAATAAGTTTTGGCCTTGCGGTCGGTCTCTGTTCGTGGGTATAAACGGATGAAAATACCGAACTAAATAGCTGTTGCTTGCCTTCATGTGAATCCCCTTGTTCGTATGAGTCTTTCTACAGAACGGCGGCTCGTTCGGTTGTTTCAGCACAAAGTTCTGGAAGTCCGGAGGTCTCAGCGGTGTTTGCTTAGTCGAGTGTCCGATTTGGGTTCCAGACACTTGACGACCAAACACCGCTGTTCGGGAGTTAAGATGGCCTCCACCACGTGTTCATATCCCGAACGGCAGCCACCCATAGAACAAAGTACTGATTGCCAATTACTGGTTTGCAACATTGTTGCGAACGGTAATGAGAGGCACACTTATCCCTGGGGGTGGTCTGATTGTTCGGTAGTTTCACTCGTATAATAACGTAGTGATCTTACCGAACAATCAGACGAATGATGCATACAATGTGAATACACAGAGTAAGCAATACACGAAAGCATATTAAAACACACTAATTTTGGTAGACAGCTCAATGTCCTTCGCTGCATAAGGTATATAGTTCGAAGTCTCTGTTATACTATATGTCCTTAGCAGGTTCTTACAGGGCCAGCAGTGCCATACAAAATCCATTAAGCCCAGCCATTGTACTTAAAGGGCCACATCTTCCCGGGACCATAATCACTGGGCAGGAGGCGGGCAAGCAGCCCCCTCCAAGAACTCAGGGCAAACTCCTTTAAAGGGGCGAGTTTGCTACAGCCATATTCCTGAGCGCCTCTCCAGTAAACATTAATTTGTTCTTTAGGTGCACTATAGCAAGCTTGTTAAACGTTTTACCATACTCTATTTTTTTGACATGCATTAGGCATTTGAAACATCACTTAACTGAGCACATATTGATTTTAAAAGCAGCTGAGTGCGTTGTGATTAAACTGTAGTCGGGCACATTTCCTGGAGTCAAATCTTAGTAGGCATGAAAGCAGGACTGGGGGGGGAGTGGCCCAGAGAGGTGGAGACCCCTGATGTGGCATGTAATGGCAAAATTTGTACGACCTCTGCAGAGTGTAAACCAGAGTGGGATAGCCAGACTAGAGTCAAAAGTCAGGGTTCTCCCTCTAGATCCTGGTGAATTGGAAGTATGGATCGTAGAAATATAAATAAATCAATATATGCTGCCAAATTACTGTATTGAGGTATTGCGACCTGAGGAAGAAATTAAAACTCTTTTAAGTGTTCAGTGAGTTTAATAAAAAAGGTATCAATGCATATTGCAATACTCTGGTATTTTGGCATCTTGTCTACTGGACTAATACGGCTAATCCAATATCCGTATATATATCTGCGTATGTGTATAGACTATATAAACATGCCATTCCGATGTGGATATAAATTTCAGAGTCATCTGTGCAATTGATGGTTAAGTAAACCCGTCAAAGTAGCAAACTGAAATTGCCACATGGGTAAATAATCTTGGCACAGAGATAATCACCTCTCCTATACGTCCATCACTGGCATGGTAAAAATTGCAATAACCTGTTGCTGCAGCTGCAACATATTACAGTTTTATTAAAAGCAGCTCGAGAACTCTGGAATTTTACAAGAGACAAAAAGATTCTTCTGTTCTCCACTGCTAACTCTCCTCAATCCCAAAGCAATATACTCCGGCCCCATGAACTCTTCAACATTGCAGCACAACACTGCTAAATTCTTCACTATATTACCTTCTACCACTCTGTCAGGAATGCGACTCGCTGAAGGCCCAACCTGTTTCATATTTTGGGATATCTGGTCGGCAGATCCATACTCAGCTAGCGGGTTCCTCTGTTATTCACAAAATGTTTCTGATTCTCGCATTGCTGAGCAGCACAGGCAGCTGTAGTCATTAAGGGGCCCTGGGTAAGAGTGATTTAGTCTCTAAACCCCAAAAATTTGATTTTATTAAAACACAAATTAAGTCTATAGATATGTATATCAATTATAAAAAGGTGGTTTCTACCACAGTCCATAGCATTGAGAGGTAACAATATCCACATGGACTGGGGCGTAATCCAGCAACGTCCCTACCACTGCCTCAATATATATCGTACAGGACCAAAATGAAGGAATGTCTGCTCCATGCATATGTGTTCCATGTTGACAGTCAGCCAACCAGGAACGACAATGAGTGTAGTGGTGCATAAGTGCTCTTCCATGTCCAGAAGTGCCCTCCGTTGCCTTGCGCAATTTGCGTATATTTCATGACATACTCTCAGCACCTTGAAACTCAGTCTCTCTAAAACTGAGTTCTATAACTCTCTAATTCCCCTTTATCAGTCTCTCTTTGTACATGGAAACACAGAATGTGACGGCAGATAAGAACCATTCGGCCCATCTAGTTTGCCCAATATTTCAAAATACCTTTAATTAGTCCCTGGCCTTATCTTAAGTTTAGGATAGCCTTATGCCTATCCCACGCATGCTTAAACTCTCTCACTGTGTTAACCTCTACCACTTCAGCTGGAAGGCTATTCCATGCATCCACTACCCTCTCAGTAAAGTAATGCTTCCTGATATTATTTTTAAACCTTTGCCCCTCTAATTATAACCTTCCAATGTCGCCTAAAAGGTATGCATATTAACATAAATTTAAGTAATTGCTTTCAATCGCCACAACACTCAGTCTAATCCTACAGACGATATAAAATATTCAAACTATGGATCACATTTGCTAGTTTTTATTGCAAAATATAACTATATATAAAATGCAACCATATCAGTTAGTACAAAACACTAAGCATCCCTAGATCCAGTTAGATCTCTTTGTCCCAACCCCAACAATTACACTCCCTAGGTAGGTGATACGAAGAATGGATTTTGGTGCTGGTTCCTCTTTTTTTTTTTTTTATACCTGTGTTCCCCTCTTCCCCCATATCCCCTTTTCACTTCTGGACGGATTCTCTGGTCTGCTCCTTCCTTCCTATAACATACACATTATCTGAATGCATTTTGCTACACTGTAGCTTTGTTATTTTACACAATAAACCTATTGCATTTGAAAAAAAAGATAGTTATATATAAAAGAAGACTTTATCTAAAGTGTATATCTTTTATATAGCTATAGCTTTAGCTATCGTCTACATCTGAGTTGGTAAATTAGCTACTTTGCAACTTTAGAATGTAGTTTTGAAGTGCCTAGAATTCATCACACTTACCAATTTTCAGTTGGTTCAGTTGCTTCATCTATGAAATAACCATAATTGTCTTTGCAATCCTTGCTTTCATAATAAGTTAGCATTGCAGTTCATATGTTTTTAAACTTACTGTATTTTATTCATTTACTTTTATTTTTAATGCCAGTGACAAAGTAATGTTACTGAATTGTTCTACTGTTTTTTTTTTTTCTAAACTACATCTCATATTTTTTAAATACCTATAAATGAGAGCCAGATCCCCCATAAGGTGGCACAGGCGGTTGTCTAGGGCCTGGGCTCAGGGCCTAGAGTTCTGTCTCTGGCTATGAGGGTTCCCTACTTGAACGGGCAGGGAGAACAAAAAAATCTTCCTCACCACTCCAAAGGAAGCACTGTAGTCTGCACCTCTCTCTGGTGCAGATCACTTCAAAAGCTCCAATGATATCCCAACAAGGGGTTCTCAATGACTGAGTCATTAACGCAGCGCCGAACCACAAACAAACCCTTTTTTTGGTGCAGACTATAATGCTCCCCCACCAGACGAGGGAAAGGTAAGACACTAGAGACACAAAATCTCCAAATTTACAACACTTAACCATCACACAAACACACTCAGCCTCCCATCCACACACAGCTCTCAGCCTGCTTGACCCACAGCGCTCAGCCACTACCTGCATTCTCACACAAATACAATCTCCCACACACACAGCACTCCCAGAACAGAGCCCAGGGCTCTTGGATGGGGCCCCAATCTGGCATCTTGCCTAAGGCCCTGGGCAACACTAATCCAGTTCTGGTACAAACACACACAATGTGCACATACAAAAGACACTGCTCAGCATTGTACACATTAAGATGGATTTTATCCTAATCCCGACCTCCCGTGTATACAGGAAAAACAAAAATCTAGTTCCTACTGCCTAAACTGGCCACAATACAAATACACTTATATTCCACTCAGCCGCAAGCTCTAACTGACCCCTTCACCCCTTACCCCAGTGAAAGCACACTGCAGTAGTCTGTGAATTGCGATTCCCATGATGCACAGCCAAGATAAACACAACAAAGTTAATTCACTAACCTGAAATTCCACAGGAACTTGCGCTACCTGGACTGTGGCATATCTGGGAATCCACTATCCCCAGAGGATCTTCAAGATGTTAGTCACGTTAGCGAAGACAACCAGCTACAGTGCTCAGCTTGCGGAATACTCCCAGCAAAGACGCATTGTATCTCCAAGATGGCTCCAGCTCAACTTGAGCAAATATTTATATACTGAACACCAAACGGTAGTGAATTGAAAATCAAATTGCGAAATCTAGGCAAAGATATGTGATTTGGAAAAATTCTCTGCAAGATCACAGTTTAGCGTACAGTTTGCAATTGAGATTTCAAGTCACTACAATTAAGTGTTTAATTGATAAACCCTGTGTGAATTTCACATCCATCCAACGTTACCCATCCCTACTGTAAATATCCCCTGAAGAACTTATTACCTTAACTTAATAAATCTTTCTCCAAGGGAACAATCATTTAGAAGTTCCAGAGCCCCTTCGCGCAAGTGCTGGGATTTTCTGTAGTTGTAAGGCACAGCTCCCTATTGGTCGTGGAGCTCAAAAGCAGCATTGTCATTTATGATGTCAAGCCATAAAGTCCTTATTTCTCTTTCTTCCATCAAAAAGGCCTATAATTCAATATAAACATGTAACAGCTTATCCCACGAACTAAACCAGGACTGCGTATGTAACCCAATATTTAATATGCCCTTAGTTTACCCCTTCTATTCAATGAAAAGTGTGTCACTGTTATTGAGTGCAAAGAGAGAGAAATCTGGGTGGTATAGATGTGCTCTGAGTGGCGGTGCCATAGAGTCAACACAGCTGGATGGAGAGTGGGGAGGAGGGGTGAGCGTGCAGCTTGACGGCGTAGGCCAGGACTGATTTACTCATCTCGCTGCACAAAAACATAACATGGGAGCTCAGAAACCTTCAGAAAGCAAGATAGGGCTAACCTATAGCATTATTATCGAGAACCGTTCTAGGAAAAGACAAAAAAAAAATTAGGCTCAAATTATACGGTATTAACCCATCGACTACTACTGTGACAAACAATGCACTGCGCCTATTTTGAGAAAAGAAGCTGGTGCATCAGAAAGCAATTACCAACAGAATCACTCCAGACACATTGCTTTCTGTTATATCTTATTATTTCTATTGTGGTGTCTGTTACTAAAATAACAGGTCACTCCCATCCCAGACAAACAGGCCACATCATAGACTGCCAGTTCCATCACATATTCAAATGATATACTGAAAAATCCTATCACACACAGACAGAGCACTCCCATTACACACAGACAGACACCATCACATAGACCGGCACATCACACACAGGCAGATCACATTATACATGCATTAATGGCTGCTTTCTCTCTGGTGTCCCAAGATGCTGGACATCAGGTAAAACGTGGGACATTGCACGGGGGTCGCAGACAAGACAGGTCTGCTGGATTCGTTACAGTCGGGTGTTTTGCAAAAATATGCTGTACAAAATATATGAACCCAAGAGACTGGATATTCCATTCACATCATTCCTAAAGAGACACCTCAAGCACCATAACTACAGCACATTATTGTATTGGCAATGTTTCTAGGAGGCTATCAGAGTACCAAAAGCCCATCCTCTTAGCTTCTGATGTCATAATGCGTTATTTTTGGCCACGCGATTGCATTGCGCTAACCAACACTGATCATGACATCCAATGAGAGGCCCTAAGCAATGCTGTGTCGGACACTCCCTGGGAAAAGTCATCAGCCAACAGCAATGCAGCCCAGCGTCTCTCACACATTGGGACCAATAACCAGGAAATGTCCCAATTATGATGTCAAACTGAGGGGATGGGCTTAATATGTGCTAATTATATAATTGACAAAAAAACAAAAAGGACAGCATATATCCTCCAAGAACCATAAACACTGCATGTGCTCCCATGTCTACTCTGGTCTTATATTTCTGTTCTTACTCAGCTAGGAAAGTAACCAGCCATTGGATTTTTGCACACAGAGGTTTTGCACATACAGAGATGCTTTTCTCAATGCCACAGTTTGTAAGCTAGGGGAGCTTACAATGGGGTGTGGGGGGAGGGGGTGATTTTAGTTTAAAGACGTCCTCCAATTCTCCTGTAACCTCTCATTAACAATGTGTTTTCACCCAGAGAATTGTTGTTAATGGGATGTTTTTTTTTGTTCATCACACCGTACTCTGTGGACTCTTGTGACTATGAAAATCAGGACCTCAAAATCCAACCTCTATGAGGCACAGGTGTACCTGTTAAAGTGGACAAGGGGTGTACAGACAAGTGTGAGTATGCAAATAGAAGGAAATGGAATGCGCCACAAACTATGAAATATATATACTGCCAAATAAGTGAGACTTTAACCTCTTTCTTTTTCACATTCCAGATATGAGATCTTACGTAATGTCCATAATTTTTTCCTTTTATTCTAAAAAATATATTTCATGCAACTGCTCAGATAATTTTCCGTAACCTCACTCTCTACAATCTGTCCTTAATCCCATGCGTTTCACTTCTTGGGTGTCTGGAGAGCAAAGATGGTAGTACCTGGACCTTGGTTTGCAAGGACTGAGCAATAACTAGCATGATAAGGGCAAGTGGAACCGGGTCCCGTTACAGCAAGCCATGAACTCAGGTGGCCTCTTGTAACACTGGCTCACACATATAGGCTTGAAAACGCTGCTAGAACTAGCAGTGGATTTCGCGAATGAACAACTCCTAGTACCCTGTAACTTTTTGCTCAGCTATATAAATTGTAAGATATGGTGTGCAAAAAAATTATACAATCTCACAGATATTCTCCATGTATGAAAACCGTAAAATTATAAACACTACATATATACATAGTGCAGACCAATATTAACGATATTTCCCTTTAGATATCCCCGTATGAAAGCAACTCACAAAATGTGAGCGGTTAAGTGCCACTAAAACTACTGCGTTCCCAGAGGATCTAACCCTGTTTATCGGTGGATCCCAACTCACATCAACAACCATGATGCAAATGGACAGACTTAACATCTGCATTCTAGGAACTTGTATTAATTAAATCTTCCACATTAAGAATACTTCGGAGCTTATTGTAAACAAGTCATGACACAGTCAATACATTTTAGGTAGCTTACTGCGGTGCATTTCTTCAACAAATTTTGTATGTTCCCAGCATGTACTTTCATGTATTCCTTCTTGTTCCAGTATCGGCGACATCACCCTTGACGCATTTCGCTTAACCCATTTGATCTTTCTCAAGTGTATCACACGTGAGATACCGCCAACTTATTGACTGTTTCGTAGCTTACTTACTCTTATCTGAGGGTTTTTTAATGTAGATGATTTAATAAAATTATGAATAGCCCAGTTTCTGGTTTATAGGTTTGTCAATTTACATCATGGTGGCTGATGAAAGTTTGGGATCCGGGGGGGCGGAGCTTGACCGCCATGCCGGGTATTCGAATCCACCCGGAGCTCCGACCAAATGGCAGAATATAAACTTCAAAAACCGAGACACCGCTAAACCAACCGGGTACAAAGCATACTCACCCCACAGTGATCTCGGCAGGAGCAGGGATGGAACATTATGGACTCATCCCACGCACTCCGAGTGGCAGGTCCGACCTGCGGCCTAGCGGTTGAAGCAGAACGGTTGACGTGGCCGGTCTCCCAGCTCCGAAGTCCTGCAGGGCATCGCGGATCCCTTCCCCCCCCCTTTGGACCGGTGGGGGTCATCCCGGTCCACCACAGCACTACTGGCGACCTGGAACTGCACGCACACCCCCAGATGGAGGGACACAGGCGAGAGGACGTCTCACCCAAGATGGCGGCTGCCAGCACTGAAACGGCTCCCGCAAACCACGCGAATTCCACGTACCGCTGCAACTCACTGCCAACACGCCTGGACAGCCTTCAGGTGGCGAACACTCCGAGACAAAAGAGGGCGCCAGAAGGGAGAACTCTCGGCGGTCTGCCCCTCAACAGCGTGGTGAGATGGGTACTCCACAACCCGCGAAGAAAAGCATGGACCCCCCTTGAAACACACATCAGACGGACCACGGCAGTAGCCTAGCAAAATGGCACTAACCTACTCTATTTTATGATGCAGCTGCCAATAAGCTTGTGCCTCTCGGGCGATTACCTGCTACTGAGCTCCAGAGTTAATGCCGGGCACCTCGCCACACGGGGGGATGTGTGTGGAGTAAAATCCCACTATTACAGATGCTGAGGTCTTACCAAATCTTGCTCTTTAACTACATATATAACAACCTAGAATGCTATACTTTATAATCAGTGACCCATCACCTCAGGCTTAAACCTGAAGTCAGCAACCCTTTCACTTAAGCAATGTCTAGCTTAAATATGCTCATCTATGCTACTACGCTGTCAAGATGTTACTAGACATGTTAAGCTACGTTAAAACTAATTAACTAAAAATGTGCAAGCAACCCTGTATACCCCATTGTTATAACTGTTGAAAATCTGCACGAGGAATGCCGTCGGGGTACCTCGTGCATATTGTTATATTTCTTTGCACAGTAAAAATAAAGAATTATAAGAAAGTTTGGGTTCCACCGATAGCCATGGTTTGACCCTCTGTGAACGCTGTAGTTTGAGGGGCCCACAACTCACATTTTGTGAATTGCTTTAATGTGGGGATATCTGATGGGGAATATCGTTAATATTGGTCTGCACTAGGTATATGCACGTTTTAGATTCTCAAGGTTATGATACATGGAGAATATCTGTGAGATTGTATAAGTATATATGCAATTTTGTTGCGCACAATATCTTACATTTTATCTTATTATTGTGAATTGGTTAATTCTCAACACTTGTGGTTTCTGCACTTAAATTGCACGCTTGTATAATATTTAAGTTGGGGATTTTCTTCTATTTGACTATTTTGGCCTACATTCTGTAAGCTTGGAAGTAGGTTGTCAACCACCGGCTGCTTACAATTTAGAGGATAAACCCCTTTGATGTCTACATATTTTGAGCCAGGTCGTCGAGTGCATTGCCTAATCCGGTATTATGTATACAGCATGAAAGCGGCGTATTGATAGGAATTCAATGCTGTGTGTACTGTAGTATGACTCCTTCCCTGCTTTAGCCATACGTGTATTTACTGGCATGAACTGTACCTTGTCTATGTCTGTAGATCTGGCTGGAGAGCTTGCGTGAGAGTACGATGGACTGCAACAGCTGTTTCTAAAAGAGTTCCTCAAAAAGGCCCCATAGGAGCAGAACACAGAGCAGGGTATTAACCCACTCTATCGATATGTCTAAGGAATTCGGGATTATTCTAGCTCCTAGTGACCGAATAATCTAAATTTTATTAAAGACAGGAGGCGAATATTTGCTTATCTTTCTTTACTGAAACTCCCAGCAGCAAAGAAACAGTTAACAGCAGTGTAAAAAAGTTTAACCAATCAGAGTGCATCACAGCAATATAAACTGTCATCAGGCTCCTCCCAATTCCTCTTTCTTGATGTAGCCGATCAGCTGTAGAGTCAACCATGTAAAAGTAGTCATTAAAACGATGAACAGGTAACGGTGAAGGTATCTTTAAGGATGAAGGTAGTGATCAACCCGCAGATAGAGTCAAGGCAGAAGGCAAGCGATCTTCACACTAGGAGGAAGGAGAAATATCGTGAAAGTATGGTCTCTTTGGCAAAAGAAAACCAAATAAATGCAGTGAACTGACTTCCAATTTAGTGCAAGCTCTAACTATGGTAATAACAGAGTGGTATAACAGTAAATGACCATCTAGAATTTAATGAACTAAATATAATATAAAAAACGGGTTATAATAATAACGACCTAATGAGTCTAGGTTAGCGAAAGAGAGGATGTAAGTCATAGTAGAAATTGGAGGTAGTACAGGATACTTACCTAGAAGGGTGGGAAGAGAAAACTAGGGTGGGAAAATATTCGCCTCCTGTCTTTAATAAAATTTAGATTATTCGGTCACTAGGAGCTAGAATAATCCCGAATTTTATGGCAAGACAGGAGGCTTCATATTTGCTATTTTAACGCACAGATAGTAAGGACAGAGAAACGTGAGGAGAGTGTCTAAAATAAAAGGTACGGAAGGTGGATTCTCTAGACCAATCAGCGGAGGATAGAATTTCCGCTAAGGAACCTCCAGCTAAGAGTGCTGAAGAGGCGGCTGCGCCTCTAACCGAGTGAGCCCCGAAAGATGCATCAATGCCAGCCAGGGCTAGGAGCCATTTGATCCAGCGTGCAATGGTAGGGCACGAAACTGGTTTGTGAGGCCGTACATAGGATACCAGGAGGGGCCCGGTAGGTGCTCTGAGAAGGGTAGTGCGAGCGATAGTGTCTTATGCACCGGGCTACGCATAGGAGTGGTCTCTCCGAGAAGTAAGGGTAGCTCACGGTAGATGAGTTGGTCTTAGTGCGTCTAGTGATGTGAAAGTGTACCCCCTCTGGTGTGAAATCGAGGGCGTGAAAGTCGAAAGCCCTGATGTCGGAAACTCTTCGGAAGGAGACCAAGCAGAGGAGGAGAGCTAATTTGGCTGATAATTGGCGTAGGGAAAGCGCTTCGTTGTCCGGCCAAGCTTCCAAGAACGTGAGCATGACGGCAACGTCCCAGAATTGATTATATTTGGGATTCGGGGGTCTAGCGATGCGGATGCCCCGCAAAAGTCTGCAGACAGACGGGTGTTTGCCCACCGAAGAGCCTTCTATAGGAACGTGCGCTGCAGAAATAGCAGACCGAAACACGTTAATGGTCCGGTAGGATTTACCCTGGTCGAATAAAGACGACAGGAAGTTAATAATATTAATTATAGGTGTTGAAAAGGGATCAAGGTTCCTTTCCAAGCACCAGCAACTCCATAGGCGCCATGCAGAGATGTAAGAGCGTCTGGTTCCTGGGGCCCATGAGTCCCAAAGGAGTCCCTGAGCAGTTGTCGAAAGGCCTGAGACATTCCACGATCCCCTGAAATGGTCCAAGCCACTAGTTGGAGATGGTCTTGGATCGCCAATGGGTGAAAGTTGCCTATCGAGTCTCTGAGGAGGTCGTGGGTGCAGGGTAGTAGCAGGGGAAAGTCCACTGACCTTTCCAGTAGGTAAGGGTACCATGGTTGGGCCCGCCATAGCGGGGTCACTAGAGTTATCTTGACACCTTGAGTTCTGAGAAGTTGTAGCGTGCGTGGAATCATGGAGAATGGAGGGAACGCATATGCCCCTGACATCGGCCACTTCTGTAGGAAGGCATCGACTGCAAGGCACGCTGGGTCCGGTAACCAGCTGTAAAAAGCATCCGTCTGCCTGTTGAGGCGAGATGCAAAGAGGTCCAGGTTGAATGGTCCCCGGCAAATCTGGAGATGCTGAAATATTTGTGGATTCAGTTGCCAATCGCTGGAGTCCCTCCAGTGGCGGGAGAACCAGTCTGCGACGAGGTTGTCTGTTCCCGGCAGATATTCCGCTCGCAGGGAGATATTCCTGTCTAGGCAGAACTGATATAATTCCTTGGTCAGGTCTGAGAGCATCTTTGATTTGGAACCTCCTAGATGATTCACGTAGCGGACTGCGGACACGTTGTCCATTTTCAGCACAACTGAACAGTTGTAGGCATCTTTGGCGAAGCTGCGGATTGCAAATGAGCCTGCAATCAGTTCGAGGCAGTTGATGTGAAGTGCGCGTTCTGAGTGGGACCAGAGTCCTCCTGTAGAGGTTTCCGAGCAGGTTGCGCCCCATCCGAGCAAACTTGCATCTGATTCCAGGATGAAGTCTGGTTGGGATCCGAAAATGGCTCTTCCATTCCAGGCATCCATATGTTGTAGCCACCAATGGAGCTCGAGCCGGGCCTCGTCCGTGAGTGTGATCTGTTGGTCGTAAGATGTCGACTGGTGTAGGTATTGGGTCTTTAATCGTTGCAGTGCCCGGTAGTGCAGTGGGGCAGGGAATATAGCCTGTATTGAGGCGGAGAGCAAGCCGATGGTGCGGGCTAGATCCCGTAGGCGAAGGTGTGGTGATATCAGTAACTTCCGAATGTCTCTTTTTATGGATTTTATTCTGGGTGCCGGAAGTTGAAGGACTGCTTGAACGGAGTCTATCTGGAATCCCAGGAATTGTATCGTCTGGGACGGTGTTAGAGATGATTTCTGGTGATTGATCACGAAGCCAAGATTCTGCAATAGGGCGGAGGTCATGTTTGTATGATGGAGGAGGGTTTCCTGGTCCTGTGCCATGAGAAGGATATCGTCCAGATAGATTATGGAGCGGATTCCTTGGGACCGCAGTAAGGCCATCACTGGTTTCATTAGTTTGGTAAAGCACCAGGGTGCGGAAGATAGGCCGAAGGGGAGGCAGGTGAACTGCCATAGTGTCTGTTCCCAACGAAACTGAAGGAGGCAGCGGTGTGCTGGTGTTACCGGCACCGTGAGGTATGCATCCTTTAGGTCAAAGCGAGAGAACCAATCTCCCTCGGAGAGTAGGTCTCTCAATAAATGGATCCCTTCCATTTTGAAGTGACGGTATACGATGAAATTGTTCAGATCTTTCAGGTTGATGACTGGTCGTAGACCCCCTGATTTTTTCTTTACCAGAAACATGTTGCTTACGAAGACCTGTGGGCCCACAACTCGTTCGATCGCACCTTTGGTGCATAGATCGTTGAGTTCGCTCCGTAGAGTCGACTCGTCTAGCAAAGACATTTTTATTGGGGTAGTAAGGGAATTTTGAATTGGTTCGACTGAAAAATCCAGGTGGAACCCGGACACCGTTTGAAGGATCCAAGAATCCTGAGTTAGTTGAGACCACTGTTGGGAAAAAAGGGTTAACCGGCCTGCAATAGGAATAAGAGAATAAGGAAGGTCCATTACCTGTAGCAGAGCGACCGCGTAGGGAAGCGGATCCACGTCCTCGGATTGTTCCGCGAGAGGGAAAAAATTGTCTGGGTTGGAATCGGGTATTGCCCGAATTCCAGGTGTCTGAAGGTCGAGGCCTGTAGCCTGTGAAGGCGGCTCTGCCAGTCGCTCGGCCTCTATAGCGACCAGCTCTTCCAGAAAAACGCTGAGAGCGAAATACCTTGCGAATAGAGGATTGTGCCTTTGTCAGTGTTGTAAAAACAGAGACGTGTTTACTTAGTTCTTTTATGAACTTGTCTCCAAATAACATGCCTTGAGCTTCTGGACCAAGTTCTTTGGTGCCTAGTTCGGCAAGTTTAGCATCAATTTTATAAAGGACGGCTTTCCGCCGCTCTGTTGATATTGCCACATTGGCATTGCCTAAAAGGCATAAGGCCCTTTGTGCCCACTCTCGCACCATATGTGCGTCAAATGTGCCACCTGATAAAGCCTCGTCTGCAATAATGAAGATTTGTGTGAGCGGGCCCGCCACATCCATCAACTTGTCTTGAGCAGTTTTAAGACCTTGTTCTAGACCTTTACGGGGGTCTTTCCCTGACTTGGTTAGAAAGGTCACAAGGAAGGGGTCGAATTCTGGTGTATTGGCCACCTTGTCTGGGATGGTGGGGCGTGGGCATTCAGCCCTTAATTTGGCTCTCACCTCTTTTTCTAAAGGCCGACGGAGCCACATTCTACAGTATTTGGCAATGTGGTCTGGGGGTGTCCATTCGGCCGATCTAGGGTGCTTAATGCACCTGGGGTCAAATAGAGGGCGTCCAGAGGTGTCAAATAAGGTATCTATGGGGTCAGACTCAGATTGGAGTTCCTCTAGAGGTATGAGGGGTTCATTAGTTGCAGAATCGGATGGATAAAGGTCTCGGAATGTCTTATGAG
Organism: Pelobates fuscus; assembly: GCF_036172605.1. NCBI lineage: Eukaryota > Metazoa > Chordata > Amphibia > Anura > Pelobatidae > Pelobates > Pelobates fuscus. The sequence continues at coordinate 160,771,464 of NC_086324.1, forward strand.
GCGGAGCCTCAGTATCAGAGTGTTCTGCGTAGTATTCGTCTAATACTTGGAGGTTAAAATCAGAGGTAGAACCCTCAAATGCGTCAAATTTATCATGTTTGGGTTTTGAATAGGGCACTTTAGGGTGTTTAGCGGGCGCTTTGCCTTTACCGGCGGTGGCGCTATCGCCCTTCCAAGGGCGTTTGCGAGGGGCTCCTTCATGTTCCGAAGTGTGAGAATCTTCGGAATCTGAGAGTTGGGTAATGGCCGCCGTAGGGGCTGGTATTGTCTGCTCGCTGAAAGCCGCTAAAGCTTTAGGAATGGATTCAGTGATGGCATTGAATAGCCAAGCCTTAAGTTCGGCAGAAACTGCTGGTTCTGGCACATCAGACATAATGTCAATAACAGTGGGGTCACCACAAAGAGAATAATATAATATACAATATATATATATAGTTTAAATTTTTTTATTTTTTTTATTTTTATTTTTTTAATTTTTTTGGTATGCAGACAAATTAATTACAATGAGGCGGTGGACTTATACAGAAAAGTAATTTTTGTAACAGTGGGGTTCATCCACAATACATCAATGGGGTTCACCCAGAGAGGAAGGACAATGAAATGTCCAAAATCAAATAACAGGTATGTGCCTGTGTCATCAAATAGGGATTACCCTGTATAGAGGCAGAAAAAAAGGGGGTCACCCTTGAAGGAAGGCTAGAGGGGGTCACCCTCTGAAAAAAGGCTTGAGGGGGTCACCCTCAGTATCAAGCAAGGATTTTTTTAAGTTGAAAAAACCTGTCAAGAAAAGGGGAAATTTTGAGTATGTATCCTTAATGATTTAAAATAAAAAGGTCTGGGGCTTTAAGGGATAAAAAGTACTTACCGAACAGCTGGGTCGTTGTTCTGCAGTGGGAGCTGAAATGCGAGTGAACCGCCGCGCATAAAATTTCCGCAAGATGGCGCTGAGAGGAAGCCCGGGAAAAGGTAAATAGAAATGGCCGCGGAAAGAAAAGGGCGGGAAACGTCTCTATGGAGACGCAAGGCAATACACGAAGTGTGTGAGGGAAAAAACTGAGCGGAGCGGACCGGCAAAATGCCGGGCGCTGCGGGGAAAGTGTGTCAGTTAAACAGAGAGTATAAGAATACAAGTATGGTAGAAAAAATAAGAGAGGCAATTGTGTTTATAGGTTGACTGGGGAGTCAGCCCATGTCACCTAAGCAGTGTGTAAAAGCACAGAAAGGCTGAGAAAATACTAGAATAAGTATATGAATAAATATATATAATATTAAAGCAATATACTCATATAAATATATATAAAAATTGAGCATAAATAGGAGTATAATTAGAATAGACTCACCTGGGAGGCTAAGCAGCAAAGAAAGAGGAATTGGGAGGAGCCTGATGACAGTTTATATTGCTGTGATGCACTCTGATTGGTTAAACTTTTTTACACTGCTGTTAACTGTTTCTTTGCTGCTGGGAGTTTCAGTAAAGAAAGATAAGCAAATATGAAGCCTCCTGTCTTGCCATAAAATTAATACCTATCACTGCTGTACCTATCGCCGCTCTATTACAGGACCCTCACCCTATAACTGTACCTATCACTGCTCTATTACAGGACCCTCACCCTATAACTGTACCTATCACTGCTCTATTACAGGACCCCTCACCCTATAACTGTACCTATCACTGCTCTATTACAGGACCCTCACCCTATAACTGTACCTATCACTGCTCTATTACAGGACCCTCACCCTATAACTGTACCAATCACTGCTCTATTACAGGACCCCTCACCCTATAACTGTACCTATCACTGCTCTATTACAGGACCCTCACCCTATAACTGTACCTATCACTGCTCTATTACAGGACCCCTCACCCTATAACTGTACCTATCACTGCTCTATTACAGGACCCTCACCCTATAACTGTACCTATCACTGCTCTATTACAGGACCCTCACCCTATAACTGTACCAATCACTGCTCTATTACAGGACCCCTCACCCTATAACTGTACCTATCACTGCTCTATTACAGGACCCTCACCCTATAACTGTACCTATCACTGCTCTATTACAGGACCCTCACCCTATAACTGTACCTATCACTGCTCTATTACAGGACCCTCACCCTATAACTGTACCTATTACTGCTCTATTACAGGACCCCTCACCCTATAACTGTACCTATCACTGCTCTATTACAGGACCCCTCACCCTATAACTGTACCTATCACTGCTCTATTACAGGACCCCTCACCCTATAACTGTACCTATCACTGCTCTATTACAGGACCCCTCACCCTATAACTGTACCTATCACTGCTCTATTACAGGACCCTCACCCTATAACTGTACCTATCATTGCTCTATTACAGGACCCCTCACCCTATAACTGTACCTATCACTGCTCTATTACAGGACCCTCACCCTATAACTGTACCTATCACTGCTCTATTACAGGACCCCTCACCCTATAACTGTACCTATAACTGCTCTATTACAGGACCCTCACCCTATAACTGTACCTATCACTGCTCTATTACAGGACCCCTCACCCTATAACTGTACCTATAACTGCTCTATTACTGGGCCCCTCACCCTATAACTGTACCTATCACTGCTCTATTACAGGACCCCTCACCCTATAACTGTACCTATCACTGCTCTATTACAGGACCCCTCACCCTATAACTGTACCTATAACTGCTCTATTACTGGGCCCCTCACCCTATAACTGTACCTATCACTGCTCTATTACAGGACCCTCACCCTATAACTGTAGCTATCACTGCTCTATTACTGGGCCCCTCACCCTATAACTGTACCTATCACTGCTCTATTACAGGACCCCTCACCCTATAACTGTACCTATAACTGCTCTATTACTGGGCCCCTCACCCTATAACTGTACCTATCACTGCTCTATTACAGGACCCTCACCCTATAACTGTACCTATCACTGCTCTATTACAGGACCCCTCACCCTATAACTGTACCTATAACTGCTCTATTACTGGGCCCCTCACCCTATAACTGTACCTATCACTGCTCTATTACAGGACCCCTCACCCTATAACTGTACCTATCACTGCTCTATTACAGGACCCCTCACCCTATAACTGTACCTATAACTGCTCTATTACTGGGCCCCTCACCCTATAACTGTACCTATCACTGCTCTATTACAGGACCCTCACCCTATAACTGTAGCTATCACTGCTCTATTACTGGGCCCCTCACCCTATAACTGTACCTATCACTGCTCTATTACAGGACCCCTCACTCTATAACTGTACCTATCACTGCTCTATTACAGGACCCCTCACCCTATAACTGTACCTATCACTGCTCTATTACAGGACCCCTCACCCTATAACTGTACCTATCACTGCTCTATTACAGGACCCCTCACCCTATAACTGTACCTATCACTGCTCTATTACAGGACCCTCACCCTATAACTGTACCTATCACTGCTCTATTACAGGAACCCTCATCCTATAACTGTACCTATCACTGCTCTATTACAGGACCCCTCACCCTATAACTGTACCTATCACTGCTCTATTACAGGACCCCTCACCCTATAACTGTACCTATCACTGCTCTATTACAGGACCCCTCACCCTATAACTGTACCTATCACTGCTCTATTACAGGACCCCTCACCCTATAACTGTACCTATCACTGCTCTATTACAGGACCCTCACCCTATAACTGTACCTATCACTGCTCTATTACAGGACCCTCACCCTATAACTGTACCTATCCCTGCTCTATTACAGGACCCCTCACCCTATAACTGTACCTATCACTGCTCTATTACAGGACCCCTCACCCTATAACTGTACCTATCACTGCTCTATTACAGGACCCCTCACCCTATAACTGTACCTATAACTGCTCTATTACAGGACCCTCACCCTATAACTGTACCTATCACTGCTCTATTACAGGACCCTCACCCTATAACTGTACCTATCACTGCTCTATTACAGGACCCCTCACCCTATAACTGTACCTATCATTGCTCTATTACAGGACCCCTCACCCTATAACTGTACCTATCACTGCTCTATTACATGACCCCTCACCCTATAACTGTACCTATCATTGCTCTATTACAGGACCCTCACCCTATAACTGTACCTATTACTGCTCTATTACAGGACCCTCACCCTATAACTGTACCTATCACTGCTCTATTACAGGACCCTCACCCTATAACTGTACCTATTACTGCTCTATTACAGGACCCCTCACCCTATAACTGTACCTATCACTGCTCTATTACAGGACCCCTCACCCTATAACTGCTCTATTACAGGACACCTCACCCTATAACTGTACCTATCACTGCTCTATTACAGGACCCTCACCCTATAACTGTACCTATCACTGCTCTATTACAGGACCCTCACCCTATAACTGTACCTATCACTGCTCTATTACAGGACCCTCACCCTATAACTGTACCTATCACTGCTCTATTACAGGACCCTCACCCTATAACTGTACCTATCACTGCTCTATTACAGGACCCTCACCCTATAACTGTACCTATCCCTGCTCTATTACAAGACCCCTCACCCTATAACTGTACCAATCACTGCTCTATTACAGGACCCCTCACCCTATAACTGTACCTATCCCTGCTCTATTACAGGACCCTCACCCTATAACTGTACCTATCCCTGCTCTATTACAGGACCCCTCACCCTATAACTGTACCTATCACTGCTCTATTACAGGACCCTCACCCTATAACTGTACCTATCACTGCTCGATTACAGGACCCCTCACCCTATAACTGTACCTATCACTGCTCTATTACAGGACCCCTCACCCTATAACTGTACCTATCACTGCTCTATTACAGGACCCTCACTCTATAACTGTACCAATCACTGCTCTATTACAGGACCCCTCACCCTATAACTGTACCTATCACTGCTCTATTACAGGACCCTCACCCTATAACTGTACCTATCACTGCTCTATTACAGGACCCTCACCCTATAACTGTACCTATCACTGCTCTATTACAGGACCCTCACCCTATAACTGTACCTATCACTGCTCTATTACAGGACCCTCACCCTATAACTGTACCTATAACTGCTCTATTACAGGACCCTCACCCTATAACTGTACCTATCACTGCTCTATTACAGGACCCTCACCCTATAACTGTACCTATCACTGCTCTATTACAGGACCCTCACTCTATAACTGTACCAATCACTGCTCTATTACAGGACCCCTCACCCTATAACTGTACCTATCACTGCTCTATTACAGGACCCTCACCCTATAACTGTACCTATCACTGCTCTATTACAGGACCCTCACCCTATAACTGTACCTATCACTGCTCTATTACAGGACCCTCACTCTATAACTGTACCAATCACTGCTCTATTACAGGACCCTCACCCTATAACTGTACCTATCACTGCTCTATTACAGGACCCTCACCCTATAACTGTACCTATCACTGCTCTATTACAGGACCCTCACCCTATAACTGTACCTATCACTGTTCTATTACAGGACCCCTCACCCTATAACTGTACCTATCACTGCTCTATTACAGGACCCTCGCCCTATAACCTGTACCTATCACTACTCTATTACAGGACCCTTACCCTATAACTGTACCTATCACTGCTCTATTACAGGACCCTCACCCTATAACTGTACCTATCGCTGCTCTATTACAGGATCCCTCATCCTATAACTGTACCTATCACTGCTCTATTACAGGACCCTCACCCTATAACTGTACCTATCGCTGCTCTATTACAGGACCCTCACTCTATAACTGTACCAATCACTGCTCTATTACAGGACCCTCACCCTATAACTGTACCTATCACTGCTCTATTACAGGACCCTCACCCTATAACTGTACCTATCACTGCTCTATTACAGGACCCTCACCCTATAACTGTACCTATCACTGTTCTATTACAGGACCCCTCACCCTATAACTGTACCTATCACTGCTCTATTACAGGACCCTCACCCTATAACTGTACCTATCGCTGCTCTATTACAGGACCCTCACTCTATAACTGTACCAATCACTGCTCTATTACAGGACCCTCACCCTATAACTGTACCTATCACTGCTCTATTACAGGACCCTCACCCTATAACTGTACCTATCACTGCTCTATTACAGGACCCTCACCCTATAACTGTACCTATCACTGTTCTATTACAGGACCCTGTGACGAACCCTACTGCATAGACCTGTATTGCGGGTTCATCTGTTTCCATGAGATTCGTGGATTTCCTGTCCGTACGCTATTGGTTTTTCGTTTCCTAAAGTACCGAATAAAACTACCGAACATCGGCCACCCAGGAGAGGAGTGTGCGGCTCATTAACACCTTGACCACAAATTAGAACGCTGTGGTTAACCGCAAACACCTCTCCATTCCATTTCATACGGGTGGTCGTCGTTCGTATGCCGACCACGAGGCGGCGGCCATTTTGGACACGAGGCGAATCAGCGGTGTTCGGTGCAAAACCCATGGATCTAAAAACGGACTCTTTATCTACCGAACACCGCTGGAGACGGCCGTCCCTCCTTCTATTCCCTTGGAGGCATACGAACCCTGTTCCGTTCGGGGGTTTTCTTCATCCGTATGGACTTACCCAGATAGCCGGCCCATGGAGTCATTCGTACACCGAAAGACTTATGAGAGACTTTGACTCCATGGCGATTGGACTGTGTACTTCGGATCTGAGCGCTATTCGGCAGGAATATGCCTTCAGATTCAGGCTATCTGGGGATACGTTGGACGAACACTATATCTTCGGTATTTCGGATTTTATGTATTTTATTGCATTTTGTATGTTTGTGTTTAAAATGGCGATGGTTCCTATCCTCGGAGTTAATTAGATTTCTCCCTAATTATCTCCGGGATAGGAAGAAATGTCTTATGGGTAAAATGGGGAGGGCTTGTGTTATGGCCACTGCGATTGGCTACTGTTAAATATATTTTACAGTCTTCCACCAGGTCCCCTAGGGGAGTGTCTACCTGGTGGAGACCTGCATAAATACTGGGCAGGTAGCCCCCATTAAACACATTCTGCTTGACCTTCAAAACGGAGCTTTGTCTCGTTTGTGGAGGGATTGACTATTGGGACAGCGTTTTCGTTTATTTCTAGCTGTGGAAGGATTTCGGATGGATTGCTGATCGGGAGTTACCGCATTCGTATGCTCCGGTCGGGAGTCTTATGATCGGTAATGCTGGAACTGCATTTCTGGAGAAAGGGGATTATCGGCTAAACGGCGGCTTCACTCCCCAGGCGGCGAGTGTCGTAACAACTGGTGGCAAGCGACGGGATGAATCCCACCGCCCTGAAGGCCAGCTACACACCCCGGATTGGAAATGCAATATGAGGAGTTAAGGCGTGCTACCCTTAAAGACATTTTGGAGCGCAGAGGACGATCAGCGAGCAATCTCAAGAAAAGAGAGATTATTGCTATATTGGTGGAGATGGATACAGCACAGGGAAGGGAGATAGCTAATGTGCCTGGCCTACTGGATCTAACACCCGAGGAAATAGCGTTTAACCGGGCAGTTCAGATCAGGCTGGCACACTTTGGCCCCAACCCTGCAGCGGATATTGTGGTTCAAGTACAAGCCGCAGTAACAGCACAACAGGCGCTCCAGAGAAGCGGAGCTGCAGCAGCAGAGGTACCCCATAATAACAATGGGAAGAAAAAGGTACCATTTGCTGCTTTTAAAAACTTTATTGAGACGGAAGGAGAGATAGACGGGTTCCTGGCGGACTTTGAACGACAGTGTGCTTTACACCAGGTACCCGCAGAAGAATGGGTTCCTATCCTCTCTGGGAAACTATCCGGCCGGGCTAGTGAAGCTTTTCGGGCCATCCCAGAGGAGGAACTCACTAGCTACCGGACAGTAAAAGATGCTCTTTTGACCCGGTACGCTGTTACCCCTGAGGCGTACCGGAGGCGATTCCGGGACAATAATAAACAGGCTGGTGATTCCTATGTGGAATGGGCATGCCGGGTACACCGCACGGCAGCCCACTGGATGACAGGATGTCGAGCGGTAACTGGGGAAGAGGTGCTGCAAGTGTTCCTGCTAGAACACTGCTTTGACAAATTACCTGCAGGAGTTCGAGAGTGGGTCAGGGACCGCAAACCCGCTACCTTCCACGAAGCTGCTCGTCTGGCTGACGAATACACTGATGCCCGTAAGCTCGATCAGACAGCAGCCAAGGTCCCTGCCCGAGTGGAATACAAACCGGCAGCACCTCCAACCACCAACCTATATCACCCCCCAGCACAACGTACCCCCGCTATACCGCCAGCAACCAACCATGGGCAGTCAGCCCGATTCAACAAACGGGGTTACTCCAACCAGATCCAGTGCTTTGGGTGCAAACAGATGGGACATAAAAAACAGGAATGCCCTTTAAACCACGCCAACCAAGCGCCATCCTGGAGAAACCCAGCCGGCGGAGCCCAGCAACCACCTCAGCCTTCTGCTCACTGCCTGGAGCAGGAGGAATTTTGGGGTTTCCTGCACGAAGCAGACCCAGTTCACGCAGCTCAGCAGGACAACCGCCAACACCACAGACAGACCGTTAAGTTGAACGGGAAAGAGGTCACTGGTCTAAGAGACACCGGGGCTACGATGACCTTGCTCCAAAAGAACCTGGTTTCGGAACACCAACACACCGGGAACACTGTGGCAGTAAGGGTGGCAGGAGGCGCCGTGTTCCGTCTGCCTGTTGCCCGAGTTCATTTGGACTGGGGAGCGGGAGCTGGACATGTGAATGTGGGGGTTATGAAGGACTTGCCTGCCGATGTTTTGCTGGGAAATGATTTGGCCCCTTTGATTTCCGCCTATGCTACTATGGGACCTGGCGAAGCCAACCCAGTGACTACCCGTGCTCAGACCCGTGCTGCTGGAACCGGCCCACCTGCTGCTGAGACCCAGGTAAGGACCGATTCCCCGACTGACACCCCAGGGCCGACGTTAGCTAGTTGGGATTCCCCGGAGGAGTTCGGGAGGGAAACCCAGACAGACCCATCTCTCCAGAGGTATAGAGGCAGAGCAGACACTGGAGAGGAGGGAGTAGAGGGGGAGCGGTATGAGTGGGTAGGGGACAGGTTATATCGGATCCCTAAGCCATCCCAGAAAAGTGTTGCCCCTCCGCCGAATCGACAGCTGGTAGTACCCGCGAAGTACCGGCGAGAGATTCTGCGGATAGGGCATGATGTCCCGCTAGCCGGACATCTAGGGTCCCGCCGCACAGGCCATAGGATTATGCAGAATTTCTTTTGGCCAGGAATTAACCAGGCTGTGCGGATATATTGTAGCACGTGTGACACTTGTCAACGGGTAGGGAAGCGGGGGGACCACCCAAAAGGTAGGCTTATGTCGATGCCTATTATTGGGGAGCCCTTTGCCCGCATAGCCGTTGATATTGTGGGTCCACTGGCCAGGGCTAGTCCATCTGGTAAGAGATACATTCTCACCGTGGTGGACTACGCCACTCGCTATCCAGAGGCAGTGGCGCTGTCTAACATAGAGGCAGAGACAGTTGCTGATGCCCTGGTTAGGATTTTTACCAGGGTCGGGTTCCCTCAAGAGATTCTCTCTGACCAGGGAACCCAATTTACCGCTGTGCTCACCCAGCAGCTGTGGAGGGTATGCGGCATTAAACCGATACTTAGTTCCCCATACCATCCACAGACTAACGGTCTCTGCGAGCGATTTAATGGCACCCTCAAACAGATGCTGAGGACCTTTTCTGACACTTGCCGAGACTGGGAGCGATTCCTGCCTCATCTGTTGTTTGCCTACAGAGAGGTGCCCCAGGAATCTACTGGGTTCTCCCCCTTTGAGCTGCTTTATGGGAGAAGGGTCCGCGGACCTCTAGATCTCATTAGAGGCCACTGGGAGGGGGAGACAGAGCAGGAAGGTACCCCCATAGTACCGTATGTTCTGGAACTTCGGGACCGCATGGAGAAACTGTCTCTGATGGCAAGGGAGAATCTCCGGGTGGCCCAGGGGAGACAGAAGGAATGGTATGATCGGGGTGCCCGACAGCGAGTATTCCAGGTTGGGCAGAAGGTACTAGTGCTCAAACCTGTGAAGGCGAACAAGATGCAGGCATCTTGGCAGGGCCCGTATAAAGTATTAGCCCAGGTGTGCGATACTACGTACCTTATAGCCAGCTGTTCAGATGACAGGATCCAGCGATCCTTTCATGTGAACATGCTAAAGGAATATCAGGAACGACCGGAGGATATAGCCGCAGTGTGTGCCCCCGCTGCAGACGATACCGAAAGCTTACCCCTACCCGACCTATTAGCCAGAGGTGCCCAGACGGATCTGACTGAGCTCGTACAGCTAGGGGACAGGTTAAGCCCCACGGAGAAGGAACAGGCGAAACAGCTTCTGTGGGAGAAGCAGGCGACGTTCTCCCAAGAACCCGGCTACACTACCCTAGCTGTACATAAGGTAGAGACCCCTGGACAGAACCCCTTACGACAGCCCCCTTACCGTATCCCTGAAGCAGTCCGAGAAGGAATGCGGAAGGAGATAGAGGAGATGACCCAGCTTGGGGTCATCGAGCACTCCGATAGCCCTTGGGCCTCCCCTGTAGTCCTGGTGCCTAAGAAAGATGGGACCACCCGGTTCTGTGTGGACTACAGGAGGCTCAACGAGCGGACCACCACTGACGCCTACCCGATGCCACGGGTAGACGAGTTATTAGACCGCATTGCCAGGGGACGCTACCTGACCACCATAGACCTGTGTAAGGGCTACTGGCAGATTCCCCTGGCCAAGGACGCCATCCCCAAGTCGGCCTTCGTCACCCCCTTTGGCTTATACCAATTTAAGGTTATGCCATTTGGGATGAAGAACGCCCCGGCTACCTTCCAACGAATGGTGGATCGGCTCCTTGATGGCTTCCAGGACTTTGCTTGTGCATACCTGGATGATATTGCGATCTACAGTGAGTCCTGGGAGGAACACCTGGTACACATAGGGGTAGTACTGGATAAAATTTGGGCCGCTGGCCTGACGTTAAAGCCAGAGAAGTGTCATCTAGGTATGGCTGAGGTACAATACTTGGGTCACAGGGTAGGGTGTGGGAGCCAGAGACCAGAGCCGGCCAAGATAGAGGCAGTAGCGAACTGGCCCACACCTATAACCAAGACCCAAGTATTGGCCTTCCTAGGGACTGCAGGGTATTACAGACGCTTTGTCCCCGACTATAGCTCGATAGCTAAACCCCTGACAGACCTGACTAAGAAGAACCTCCCTAAGCAGGTCCTGTGGTCTCCAGCTTGTGAAGCTGCGTTTCAAGCACTTAAGCAGGCCCTCATGAATGCCCCTGTCCTGGCTGCCCCACTTCCTAACAAACGTTTTCTCGTCCATACAGATGCTTCCATGTATGGACTGGGGGCTGTGCTAAGCCAGGTCGGGGAAGATGGAGGAGAACACCCTGTCGCATACCTCAGTCGAAAGCTGTTACCCCGGGAAGTGAGTTATGCGGCAGTAGAGAAAGAGTGTTTGGCCCTGGTCTGGGCATTGAAGAAATTGAGCCCCTATTTGTATGGACAGGAATTTTCCCTTATCACGGACCACAATCCCCTTGTTTGGCTTAACCGGGTCTCGGGAGACAATGGTAGACTGCTGCGGTGGAGTTTAGCATTACAGCCATATAACTTCACCATCAGTTACCGACCCGGTAAGCAGAATGGGAATGCAGATGGGCTATCCCGGCAAACCGACGTCCTTACTACTTCCTAGTCCGGTCATCCCCACGTTGACCCGCTAAAGGGCCAAGCCGGGTCTGCCGGAGTGTTCCACAAGGGGGGAGCCGTGTGACGAACCCTACTGCATAGACCTGTATTGCGGGTTCATCTGTTTCCATGAGATTCGTGGATTTCCTGTCCGTACGCTATTGGTTTTTCGTTTCCTAAAGTACCGAATAAAACTACCGAACATCGGCCACCCAGGAGAGGAGTGTGCGGCTCATTAACACCTTGACCACAAATTAGAACGCTGTGGTTAACCGCAAACACCTCTCCATTCCATTTCATACGGGTGGTCGTCGTTCGTATGCCGACCACGAGGCGGCGGCCATTTTGGACACGAGGCGAATCAGCGGTGTTCGGTGCAAAACCCATGGATCTAAAAACGGACTCTTTATCTACCGAACACCGCTGGAGACGGCCGTCCCTCCTTCTATTCCCTTGGAGGCATACGAACCCTGTTCCGTTCGGGGGTTTTCTTCATCCGTATGGACTTACCCAGATAGCCGGCCCATGGAGTCATTCGTACACCGAAAGACTTATGAGAGACTTTGACTCCATGGCGATTGGACTGTGTACTTCGGATCTGAGCGCTATTCGGCAGGAATATGCCTTCAGATTCAGGCTATCTGGGGATACGTTGGACGAACACTATATCTTCGGTATTTCGGATTTTATGTATTTTATTGCATTTTGTATGTTTGTGTTTAAAATGGCGATGGTTCCTATCCTCGGAGTTAATTAGATTTCTCCCTAATTATCTCCGGGATAGGAAGAAATGTCTTATGGGTAAAATGGGGAGGGCTTGTGTTATGGCCACTGCGATTGGCTACTGTTAAATATATTTTACAGTCTTCCACCAGGTCCCCTAGGGGAGTGTCTACCTGGTGGAGACCTGCATAAATACTGGGCAGGTAGCCCCCATTAAACACATTCTGCTTGACCTTCAAAACGGAGCTTTGTCTCGTTTGTGGAGGGATTGACTATTGGGACAGCGTTTTCGTTTATTTCTAGCTGTGGAAGGATTTCGGATGGATTGCTGATCGGGAGTTACCGCATTCGTATGCTCCGGTCGGGAGTCTTATGATCGGTAATGCTGGAACTGCATTTCTGGAGAAAGGGGATTATCGGCTAAACGGCGGCTTCACTCCCCAGGCGGCGAGTGTCGTAACAGACCCCTCACCCTATAACTGTACCTATCACTGCTCTATTACAGGACCCTCACCCTATAACTGTACCTATCGCTGCTCTATTACAGGACCCTCACTCTATAACTGTACCAATCACTGCTCTATTACAGGACCCTCACCCTATAACTGTACCTATCACTGCTCTATTACAGGACCCTCACCCTATAACTGTACCTATCACTGCTCTATTACAGGACCCTCACCCTATAACTGTACCTATCACTGTTCTATTACAGGACCCCTCACCCTATAACTGTACCTATCACTGCTCTATTACAGGACCCTCGCCCTATAACCTGTACCTATCACTACTCTATTACAGGACCCTTACCCTATAACTGTACCTATCACTGCTCTATTACAGGACCCTCACCCTATAACTGTACCTATCGCTGCTCTATTACAGGACCCTCACCCTATAACTGTACCTATCACTGCTCTATTACAGGACCCTCACTCTATAACTGTACCTATTACTGCTCTATTACAGGACCCCTCACCCTATAACTGTACCTATTACTGCTCTATTACAGGATCCCTCACGCTATAACTGTACCTATCGCTGCTCTATTACAGGACCCTCACCCTATAACTGTACCTATCACTGCTCTATTACAGGACCCTCACCCTATAACTGTACCTATCACTGCTCTATTACAGGACCCCTCACCCTATAACTGTACCTATCCCTGCTCTATTACAGGACCCTCACCCTATAACTGTACCTATCGCCGCTCTATTACAGGACCCTCACCCTATAACTGTACCTATCCCTGCTCTATTACAGGACCCTCATCCTATAACTGTACCTATCACTGCTCTATTACAGGACCCTCACCCTATAACTGTACCTATCACTGCTCTATTACAGGACCCCTCACCCTATAACTGTACCTATAACTGCTCTATTACAGGACCCTCACCCTATAACTGTACCTATCACTGCTCTATTACAGGACCCTCACCCTATAACTGTACCTATCACTGCTCTATTACAGGACCCTCACCCTATAACTGTACCTATCACTGCTCTATTACAGGACCCCTCACCCTATAACTGTACCTATCACTGCTCTATTACAGGACCCCTCACCCTATAACTGTACCTATCACTGCTCTATTACAGGACCCTCACCCTATAACTGTACCTATCACTGCTCTATTACAGGACCCCTCATCCTATAACTCTACCTATCACTGCTCTATTACAGGACCCCTCAACCTATAACTGAACCTATTACTGCTCTATTACAGGACCCTCACCCTATTACTGTACCTATCACTGCTCTATTACAGGACCCCTCACCCTATAACTGTACCTATCACTGCTCTATTACAGGACCCCTCACCCTATAACTGTACCTATCACTGCTCTATTACAGGACCCTCACCCTATAACTGTACCTATCACTGCTCTATTACAGGACCCCTCACCCTATAACTGTACCTATAACTGCTCTATTACAGGACCCTCACCCTATAACTGTACCTATCACTGCTCTATTACAGGACCCCTCACCCTATAACTGTACCTATCACTGCTCTATTACAGGACCCCTCACCCTATAACTGTACCTATCACTGCTCTATTACAGGACCCTCACCCTATTACTGTACCTATCACTGCTCTATTACAGGACCCCTCACCCTATAACTGTACCTATCACTGCTCTATTACAGGACCCTCACCCTATAACTGTACCTATCACTGCTCTATTACAGGACCCCTCACCCTATAACTGTACCTATAACTGCTCTATTACAGGACCCTCACCCTATAACTGTACCTATCACTGCTCTATTACAGGACCCTCACCCTATAACTGTACCTATCACTGCTCTATTACAGGACCCCTCACCCTATAACTGTACCTATCACTGCTCTATTACAGGATCCCTCACGCTATAACTGTACCTATCCCTGCTCTATTACAGGACCCCTCACCCTATAACTGTACCTATCACTGCTCTATTACAGGACCCTCACCCTATAACTGTACCTATCCCTGCTCTATTACAGGACCCCTCACCCTATAACTGTACCTATCACTGCTCTATTACAGGACCCTCACCCTATTACTGTACCTATCACTGCTCTATTACAGGACCCCTCACCCTATAACTGTACCTATCACTGCTCTATTACAGGACCCTCACCCTATAACTGTACCTATCACTGCTCTATTACAGGACCCTCACCCTATAACTGTACCTATCACTGCTCTATTACAGGACCCCTCACCCTATAACTGTACCTATAACTGCTCTATTACAGGACCCTCACCCTATAACTGTACCTATCACTGCTCTATTACAGGACCCTCACCCTATAACTGTACCTATCACTGCTCTATTACAGGACCCTCACCCTATAACTGTACCTATCACTGCTCTATTACAGGACCCCTCACCCTATAACTGTACCTATAACTGCTCTATTACAGGACCCTCACCCTATAACTGTACCTATCACTGCTCTATTACAGGACCCTCACCCTATAACTGTACCTATCACTGCTCTATTACAGGACCCCTCACCCTATAACTGTACCTATAACTGCTCTATTACAGGACCCCTCACCCTATAACTGTACCTATCACTGCTCTATTACAGGACCCCTCTCCCTATAACTGTACCTATAACTGCTCTATTACAGGACCCTCACCCTATAACTGTACCTATAACTGCTCTATTACAGGACCCCTCACCCTATAACTGTACCTATCACTGCTCTATTACAGGACCCCTCACCCTATAACTGTACCTATCACTGCTCTATTACAGGACCCTCACCCTATAACTGTACCTATCACTGCTCTATTACAGGACCCTCACCCTATAACTGTACCTATCACTGCTCTATTACAGGACCCCTCACCCTATAACTGTACCTATAACTGCTCTATTACAGGACCCTCACCCTATAACTGTACCTATCACTGCTCTATTACAGGACCCCTCACCCTATAACTGTACCTATAACTGCTCTATTACAGGACCCTCACCCTATAACTGTACCTATCACTGCTCTATTACAGGACCCCTCACCCTATAACTGTACCTATCACTGCTCTATTACAGGACCCCTCACCTTATAACTACCTATCACTGCTCTATTACAAGACCCCTCACCCTATAACTGTACCTATCACTGCTCTATTACAGGACCCCTCACCCTATAACTGTACCTATCACTGCTCTATTACAGGACCCTCACCCTATAACTGTACCCACCACTGCTCTATTACAGGAACCCTCATAAAAAAAACTGTACCTATCACTGCTCTATTACAGGACCCCTCACTCTATAACTGTACCTATCACTGCTCTATTACAGGACCCTCACCCTATATCTGTACCAATCACTGCTCTATTACAGGACCCCTCACCCTATAACTCTACCTATCACTGCTCTATTACAGGACCCTCACCCTATAACTGTACCTATCACTGCTCTATTACAGGACCCCTCACCCTATAACTGTACCTATCACTGCTCTATTACAGGACCCTCACCCTATAACTGTACCTATCACTGCTCTATTACAGGACCCTCACCCTATAACTGTACCTATCACTGCTCTATTACAGGACCCCTCACCCTATAACTGTACCTATAACTGCTCTATTACAGGACCCTCACCCTATAACTGTACCTATCACTGCTCTATTACAGGACCCCTCACCCTATAACTGTACCTATAACTGCTCTATTACAGGACCCTCACCCTATAACTGTACCTATCACTGCTCTATTACAGGACCCCTCACCCTATAACTGTACATATCACTGCTCTATTACAGGACCCCTCACCTTATAACTACCTATCACTGCTCTATTACAAGACCCCTCACCCTATAACTGTACCTATCACTGCTCTATTACAGGATCCCTCACCCTATAACTGTACCTATCACTGCTCTATTACAGGACCCTCACCCTATAACTGTACCCACCACTGCTCTATTACAGGAACCCTCATAAAAAAAACTGTATCTATAACTGCTCTATTACAGGACCCCTCACCCTATAACTGTACCTATCACTGCTCTATTACAGGACCCCTCACCCTGTAGCTGTGTACCAAGTTCAGGGTAACAGCTAATTATTTATAAAGATTATGCCAGGCTGTTGGGATTAACCTATTATAGAGTACGACAGCCGTGTTCTTTGTATGGTCGCTCTCCCCCCAATTTACAGTGTGCATGATACAACACTGAGGGACAGCTACTGTACAACAAATTATTTCCTTGACTGAAAACCCCCACTCCCCAGTATTGGACACACTAACGTTTGGGCATTTTACATTCCTAATGGAAATCCACAAGTGTCCCTTTACTACACAATGATTATTGTATCAGAGGTTTAATAGAAAAAAGTTGTTATAGGTGATTCATTCTCTCACGGTTATTATTATGTCTGAGTAACTCCCCAGCCAAAGAGCCTTTTAATATGTCCATGTTTCACAAAAAAAAAAATCAGCTTAAACAATGGTTTCAAATCTGTTTTTGAGGGGTAAATAATCACTACTTAGGATGGACTAATTGAGACTATATTGGAGTGGCAAAGCTAGTGCCCACTCAGAATCTACCACTTCCTGAATTCATACCAAAGGTCCTCTTCCAAGGGATGAAACAGGGTTCATTGGTGACAGTTCACCCCAGTCCAATGGCAACTCAATAGCTCAACCTGATGTTAGTGGGCATTATTACAGCCGGTGGTTCTTAGTTCTAGGGATTCAGTTCAGGTTTGGTTATTTTTTTACCAACAGGACAAATATACAGAAACTAAAATGATCCTAGAATTGATATAGTCCCACTGTGAAAAACCACTCAGCGTGCTAGTCATCTAACTAACACTAAGCATCTCACCATTACAAATGCTATTTAATTGACCACTTCAAATCTAATCTTGTGACCCCTTGAAAATACAAGCCATGTGACCGCCCCTTAAACAATAGTATGACCAGAACAGAAAAACGATTCATCTCACCACTTCTAACACTAGCCACCCGCTCTTGAGTCTAACTCAACGTAATATTGTCTATTTTGTTCTTCGGACATGGCATAATTCCTATTGATATTTTATGCTGTACTATGCTTGGATAAGATGACTTTTATGTTGATTTTGTGATTGGATATGTAATATATTTTTTGTCACTTACTTTTACTAAAAATATAAAAATTAAGAAAAAAAAAACCAAGAAAGTGTAAAGCCAATGACTACTTATGCTAAATGTTGGCCAATAAATAGTTACCCCAAGCATCATGATCACTGCAGTTGTTGTAGTGGTTATGGTGCAAAGATGAATCTAGTGTCTTTCCCTAGTACGGGGCAAACTGTTTTACAAGGATACTTTACTGGGTCCCACTGGGTGTTAAATCTCAAATGATGGCGGCTCTACCACATCCTGCTTCTGCCGATCCTTCCGCTCATTCATTGGCGCAAAGCATTAGCTGAGCTTTCTCCAACAAAATAATAAACTCTGTGCAAGCCGTATGCACAGAATTAATATCAAGTTTTTGGGACTGGTTAATGAAAGTTTCCAAAGGTTGAGCTACACCTCCGGAAGCTAGATATATCAGTATTTTTAGCATTTCAGTCTCCTGCACATATAGGTCTCTAGAACCATGAGCGCTTTAAAACACCAAAGTAGTCATGGTTCTTAGAATAAACTTGGAGACCTGTGAGGCATTTGTTATGGGGGTACTTGATCAGTATTTAGGAAGCAATTAAACGTTAAACTCTTTCGTGTCCTGCTGAAGTACACAGAAAAAAAACAGAAAGGTAAAAGGTTATGTTTAGTAAGTACTGAACCATTTTCAGGCATTAGATTATCAGAAGCAAACAGAGTGTGTTGTGTGCGATAGATGGTTTTTATCTGCAAGAGATTGACGGGAGCGTGTGTGTGTGTGTGTGTATGTGTATGTATATACACGGCTAGGGTGGAGGATCATTGTTTGCTGATGTCAATCTATGAGCCCCTTGGTGGTTTTAAATACAAACCTCCTTCCCACGACGCTCCCAGCTAAGTGATGACAGTTTCAACACGGAGAATGACTTAATAATGAGCACATCACCACTTAAATGTAAGATGGGTAGGGAGGCAATGGCACGGTGAGGTTTGTTTACAACAACAATTGTCTGTTATTGGCAGTTTTACATGGGCTAATTGGCTATTCATCTTAAAGGTCTGTCAAGACTTGGATTTACAACCCCGGTACTGTAAGCATAAATGTCAGGACACAAAACGTTACCATTAATGTAGAGCACCGTATGTGAGGACAAGAGCGTGTACAAAGGCACGTCTGAGGGTCATTGTGTGTTCGCATGTTTGTATGAAGATGTGAAAGAGTGAGTGGGACTATACAGGAATGTAAGGGTACAGATGGTAACCAAACTCTGAATTTTAACAAATTAAACCTCAAATATCTGACCTGGGAAAATTCTTCAGCATGGTTATGTAGCAGAGTCTCATATAGGAAAGGTCACACTGACATCTGAAGGACAGGGTGGTGTGCACCACACCCAACCTAAAATTTTGCACTCAGAGCAAAATGAACATGTGGTCAAGCTCATCACTGTCACGATTCGGGGAACCCAACACGCTAACACACACACACAGAAAAGGTGCAGTACCGGACCTTAGAGTAGCCGGGCTAAGCACACACAGAATAGTCAGGAGACAAGCCGAGTAAGGGGAACCAGAAGACAGAATAACGAGAAACAAGCCGAGGTCAAAGGGTAGGAGAAAGTCACAAAGTCAGATTAACAAGCCAGAGAGTATGTAACCAGAAACACAAGTTCAGTATCAATACTAGTAAGCAAAGACCACAACAGGGCAGGGAGGAACAGGAAAGGTAAGTATTTAAACCATAAGGTTAATTCTGATTGGATAATTTCCAATCAGAATTAACAATCACAAGTGGGAGATATCTAAACCTCCCACTGTGATTAAGGCACTGTGCCTTTAACGCCGGGTCAGGTGACTGACCCCGGCGTGTAATATATTGGGCGGTCTCCCAGCGTGCAGCGTCATGCATGCTGCCGCTGGGGGACGTGGAGGAAGACGCGGGCGGCATCCGAGGCTGGGAGGATGCCGCTCGCCGAGCCCACGTGGAGGAGGGGACCGCGGACGGCTGGATGGTGAGTACTGCGAGCGGAGTGCAGCCTCCCCTCGCAGCCGCCCGCGGGATCCCGACAATCACACTGTGTCACACCTTGATGACATGGCAGAATTCAATTGGCTGACATGTACAATCCACAACACTCTGACTCCCATATTGATCCAAGTGACCAATAAAACTAGTTGACGTTCAGGAGTGAGATATGTATTTATTGGAGCCCAAAGAGGGCCCTTTCTACTAATATTGCCCTAAATTTTTCACTGACTGCCTGACAATTATGTGAAACGCAACGACGGAATTTACCACGGTTATACACAAATCCTTCAACAGTACATTTAAATAAGTTCCAACATTTCAAAAAAAGAATATTCTGATGTTGCTTGGCATGGCGTTGGTTACTGGACCAGGGAGGGGGTATTTGCTGCTTTTACCCTATGCTGTGTCTGTCCTAGTATTTTAATGTTCAATAACCTTCAGGCTTGGGAATTAATAAGGTTCCTAGAGACACCCTGAAGGCACACCAATTGTCCTGGATTTCTCAGTATCCCCAATTGAAACCAAATTGGGAAATGCCTAAATACTGAACTGTGTGCCTTCAACGACAAGACTACTTTTTAGAGGACCATCAAGCCCAGAGTCTACAGGGAAAGCTGGGTGGAAGGTTTAGGGATGACCACAGCACTGATGAACTCATCAATACCTAATGTGAGAAGGCACTGAGTTCACTTTCTGTGTCTACCATGCTTCCAAAGAGCCTACCATATCTCCCAAGTATCCCCATATAGGAGGGCCGTCCCTATTTGTGGCCAAAATCCTTCAGTCCCTATTTACAATCCTAATGCCCCTCGTTTCTAGGAGCTTCACAATGTTAGTGTGCCTCTGTGTGTAACAGAGTAATGTGTCTTTAAACTACAATAAGCATGTTTAGAAATCAGTGTAAATAAGATACATTGTGCTTGTTCTAAATTACCTATTAGTAAGTCACCTAAAATTGCTCAGAGCAGCCCCACCCTGACCAGCCCCCTACTCACACACCTAAAATTAAAGGGACACTGTCACCCCCCTGCAAAATGAGTACTTCATAAACATAATATTGTTACTAAATTCTCATGCTGATTGTGTTGCAAATTCCTTAAAATCCCAACCATGTCGAAAGATTTACTGAGACAAAGTAGGGACTCGGCTACTCGGCGAACCTACTGCCATCTATAAGTGTCAATCACCCACAGCTGCAGAGATATTAGTTGTATTCTTTGTACGAACCTACGTTCTCATGGGATTCTCTATAGACCTCAGCGCTGTACTGCCATCAGCAGGGACGTCGGAAAAATATGGCGGAGCCCACGAGGGTCAGATTCAAGTAAATAGATCTCACCTTTCCATGCCCCCTGCCGATGTCACCGTCTGGGTTTTTTGGATGACAACCCACTTGCCATCTAGATATTAACAATGAGCTCATTTCATTTTAGGGGATGTGAATGGGTGTGTACATGTAGGGCTAATGCACACTACTGGGAGACATGTATGTATATGAAAATTATTTAGAACAACACCAAAGTATTTTATTAACACAGCCTAACCTCTAAACATGTACTAGTCCTGTACAAGGGGGGCATTAAAAAAAAGGGGGGAGCGCAAAAAAAATTTAGGCCTAAAGTAAAGATCGTCCTTCATGGAACCTTGGGAGGTATAGTTTACTACAAAGTTTCAGTTGACTTTTCAACTCCTTGAAAAGCAATGTGTTTGGTATGCCACTATCATTCGGAGAGTTAAAACATTTTTCTTGTACTTGTCATACAACTATTCAGTTCTATAAATAAAGTTTTTGTTGTTTTGGGGTTTTTTTGGTTGTTTTTTTTTTTAAACACTCAAATCTTGTAGCAAAAGGCGTTGATTGAGAAGCAGGGGGGAGAAACGGAGAAATAAACAGTTTTGCAAGTGTTGCATTCCAAATATTTCCACAGCGGCCATTTTTTAAGAGGTCAGAGGAACCTTGCTGTCCGTAATTACAGACTGTCAGGTAAACAGAAAGAAATATGACTTTAATGGCTGCCAGGAAAAGGAAGCAGATTAATATTTCTATCCTTAAAACGGCTAAACTGCTCCGTTATTTTCTTGTTTACAAAAAATAAATCAGAGACTTGCCTTGTAAACCAGGGAAAATGCTATTTACTTCCAAGTTCCATACAGATATTTTGTATCAATTTACAATGGTCGCTTTGTTTTACTGTTGCCAATCCATTAAAGGGATCCTATAGTGCCAGGAAAACAAACCTATTTTGGAGTACCTCGCGCCCCCTCTCGCGGGGCTTACCTGAATCCAACGCCGATGTGGATTGGCGCGGGGTTATGCTCGGCCCAGGCTCCGACTGGGGATACCCAATGCGCATGCGCGGCAATGGCCACACGCATTAGACCTCCCAATAGGAAAGCATTATTCAATAGTTTCCTATGGCGAAAATCTGACGCTGGAGGTCCGTGAGGACGTTCAGTGTCAGTTAACGGACCAAAAGTCTGTTTGGATTCCGGAAGCCCTCTAGTGGCTGTCTGTTAGAACATTGCAGCACTAAGTGCAAAAGGGACACAGCACAAAACCACTTCAATTAGCTGAAGTGGTCTGGGTGCCTACAGTGTCCCTTTAAACAAAATCAGCAAGACAGAAAAGTGATATCTGTGACTCAAAACTCAGCACTAAATGGTATGGTACGTGCAAGTTATCAGGACAGACTCAGGGCACTGTGTAAAGCAACACCCAAACTGCACCTCGATGGGACTGGCTCAGAGGGAAAGTGCTGGATTTGGAATGAAGGATCTGACCACACTTATCAGGACAGGCTCAGACAGCGCTGGGTTTATATCTAATGTAAGAGATTAGACTGGAGATTATCAGGACAGGCTCTGACATCGCAGGGTTTACATCAAATCTAGGGGCTCTGACTGCACATTATCAGGACAGGCTCACTCAATGCTGGGTTTATATTTAGTGTAGGGGATCTGACTGCACATTATCAGGACAGGCTCAGACAGCGCTGAGTTTATATCTAATGCAGGGGATCTAACTGCACTTTATCAGGGTAGGTTCAGACAGCGCTGGGTTTACATCAAATGTAGGGGTTCTAACTGCACATTATCAGGACAGGCTTAGACAGCTCGGGGTTTATATCTAATGTAGGGGGTCTGACTGCACATTATCAGGACAGGCTCAGTCAGTGCGGGGTTTCTATCTAATGTAGGGGATCTGACTGCATATTATCAGGACAGGCTCAGACAGCGCGGGGTTTATATCTAATGTAGGGGGTCTGACTACACATTATCAGGACAGGCACAAAAGGTTCTGGGTTTATATCTAATGGGGATCCTACTGCATGTTATCAGGACAGGTTCAGTCAGCGCTGGGTTTATATCTGATGTAGTTGATCTGACTGCACGTTATCAGGACAGGCTCAGTCAGCGCTATTTATACCTAAAGTAAGGGATCTGAATGCATGTTATCAGGAAAGACTCAGTCAGCGCTGGGTTTATATCTAATATCTAATCTATCTAATGCAGGGGGTCTGGCTGCACATTATCAGGACAGGCTCACTCAATGCTGGGTTTATATCTAATGTAGGGGATCTGACTGCACATTATCGGGACAGGCTCAGTCAGTGCTATTTATAGCTAAAGTAAGAGATCTGACTGCATATTATCAGGACAGGCTCAGTCAATGCTGGGTTGTATTTTTACATGGTTATTCATTAAACTCCAAATTGTATCAAATTAAAATCTGAATGGTATAATTTAGGCTAAAATTGTCAAACTGTGACCTGAGTTGGAGATTTTTTCAAGTTCAACTACTTTAGCCTGAAGTTTACCATTTAGATTAGAATTCTCTACAATTCAGAAATGAATGAAAACCCTTAAATGCATGCAACAGCGTTTACTATATCAATTGCATTAACCAAATTTTAAAAATTACTGATTCCTAATCTATCAAAATACATCATTCCCTAAATCTATATTAAAATAAATTGAAATAACTTGTTTAGATCATCTGTGAAACATTGAGATGTGTAGATATACCATTTAATGCCTGTTAATCATAGTTTGTCAATGGGCTGGTTTGCAAGTGGCTCAGAGTAAGATGACACTGAAATGCTGTCACTGCAAGACAAACACACTCAAAGTAAAAAAAACTCAACAATCATTTCACCCTTCAAGTGCCAAAGTCGCACACTCCACATTTTTCGGGTACTTGATGTGCTGCCAGTATAAAACATGCAGGTCAACAACATGTGCATTTAAAATCAAGGCCTGTTTTAATATTCCTACCTAAAGTAACTTGGCCCAGCGATACAATGATCTGACTGCAGTGCAAGATAATGGAGCATATCAGACTCTGTGTTCCCCTTCAAATGCTGTTGGACTACAATTCCCATAAACCTCTGCCAGCCTATTGGGAATTGTATTTCAAAATCACCTGACGAAGCCACAGTTCGGCTGCCATGTTATCAAACTGAGTGAAGGCCAAACTTGCTACTGTCAGTGGGCCTCTATTTACGAACACAACAGGCCAAATATTGTTTTGCAACCACTTCCCAACATGTTACCCAATTGCCCCTACCTTTTAGTTGATCTGCAGCCACTATTTGTCCGACACGTTCGGCCACCTGACTGTCCTCCATTAAGTAACGATCATCCAGGTACCTGGCAGTTTTTTCCGAAATATGGACTTTTCCTGCAACACCCAGTTGTTCCATAAGATTGGCCAGGTTGACATCATTTGACCAAACGTCGAACTTGAATCTCCTCATTCCCAGTATCCCACAGAGGACCGTGCCAGTGTGAACCCCAACACGCATGTTGACCATTTCCTTCTTCTCCTGACAAAATTGTTCAATGGCCTCGATCATGCCAAGACCCATCTCAATGCAGCAATAAGCATGATCTGCCCGCGGCTCTGGGCATCCTGCCACGCAGTAGTAGCAATCACCCAATGTACTGATCTTTTCACACCTTGTTTCTTCGCATAGACGGTCAAATCGGCCAAAAAGGTCATTGAGTAGCCCTACTAAAGCATGAGCAGATTTGTTGGCACTCATTTTAGTGAATCCTACAATGTCGGCAAACAGGATGCTCACCTGCTCAATCCGCTGCATCTTGAAAGGCCTGAAAATTATAGGTGTCTTCTGAATAGAGGACTTCTTTTTGCGGCTTTTGGGACTGGAGGTTGTGTGGCGCTTGACAGAGTTCTCACTCTCATCATCGCCCTGCTTCATTAAGTCATCTGCGATGATCCGTGGCATGACTGAGTGGATCATCCTCTCTTTGAGTGCTTTCTCGACCTCAAGGTCCTTTCCATGCATAATGGACTGACCAACCTTTAAGAAGGTGCTGCGTGATCGGACCTCAGACATTATGAAGAGGTGGACCCCAATAGCATGGATGCAAACATGGAGTAGAGCCTTGCTCAACAGCTCCCAGTGAGCCATCCTGCCCACCAAAGGTGCAAAGCAACCCTCATCCCTAAAGTGGTATCCGAATGTCTCAAAGAGGATAGAGTATGTCACCCCAAGACAGGCACTGAGGTATAGGGGTAAGTGCATGACTGTGTAGAGCAGAAGTAGGACTTCCACACATATAGAAAAGCTGCCCACCTGAGACAGGCACGAGGTGGAGTTGTGCGTTGGGACCGAGGTGTCATTGGAGATTTCATCAAAGCCGACATCATGAGTAAGCACCTGAAATTGAGAAGCCAAAGTCAAGGCAAAGACCAGCAGTGTAACGAGCAGTGAGACTGCGGTGCAATGACGGGCATATGGTTTGGTGAAGGTGAAAAAAAAGAATCCTAGGCACACCGTAAGGAAGCACAAAGTGGGAACTAGGTGGCCGACCAGCTGGGATTTCATGTGGACACCAAAATAGATACTCCAAAGCAGACCCGACACTGAGAGGTACAGTAGGGCATAGCGGAACCTTCGCTGCGTTTGTGGAAAGCACCGCTCTACGCAGGCCTCCTCTAAATTATTAGAGTCAAATTTAGGGTTCCACCAGTTCGACGTGGACCTCTCAAAAAGCTGTGGAAGCTTCTTCTGCCTTCTTACTCCACCAGATCCTCCACTCTTCTTGACCCCAGACTCCCCCGAGCTACAGCTGGATGATATACTGTACTTGCAACGTCTGGACGACCCTTGGTGGTGCTGCCTATTAATTCTTACAGTTACGCTGCTGCAGTCACCACTTCCATCACACCTCACCTCCGTATGATGCAGCAGCTGCTGGTTTGCTGGAGAAGCCATGTTGTCGATATGGAGTTTGCCTGGGACTTTCCCCCCCCCCTCCTCTCTCTCTCTTAGCAATCCCCCCTCTAGCTGTCTAACCTTCAGTTCCAGAGAAATAGCAGGATTCTGACAGCTTCCAGCCTGCCCAAAGCAGCCGTCACTTGTACCTCCATGCAATGTCCCCAGTACTGTCTCTCAGCCCTGGCATTTTATTACAGTAAAAGAGCTTTATTACAGTATAGAGTACGGCTCGCCGCAAACTCAGCCACAACATAACAGTGCAAGGAAAAGACATATATATACCAATATATATGCATATATACAAATTAAAATTTATGTAGGAAGCCTATGGCATGTGCTTCTGATCATCTCCCCTCCTCCTTCATGCTGTAAATATTTAGGATCTGCTCTTTAGCATAAGCCCTCTGGGAGAAATAATATAGATATATATATATTCCATTCAGTCGGGGGACCTCCATCTTTCCTGGGGGAAATGGTCGAACATTCCTGGAACAGCAAGATAAAGTAACTGCAGGAGAACAAACACTCACAGTCTCTGTCTTCAACCGGTTGGTGTAGACTGTCCCTTTCTTCTTTTGGGGTAAATGAAAGGCAAGAATCTTTTTTTTTCCCAGAATCCCTTTGTGTATGTTACCTTTTGCTGAGGGATTTTGTTTTGTAAATGGGGGGGGGGGGGGGGGGGGGGGAGAGGTTGGTTAGACCAGATGTCTGATACTTTGTATCCTTTTTTTATCTCGTTGTGTTCCAGGGTGTCAAGGTGATGCCTCCTCTGTGGTTAAGGGTACGCCGATGGGGATTTTAGAATTCTTCTTCTTTTAACAGCCATGAGGGATCGTTCTCCAGCAATCAGACAGGCCTCTCTCTATTTCTCTCTTTTCCCCCTCGCTCGCTCTCTCTCTCTCTCTCTCTCTATCTGGCTGCTTTCCTATGTTGGGCTGAGCAGGGAGGCAGGCAGGGAGGAGCTGGAATTGGAGGGGGAAGGCATAGAGGGAAGGGAGGGGGGAGAGAGAGAGAGATGAGAGAAAAGGGGAGAGAAGAGGAGGGAGAAAAGAACCAGTGGTTGGTGTTGTTGTTTTTGGGGGGTTTAACCCCTTAAGGACACATGGCATGTGTGACATGTCATGATTCCCTTTTATTCCAGAAGTTTGGTCCTTAAGGGGTTAAAAGAACACATGATACAACTGTCTAGTGGCCTGATGACTCTAACGGAGGACCGTACCGCAATTTCTTTGTGTTTATTTATTACTGCCATTTATAAAGCACCAACATATTTCGCAGCGCTGTACAATTGGGAAAAAAAGACAGTACAAAATAAAGAGAGTACGATATAAACAGACCGATACAAAAGGTAAAGAGAGTAAAGAAAGGGGATTCGTTTTAGTAGGGATCCAATAGTCCCTATTTGGACCACAACCCCTATCACCCTCCACCAATGATATACGCTAAAGAAAAATGTCAAGGAAAAGTAACAGAGCACCTTGTGACTAAATGGACAAGTTCTGTGTGTTATAATAGAATGTCTGTGGATGAAATCTTGCATGTATCTAATGTTTAACGTTTAAATAAAAATAATAAATGTGTAGATATCATTTTAAATGTTTGTTTTACACAGCTATATGCTTTTGATAATTTTGACATTTTATATATATATATATATATATATATATATATTTTATAAGTGCCTAGTTGCATTTTAATTGTAAATATTTTTTAGCTGCGTATTTCAGCAGGCATAATATAAAGTGGTCACTATTTGGCTGGCAGATGGTAATAGATGTTGTAATTCAGCTATAGTTAGGATGTTTGGATTCTGACATCCCATGTTCTGCTGTCAAAGTCTTTTTTTTTCTCTCTGCGTCAACGGGTTGTGTAGGCTGAAGGTTTCCCAAACCTGAAAAACAGAAGGAATATTTAATATCGTCCATTTTTACCCCATGGGGTAACAGAGATGTTAGCAACTCGGAATCCCAATTGCTTCTTATTTAATTACCAATGCCCAGACTATTAGGATCATTCCTTAAATTGTGGGCAGCGTTACATTTGCAACTGACTTCCAAGAACAAAGTAGCTTATTCACAGATTCCATTTATCCTTTTGTTGTGACCTCTGTTTTTGCTCTAAATTCTGTTCTAGAAGTTTCATAGAAATTCTTCCCCATATCTCGGTGGATTTCATTAGCTGGTAACGTTGGTAACACCTGTTTCACTAGCTGTTAGTATCCAAAAATAATTTCAGGGACAGTTTGCCATGGTGAGGTGACATTGCTCAATGTTACTCTGTCGGGGGGGTGTATTCACTGGACTGTGAAATGAGGAGGAATTGCACATTGTAGACCACAAAAATCAAACCGGAAACATAGATGAGTTGGAATATTTCTCTAGTTGAATTATTTTAGCCTAAAATGTACAATCCCGTGGGGGATTACAGTTCAGTAAATAATCCAGTATATATGTATCTCTATGAAAGTGGGGACCACACAGGGAGGCGTTCTCTTGTGCAGGGGTACCCAAAAGGTAGATCCCCAGATGTTTTTAAACTACAGATTCCATGATTCTTTGCCATTCTAAAGCATTCTAAAGGCATGCAAAGCATCACCGGAGTTGTAGTTCTGCAACATCTGGGGATCTACAAGTGTGAATTGCAAAAATATGACACGAAATCTCAGAATGAAAACATGTGTTATGATCATGGTGCCAGGGATAAATGCTAAATAAAACTATGATACATGCCAGGACAGGGAGAGGGTTTGTCTCCAACCGATCCCCATATAAACACAGATCCCCACCCCCACCAGAGGCTTTAATTCTAGTATGCTCTCGTAAATAAAATTAGTGAATGAATAGAGGTCAGTTGGTCACTCATTGATTTATTTGTCTAACAGATTTTTTTTTTTTTTTAAATAAAAGTCCCATTACTGACACAATCAGTGTACTGATTTGTTTGTCTCATCCACTATCTGACCCTGTCCTCATTCATTATACAGATATCTCGATGTCTGAACCTGTCCTGATTCATTATATGGATATCTCGATGTCTGAGCCTGTCCTGATTCATTATATAGATATCTCTATATCTGAGCCTGTCCTGATTCGTTATATAGATATCTCGATGTCTGATCCTGACCTCATTCATTATATAGATATCTCTATGTTTGAGCCTGTCCTGATTTATTAAATAGATATCTCGATGTGTGGGCCTGTCCTGATTTATTATAAAGATACCTCGAGAGGTCTGAGCCTGTCCTGATTAATTATAGAGATATCTCGATGTCTGAGCCTGTCCTGATTCATTATATAGATATCGCGATATCTAAGCCTGTCCTGATTCATTAAATAGATATCTAAATGTCTCAGCATGTCCTGATACATTATATAGATGCCTTGATATGTATGAGCCTGTCCTGATTCATTATAGAGATATCTCGATGTCTGAGCCTGTCCTGATTCAGTATATACATAAATCGATGTCTCAACCTGTTCTGATTCATTTTATAGATAACTATATCTGAGTCTTTGTATAAATACCTAAATGTCTGAACCTGTAAAGATTAATCTTATAGTTACCTCAATGCCTCAACATGTCTTGAGTTATTGTATAGATACCACAAAGCGTAATCCTGTTCTGGTTCATTAGAGATTGTTAAAGGAACACTATAGCGTTAAGAATACAAATATGTATTTCTACCGCTATAGAACCCTAGTCACCATTTAGATGACTAGGACCCCGCTATGCGGAGAATAATGGGTTAATTAACCATTTATTTGCTTACCTTAATCCAGCGCTGGGCTCCCTTGGCACTGGTGACCTCTCCTCCTCCATCGACGTCAGAGTGGAGCCGAAAGCACATGTGTGGCCAGAGGTGCGCGCGCATTCAAACCCGCCCATTGGAAAGCATTACTCCTTTGCTTTCCTATGGGGATCTTTTTTGACGCTGGAGGTCCATGAAGAAGTCCAGCGTCAAATAAGTGCGATTTACTCAGTGTAAATCGCGGAAGTGGCCTCTAGTGGCTGGATTAACCCTGCCGTTTAAACATAGCAGTTTCTCTGAAACAGTTTTTAGCTGTTTTTAGCTGCAGGGTTAAAACTAAAGGGACCTGGCACCCAGACCACTTCATTGAGCTGAAGTGGTCTGGGTGCCTATAGTGGTCCTTTAATGTCTGCGCCTATGCTGATTAATAGTATAGATATCTCAATTTCTGATCCTGCCCTGATTCGTTGTATAAAGTTTGTTAATGTTTGAGCCTGCTCTGATTAATTATATAGATACCTTAATGTCTAATCCTGTCTTGATTCTTTGGATATAGTTTTGTTAACACATCACAGACTTCCCAATGCAGCTCAACGAGTACCCCCCACCCCCCTTAAAAGTGCTGCCTGGGTCCCATGGACGCGCTCAGAGCTCTAATGGCCCAGCTCGCTGCACGCAGCCTCTCCTGTATTATTGTACGGACACCCTCAATTGCTGAGTCTCTCCTGGTCCATTATAAACACAAAAAATATATAGAAAATAAACATATTAATTTATGGCCCATAAACCAAAATTCAGATGCTTTCCGAAAAAGTATGCTTCTTAAAGAATTGTAGGTAACAATATTTACAAGAAGATGGCAATGTATAGATATAGCATGAGTCACAATAAAAGTAAAGTTTTAGTGAGTCATTTGTTCTATATCCATATCTTTCTCTTTACATTTACACTTTTTATATATATATATTATTGTCTGTCTACGCCTATCCTGATTCATTCTATAGTTAGTTTTATGGTGTGAGAATTCCTAATTTGGCAGATAAATAGAAGCAGCACTGTTCCCGCATGTCCTGATTTCTTACAATATCCATCCTGCTCCAGTCTGTCCTGAGTAAAGGAACACTCCAATGGAAATATATATATTATATTATTATTGTTAATATTATTTTAACAATTTACTAAATATACCCCTAATGAATACACATATTTCATTATCCATTTTTTCATTGGGGAAATATCTAAAAATAGCTTGCAAAAGCTGTAGATCTCTTGTCTGCAGCCTTTGCAAGCCCTCCCCCTCTAACCCCGCCCAGACTTTCTGTGTCTGTCCAATCACAGACTTCCCAATGCAGCTCAATGTATTTGCAAGGCAGGTACTCTGGGCAATTGCTGTGTCATGAGTTTTGTTCCACTGAACTAAACAAACCTGGAAGTAAAAGGACCGGTTGTCTGGCATCCAAGGAGGTGTAATAAGGTTAATTTTCTATTAAAACCTGCACATTTTGTAAAATGAAAAACCCATCCTGGACAAACCTGTCCAGATCAGTTACAAATCTGGGTGTGTAAACCTGTCCTGATTTGTTAAACAAATACCTACACTGTGAATGCTGGTCCTGATTATTAAATATCCCACACTCTTTGTGCACATCCAGACTTCTTGAATAATATATTCAGCTCAATGAAGTGGTCTGGGTGCCAGGTCCATCTAGGGTTAACCCTGCAGCTGTAAACATAGCAGTTTCAGAGAAACTGCTATGTTTACCTATGGGTTAATCCAGCCTCTAGTGGCTGTCTCATTGACAGCCGCTAGAGGTGCTTCCGCGCTTCTCTCTGTGAAAATCACAGTGAGAAGACGCTGGACATCCATAGGAAAGCATTGAGAAATGCTTCCCTATGGACTGATTGAATGCGCGAGCGGCTCTTGCTGCGCATGCGCATTCAAAGCTGACGTCTGCAGGAGGAGGAGAGGAAAGGTAAGAGTTTAACCCCTTCCTCCCCCTTCAGCTCGGCAAGAGTGGGACCCAGAGGGTGGGAGGTACCTAAAAAACCCTTAGTGCCAGGAAAACAAGTTTGTTTTCCTGGCATTATAGTGGTCCTTTAAGACCAGACTAGCTGAACTAACAGTCTTGTTGCATTTGTCCAGTACAGCCATTTTAAACTTAACTTTGAAATTCATTTTTAATTCGCAAAACCTTTTACAAATAAATATGTCAGGTATCGCACATTGACAAGAAATGTGTGGCCATGGAGGGGTTAATGAAAACGTAAATTCCTTAAAAGGCCATATGCCAGATATCATAAAGCTAGCCTTAGCACCCAGGCCCTTTTAAACTACATTTCCCATAATGCTCAGAGTTATGATTTAGCAGGATTTTCATTCCAGGCATCAGTTCATGTCATTGTCCCCATAGCTAGCCTGCCAGCTCTCTGCAATTCCTGGCAGGAATATATATCTGACATGGACACTAGGCAAACACTGCTCTCTGGTGGAAAAACTGGTAAACTGCAACGTGGCCTCTACAGGTCTTGCACCAGACCAGGGTTGTTTTATAACCAAACTATTAAAGGGACAGGCTATATTAACCTGTAGTGGTTCTGGTGTCTATAGCCTGTCCCTGCTGACTTTTCATTGTAAACGCTGCCTTTTCTCGTATATATAATAAAGATTGAAACGGATTGTACACATTTGATCTATCTTTACAATTCAGTATTCTTGCAATAGCTGGCTCCATCTGTGACCCTTCTTACCCTCTCCTTCAGTATTTCCAAAATGAAACTGTGAGTAACATTTATGATGCTCTGCGTGCGCTCCTATTGTGCTGCGCTATGTCATCTGTTGGTGATATATATATATATATATACACACACACAAGTAACACGTCGTAAACGGTGACTGTGGGATCTTTAATTGGTTAGAAACTCTGCTTAGTTTTTAATGGTTACAGTTGCATTACATTGCAGTCAGGATATAGAATTTATTCATCCATCTACACATGGCGCTCAGTGTAATAGTAAGCACTCGATGTTAGTGTTTAGCGCTCAGTGTAATAGTAAACACTCGATGTTAGTGTTTAGCGTTCAGTGTAATAGTAAGCACTCCATGTTAGTGTTTAGAACTCAGTGTAATGGTAAGCACTCTGTGTTAGTGTTTAGAGCTCCGTGTAATGGTAAGCACTCTATGTTAGTGTTTAGAGCTCAGTGTAATGGTAAGCACTCTATGTTAGTGTTTAGAGCTCAGTGTAATGGTAAGCACTCTGTGTTAGTGTTTAGAGCTCCGTGTAATGGTAAGCACTCTGTGTTAGTGTTTAGAGCTCCGTGTAATGGTAAGCACTCTGTGTTAGTGTTTAGAGCTCAGTGTAATGGTAAGCACTCTGTGTTAGTGTTTAGAGCTCAGTGTAATGGTAAGCACTCTGTGTTAGTGTTTAGAGCTCCGTGTAATGGTAAGCACTCTGTGTTAGTGTTTAGAGCTCAGTGTAATGGTAAGCACTCCATGTTAGTGTTTAGAGCTCCGTGTAATGGTAAGCACTCTGTGTTAGTGTTTAGAGCTCCGTGTAATGGTAAGCACTCTGTGTTAGTGTTTAGAGCTCAGTGTAATGGTAAGCACTCTGTGTTAGTGTTTAGAGCTCAGTGTAGAGGTAAGCACTCTGTGTTAGTGTTTAGAGCTCAGTGTAATGGTAAGCACTCCATGTTAGTGTTTAGCGCTCAGTGTAATGGTAAGCACTCTATGTTAGTGTTTAGAGCTCAGTGTAATGGTAAGCACTCCATGTTAGTGTTTAGCGCTCAGTGTAATGGTAAGCACTCTATGTTAGTGTTTAGAGCTCAGTGTAATGGTAAGCACTCTATGTTAGTGTTTAGCGCTCAGTGTAATAGTAAGCACTCCATGTTAGTGTTTAGCGTTCAGTGTAATGGTAAGCACTCTATGTTGGTATTTAGCGTTCAGTGTAATAGTAAGCACTCTATGTTAGTTTTTAGAGCTCAGTGTAATGGTAAGCACTCTGTGTTAGTTTTTAGAGCTTAGTGTAATGGTAAGCACTCTATGTTAGTGTTTAGCGTTCAGTGTAATAGTAAGCACTCCATGTTAGTGTTTAGCGCTCAGTGTAATGGTAAGCACTCCATGTTAGTGTTTAGCGCTCAGTGTAATGGTAAGCACTCTATGTTAGTGTTTAGCGCTCAGTGTAATGGTAAGCACTCCATGTTAGTGTTTAGCGCTCAGTGTAATGGTAAGCACTCCATGTTAGTATTTAGCGTTCAGTGTAATAGTAAGCACTCCATGTTAGTGTTTAGCGCCCAGTGTAATGGTAAGCACTCTATGTTAGTATTTAGCGTTCAGTGTAATAGTAAGCACTCCATGTTAGTGTTTAGCGCTCAGTGTAATGGTAAGCACTCTATGTTAGTATTTAGCGTTCAGTGTAATAGTAAGCACTCCATGTTAGTGTTTAGCGCTCAGTGTAATAGTAAGCACTCCATGTTAGTGTTTAGAGCTCAGTGTAATGGTAAGCACTCTGTGTTAGTGTTTAGAGCTCAGTGTAATGGTAAGCACGCTGTGTTAGTGTTTAGAGCTCAGTGTAATGGTAAGCACTCCATGTTAGTGTTTAGCGCTCAGTGTAATGGTAAGCACTCTATGTTAGTGTTTAGAGCTCAGTGTAATGGTAAGCACTCCATGTTAGTGTTTAGCGCTCAGTGTAATGGTAAGCACTCTATGTTAGTGTTTAGAGCTCAGTGTAATGGTAAGCACTCTATGTTAGTGTTTAGCGCTCAGTGTAATAGTAAGCACTCCATGTTAGTGTTTAGCGTTCAGTGTAATGGTAAGCACTCTATGTTGGTATTTAGCGTTCAGTGTAATAGTAAGCACTCTATGTTAGTTTTTAGAGCTCAGTGTAATGGTAAGCACTCTGTGTTAGTTTTTAGAGCTTAGTGTAATGGTAAGCACTCTATGTTAGTGTTTAGCGTTCAGTGTAATAGTAAGCACTCCATGTTAGTGTTTAGCGCTCAGTGTAATGGTAAGCACTCCATGTTAGTGTTTAGCGCTCAGTGTAATGGTAAGCACTCTATGTTAGTGTTTAGCGCTCAGTGTAATGGTAAGCACTCCATGTTAGTGTTTAGCGCTCAGTGTAATGGTAAGCACTCCATGTTAGTATTTAGCGTTCAGTGTAATAGTAAGCACTCCATGTTAGTGTTTAGCGCCCAGTGTAATGGTAAGCACTCTATGTTAGTATTTAGCGTTCACTGTAATAGTAAGCACTCCATGTTAGTGTTTAGCGCTCAGTGTAATAGTAAGCACTCCATGTTAGTGTTTAGCGCTCAGTGTAATGGTAAGCACTCTATGTTAGTATTTAGCGTTCAGTGTAATAGTAAGCACTCCATGTTAGTGTTTAGAACTCAGTGTAATGGTAAGCACTCTGTGTTAGTGTTTAGAGCTCCGTGTAATGGTAAGCACTCTATGTTAGTGTTTAGAGCTCAGTGTAATGGTAAGCACTCTATGTTAGTGTTTAGAGCTCAGTGTAATGGTAAGCACTCTGTGTTAGTGTTTAGAGCTCCGTGTAATGGTAAGCACTCTGTGTTAGTGTTTAGAGCTCAGTGTAATGGTAAGCACTCTATGTTAGTGTTTAGAGCTCAGTGTAATGGTAAGCACTCTGTGTTAGTGTTTAGAGCTCAGTGTAATGGTAAGCACTCTGTGTTAGTGTTTAGAGCTCCGTGTAATGGTAAGCACTCTGTGTTAGTGTTTAGAGCTCAGTGTAATGGTAAGCACTCCATGTTAGTGTTTAGAGCTCTGTGTAATGGTAAGCACTCTGTGTTAGTGTTTAGAGCTCAGTGTAATGGTAAGCACTCTGTGTTAGTGTTTAGAGCTCAGTGTAATGGTAAGCACTCTGTGTTAGTGTTTAGAGCTCAGTGTAATGGTAAGCACTCCATGTTAGTGTTTAGCGCTCAGTGTAATGGTAAGCACTCTATGTTAGTGTTTAGAGCTCAGTGTAATGGTAAGCACTCCATGTTAGTGTTTAGCGCTCAGTGTAATGGTAAGCACTCTATGTTAGTGTTTAGAGCTCAGTGTAATGGTAAGCACTCTATGTTAGTGTTTAGCGCTCAGTGTAATAGTAAGCACTCCATGTTAGTGTTTAGCGTTCAGTGTAATGGTAAGCACTCTATGTTGGTATTTAGCGTTCAGTGTAATAGTAAGCACTCTATGTTAGTTTTTAGAGCTCAGTGTAATGGTAAGCACTCTGTGTTAGTTTTTAGAGCTTAGTGTAATGGTAAGCACTCTATGTTAGTGTTTAGCGTTCAGTGTAATAGTAAGCACTCCATGTTAGTGTTTAGCG
This sequence comes from Pelobates fuscus, assembly GCF_036172605.1. NCBI lineage: Eukaryota > Metazoa > Chordata > Amphibia > Anura > Pelobatidae > Pelobates > Pelobates fuscus. Next base: position 160,807,939 of record NC_086324.1, read on the forward strand.
CTCAGTGTAATGGTAAGCACTCCATGTTAGTGTTTAGCGCTCAGTGTAATGGTAAGCACTCTATGTTAGTGTTTAGCGCTCAGTGTAACGGTAAGCACTCCATGTTAGTGTTTAGCGCTCAGTGTAATGGTAAGCACTCCATGTTAGTATTTAGCGTTCAGTGTAATAGTAAGCACTCCATGTTAGTGTTTAGCGCCCAGTGTAATGGTAAGCACTCTATGTTAGTATTTAGCGTTCAGTGTAATAGTAAGCACTCCATGTTAGTGTTTAGCGCTCAGTGTAATGGTAAGCACTCTATGTTAGTATTTAGCGTTCAGTGTAATAGTAAGCACTCCATGTTAGTGTTTAGCGCTCAGTGTAATAGTAAGCACTCCATGTTAGTGTTTAGAGCTCAGTGTAATGGTAAGCACTCTGTGTTAGTGTTTAGAGCTCAGTGTAATGGTAAGCACTCTGTGTTAGTGTTTAGAGCTCAGTGTAATGGTAAGCACTCCATGTTAGTGTTTAGCGCTCAGTGTAATGGTAAGCACTCTATGTTAGTGTTTAGAGCTCAGTGTAATGGTAAGCACTCTATGTTAGTGTTTAGCGCTCAGTGTCATAGTAAGCACTCCATGTTAGTGATTAGCGTTCAGTGTAATGGTAAGCACTCCATGTTAGTATTTAGCGTTCAGTGCAATAGTAAGTACTCCATGTTAGTGTTTAGAGCCCAATGTAATAGTAAGCACTCCATGTTAGTGTTTAGCGTTCAGTGTAATGGTAAGCACTCCATGCCCATGTTTAGAGCTCAGTGTAATAGTAAGCACTCTATGTTAGTGTTTAGCGCTCAGTGTAATGATAAGCACTCCATGTTAGTGTTTAGCGCTCAGTGTAATGGTAAGCACTCTATGTTAGTGTTTAGAGCTCAGTGTAATGGTAAGCACTCTATGTTAGTGTTTAGCGCTCAGTGTAATAGTAAGCACTCCATGTTAGTGTTTAGCGCTCAGTGTAATGGTAAGCACTCCATGTTAGTGTTTAGCGCTCAGTGTAATGGTAAGCACTCCATGTTAGTGTTTAGCGTTCAGTGTAATAGTAAGCACTCCATGTTAGTGTTTAGAACTCAGTGTAATGGTAAGCACTCTGTGTTAGTGTTTAGAGCTCCGTGTAAGGGTAAGCACTCAATGTTAGGGTTTAGAGCTCAGTGTAATGGTAAGCACTCTATGTTAGTGTTTAGAGCTCAGTGTAATGGTAAGCACTCTGTGTTAGTGTTTAGAGCTCCGTGTAATGGTAAGCACTCTGTGTTAGTGTTTAGAGCTCAGTGTAATGGTAAGTACTCTATGTTAGTGTTTAGAGCTCAGTGTAATGGTAAGCACTCTGTGTTAGTGTTTAGCGCTCAGTATAATGGTAAGCACTCTGTGTTAGTGTTTAGAGCTCAGTGTAATGGTAAGCACTCTGTGTTAGTGTTTAGAGCTCAGTGTAATGGTAAGCACTCTATGTTAGTATTTAGCGTTCAGTGTAATAGTAAGCACTCCATGTTAGTGTTTAGCGCTCAGTGTAATAGTAAGCACTCCATGTTAGTGTTTAGAGCTCAGTGTAATGGTAAGCACTCTGTGTTAGTGTTTAGAGCTCAGTGTAATGGTAAGCACTCTGTGTTAGTGTTTAGAGCTCAGTGTAATGGTAAGCACTCCATGTTAGTGTTTAGCGCTCAGTGTAATGGTAAGCACTCTATGTTAGTGTTTAGAGCTCAGTGTAATGGTAAGCACTCTATGTTAGTGTTTAGCGCTCAGTGTAATAGTAAGCACTCCATGTTAGTGATTAGCGTTCAGTGTAATGGTAAGCACTCTATGTTGGTATTTAGCGTTCAGTGTAATAGTAAGCACTCTATGTTAGTTTTTAGAGCTCAGTGTAATGGTAAGCACTCTGTGTTAGTTTTTAGAGCTTAGTGTAATGGTAAGCACTCTATGTTAGTGTTTAGCGTTCAGTGTAATAGTAAGCACTCCATGTTAGTGTTTAGCGCTCAGTGTAATGGTAAGCACTCCATGTTAGTGTTTAGCGCTCAGTGTAATGGTAAGCACTCCATGTTAGTGTTTAGCGCTCAGTGTAATGGTAAGCACTCCATGTTAGTGTTTAGCGCTCAGTGTAATGGTAAGCACTCCATGTTAGTATTTAGCGTTCAGTGTAATAGTAAGCACTCCATGTTAGTGTTTAGCGCTCAGTGTAATAGTAAGCACTCCATGTTAGTGTTTAGCGCTCAGTGTAATGGTAAGCACTCTATGTTAGTATTTAGCGTTCAGTGTAATAGTAAGCACTCCATGTTAGTGTTTAGCGCTCAGTGTAATGGTAAGCACTCTATGTTAGTATTTAGCGTTCAGTGTAATAGTAAGCACTCCATGTTAGTGTTTAGCGCTCAGTGTAATAGTAAGCACTCCATGTTAGTGTTTAGCGCTCAGTGTAATGGTAAGCACTCTATGTTAGTATTTAGCGTTCAGTGCAATAGTAAGTACTCCATGTTAGTGTTTAGAGCCCAATGTAATAGTAAGCACTCCATGTTAGTGTTTAGCGTTCAGTGTAATGGTAAGCACTCCATGCCCATGTTTAGAGCTCAGTGTAATAGTAAGCACTCTATGTTAGTGTTTAGCGCTCAGTGTAATGATAAGCACTCCATGTTAGTGTTTAGCGCTCAGTGTAATGGTAAGCACTCTATGTTAGTGTTTAGAGCTCAGTGTAATGGTAAGCACTCTATGTTAGTGTTTAGCGCTCAGTGTAATAGTAAGCACTCCATGTTAGTGTTTAGCGCTCAGTGTAATGGTAAGCACTCCATGTTAGTGTTTAGCGCTCAGTGTAATGGTAAGCACTCCATGTTAGTGTTTAGCGTTCAGTGTAATAGTAAGCACTCCATGTTAGTGTTTAGAACTCAGTGTAATGGTAAGCACTCTGTGTTAGTGTTTAGAGCTCCGTGTAAGGGTAAGCACTCAATGTTAGGGTTTAGAGCTCAGTGTAATGGTAAGCACTCTATGTTAGTGTTTAGAGCTCAGTGTAATGGTAAGCACTCTGTGTTAGTGTTTAGAGCTCCGTGTAATGGTAAGCACTCTGTGTTAGTGTTTAGAGCTCAGTGTAATGGTAAGTACTCTATGTTAGTGTTTAGAGCTCAGTGTAATGGTAAGCACTCTGTGTTAGTGTTTAGCGCTCAGTATAATGGTAAGCACTCTGTGTTAGTGTTTAGAGCTCAGTGTAATGGTAAGCACTCTGTGTTAGTGTTTAGAGCTCCGTGTAATGGTAAGCACTCTGTGTTAGTGTTTAGAGCTCAGTGTAATGGTAAGCACTCCATGTTAGTGTTTAGAGCTCCGTGTAATGGTAAGCACTCTGTGTTAGTGTTTAGAGCTCAGTGTAATGGTAAGCACTCTGTGTTAGTGTTTAGAGCTCAGTGTAATGGTAAGCACTCTGTGTTAGTGTTTAGAGCTCAGTGTAATGGTAAGCACTCTATGTTAGTGTTTAGAGCTCAGTGTAATGGTAAGCACTCTATGTTAGTGTTTAGCGCTCAGTGTAATAGTAAGCACTCCATGTTTAGCGTTCAGTGTAATGGTAAGCACTCTATGTTGGTATTTAGAGCTCAGTGTAATGGTAAGCACTCTGTGTTAGTTTTTAGAGCTTAGTGTAATGGTAAGCACTCTATGTTAGTGTTTAGCGTTCAGTGTAATAGTAAGCACTCCATGTTAGTGTTTAGCGCTCAGTGTAATGGTAAGCACTCCATGTTAGTGTTTAGCGCTCAGTGTAATGGTAAGCACTCTATGTTAGTGTTTAGCGCTCAGTGTAATGGTAAGCACTCCATGTTAGTGTTTAGCGCTCAGTGTAATGGCAAGCACTCCATGTTAGTAGTTAGCGTTCAGTGTAATAGTAAGCACTCCATGTTAGTGTTTAGCGCCCAGTGTAATGGTAAGCACTCTATGTTAGTATTTAGCGTTCAGTGTAATAGTAAGCACTCCATGTTAGTGTTTAGCGCTCAGTGTAATGGTAAGCACTCTATGTTAGTATTTAGCGTTCAGTGTAATAGTAAGCACTCCATGTTAGTGTTTAGCGCTCAGTGTAATAGTAAGCACTCCATGTTAGTGTTTAGCGCTCAGTGTAATGGTAAGCACTCTATGTTAGTATTTAGCGTTCAGAGTAATAGTAAGCACTCCATGTTAGTGTTTAGCGCTCAGTGTAATGGTAAGCACTCTATGTTAGTATTTAGCGTTCAGTGTAATAGTAAGCACTCCATGTTAGTGTTTAGCGCTCAGTGTAATAGTAAGCACTCCATGTTAGTGTTTAGCGCTCAGTGTAATGGTAAGCACTCTATGTTAGTATTTAGCGTTCAGTGCAATAGTAAGTACTCCATGTTAGTGTTTAGAGCCCAATGTAATGGTAAGCACTCCATGTTAGTGTTTAGCGCTCAGTGTAATGGTAAGCACTCCATGCCCATGTTTAGAGCTCAGTGTAATAGTAAGCACTCTATGTTAGTGTTTAGCGCTCAGTGTAATGGTAAGCACTCCATGTTAGTGTTTAGCGCTCAGTGTAATGGTAAGCTCTCTATGTTAGTGTTTAGAGCTCAGTGTAATGGTACGCACTCTATGTTAGTGTTTAGAGCTCAGTGTAATGGTAAGCACTCTATGTTAGTGTTTAGAGCTCAGTGTAATGGTAAGCACTCTATGTTAGTGTTTAGCGTTCAGTGTAATAGTAAGCACTCCATGTTAGTGTTTAGCGCTCAGTGTAATGGTAAGCACTCCATGTTAGTGTTTAGCGCTCAGTGTAATGGTAAGCACTCCATGTTAGTGTTTAGCGCTCAGTGTAATGGTAAGCACTCTATGTTAGTGTTTAGCGCTCAGTGTAATGGTAAGCACTCCATGTTAGTGTTTAGCGCTCAGTGTATTGGTAAGCACTCTATGTTAGTATTTAGCGTTCAGTGTAATAGTAAGCACTCCATGTTAGTGTTTAGCGCTCAGTGTAATGGTAAGCACTCTATGTTAGTATTTAGCGTTCAGTGTAATAGTAAGCACTCCATGTTAGTGTTTAGCGCTCAGTGTAATAGTAAGCACTCCATGTTAGTGTTTAGCGCTCAGTGTAATGGTAAGCACTCTATGTTAGTATTTAGCGTTCAGTGTAATAGTAAGCACTCCATGTTAGTGTTTAGCGCTCAGTGTAATGGTAAGCACTCTATGTTAGTGTTTAGCGTTCAGTGTAATGGTAAGCACTCTATGTTGGTATTTAGCGTTCAGTGTAATAGTAAGCACTCTATGTTAGTTTTTAGAGCTCAGTGTAATGGTAAGCACTCTGTGTTAGTTTTTAGAGCTTAGTGTAATGGTAAGCACTCTATGTTAGTGTTTAGCGTTCAGTGTAATAGTAAGCACTCCATGTTAGTGTTTAGCGCTCAGTGTAATGGTAAGCACTCCATGTTAGTGTTTAGCGCTCAGTGTAATGGTAAGCACTCTATGTTAGTGTTTAGCGCTCAGTGTAATGGTAAGCACTCCATGTTAGTGTTTAGCGCTCAGTGTAATGGTAAGCACTCCATGTTAGTATTTAGCGTTCAGTGTAATAGTAAGCACTCCATGTTAGTGTTTAGCGCCCAGTGTAATGGTAAGCACTCTATGTTAGTATTTAGCGTTCAGTGTAATAGTAAGCACTCCATGTTAGTGTTTAGCGCTCAGTGTAATGGTAAGCACTCTATGTTAGTATTTAGCGTTCAGTGTAATAGTAAGCACTCCATGTTAGTGTTTAGCGCTCAGTGTAATAGTAAGCACTCCATGTTAGTGTTTAGAGCTCAGTGTAATGGTAAGCACTCTGTGTTAGTGTTTAGAGCTCAGTGTAATGGTAAGCACTCTGTGTTAGTGTTTAGAGCTCAGTGTAATGGTAAGCACTCCATGTTAGTGTTTAGCGCTCAGTGTAATGGTAAGCACTCTATGTTAGTGTTTAGAGCTCAGTGTAATGGTAAGCACTCCATGTTAGTGTTTAGCGCTCAGTGTAATGGTAAGCACTCTATGTTAGTGTTTAGAGCTCAGTGTAATGGTAAGCACTCTATGTTAGTGTTTAGCGCTCAGTGTAATAGTAAGCACTCCATGTTAGTGTTTAGCGTTCAGTGTAATGGTAAGCACTCTATGTTGGTATTTAGCGTTCAGTGTAATAGTAAGCACTCTATGTTAGTTTTTAGAGCTCAGTGTAATGGTAAGCACTCTGTGTTAGTTTTTAGAGCTTAGTGTAATGGTAAGCACTCTATGTTAGTGTTTAGCGTTCAGTGTAATAGTAAGCACTCCATGTTAGTGTTTAGCGCTCAGTGTAATGGTAAGCACTCCATGTTAGTGTTTAGCGCTCAGTGTAATGGTAAGCACTCTATGTTAGTGTTTAGCGCTCAGTGTAATGGTAAGCACTCCATGTTAGTGTTTAGCGCTCAGTGTAATGGTAAGCACTCCATGTTAGTATTTAGCGTTCAGTGTAATAGTAAGCACTCCATGTTAGTGTTTAGCGCCCAGTGTAATGGTAAGCACTCTGTGTTAGTGTTTAGAGCTCAGTGTAATGGTAAGCACTCTATGTTAGTATTTAGCGTTCAGTGTAATAGTAAGCACTCCATGTTAGTATTTAGCGTTCAGTGTAATAGTAAGCACTCCATGTTAGTGTTTAGCGCCCAGTGTAATGGTAAGCACTCTGTGTTAGTGTTTAGAGCTCAGTGTAATGGTAAGCACTCCATGTTAGTGTTTAGCGCTCAGTGTAATGGTAAGCACTCCATGTTAGTATTTAGCGTTCAGTGTAATAGTAAGCACTCCATGTTAGTGTTTAGCGCCCAGTGTAATGGTAAGCACTCTATGTTAGTGTTTAGCGCTCAGTGTAATGGTAAGCACTCTATGTTAGTATTTAGCGTTCAGTGTAATAGTAAGCACTCCATGTTAGTGTTTAGCGCTCAGTGTAATAGTAAGCACTCCATGTTAGTGTTTAGCGCTCAGTGTAATGGTAAGCACTCTATGTTAGTATTTAGCGTTCAGTGTAATAGTAAGCACTCCATGTTAGTGTTTAGCGCTCAGTGTAATAGTAAGCACTCCATGTTAGTGTTTAGCGCTCAGTGTAATAGTAAACACTCGATGTTAGTGTTTAGCGTTCAGTGTAATAGTGAGCACTCCATGTTAGTGTTTAGAACTCAGTGTAATGGTAAGCACTCTGTGTTAGTGTTTAGAGCTCCGTGTAATGGTAAGCACTCTATGTTAGTGTTTAGAGCTCAGTGTAATGGTAAGCACTCTATGTTAGTGTTTAGAGCTCAGTGTAATGGTAAGCACTCTGTGTTAGTGTTTAGAGCTCCGTGTAATGGTAAGCACTCTGTGTTAGTGTTTAGAGCTCAGTGTAATGGTAAGCACTCTATGTTAGTGTTTAGAGCTCAGTGTAATGGTAAGCACTCTGTGTTAGTGTTTAGAGCTCAGTGTAATGGTAAGCACTCTGTGTTAGTGTTTAGAGCTCCGTGTAATGGTAAGCACTCTGTGTTAGTGTTTAGAGCTCAGTGTAATGGTAAGCACTCCATGTTAGTGTTTAGAGCTCCGTGTAATGGTAAGCACTCTGTGTTAGTGTTTAGAGCTCAGTGTAATGGTAAGCACTCTGTGTTAGTGTTTAGAGCTCAGTGTAATGGTAATCACTCTGTGTTAGTGTTTAGAGCTCAGTGTAATGGTAAGCACTCCATGTTAGTGTTTAGCGCTCAGTGTAATGGTAAGCACTCTATGTTAGTGTTTAGAGCTCAGTGTAATGGTAAGCACTCCATGTTAGTGTTTAGAGCTCCGTGTAATGGTAAGCACTCTGTGTTAGTGTTTAGAGCTCAGTGTAATGGTAAGCACTCTGTGTTAGTGTTTAGAGCTCAGTGTAATGGTAAGCACTCTGTGTTAGTGTTTAGAGCTCAGTGTAATGGTAAGCACTCCATGTTAGTGTTTAGCGCTCAGTGTAATGGTAAGCACTCTATGTTAGTGTTTAGAGCTCAGTGTAATGGTAAGCACTCCATGTTAGTGTTTAGAACTCAGTGTAATGGTAAGCACTCTGTGTTAGTGTTTAGCGCTCAGTATAATGGTAAGCACTCTGTGTTAGTGTTTAGAGCTCAGTGTAATGGTAAGCACTCTGTGTTAGTGTTTAGAGCTCCGTGTAATGGTAAGCACTCTGTGTTAGTGTTTAGAGCTCAGTGTAATGGTAAGCACTCCATGTTAGTGTTTAGAGCTCCGTGTAATGGTAAGCACTCTGTGTTAGTGTTTAGAGCTCAGTGTAATGGTAAGCACTCTGTGTTAGTGTTTAGAGCTCAGTGTAATGGTAAGCACTCTGTGTTAGTGTTTAGAGCTCAGTGTAATGGTAAGCACTCTATGTTAGTGTTTAGAGCTCAGTGTAATGGTAAGCACTCTATGTTAGTGTTTAGCGCTCAGTGTAATAGTAAGCACTCCATGTTTAGCGTTCAGTGTAATGGTAAGCACTCTATGTTGGTATTTAGAGCTCAGTGTAATGGTAAGCACTCTGTGTTAGTTTTTAGAGCTTAGTGTAATGGTAAGCACTCTATGTTAGTGTTTAGCGTTCAGTGTAATAGTAAGCACTCCATGTTAGTGTTTAGCGCTCAGTGTAATGGTAAGCACTCCATGTTAGTGTTTAGCGCTCAGTGTAATGGTAAGCACTCTATGTTAGTGTTTAGCGCTCAGTGTAATGGTAAGCACTCCATGTTAGTGTTTAGCGCTCAGTGTAATGGCAAGCACTCCATGTTAGTAGTTAGCGTTCAGTGTAATAGTAAGCACTCCATGTTAGTGTTTAGCGCCCAGTGTAATGGTAAGCACTCTATGTTAGTATTTAGCGTTCAGTGTAATAGTAAGCACTCCATGTTAGTGTTTAGCGCTCAGTGTAATGGTAAGCACTCTATGTTAGTATTTAGCGTTCAGTGTAATAGTAAGCACTCCATGTTAGTGTTTAGCGCTCAGTGTAATAGTAAGCACTCCATGTTAGTGTTTAGCGCTCAGTGTAATGGTAAGCACTCTATGTTAGTATTTAGCGTTCAGAGTAATAGTAAGCACTCCATGTTAGTGTTTAGCGCTCAGTGTAATGGTAAGCACTCTATGTTAGTATTTAGCGTTCAGTGTAATAGTAAGCACTCCATGTTAGTGTTTAGCGCTCAGTGTAATAGTAAGCACTCCATGTTAGTGTTTAGCGCTCAGTGTAATGGTAAGCACTCTATGTTAGTATTTAGCGTTCAGTGCAATAGTAAGTACTCCATGTTAGTGTTTAGAGCCCAATGTAATGGTAAGCACTCCATGTTAGTGTTTAGCGCTCAGTGTAATGGTAAGCACTCCATGCCCATGTTTAGAGCTCAGTGTAATAGTAAGCACTCTATGTTAGTGTTTAGCGCTCAGTGTAATGGTAAGCACTCCATGTTAGTGTTTAGCGCTCAGTGTAATGGTAAGCTCTCTATGTTAGTGTTTAGAGCTCAGTGTAATGGTACGCACTCTATGTTAGTGTTTAGAGCTCAGTGTAATGGTAAGCACTCTATGTTAGTGTTTAGAGCTCAGTGTAATGGTAAGCACTCTATGTTAGTGTTTAGCGTTCAGTGTAATAGTAAGCACTCCATGTTAGTGTTTAGCGCTCAGTGTAATGGTAAGCACTCCATGTTAGTGTTTAGCGCTCAGTGTAATGGTAAGCACTCCATGTTAGTGTTTAGCGCTCAGTGTAATGGTAAGCACTCTATGTTAGTGTTTAGCGCTCAGTGTAATGGTAAGCACTCCATGTTAGTGTTTAGCGCTCAGTGTAATGGCAAGCACTCCATGTTAGTAGTTAGCGTTCAGTGTAATAGTAAGCACTCCATGTTAGTGTTTAGCGCCCAGTGTAATGGTAAGCACTCTATGTTAGTATTTAGCGTTCAGTGTAATAGTAAGCACTCCATGTTAGTGTTTAGCGCTCAGTGTAATGGTAAGCACTCTATGTTAGTATTTAGCGTTCAGTGTAATAGTAAGCACTCCATGTTAGTGTTTAGCGCTCAGTGTAATAGTAAGCACTCCATGTTAGTGTTTAGCGCTCAGTGTAATGGTAAGCACTCTATGTTAGTATTTAGCGTTCAGAGTAATAGTAAGCACTCCATGTTAGTGTTTAGCGCTCAGTGTAATGGTAAGCACTCTATGTTAGTATTTAGCGTTCAGTGCAATAGTAAGTACTCCATGTTAGTGTTTAGAGCCCAATGTAATGGTAAGCACTCCATGTTAGTGTTTAGCGCTCAGTGTAATGGTAAGCACTCCATGCCCATGTTTAGAGCTCAGTGTAATAGTAAGCACTCTATGTTAGTGTTTAGCGCTCAGTGTAATGGTAAGCACTCCATGTTAGTGTTTAGCGCTCAGTGTAATGGTAAGCTCTCTATGTTAGTGTTTAGAGCTCAGTGTAATGGTACGCACTCTATGTTAGTGTTTAGAGCTCAGTGTAATGGTAAGCACTCTATGTTAGTGTTTAGAGCTCAGTGTAATGGTAAGCACTCTATGTTAGTGTTTAGCGTTCAGTGTAATAGTAAGCACTCCATGTTAGTGTTTAGCGCTCAGTGTAATGGTAAGCACTCCATGTTAGTGTTTAGCGCTCAGTGTAATGGTAAGCACTCCATGTTAGTGTTTAGCGCTCAGTGTAATGGTAAGCACTCTATGTTAGTGTTTAGCGCTCAGTGTAATGGTAAGCACTCCATGTTAGTGTTTAGCGCTCAGTGTATTGGTAAGCACTCTATGTTAGTATTTAGCGTTCAGTGTAATAGTAAGCACTCCATGTTAGTGTTTAGCGCTCAGTGTAATGGTAAGCACTCTATGTTAGTATTTAGCGTTCAGTGTAATAGTAAGCACTCCATGTTAGTGTTTAGCGCTCAGTGTAATAGTAAGCACTCCATGTTAGTGTTTAGCGCTCAGTGTAATGGTAAGCACTCTATGTTAGTATTTAGCGTTCAGTGTAATAGTAAGCACTCCATGTTAGTGTTTAGCGCTCAGTGTAATGGTAAGCACTCTATGTTAGTGTTTAGCGTTCAGTGTAATGGTAAGCACTCTATGTTGGTATTTAGCGTTCAGTGTAATAGTAAGCACTCTATGTTAGTTTTTAGAGCTCAGTGTAATGGTAAGCACTCTGTGTTAGTTTTTAGAGCTTAGTGTAATGGTAAGCACTCTATGTTAGTGTTTAGCGTTCAGTGTAATAGTAAGCACTCCATGTTAGTGTTTAGCGCTCAGTGTAATGGTAAGCACTCCATGTTAGTGTTTAGCGCTCAGTGTAATGGTAAGCACTCTATGTTAGTGTTTAGCGCTCAGTGTAATGGTAAGCACTCCATGTTAGTGTTTAGCGCTCAGTGTAATGGTAAGCACTCCATGTTAGTATTTAGCGTTCAGTGTAATAGTAAGCACTCCATGTTAGTGTTTAGCGCCCAGTGTAATGGTAAGCACTCTATGTTAGTATTTAGCGTTCAGTGTAATAGTAAGCACTCCATGTTAGTGTTTAGCGCTCAGTGTAATGGTAAGCACTCTATGTTAGTATTTAGCGTTCAGTGTAATAGTAAGCACTCCATGTTAGTGTTTAGCGCTCAGTGTAATAGTAAGCACTCCATGTTAGTGTTTAGAGCTCAGTGTAATGGTAAGCACTCTGTGTTAGTGTTTAGAGCTCAGTGTAATGGTAAGCACTCTGTGTTAGTGTTTAGAGCTCAGTGTAATGGTAAGCACTCCATGTTAGTGTTTAGCGCTCAGTGTAATGGTAAGCACTCTATGTTAGTGTTTAGAGCTCAGTGTAATGGTAAGCACTCCATGTTAGTGTTTAGCGCTCAGTGTAATGGTAAGCACTCTATGTTAGTGTTTAGAGCTCAGTGTAATGGTAAGCACTCTATGTTAGTGTTTAGCGCTCAGTGTAATAGTAAGCACTCCATGTTAGTGTTTAGCGTTCAGTGTAATGGTAAGCACTCTATGTTGGTATTTAGCGTTCAGTGTAATAGTAAGCACTCTATGTTAGTTTTTAGAGCTCAGTGTAATGGTAAGCACTCTGTGTTAGTTTTTAGAGCTTAGTGTAATGGTAAGCACTCTATGTTAGTGTTTAGCGTTCAGTGTAATAGTAAGCACTCCATGTTAGTGTTTAGCGCTCAGTGTAATGGTAAGCACTCCATGTTAGTGTTTAGCGCTCAGTGTAATGGTAAGCACTCTATGTTAGTGTTTAGCGCTCAGTGTAATGGTAAGCACTCCATGTTAGTGTTTAGCGCTCAGTGTAATGGTAAGCACTCCATGTTAGTATTTAGCGTTCAGTGTAATAGTAAGCACTCCATGTTAGTGTTTAGCGCCCAGTGTAATGGTAAGCACTCTGTGTTAGTGTTTAGAGCTCAGTGTAATGGTAAGCACTCTATGTTAGTATTTAGCGTTCAGTGTAATAGTAAGCACTCCATGTTAGTATTTAGCGTTCAGTGTAATAGTAAGCACTCCATGTTAGTGTTTAGCGCCCAGTGTAATGGTAAGCACTCTGTGTTAGTGTTTAGAGCTCAGTGTAATGGTAAGCACTCCATGTTAGTGTTTAGCGCTCAGTGTAATGGTAAGCACTCCATGTTAGTATTTAGCGTTCAGTGTAATAGTAAGCACTCCATGTTAGTGTTTAGCGCCCAGTGTAATGGTAAGCACTCTATGTTAGTGTTTAGCGCTCAGTGTAATGGTAAGCACTCTATGTTAGTATTTAGCGTTCAGTGTAATAGTAAGCACTCCATGTTAGTGTTTAGCGCTCAGTGTAATAGTAAGCACTCCATGTTAGTGTTTAGCGCTCAGTGTAATGGTAAGCACTCTATGTTAGTATTTAGCGTTCAGTGTAATAGTAAGCACTCCATGTTAGTGTTTAGCGCTCAGTGTAATAGTAAGCACTCCATGTTAGTGTTTAGCGCTCAGTGTAATAGTAAACACTCGATGTTAGTGTTTAGCGTTCAGTGTAATAGTGAGCACTCCATGTTAGTGTTTAGAACTCAGTGTAATGGTAAGCACTCTGTGTTAGTGTTTAGAGCTCCGTGTAATGGTAAGCACTCTATGTTAGTGTTTAGAGCTCAGTGTAATGGTAAGCACTCTATGTTAGTGTTTAGAGCTCAGTGTAATGGTAAGCACTCTGTGTTAGTGTTTAGAGCTCCGTGTAATGGTAAGCACTCTGTGTTAGTGTTTAGAGCTCAGTGTAATGGTAAGCACTCTATGTTAGTGTTTAGAGCTCAGTGTAATGGTAAGCACTCTGTGTTAGTGTTTAGAGCTCAGTGTAATGGTAAGCACTCTGTGTTAGTGTTTAGAGCTCCGTGTAATGGTAAGCACTCTGTGTTAGTGTTTAGAGCTCAGTGTAATGGTAAGCACTCCATGTTAGTGTTTAGAGCTCCGTGTAATGGTAAGCACTCTGTGTTAGTGTTTAGAGCTCAGTGTAATGGTAAGCACTCTGTGTTAGTGTTTAGAGCTCAGTGTAATGGTAATCACTCTGTGTTAGTGTTTAGAGCTCAGTGTAATGGTAAGCACTCCATGTTAGTGTTTAGCGCTCAGTGTAATGGTAAGCACTCTATGTTAGTGTTTAGAGCTCAGTGTAATGGTAAGCACTCCATGTTAGTGTTTAGAGCTCCGTGTAATGGTAAGCACTCTGTGTTAGTGTTTAGAGCTCAGTGTAATGGTAAGCACTCTGTGTTAGTGTTTAGAGCTCAGTGTAATGGTAAGCACTCTGTGTTAGTGTTTAGAGCTCAGTGTAATGGTAAGCACTCCATGTTAGTGTTTAGCGCTCAGTGTAATGGTAAGCACTCTATGTTAGTGTTTAGAGCTCAGTGTAATGGTAAGCACTCCATGTTAGTGTTTAGCGCTCAGTGTAATGGTAAGCACTCTATGTTAGTGTTTAGAGCTCAGTGTAATGGTAAGCACTCTATGTTAGTGTTTAGCGCTCAGTGTAATAGTAAGCACTCCATGTTAGTGTTTAGCGTTCAGTGTAATGGTAAGCACTCTATGTTGGTATTTAGCGTTCAGTGTAATAGTAAGCACTCTATGTTAGTTTTTAGAGCTCAGTGTAATGGTAAGCACTCTGTGTTAGTTTTTAGAGCTTAGTGTAATGGTAAGCACTCTATGTTAGTGTTTAGCGTTCAGTGTAATAGTAAGCACTCCATGTTAGTGTTTAGCGCTCAGTGTAATGGTAAGCACTCCATGTTAGTGTTTAGCGCTCAGTGTAATGGTAAGCACTCTATGTTAGTGTTTAGCGCTCAGTGTAATGGTAAGCACTCCATGTTAGTGTTTAGCGCTCAGTGTAATGGTAAGCACTCCATGTTAGTATTTAGCGTTCAGTGTAATAGTAAGCACTCCATGTTAGTGTTTAGCGCCCAGTGTAATGGTAAGCACTCTATGTTAGTATTTAGCGTTCAGTGTAATAGTAAGCACTCCATGTTAGTGTTTAGCGCTCAGTGTAATGGTAAGCACTCTATGTTAGTATTTAGCGTTCAGTGTAATAGTAAGCACTCCATGTTAGTGTTTAGCGCTCAGTGTAATAGTAAGCACTCCATGTTAGTGTTTAGAGCTCAGTGTAATGGTAAGCACTCTGTGTTAGTGTTTAGAGCTCAGTGTAATGGTAAGCACTCTGTGTTAGTGTTTAGAGCTCAGTGTAATGGTAAGCACTCCATGTTAGTGTTTAGCGCTCAGTGTAATGGTAAGCACTCTATGTTAGTGTTTAGAGCTCAGTGTAATGGTAAGCACTCTATGTTAGTATTTAGCGTTCAGTGTAATAGTAAGCACTCCATGTTAGTGTTTAGCGCTCAGTGTAATAGTAAGCACTCCATGTTAGTGTTTAGAGCTCAGTGTAATGGTAAGCACTCTGTGTTAGTGTTTAGAGCTCAGTGTAATGGTAAGCACTCTGTGTTAGTGTTTAGAGCTCAGTGTAATGGTAAGCACTCCATGTTAGTGTTTAGCGCTCAGTGTAATGGTAAGCACTCTATGTTAGTGTTTAGAGCTCAGTGTAATGGTAAGCACTCCATGTTAGTGTTTAGCGCTCAGTGTAATGGTAAGCACTCTATGTTAGTGTTTAGAGCTCAGTGTAATGGTAAGCACTCTATGTTAGTGTTTAGCGCTCAGTGTAATAGTAAGCACTCCATGTTAGTGTTTAGCGTTCAGTGTAATGGTAAGCACTCTATGTTGGTATTTAGCGTTCAGTGTAATAGTAAGCACTCTATGTTAGTTTTTAGAGCTCAGTGTAATGGTAAGCACTCTGTGTTAGTTTTTAGAGCTTAGTGTAATGGTAAGCACTCTATGTTAGTGTTTAGCGTTCAGTGTAATAGTAAGCACTCCATGTTAGTGTTTAGCGCTCAGTGTAATGGTAAGCACTCCATGTTAGTGTTTAGCGCTCAGTGTAATGGTAAGCACTCTATGTTAGTGTTTAGCGCTCAGTGTAATGGTAAGCACTCCATGTTAGTGTTTAGCGCTCAGTGTAATGGTAAGCACTCCATGTTAGTATTTAGCGTTCAGTGTAATAGTAAGCACTCCATGTTAGTGTTTAGCGCCCAGTGTAATGGTAAGCACTCTGTGTTAGTGTTTAGAGCTCAGTGTAATGGTAAGCACTCTATGTTAGTATTTAGCGTTCAGTGTAATAGTAAGCACTCCATGTTAGTATTTAGCGTTCAGTGTAATAGTAAGCACTCCATGTTAGTGTTTAGCGCCCAGTGTAATGGTAAGCACTCTGTGTTAGTGTTTAGAGCTCAGTGTAATGGTAAGCACTCCATGTTAGTGTTTAGCGCTCAGTGTAATGGTAAGCACTCCATGTTAGTATTTAGCGTTCAGTGTAATAGTAAGCACTCCATGTTAGTGTTTAGCGCCCAGTGTAATGGTAAGCACTCTATGTTAGTGTTTAGCGCTCAGTGTAATGGTAAGCACTCTATGTTAGTATTTAGCGTTCAGTGTAATAGTAAGCACTCCATGTTAGTGTTTAGCGCTCAGTGTAATAGTAAGCACTCCATGTTAGTGTTTAGCGCTCAGTGTAATGGTAAGCACTCTATGTTAGTATTTAGCGTTCAGTGTAATAGTAAGCACTCCATGTTAGTGTTTAGCGCTCAGTGTAATAGTAAGCACTCCATGTTAGTGTTTAGCGCTCAGTGTAATAGTAAACACTCGATGTTAGTGTTTAGCGTTCAGTGTAATAGTGAGCACTCCATGTTAGTGTTTAGAACTCAGTGTAATGGTAAGCACTCTGTGTTAGTGTTTAGAGCTCCGTGTAATGGTAAGCACTCTATGTTAGTGTTTAGAGCTCAGTGTAATGGTAAGCACTCTATGTTAGTGTTTAGAGCTCAGTGTAATGGTAAGCACTCTGTGTTAGTGTTTAGAGCTCCGTGTAATGGTAAGCACTCTGTGTTAGTGTTTAGAGCTCAGTGTAATGGTAAGCACTCTATGTTAGTGTTTAGAGCTCAGTGTAATGGTAAGCACTCTGTGTTAGTGTTTAGAGCTCAGTGTAATGGTAAGCACTCTGTGTTAGTGTTTAGAGCTCCGTGTAATGGTAAGCACTCTGTGTTAGTGTTTAGAGCTCAGTGTAATGGTAAGCACTCCATGTTAGTGTTTAGAGCTCCGTGTAATGGTAAGCACTCTGTGTTAGTGTTTAGAGCTCAGTGTAATGGTAAGCACTCTGTGTTAGTGTTTAGAGCTCAGTGTAATGGTAATCACTCTGTGTTAGTGTTTAGAGCTCAGTGTAATGGTAAGCACTCCATGTTAGTGTTTAGCGCTCAGTGTAATGGTAAGCACTCTATGTTAGTGTTTAGAGCTCAGTGTAATGGTAAGCACTCCATGTTAGTGTTTAGAGCTCCGTGTAATGGTAAGCACTCTGTGTTAGTGTTTAGAGCTCAGTGTAATGGTAAGCACTCTGTGTTAGTGTTTAGAGCTCAGTGTAATGGTAAGCACTCTGTGTTAGTGTTTAGAGCTCAGTGTAATGGTAAGCACTCCATGTTAGTGTTTAGCGCTCAGTGTAATGGTAAGCACTCTATGTTAGTGTTTAGAGCTCAGTGTAATGGTAAGCACTCCATGTTAGTGTTTAGCGCTCAGTGTAATGGTAAGCACTCTATGTTAGTGTTTAGAGCTCAGTGTAATGGTAAGCACTCTATGTTAGTGTTTAGCGCTCAGTGTAATAGTAAGCACTCCATGTTAGTGTTTAGCGTTCAGTGTAATGGTAAGCACTCTATGTTGGTATTTAGCGTTCAGTGTAATAGTAAGCACTCTATGTTAGTTTTTAGAGCTCAGTGTAATGGTAAGCACTCTGTGTTAGTTTTTAGAGCTTAGTGTAATGGTAAGCACTCTATGTTAGTGTTTAGCGTTCAGTGTAATAGTAAGCACTCCATGTTAGTGTTTAGCGCTCAGTGTAATGGTAAGCACTCCATGTTAGTGTTTAGCGCTCAGTGTAATGGTAAGCACTCTATGTTAGTGTTTAGCGCTCAGTGTAATGGTAAGCACTCCATGTTAGTGTTTAGCGCTCAGTGTAATGGTAAGCACTCCATGTTAGTATTTAGCGTTCAGTGTAATAGTAAGCACTCCATGTTAGTGTTTAGCGCCCAGTGTAATGGTAAGCACTCTATGTTAGTATTTAGCGTTCAGTGTAATAGTAAGCACTCCATGTTAGTGTTTAGCGCTCAGTGTAATGGTAAGCACTCTATGTTAGTATTTAGCGTTCAGTGTAATAGTAAGCACTCCATGTTAGTGTTTAGCGCTCAGTGTAATAGTAAGCACTCCATGTTAGTGTTTAGAGCTCAGTGTAATGGTAAGCACTCTGTGTTAGTGTTTAGAGCTCAGTGTAATGGTAAGCACTCTGTGTTAGTGTTTAGAGCTCAGTGTAATGGTAAGCACTCCATGTTAGTGTTTAGCGCTCAGTGTAATGGTAAGCACTCTATGTTAGTGTTTAGAGCTCAGTGTAATGGTAAGCACTCTATGTTAGTGTTTAGCGCTCAGTGTAATAGTAAGCACTCCATGTTAGTGATTAGCGTTCAGTGTAATGGTAAGCACTCTATGTTGGTATTTAGCGTTCAGTGTAATAGTAAGCACTCTATGTTAGTTTTTAGAGCTCAGTGTAATGGTAAGCACTCTGTGTTAGTTTTTAGAGCTTAGTGTAATGGTAAGCACTCTATGTTAGTGTTTAGCGTTCAGTGTAATAGTAAGCACTCCATGTTAGTGTTTAGCGCTCAGTGTAATAGTAAGCACTCCATGTTAGTGTTTAGCGCTCAGTGTAATGGTAAGCACTCGATGTTAGTATTTAGCGTTCAGTGTAATAGTAAGCACTCCATGTTAGTGTTTAGCGCTCAGTGTAATGGTAAGCACTCTATGTTAGTATTTAGCGTTCAGTGTAATAGTAAGCACTCCATGTTAGTGTTTAGCGCTCAGTGTAATAGTAAGCACTCCATGTTAGTGTTTAGCGCTCAGTGTAATGGTAAGCACTCTATGTTAGTATTTAGCGTTCAGTGCAATAGTAAGTACTCCATGTTAGTGTTTAGAGCCCAATGTAATGGTAAGCACTCCATGTTAGTGTTTAGCGCTCAGTGTAATGGTAAGCACTCCATGCCCATGTTTAGAGCTCAGTGTAATAGTAAGCACTCTATGTTAGTGTTTAGCGCTCAGTGTAATGATAAGCACTCCATGTTAGTGTTTAGCGCTCAGTGTAATGGTAAGCACTCTATGTTAGTGTTTAGAGCTCAGTGTAATGGTAAGCACTCTATGTTAGTGTTTAGCGCTCAGTGTAATAGTAAGCACTCCATGTTAGTGTTTAGCGCTCAGTGTAATGGTAAGCACTCCATGTTAGTGTTTAGCGCTCAGTGTAATGGTAAGCACTCCATGTTAGTGTTTAGCGTTCAGTGTAATAGTAAGCACTCCATGTTAGTGTTTAGAACTCAGTGTAATGGTAAGCACTCTGTGTTAGTGTTTAGAGCTCCGTGTAAGGGTAAGCACTCAATGTTAGGGTTTAGAGCTCAGTGTAATGGTAAGCACTCTATGTTAGTGTTTAGAGCTCAGTGTAATGGTAAGCACTCTGTGTTAGTGTTTAGAGCTCCGTGTAATGGTAAGTGTTATGGTACTTTTTGAAAGTAAACCAAAATGTTCAAAGTCTATCTGTTCCTGTCCAAATCAATAAAATTAAATTGCGTATATACGCTGAAGTAATTAAGTCTGACACACGAGGTTCAGGTTAAAATAACTTCGAGAAAGTTTATTGGCAAGTGAAGAAAAAGCGGGCGCGCAGGCCCTTTTAAGAGGCATTTTGCGTCATCATTGATTATTAGAATATCAGCAAATAAACATCATCAATTGGATTCATTGTTAAGTGACGGGGTTAGTGTCTTACCTATTGGTTCGTAAAATTAAGAGGTTAGTCCCGTGCCCACCCATCAGAGGTGGGATTATTCTGGACACGGGTGGGGGACAAGGGGGTCCTAAGCGTCATTTTACACGGTCAATGATATCAGGCTTTATGTCCAGGTGCAAGGTCTCTTATGAATAGAACATTTCATTACTACTGTGTTCTGTGGCCTTCAAACTGTACTATCTTACAAGCTCTAAGGAGTAGCCAGCAAGTCTTAAGGAGTAGCCAGCACCTCCTGGTACTTGTCCTTGAAGGAAACACGGTCTTTGTCTACTGTATTAATTGGGTTGAGAAGTTCAGTCACGTAATGTAGTTTTAAAATGAACAAGTTAAGTCATGAGGACAAAATGGAGGATTGAAGAAGTCAGGTTAGGAGGACAAAATGGAGGACGAAGTCACAGTATAAAGTTAAAATGGAGTTAGTACAATAATTCAATACAAGTACAATAAAGATTTTTAATAATTCCACATCAGTCCCCCCTATGAAATGTTAGATTCTAAGAGATAAAACTTTATTATATTAGTATCAGAAGACGTGTTAACCCAAAGGCACAGAAACCCCGTGTCCGCTAGCTAGGTGTTAATGCAAAGTGCAAGGCTGTCCCTAGATCTGACCCTAATAGGCTAACCATCCGTCAGTATGGCTCTCGAACGCTTCACACCCAAGGGTATCCCATGGCAGCTAACCCACCACTTCTCCACATGGGGCCTTTACCATTCACTGACAGATGCTGTCCCTGAGCTAGTCCCTTCCTAGAATTCCTGCACTTTATCAACAAAAGGGAATGTTTGCAGCGGCAGACAGGGTGAGTTGATGTCTTGGAATTCTTGGTCATCAACTTCGAGATGGGTCAAAGTGGGTGCTGCTTGGTCAACAGTCTTCATGAGGGATTTTCTCAGACATGGGAGGACACAACAAAAGAGAAGAGCAAAAATAAAAAGAAAAATTAGTATAGCCATACCAATCTGTATTAAAGCCTTTTGCCATCCTGTCATCCAACCAAACCATCTTTCCCAGGGATCTTTTATCCCCGAATTCCTTTTTAACTCTTCAGACAGGTCATTTAATTTTTCTATAGCTAGTGTGACTTTACCATTAGGGCCTGTGTTTTCTGGGATGTAGGTACAACATGTCATAGTGTCGGGTAAAATCTTACAAACCCCTCCTTTTTCGGCTAAGATCATATCTAGGGCCATTCTATTCTGGAAAGTCATTTGGGATGTGGCCTGCAACTGTTCGGCCAACCCCTGGAGGGCGTCTCTGGTGTAATTGACAAAACGCTGTTGATTATAATAAATGTAATTTATCCAATTTAGATTCTTGTTTGCGGTAACTATGGTAAAAATTGATTCAAATCCTGCAGCAACTTCATCCCTAGCTTTAAACTCATTGGGCACCCCCCTGGGCACTCCAATGGCATCAATATATACATGAGGATCAAAACTTCCTTTCACTGGGGCGTCACGTTTAACCTTAGTGTGGCTGAACTCATGGGTGTTGAGGTGTGTGTCAGAAATAATATGTATAGGCATAATGGCCTTAGTCAAAGTACACTCTCCCCACCATTCTGTGTCCATTCTGGATCTTAGCTGTAAATCCCCACACAACCAATAAATGTCCCCTAGTGACCTAGTGTGATGTTGCAGCAAACGTACAGGGACAGTTCTGTATGTAGCACAATAGCCTTTGGAAAAGTTACCTACAAATTTACCAATACCATCGTACATGGCATAGCAAGTGTAATTACCTTTATATACGGTAATACCATCAGGGGGTTTGACGTCTTTGGCTAGAAGAGGATACTCCTTTGTCCATGCAATACATATGGACCTGTTAAAATTATAGTGATAGGCAAAAAGGCTTAAAACACATTCTTCTATATCTACGGGTAGGATTAAAGGTACGGTACCCAGGTGAGGCCGGGCACCTCCACACACATAACATGCGGTTCTATTATGCTTATTAGCATTATATTTCATCCATTCTAACCATAAATTTACATCATTAAAACCTGTTTCAGCGGCCATGGTATCTTCAAAAGTGGGGTTAGCAATGGCCATCATGTCCTGAAAGGTCTGGATATGGGGTTTTAATGGGTTAGGGACCATATGGGTGGCCCCTTGCCACTCAGAAGAGTTGCACATATCTTTGAGGTAGAAATGCCCTAATTTCTGGTAGGAACCCCTTTTCCAGTACATTCCCATCACATACTGGTCTGCATCTGTTGGGCTTGGGTGCTCAATGTTAAGGATTAATTTCATTGGTGTGCTCCCCCCAGGCTTTCTCAAAGTCATTCTCTGGAGAAGCGATCTACCACGATCATCTACTTTAGCTATGGCACTTTTTGGTTTGTAACCCCAGGCAGGCCCGGCATTCCACCCCGCCGCCCCCCAATGGTCACAATTGTGCCCCCATTGCTTGTCAACTACACAAACATATGGGTCTTTCGAATGAGGGATATCTCTATAGATGCTCTGGATTTGTGGTGTGGGAAATGGGCATTCTACAATATCACAGTAGTCAAAGGTATAAGTAGCCACCTGGGTGCATGATGAATTATACCAGAAGGTGTACCCACTAATGTCTTTGGTAATGGCTACTTGCTGGGCCTTCATAAGGCTAATTAAGGGGAAGATGTACCAGAGATACATGTTTGTGCGATATTCGCCTCCTCTGGGGCAGGAGATTTCTTGCAGTGGGAAGCGTGGATCCAATTTGGCCTACCGGCCAATTTGACGGAGGTTGCGGTAATCAGGAGAACTTGGAATGGACCGTCAAATCTCGGTTCTAGGGTATTTTTCCGCACAAACTTCTTAACCAGGACCCAATCTCCGGGGAGTAGGTTATGGGAACCTGTATCCAATTCGGGATCTGGAATTGAAGAGAAAACTTGGGCATGTATTTTGTTTAGGACATTTGCAAGTTCAGTTACATAGTCTACTAAAACATCTGATTGGAGTTGCAACTGCTGCGGATAATAACAACCTAGTCTGGGTGCTGTCCCAAATAGAACCTCATATGGGGACAGTGAATGCTTCCCTCTAGGTGTGTGCCTAACACTGAATAGAGCTATTGGTAGGCTTTCTGGCCAGGGCATCTTTGTTTCTTGTGACATTTTTAACATTCTGGTTTTTAGAGTGCCATTCATGCGCTCCACTTTACCACTACTTTGTGGGTGGTAAGGGGTATGGAAGGCTAGAGTCACCCCTAGAGCAGTCCAAATTTCTTTAGTCACAGTTGCCGTAAAGGCTGGGCCTTGATCACTCTCAATGACTTCTGGGAGTCCGAATCTGCATACAATATCTGTAATTAGGCGCTTTGCGGTTGTCTTTGCAGTGATATTGGCCACTGGGTAGGCTTCTGGCCAGCCTGAGAACATGTCCACTATTACTAGTGCATATTCATGGGGCCCACTCTTGGGCATTTGGATGTGGTCAATTTGAATTCGTTGGAAGGGGTACATGGGCTTTGCCAGGTTCTTTGCAGGCACCTTGACTGGTCTTCCCGGGTTGCATTTTGCACAAATAACACAGGCTTTGCAGAAGTTGCTTATCAATGTTGTGATTCCGGGTGCTTCATAATACTTCTGTATGAGGGCGGCCATCAGTTCTTTTGACAGGTGTGCAGGCCCATGTGCCCATTGGACCACTGCTGGGTATAAATTTCTGGGAAGACAAAATTTGAAGTTGTTGTAATATATTCCGTCCTTTTGGACAGCTCCTTTCTTTTTCCATTTCTGGATTTCCTCAGGAGTGACTGCAGCTTGTTGTTCTTGTAAGATTCGCAAATCAGTAGGAAGAGTTTGCAAAGCAAAAATAGGGACTTCTTCTTCTTCTTCTTCTTGTCCGGACACTTCTTCATCCACTTCCTGCAGATCCCTGGCCGCTAACTTAGCAGCTTGATCAGCCAAATGGTTGCCCTTTGCTTCATCTGTATCCAATTTCCCATGGGCCTTAACTTTCAAAACGGCCACTTCTTTGGGGAGTAGGAGGGCATCCATTAGCTCCTTGATTGCAGTGCTGTGTTTGACTGGTGTACCGGCGGTGGTAAGAAATCCTCTAGTCTTCCAAATTAGGCCGAAGTCATGTGCCACACCCAGAGCATATCTTGAATCTGTATAGATGTTGGCACGTTTTCCTTCGGAAATTTTGCATGCTGAAGTCAGAGCCTGTAATTCAGCTTCTTGCGCAGACATTGCTGGCGGTAAGGATGATGATTTAATGACTTCATCTGTTGTGGTTACGGCATATCCTGTGTGATATGTTCCTCCTTCATCGGCATATCTCGATCCGTCCACAAACAGGGTAAAATCCGGATCTGGTAATGGGTTCTCATGCACAGTTGGTAAGTGCACTGTTTCCATTTTCATCTGTTCAAAACAGTCATGAGGTGTTTCTGGGTCATAATCATTCTTTATGACCAGATCTTGGAATTCCTTTTCCAGGAAATGGCGTGGCCATGCTTCTAGAAGGTCAGTTGTTGGGTATTTGACAATACCATTTTCCTGTAGCTGTTCTTCGTTCATGGTGGCCCATAGTTTTGCCATGGGCCCAAGATCATTCCATGACCTTGTCTTCAACTTGGTAACAGGAATATGTGGGATAGCAGTATCCCAATGACGGTAAAGGTAGTTAAGTTGTTGAGGTAGCTGGATCAAGACCATGCTATTGCCTTCAGAGTCACAATAGAAGTCTTGTGCAGTGAGCTTTACATCGGTCCGGTGGTAAAGCTCATCTTCATAGCAAGGTTCAGGAGTAATGTTCGGTTTGTACCACATGGTGCAGAAGGCGTGATCTGGGCCTTCACAGAGAGGTTTTTCGCCTTCATAAAATGTCAAATGTGGATGCATGACTTTCTTGATACATCCACAGAGCAGGTGAATGTAGGTTTCATCCGTGATAAATCCATAATAGATACCCCCCTCAGGGAGTGGAAGAAGAGTGGACGGATTAAGCACTTGACATCTTTGTATGGAAATGTTGTCAGGCAAAAGAAGATGACACTGTAAGCGCAGATGTCTGGCTGGAGACACGTGCTTGAGCTGGACTTGGTTGATGATGGCAGAAATGTCATGAGGGGCCAAAACAACCAGAGGGTGGCCAAGGACCAGGTCTGAGGTTCTTTCTATGAGTTCTCTCGCAGCAAAAACAGCCCTGAGACAGGAAGGAGTCCCTCTGGCCACAATGTCCAGTTGACATGAGAAATATCCAATAGGCCTCTGGCGGCCTCTTGAGTCATTAGTTTGGGTGAGGACTCCTGTAGCATGGCCTTGTCTTTCAGAGACGAATAATTTGAAAGGTTTGGAGTAGTCAGGTAGGCCCAAGGCAGGAGCTGAAGCAATGGCACGTTTTAAAGCATCGAAATTGTCCAGGGCGTCATTGGTCAGACAAAACGGGTCAGACTTAAGAGCGTCATAGAGAGGTTGCATAAGCAGAGAGGCTTCTGGGATCCATGCTCTGCAGTAGGAAATGAGGCCTAGGAAGGCATGAAGAGACTTTGAAGTCCTCGGAGGTGGAATGTCCAGAACAGCTCTTACCCGGTCCCGAGTAAGATGTCTGGTACCTTGAGATAGGCAATGTCCAAGGAAGATCACTGAAGATTGACAGAATTGTAGCTTGATGAGTGAAGCTTTGCATCCCTGTTCTGCCAAATAGGAAAGAAGACTGATTGAACACCTTTCAGTAGTGGAAATATCATCTCCACACAGCAGTAGATCATCCACATACTGAAGTAGGACAACTTCTGGGTGCTCAGCTTGCCATGGGTCAAGGATGGTGCCCATGGCCTTAGCAAATTGACTTGGAGAATTTTGTGCCCCTTGGGGCATGACAGTCCAGGTATACTGTTGCATTTCATGAGTGAAAGCAAACAGGTATTGACAGGATGGGTCCAGTGGGACACTGAAAAAGGCATTGGCCAGGTCAATAACTGTGAAGAATTTTGCAGATGGTGGGACTCCGGAGAGCAGAGTATGAGGATTTGGTACAAGAGGGGTGTCTAGGACGGTAGCTTCATTAACAGCACGGAGATCCTGAACCATCCTGTACTTCTCTGGCTCACCCTTTGGAGTTTTCTTTTTCACAGGAAATAACGGGGTGTTGCATTCAGATTTACATTTGACAAGGGCACCCTTCCCCAAGAGTGCCTTGATGTGGACAGAAATTGCAGCAGACTGTGCTGGTTTTAATGGATATTGTGGTTTTCTTGGTAACTTAGCTCCTGAAATAAGCTTTACCACCACAGGGGGAACATTTAGGTGACCTATGTCCTCTGGGCCTGAGGACCATAACTTAGCGGGCACCTGTGTTTTTAATTCCTCTGGGAAATTGGACCTTAATTCTGCTGCCTCCTCACGGGGCTTTTCTATATGCAGCATCAGAGGCAAAGAGCATAGGGCTGAAGTGTCTGATACAGACAGAGGTGTAAACATTTCTACCTGCCCATCCGGGGTAAAGGTGATGGATGCTTGCAGGCGTGAGAGAACATCAGCACCTAACAGGTTAATGGGGCATGTGGAGGATACTACAAAGCGAGCAAGCAGGCTAGAGCCAACTCGTAGTGGAGTTGTTAAAGGGCTACGTCTTGGCTGGCCATCCACTCCAACACAAGAGACATCAATACTGGACAGGAAGGATGGGTCTGGCAGGTCTTGTTCTCGTAGAACACTACGGGCTGCACCTGTGTCAACTAGAAATGTAGTAG
The DNA here is from genome assembly GCF_036172605.1 of Pelobates fuscus. NCBI lineage: Eukaryota > Metazoa > Chordata > Amphibia > Anura > Pelobatidae > Pelobates > Pelobates fuscus. The sequence goes on from NC_086324.1 coordinate 160,833,935, forward strand.
GATGGTCTTCAATGGGCAAAGTCACTGTGGCAAGTGGCCCTCCCTTATCCCCTGTAGACGCTGCCATTACAGGGATTACAGACACAGGCTTGCCAGTTTCCTAATCATCTGGTTCTTCAATAATTGGAATCTTTTTCTCGGTCTTGGGGCCTGGGGCAGATTTAGAGAACTTTCTGGGTGCCCCAGGTTCCTTTTTAGGTTCCGGACAATCACTTCTGTAGTGTCCCTGAGCCCCACAATTAAAACAAGTTACATCCTCTAGCTTGGCACCCTTGGTGCCAGAGGTGATGGGGGTAGCGCGGGCCACCATGAGTGGAGCTGGATTGGGTCTTCTTGGGGTCTGAACAGATTCCAGACCTCTAGCAACTAAAAGCAGGGTATCCAAGGGAACAACCTTGTATTCAGGACGTGCAGCAATGATTCCCTTGCGTATAGAGTCTTTAACACCTTGGACAAACGCACCTGACAGCATTTGTGAATGAATCTTGTCAGTAAGATCAAACCCCAAATCTGTGAACATTTGATACAGCCTTGCATGAAACCTTTCCACTGATTCTCCTTTATCTTGAATAACATCAGTAAGGCCAGCAGCCTGATCCGCAAGTTTGTCCTTAGCCCATTCTCTTAATTGGGTGCAAAAAGTTACTCCGGAGGGGTAATCAACGTCACTGCCGAGCAGATCCGTACTGAGGTGTCGGGCCATGCTTGGCCAATATGCATCCCCTGCTTTTATAGCACAAATGCTCAGTAGATCACGCCATGCTGCGGAATAAGTCTTTTGAATTTGAACTATCCCTCGGTAGAAGGGCATAGGCTGTTTTTCTGGGTCAGGGAGTGATTTCATTAGAGCACTAGCTTGAGTGGGATTGAAAGCAACATATTTAGGAGGGGCCTGTTCTCCCCGACCCTTGTGGCCAAAGGGGTCATCGATAGAACGATGAGTTGGGGCTCCCGCGGCAAGCTCCGATGAGACATGGGACACCCTGTCCATCTCGTCATCATCGAATTCTATGATATTGGCTCTTTTGCGTGGTGCAGGGCCTGAATGAGGTGAAAGGATCGGTGGTTGGGAACGAGCCCCAGATGCAGGGGTGGCTAGCGAGTCATAACCTGGGGATAGGTAGTCACCGGGAATTACCGGCATCAGGGCCGAACTGGGGGCCGCCATATTGGTGGCCGGAGAAGGTACTACATTAGGGTTAAGGGAAGAAGTGGCGGCCATGTTGGAAGAGGGCACATCCGGGGCAGACTGTGCCGGACTGGGCATGACCGGAACCTGGGGCGTGGCTTGGGGAGTGGGGAGTGGATATCCGGGATAGGGCAGGGCCATGGGATATGGGAAGGGGTAGGGCCAGGCTGGGGAGGGGAAGGAGGTGGGGTATTGAGCTGGGGTGGAGATGGGAGGGAACGGAGAGGGATTGGTAGGGGTGGGTGTAGAGGGAGGAGCCGGGGCAAGGGCGGAGGAGGTGGTTAGTTGGGTGGAAGAAGAGAGGAGGGGGTCATGAACAGAGAGAGAGTGTAGGGCAGGAATGGCAGATGAAATGTTAGGGGAAGGTATAGCAGGTAGCGTAGGGATGGATGAGGATGATGGGAATGTTAAAGATGGGGCAGGGGAAAAGAAAGATCCATCAGAATTCAGGACCGGGCAGACAGGGGAGGTGATGGGATGGGTATTGGGAGTGGGGAACATAGTCAGCTGGCTATCACTAATTGCTGACTGAACCTTGGGGATAGACATTCCCTGGGCGCCGGTTTTGGGCGCTGGCTGAGGATAGACCCCAGCAACACAATTATTATGATACACAAACAATTTCACACCTTTGTGATTTATCTCTTCCTCAACCCAACCTTCTAGCTGAATAGCCTTCGCTACTCTATACCATGCTTCAGCAGTCTTTAATAAACCATTATCTGTAAGTTTGCCTTTCTTTTCTGTCAGTAACCTACGCCAACTTTCTGGTTGCAATCTTCCACATGTCGGTACAGCAATTCTACATACTTTTGCAATCTTTTCAACACCTTTAACCATTTCCTCACCCTCTCTGTCTTCGACTAAATCACATGCTAACCAGCCCTTACTGGGCTTGCTTAAATCCTGTCCCATAATCCCTTTACCCCTATACCAGCGTCCTAGATATAGGGAGAGAGAAGGAAAACTGAACAAGAACGTCTACAATGCTCGACTGCCACCCGAGAATCGTGGGACTTTCTCAGGTGCGTCTTCCCAAAACGTAGACTAGTCACTGAATCCGCCTACCCGGGGTGGTAGACACGGATTGGAGCGAGGTGAGAAGTGTGTGACCAATCACTTCTCTTTCAAGAGAAATGGGAGTGGATAGTATAATAATATAGGAAGTTTAGAAAAGATGAAAGGCAAGGAAAAAATCCTTAGAGACAGACACAGGAGTTCATGAGACTCCTAATAAAACAGACAAGACAACAATACAATTGAAATACAGTGCATGCATTACAGTTCAAATAAAATCAACAATAATCCCTTTCCTTCTACATGTGCTTACTCCAAAGTCACCTTTCTCAACCTCGTAGTGTCCCCGCTCGGAGAACGACTTTCATAAGTCTCACTACCAGCGGCCAAGGATAACAGCTAACACCGGTCCGAAATCCTTTCCAGCCTCCCTCTACTCTGCAGTCCACAAGAATGTGGCCACGTCTATCCTCACTCCCGTAGTGCCCCTATAAAACCCACTTATAAGTCTCACTACCACGTGATGCGAAAAACAAGCAATACCTGCCTGAATTCCCCCAGGAAACAAAGTCCCCTGCCACAAGGCTAAGTCTCCTACCACGATTAAATAATCAGTGGACCTTCAGCTCAACTAGAGCCGAAGGGTCCGGGTCAGGACGTCCCCAACTCAACTAGAGCTGGATGGTCCGGGTCAGGACGTCCCCAACTCAACTAGAGCTGGATAGTCCGAACGCGCACAGTGAAGCTAGCTAGGCTATCAAAGTGACACAAACTTGGATCACAGGAAACTATGATTCTACACAGATCCCACAGTTCCACAAACTTCTTTTTCCTTACAGCCACAGCCACGAGGCTCCTAAAAGAAGTAAACAGGCAAAGAAGACCCCCCAGGAACACATCCACGGGTCAACCCCTCTTTTTCCTTACAACCACAGCACCGTGGTTCCTAAAAGAGGTAAAACAGGCAACAGAAGACCCCCCAGGAACACATCCACGGGTCAACCCCCCTTTATCCCAAAAGGGGTAAAATACAAACAGATAGACAGACACACAGAAGACCCAGGCAAGTCCCCTCAGGTCCACCCCCCTTTATCCCAAAAAGGGGAAAACAAGCAAGACAGAACCCCAGGCAAATCCCCTGCAGGTCCACCCCCCCTTTATCTCAAAATGGGGAAACAGGCAAACAATTCAAACACAATTCAAACACACCCAGGCAACAGATAGACTAAAATGCAGGTAAACAAGTGAGTAACGAGACACCGGGCAAGATATTACCTGTCTTTGATGTCCTCCCGGGAAGCAGTCACAGACACGTGGACGGGTCAATCAAAGGGGCCGGAACGTACCGGTGGCTCTGCAGAAGTCTCTACCGTGTATCTGGAGGTGATCAATCTCCCTTCCTTCCCCCTGGATTCCTCCGTCCACCCTTGTCTTCCTTAGGACGGCTCACCGGCCGGACATAGCCCGATGCCCCACGTTGGGCGCCAAGTTGTTATGGTACTTTTTGAAAGTAAACCAAAATGTTCAAAGTCTATCTGTTCCTGTCCAAATCAATAAAATTAAATTGCGTATATACGCTGAAGTAATTAAGTCTGACACACGAGGTTCAGGTTAAAATAACTTCGAGAAAGTTTATTGGCAAGTGAAGAAAAAGCGGGCGCGCAGGCCCTTTTAAGAGGCATTTTGCGTCATCATTGATTATTAGAATATCAGCAAATAAACATCATCAATTGGATTAATTGTTAAGTGACGGGGTTAGTGTCTTACCTATTGGTTCGTAAAATTAAGAGGTTAGTCCCGTGCCCACCCATCAGAGGTGGGATTATTCTGGACACGGGTGGGGGACAAGGGGGTCCTAAGCGTCATTTTACACGGTCAATGATATCAGGCTTTATGTCCAGGTGCAAGGTCTCTTATGAATAGAACATTTCATTACTACTGTGTTCTGTGGCCTTCAAACTGTACTATCTTACAAGCTCTAAGGAGTAGCCAGCAAGTCTTAAGGAGTAGCCAGCACCTCCTGGTACTTGTCCTTGAAGGAAACACGGTCTTTGTCTACTGTATTAATTGGGTTGAGAAGTTCAGTCACGTAATGTAGTTTTAAAATGAACAAGTTAAGTCATGAGGACAAAATGGAGGATTGAAGAAGTCAGGTTAGGAGGACAAAATGGAGGACGAAGTCACAGTATAAAGTTAAAATGGAGTTAGTACAATAATTCAATACAAGTACAATAAAGATTTTTAATAATTCCACATCAGTAAGCACTCTGTGTTAGTGTTTAGAGCTCAGTGTAATGGTAAGTACTCTATGTTAGTGTTTAGAGCTCAGTGTAATGGTAAGCACTCTGTGTTAGTGTTTAGCGCTCAGTATAATGGTAAGCACTCTGTGTTAGTGTTTAGAGCTCAGTGTAATGGTAAGCACTCTGTGTTAGTGTTTAGAGCTCCGTGTAATGGTAAGCACTCTGTGTTAGTGTTTAGAGCTCAGTGTAATGGTAAGCACTCCATGTTAGTGTTTAGAGCTCCGTGTAATGGTAAGCACTCTGTGTTAGTGTTTAGAGCTCAGTGTAATGGTAAGCACGCTGTGTTAGTGTTTAGAGCTCAGTGTAATGGTAAGCACTCTGTGTTAGTGTTTAGAGCTCAGTGTAATGGTAAGCACTCTATGTTAGTGTTTAGAGCTCAGTGTAATGGTAAGCACTCTATGTTAGTGTTTAGCGCTCAGTGTAATAGTAAGCACTCCATGTTTAGCGTTCAGTGTAATGGTAAGCACTCTATGTTGGTATTTAGAGCTCAGTGTAATGGTAAGCACTCTGTGTTAGTTTTTAGAGCTTAGTGTAATGGTAAGCACTCTATGTTAGTGTTTAGCGTTCAGTGTAATAGTAAGCACTCCATGTTAGTGTTTAGCGCTCAGTGTAATGGTAAGCACTCCATGTTAGTGTTTAGCGCTCAGTGTAATGGTAAGCACTCTATGTTAGTGTTTAGCGCTCAGTGTAATGGTAAGCACTCCATGTTAGTGTTTAGCGCTCAGTGTAATGGCAAGCACTCCATGTTAGTATTTAGCGTTCAGTGTAATAGTAAGCACTCCATGTTAGTGTTTAGCGCCCAGTGTAATGGTAAGCACTCTATGTTAGTATTTAGCGTTCAGTGTAATAGTAAGCACTCCATGTTAGTGTTTAGCGCTCAGTGTAATGGTAAGCACTCTATGTTAGTATTTAGCGTTCAGTGTAATAGTAAGCACTCCATGTTAGTGTTTAGCGCTCAGTGTAATAGTAAGCACTCCATGTTAGTGTTTAGCGCTCAGTGTAATGGTAAGCACTCTATGTTAGTATTTAGCGTTCAGAGTAATAGTAAGCACTCCATGTTAGTGTTTAGCGCTCAGTGTAATGGTAAGCACTCTATGTTAGTATTTAGCGTTCAGTGTAATAGTAAGCACTCCATGTTAGTGTTTAGCGCTCAGTGTAATAGTAAGCACTCCATGTTAGTGTTTAGCGCTCAGTGTAATGGTAAGCACTCTATGTTAGTATTTAGCGTTCAGTGCAATAGTAAGTACTCCATGTTAGTGTTTAGAGCCCAATGTAATGGTAAGCACTCCATGTTAGTGTTTAGCGCTCAGTGTATTGGTAAGCACTCTATGTTAGTATTTAGCGTTCAGTGTAATAGTAAGCACTCCATGTTAGTGTTTAGCGCTCAGTGTAATGGTAAGCACTCCATGCCCATGTTTAGAGCTCAGTGTAATAGTAAGCACTCTATGTTAGTGTTTAGCGCTCAGTGTAATGGTAAGCACTCCATGTTAGTGTTTAGCGCTCAGTGTAATGGTAAGCTCTCTATGTTAGTGTTTAGAGCTCAGTGTAATGGTACGCACTCTATGTTAGTGTTTAGAGCTCAGTGTAATGGTAAGCACTCTATGTTAGTGTTTAGAGCTCAGTGTAATGGTAAGCACTCTATGTTAGTGTTTAGCGTTCAGTGTAATAGTAAGCACTCCATGTTAGTGTTTAGCGCTCAGTGTAATGGTAAGCACTCCATGTTAGTGTTTAGCGCTCAGTGTAATGGTAAGCACTCCATGTTAGTGTTTAGCGCTCAGTGTAATGGTAAGCACTCTATGTTAGTGTTTAGCGCTCAGTGTAATGGTAAGCACTCCATGTTAGTGTTTAGCGCTCAGTGTATTGGTAAGCACTCTATGTTAGTATTTAGCGTTCAGTGTAATAGTAAGCACTCCATGTTAGTGTTTAGCGCTCAGTGTAATGGTAAGCACTCTATGTTAGTATTTAGCGTTCAGTGTAATAGTAAGCACTCCATGTTAGTGTTTAGCGCTCAGTGTAATAGTAAGCACTCCATGTTAGTGTTTAGCGCTCAGTGTAATGGTAAGCACTCTATGTTAGTATTTAGCGTTCAGTGTAATAGTAAGCACTCCATGTTAGTGTTTAGCGCTCAGTGTAATGGTAAGCACTCTATGTTAGTATTTAGCGTTCAGTGTAATAGTAAGCACTCCATGTTAGTGTTTAGCGCTCAGTGTAATGGTAAGCACTCTATGTTAGTATTTAGCGTTCAGTGCAATAGTAAGTACTCCATGTTAGTGTTTTGAGCCCAATGTAATGGTAAGCACTCCATGTTAGTGTTTAGCGCTCAGTGTAATGGTAAGCACTCCATGCCCATGTTTAGAGCTCAGTGTAATAGTAAGCACTCTATGTTAGTGTTTAGCGCTCAGTGTAATGGTAAGCACTCCATGTTAGTGTTTAGCGCTCAGTGTAATGGTAATCACTCTATGTTAGTGTTTCGAGCTCAGTGTAATGGTAAGCACTCTGTGTTAGTGTTTAGAGCTCAGTGTAATGGTAATCACTCTATGTTAGTGTTTAGAGCTCAGTGTAATGGTAAGCACTCTGTTAGTGTTTAGCGTTCAGTGTAATAGTAAGCACTCCATGTTAGTGTTTAGCGCTCAGTGTAATGGTAATCACTCTATGTTAGTGTTTAGAGCTCAGTGTAATGGTAAGCACTCTGTTAGTGTTTAGCGTTCAGTGTAATGGTAAGCACTCTATGTTAGTATTTAGCGTTCAGTGTAATAGTAAGCACTCCATGTTAGTGTTTAGCGCTCAGTGTAATGGTAAGCACTCTATGTTAGTATTTAGCGTTCAGTGTAATGGTAAGCACTCTATGTTAGTATTTAGCGTTCAGTGTAATAGTAAGCACTCCATGTTAGTGTTTAGCGCTCAGTGTAATGGTAAGCACTCTATGTTAGTATTTAGCGTTCAGTGTAATAGTAAGCACTCCATGTTAGTGTTTAGCGCTCAGTGTAATGGTAAGCACTCTATGTTAGTATTTAGCGTTCAGTGTAATAGTAAGCACTCCATGTTAGTGTTTAGCGCTCAGTGTAATAGTAAGCACTCCATGTTAGTGTTTAGCGCTCAGTGTAATGGTAAGCACTCTATGTTAGTATTTAGCGTTCAGTGCAATAGTAAGTACTCCATGTTAGTGTTTAGAGCCCAATGTAATGGTAAGCACTCCATGTTAGTGTTTAGCGCTCAGTGTAATGGTAAGCACTCCATGCCCATGTTTAGAGCTCAGTGTAATAGTAAGCACTCTATGTTAGTGTTTAGCGCTCAGTGTAATGGTATGCACTCCATGTTAGTGTTTAGCGCTCAGTGTAATGGTAAGCACTCTATGTTAGTGTTTAGAGCTCAGTGTAATGGTAAGCACTCTATGTTAGTGTTTAGCGCTCAGTGTAATGGTAAGCACTCCATGTTAGTGTTTAGAGCTCAGTGTAATGGTAAGCACTCTATGTTAGTGTTTAGAGCTCAGTGTAATGGTAAGCACTCTGTGTTAGTGTTTAGCGTTCAGTGTAATAGTAAGCACTCTATGTTAGTGTTTAGAGCTCAGTGTAATGGTAAGCACTCTGTGTTAGTGTTTAGCGCTCAGTATAATGGTAAGCACTCTGTGTTAGTGTTTAGAGCTCAGTGTAATGGTAAGCACTCTGTGTTAGTGTTTAGAGCTCAGTGTAATGGTAAGCACTCCATGTTAGTGTTTAGCGCTCAGTGTAATGGTAAGCACTCTATGTTAGTGTTTAGAGCTCAGTGTAATGGTAAGCACTCCATGTTAGTGTTTAGCGCTCAGTGTAATGGTAAGCACTCTATGTTAGTGTTTAGAGCTTAGTGTAATGGTAAGCACTCTATGTTAGTGTTTAGCGCTCAGTGTAATAGTAAGCACTCCATGTTAGTGTTTAGCGCTCAGTGTAATAGTAAGCACTCCATGTTAGTGTTTAGCGTTCAGTGTAATGGTAAGCACTCCATGTTAGTGCTTAGCGCTCAGTGTAATAGTAAGCACTCCATGTTAGTGTTTAGCGCTCAGTGTAATAGTAAGCACTCCATGTTAGTGTTTAGCGCTCAGTGTAATGGTAAGCACTCTATGTTAGTATTTAGCGTTCAGTGTAATAGTAAGCACTCCATGTTAGTGTTTAGCGCTCAGTGTAATAGTAAGCACTCCATGTTAGTGTTTAGCGCTCAGTGTAATGGTAAGCACTCTATGTTAGTATTTAGCGTTCAGAGTAATAGTAAGCACTCCATGTTAGTGTTTAGCGCTCAGTGTAATGGTAAGCACTCTATGTTAGTATTTAGCGTTCAGTGTAATAGTAAGCACTCCATGTTAGTGTTTAGCGCTCAGTGTAATAGTAAGCACTCCATGTTAGTGTTTAGCGCTCAGTGTAATGGTAAGCACTCTATGTTAGTATTTAGCGTTCAGTGCAATAGTAAGTACTCCATGTTAGTGTTTAGAGCCCAATGTAATGGTAAGCACTCCATGTTAGTGTTTAGCGCTCAGTGTAATGGTAAGCACTCCATGCCCTTGTTTAGAGCTCAGTGTAATAGTAAGCACTCTATGTTAGTGTTTAGCGCTCAGTGTAATGGTAAGCACTCCATGTTAGTGTTTAGCGCTCAGTGTAATGGTAAGCTCTCTATGTTAGTGTTTAGAGCTCAGTGTAATGGCACGCACTCTATGTTAGTGTTTAGAGCTCAGTGTAATGGTAAGCACTCTATGTTAGTGTTTAGAGCTCAGTGTAATGGTAAGCACTCTATGTTAGTGTTTAGCGTTCAGTGTAATAGTAAGCACTCCATGTTAGTGTTTAGCGCTCAGTGTAATGGTAAGCACTCCATGTTAGTGTTTAGCGCTCAGTGTAATGGTAAGCACTCCATGTTAGTGTTTAGCGCTCAGTGTAATGGTAAGCACTCTATGTTAGTGTTTAGCGCTCAGTGTAATGGTAAGCACTCCATGTTAGTGTTTAGCGCTCAGTGTATTGGTAAGCACTCTATGTTAGTATTTAGCGTTCAGTGTAATAGTAAGCACTCCATGTTAGTGTTTAGCGCTCAGTGTAATGGTAAGCACTCTATGTTAGTATTTAGCGTTCAGTGTAATAGTAAGCACTCCATGTTAGTGTTTAGCGCTCAGTGTAATAGTAAGCACTCCATGTTAGTGTTTAGCGCTCAGTGTAATGGTAAGCACTCTATGTTAGTATTTAGCGTTCAGTGTAATAGTAAGCACTCCATGTTAGTGTTTAGCGCTCAGTGTAATGGTAAGCACTCTATGTTAGTATTTAGCGTTCAGTGTAATAGTAAGCACTCCATGTTAGTGTTTAGCGCTCAGTGTAATGGTAAGCACTCTATGTTAGTATTTAGCGTTCAGTGCAATAGTAAGTACTCCATATTAGTGTTTTGAGCCCAATGTAATGGTAAGCACTCCATGTTAGTGTTTAGCGCTCAGTGTAATGGTAAGCACTCCATGCCCATGTTTAGAGCTCAGTGTAATAGTAAGCACTCTATGTTAGTGTTTAGCGCTCAGTGTAATGGTAAGCACTCCATGTTAGTGTTTAGCGCTCAGTGTAATGGTAATCACTCTATGTTAGTGTTTAGAGCTCAGTGTAATGGTAAGCACTCTGTGTTAGTGTTTAGAGCTCAGTGTAATGGTAATCACTCTATGTTAGTGTTTAGAGCTCAGTGTAATGGTAAGCACTCTGTTAGTGTTTAGCGTTCAGTGTAATAGTAAGCACTCCATGTTAGTGTTTAGCGCTCAGTGTAATGGTAACCACTCTATGTTAGTATTTAGCGTTCAGTGTAATAGTGAGCACTCCATGTTAGTGTTTAGCGCTCAGTGTAATAGTAAGCACTCCATGTTAGTGTTTAGCGCTCAGTGTAATGGTAAGCACTCTATGTTAGTATTTAGCGTTCAGTGTAATGGTAAGCACTCTATGTTAGTATTTAGCGTTCAGTGTAATAGTAAGCACTCCATGTTAGTGTTTAGCGCTCAGTGTAATGGTAAGCACTCTATGTTAGTATTTAGCGTTCAGTGTAATAGTAAGCACTCCATGTTAGTGTTTAGCGCTCAGTGTAATGGTAAGCACTCTATGTTAGTATTTAGCGTTCAGTGTAATAGTAAGCACTCCATGTTAGTGTTTAGCGCTCAGTGTAATAGTAAGCACTCTATGTTAGTGTTTAGAGCTTAGTGTAATGGTAAGCACTCTATGTTAGTGTTTAGCGCTCAGTGTAATAGTAAGCACTCCATGTTAGTGTTTAGCGCTCAGTGTAATAGTAAGCACTCCATGTTAGTGTTTAGCGTTCAGTGTAATGGTAAGCACTCCATGTTAGTGCTTAGCGCTCAGTGTAATAGTAAGCACTCCATGTTAGTGTTTAGCGCTCAGTGTAATAGTAAGCACTCCATGTTAGTGTTTAGCGCTCAGTGTAATGGTAAGCACTCTATGTTAGTATTTAGCGTTCAGTGTAATAGTAAGCACTCCATGTTAGTGTTTAGCGCTCAGTGTAATAGTAAGCACTCCATGTTAGTGTTTAGCGCTCAGTGTAATGGTAAGCACTCTATGTTAGTATTTAGCGTTCAGAGTAATAGTAAGCACTCCATGTTAGTGTTTAGCGCTCAGTGTAATGGTAAGCACTCTATGTTAGTATTTAGCGTTCAGTGTAATAGTAAGCACTCCATGTTAGTGTTTAGCGCTCAGTGTAATAGTAAGCACTCCATGTTAGTGTTTAGCGCTCAGTGTAATGGTAAGCACTCTATGTTAGTATTTAGCGTTCAGTGCAATAGTAAGTACTCCATGTTAGTGTTTAGAGCCCAATGTAATGGTAAGCACTCCATGTTAGTGTTTAGCGCTCAGTGTAATGGTAAGCACTCCATGCCCATGTTTAGAGCTCAGTGTAATAGTAAGCACTCTATGTTAGTGTTTAGCGCTCAGTGTAATGGTAAGCACTCCATGTTAGTGTTTAGCGCTCAGTGTAATGGTAAGCTCTCTATGTTAGTGTTTAGAGCTCAGTGTAATGGCACGCACTCTATGTTAGTGTTTAGAGCTCAGTGTAATGGTAAGCACTCTATGTTAGTGTTTAGAGCTCAGTGTAATGGTAAGCACTCTATGTTAGTGTTTAGCGTTCAGTGTAATAGTAAGCACTCCATGTTAGTGTTTAGCGCTCAGTGTAATGGTAAGCACTCCATGTTAGTGTTTAGCGCTCAGTGTAATGGTAAGCACTCCATGTTAGTGTTTAGCGCTCAGTGTAATGGTAAGCACTCTATGTTAGTGTTTAGCGCTCAGTGTAATGGTAAGCACTCCATGTTAGTGTTTAGCGCTCAGTGTATTGGTAAGCACTCTATGTTAGTATTTAGCGTTCAGTGTAATAGTAAGCACTCCATGTTAGTGTTTAGCGCTCAGTGTAATGGTAAGCACTCTATGTTAGTATTTAGCGTTCAGTGTAATAGTAAGCACTCCATGTTAGTATTTAGCGCTCAGTGTAATAGTAAGCACTCCATGTTAGTGTTTAGCGCTCAGTGTAATGGTAAGCACTCTATGTTAGTATTTAGCGTTCAGTGTAATAGTAAGCACTCCATGTTAGTGTTTAGCGCTCAGTGTAATGGTAAGCACTCTATGTTAGTATTTAGCGTTCAGTGTAATAGTAAGCACTCCATGTTAGTGTTTAGCGCTCAGTGTAATGGTAAGCACTCTATGTTAGTATTTAGCGTTCAGTGCAATAGTAAGTACTCCATGTTAGTGTTTTGAGCCCAATGTAATGGTAAGCACTCCATGTTAGTGTTTAGCGCTCAGTGTAATGGTAAGCACTCCATGCCCATGTTTAGAGCTCAGTGTAATAGTAAGCACTCTATGTTAGTGTTTAGCGCTCAGTGTAATGGTAAGCACTCCATGTTAGTGTTTAGCGCTCAGTGTAATGGTAATCACTCTATGTTAGTGTTTAGAGCTCAGTGTAATGGTAAGCACTCTGTGTTAGTGTTTAGAGCTCAGTGTAATGGTAATCACTCTATGTTAGTGTTTAGAGCTCAGTGTAATGGTAAGCACTCTGTTAGTGTTTAGCGTTCAGTGTAATAGTAAGCACTCCATGTTAGTGTTTAGCGCTCAGTGTAATGGTAAGCACTCTATGTTAGTATTTAGCGTTCAGTGTAATAGTGAGCACTCCATGTTAGTGTTTAGCGCTCAGTGTAATAGTAAGCACTCCATGTTAGTGTTTAGCGCTCAGTGTAATGGTAAGCACTCTATGTTAGTATTTAGCGTTCAGTGTAATGGTAAGCACTCTATGTTAGTATTTAGCGTTCAGTGTAATAGTAAGCACTCCATGTTAGTGTTTAGCGCTCAGTGTAATGGTAAGCACTCTATGTTAGTATTTAGCGTTCAGTGTAATAGTAAGCACTCCATGTTAGTGTTTAGCGCTCAGTGTAATGGTAAGCACTCTATGTTAGTATTTAGCGTTCAGTGTAATAGTAAGCACTCCATGTTAGTGTTTAGCGCTCAGTGTAATAGTAAGCACTCCATGTTAGTGTTTAGCGCTCAGTGTAATGGTAAGCACTCTATGTTAGTATTTAGCGTTCAGTGCAATAGTAAGTACTCCATGTTAGTGTTTAGAGCCCAATGTAATGGTAAGCACTCCATGTTAGTGTTTAGCGCTCAGTGTAATGGTAAGCACTCCATGTCCATGTTTAGATCTCAGTGTAATAGTAAGCACTCTATGTTAGTGTTTAGCGCTCAGTGTAATGGTATGCACTCCATGTTAGTGTTTAGCGCTCAGTGTAATGGTAAGCACTCTATGTTAGTGTTTAGAGCTCAGTGTAATGGTAAGCACTCTATGTTAGTGTTTAGCGCTCAGTGTAATGGTAAGCACTCCATGTTAGTGTTTAGAGCTCAGTGTAATGGTAAGCACTCTATGTTAGTGTTTAGAGCTCAGTGTAATGGTAAGCACTCTGTGTTAGTGTTTAGCGTTCAGTGTAATAGTAAGCACTCTATGTTAGTGTTTAGAGCTCAGTGTAATGGTAAGCACTCTGTGTTAGTGTTTAGCGCTCAGTATAATGGTAAGCACTCTGTGTTAGTGTTTAGAGCTCAGTGTAATGGTAAGCACTCTGTGTTAGTGTTTAGAGCTCAGTGTAATGGTAAGCACTCCATGTTAGTGTTTAGCGCTCAGTGTAATGGTAAGCACTCTATGTTAGTGTTTAGAGCTCAGTGTAATGGTAAGCACTCCATGTTAGTGTTTAGCGCTCAGTGTAATGGTAAGCACTCTATGTTAGTGTTTAGAGCTTAGTGTAATGGTAAGCACTCTATGTTAGTGTTTAGCGCTCAGTGTAATAGTAAGCACTCCATGTTAGTGTTTAGCGCTCAGTGTAATAGTAAGCACTCCATGTTAGTGTTTAGCGTTCAGTGTAATGGTAAGCACTCCATGTTAGTGCTTAGCGCTCAGTGTAATAGTAAGCACTCCATGTTAGTGTTTAGCGCTCAGTGTAATGGTAAGCACTCTATGTTAGTATTTAGCGTTCAGTGTAATAGTAAGCACTCTATGTTAGTGTTTAGCGCTCAGTGTAATGGTAAGCACTCCATGTTAGTGTTTAGCGCTCAGTGTAATGGTAAGCACTCCATGTTAGTGTTTAGCGCTCAGTGTAATGGTAAGCACTCTATGTTAGTGTTTAGCGCTCAGTGTAATGGTAAGCACTCCATGTTAGTGTTTAGCGCTCAGTGTATTGGTAAGCACTCTATGTTAGTATTTAGCGTTCAGTGTAATAGTAAGCACTCCATGTTAGTGTTTAGCGCTCAGTGTAATAGTAAGCACTCTATGTTAGTATTTAGCGTTCAGTGTAATAGTAAGCACTCCATGTTAGTGTTTAGCGCTCAGTGTAATAGTAAGCACTCCATGTTAGTGTTTAGCGCTCAGTGTAATGGTAAGCACTCTATGTTAGTATTTAGCGTTCAGTGTAATAGTAAGCACTCCATGTTAGTGTTTAGCGCTCAGTGTAATGGTAAGCACTCTATGTTAGTATTTAGCGTTCAGTGTAATAGTAAGCACTCCATGTTAGTGTTTAGCGCTCAGTGTAATGGTAAGCACTCCATGTTAGTGTTTAGCGCTCAGTGTAATGGTAAGCACTCTATGTTAGTATTTAGCGTTCAGTGTAATAGTAAGCACTCCATGTTAGTGTTTAGCGCTCAGTGTAATGGTAAGCACTCTATGTTAGTATTTAGCGTTCAGTGTAATAGTAAGCACTCCATGTTAGTGTTTAGCGCTCAGTGTAATAGTAAGCACTCCATGTTAGTGTTTAGCGCTCAGTGTAATGGTAAGCACTCTATGTTAGTATTTAGCGTTCAGTGTAATAGTAAGCACTCTATGTTAGTGTTTAGCGCTCAGTGTAATGGTAAGCACTCCATGTTAGTGTTTAGCGCTCAGTGTAATGGTAAGCACTCCATGTTAGTGTTTAGCGCTCAGTGTAATGGTAAGCACTCTATGTTAGTGTTTAGCGCTCAGTGTAATGGTAAGCACTCCATGTTAGTGTTTAGCGCTCAGTGTATTGGTAAGCACTCTATGTTAGTATTTAGCGTTCAGTGTAATAGTAAGCACTCCATGTTAGTGTTTAGCGCTCAGTGTAATAGTAAGCACTCTATGTTAGTATTTAGCGTTCAGTGTAATAGTAAGCACTCCATGTTAGTGTTTAGCGCTCAGTGTAATAGTAAGCACTCCATGTTAGTGTTTAGCGCTCAGTGTAATGGTAAGCACTCTATGTTAGTATTTAGCGTTCAGTGTAATAGTAAGCACTCCATGTTAGTGTTTAGCGCTCAGTGTAATGGTAAGCACTCTATGTTAGTATTTAGCGTTCAGTGTAATAGTAAGCACTCCATGTTAGTGTTTAGCGCTCAGTGTAATGGTAAGCACTCTATGTTAGTGTTTAGAGCTTAGTGTAATGGTAAGCACTCTATGTTAGTGTTTAGCGCTCAGTGTAATAGTAAGCACTCCATGTTAGTGTTTAGAGCTTAGTGTAATGGTAAGCACTCTATGTTAGTGTTTAGCGCTCAGTGTAATAGTAAGCACTCCATGTTAGTGTTTAGCGCTCAGTGTAATAGTAAGCACTCCATGTTAGTGTTTAGCGTTCAGTGTAATGGTAAGCACTCCATGTTAGTGCTTAGCGCTCAGTGTAATAGTAAGCACTCCATGTTAGTGTTTAGCGCTCAGTGTAATGGTAAGCACTCTATGTTAGTATTTAGCGTTCAGTGTAATAGTAAGCACTCTATGTTAGTTTTTAGAGCTCAGTGTAATGGTAAGCACTCTATGTTAGTGTTTAGCGTTCAGTGTAATAGTAAGCACTCCATGTTAGTGTTTAGCGCTCAGTGTAATGGTAAGCACTCAATGTTAGTTTTTAGAGCTTAGTGTAATGGTAAGCACTCTATGTTAGTATTTAGCGTTCAGTGTAATAGTAAGCACTCCATGTTAGTGTTTAGCGCTCAGTGTAATGGTAAGCACTCCATGTTAGTGTTTAGCGCTCAGTGTAATGGTAAGCACTCAATGTTAGTTTTTAGAGCTTAGTGTAATGGTAAGCACTCTATGTTAGTATTTAGCGTTCAGTGTAATAGTAAGTACTCCATGTTAGTGTTTAGCGCTCAGTGTAATGGTAATCACTCCATGTTAGTGTTTAGCGCTCAGTGTAATGGTAAGCACTCTATGTTAGTATTTAGCGTTCAGTGTAATAGTAAGCACTCCATGTTAGTGTTTAGCGCTCAGTGTAATGGTAAGCACTCTGTTAGTATTTAGCGTTCAGTGTAATAGTAAGCACTCCATGTTAGTGTTTAGCGCTCAGTGTAATGGTAAGCACTCTATGTTAGTATTTAGCGTTCAGTGTAATAGTAAGCACTCCATGTTAGTGTTTAGCGCTCAGTGTAATAGTAAGCACTCCATGTTAGTGTTTAGCGCTCAGTGTAATGGTAAGCACTCTATGTTAGTATTTAGCGTTCAGTGTAATAGTAAGCACTCCATGTTAGTGTTTAGCGCTCAGTGTAATGGTAAGCACTCTATGTTAGTATTTAGCGTTCAGTGTAATAGTAAGCACTCCATGTTAGTGTTTAGCGCTCAGTGTAATGGTAAGCACTCTATGTTAGCATTTAGCGTTCAGTGTAATAGTAAGCACTCCATGTTAGTGTTTAGCGCTCAGTGTAATAGTAAGCACTCCATGTTAGTGTTTAGCGCTCAGTGTAATGGTAAGCACTCTATGTTAGTATTTAGTGTTCAGTGTAATAGTAAGCACTCCATGTTAGTGTTTAGCGCTCAGTGTAATGGTAAGCACTCTATGTTAGTATTTAGCGTTCAGTGTAATAGTAAGCACTCCATGTTAGTGTTTAGCGCTCAGTGTAATGGTAAGCACTCTATGTTAGTATTTAGTGTTCAGTGTAAAAGTAAGCACTCCATGTTAGTGTTTAGCGTTCAGTGTAATAGTAAGCACTCCATGTTAGTGTTTAGCGTTCAGTGTAATGGTAAGCACTCCATGTTAGTGTTTAGCGCTCAGTGTAATGGTAAGCACTCTATGTTAGTATTTAGCGTTCAGTGTAATAGTAAACACTCTATGTTAGTTTTTAGAGCTTAGTGTAATGGTATATGTTAGTGTTTAGCGTTCAGTGTAATAGTAAGCACTCCATGTTAGTGTTTAGCGCTCAGTGTAATGGTAAGCACTCAATGTTAGTTTTTAGAGCTTAGTGTAATGGTAAGCACTCCATGTTAGTGTTTAGCGTTCAGTGCAATAGTAAGTACTCCATGTTAGTGTTTAGAGCCCAATGTAATGGTAAGCACTCCATGTTAGTGTTTAGCGCTCAGTGTAATGGTAAGCACTCCATGCCCATGTTTAGAGCTCAGTGTAATAGTAAGCACTCTATGTTAGTGTTTAGCGCTCAGTGTAATGGTAAGCACTCCATGTTAGTGTTTAGCGCTCGGTGTAATGGTAAGCACTCTATGTTAGTGTTTAGAGCTCAGTGTAATGGTAAGCACTCTATGTTAGTATTTAGCGTTCAGTGTAATGGTAAGCACTCTATGTTAGTGTTTAGAGCTCAGTGTAATGGTAAGCACTCCATGTTAGTGTTTAGAGCTCAGTGTAATGGTAAGCACTCCATGTTAGTGTTTAGAGCTCAGTGTAATAGTAAACACTCTATGTTAGTGTTTAGCGCTCAGTGTAATGGTAAGCACTCTATGTTAGTATTTAGCGTTCAGTGTAATAGTAAACACTCTATGTTAGTTTTTAGAGCTTAGTGTAATGGTATATGTTAGTGTTTAGCGTTCAGTGTAATAGTAAGCACTCCATGTTAGTGTTTAGCGCTCAGTGTAATGGTAAGCACTCAATGTTAGTTTTTAGAGCTTAGTTTAATGGTAAGCACTCCATGTTAGTGTTTAGCGTTCAGTGCAATAGTAAGTACTCCATGTTAGTGTTTAGAGCCCAATGTAATGGTAAGCACTCCATGTTAGTGTTTAGCGCTCAGTGTAATGGTAAGCACTCCATGCCCATGTTTAGAGCTCAGTGTAATAGTAAGCACTCTATGTTAGTGTTTAGCGCTCAGTGTAATGGTAAGCACTCCATGTTAGTGTTTAGCGCTCGGTGTAATGGTAAGCACTCTATGTTAGTGTTTAGAGCTCAGTGTAATGGTAAGCACTCTATGTTAGTATTTAGCGTTCAGTGTAATGGTAAGCACTCTATGTTAGTGTTTAGCGCTCAGTGTAATAGTAAGCACTCCATGTTAGTGTTTAGCGCTCAGTGTAATGGTAAGCACTCTATGTTAGTATTTAGTGTTCAGTGTAATAGTAAGCACTCCATGTTAGTGTTTAGCGCTCAGTGTAATGGTAAGCACTCTATGTTAGTATTTAGCGTTCAGTGTAATAGTAAGCACTCCATGTTAGTGTTTAGCGCTCAGTGTAATGGTAAGCACTCTATGTTAGTATTTAGTGTTCAGTGTAAAAGTAAGCACTCCATGTTAGTGTTTAGCGTTCAGTGTAATAGTAAGCACTCCATGTTAGTGCTTAGCGTTCAGTGTAATGGTAAGCACTCCATGTTAGTGTTTAGCGCTCAGTGTAATGGTAAGCACTCTATGTTAGTATTTAGCGTTCAGTGTAATAGTAAACACTCTATGTTAGTTTTTAGAGCTTAGTGTAATGGTATATGTTAGTGTTTAGCGTTCAGTGTAATAGTAAGCACTCCATGTTAGTGTTTAGCGCTCAGTGTAATGGTAAGCACTCAATGTTAGTTTTTAGAGCTTAGTGTAATGGTAAGCACTCCATGTTAGTGTTTAGCGTTCAGTGCAATAGTAAGTACTCCATGTTAGTGTTTAGAGCCCAATGTAATGGTAAGCACTCCATGTTAGTGTTTAGCGCTCAGTGTAATGGTAAGCACTCCATGCCCATGTTTAGAGCTCAGTGTAATAGTAAGCACTCTATGTTAGTGTTTAGCGCTCAGTGTAATGGTAAGCACTCCATGTTAGTGTTTAGCGCTCGGTGTAATGGTAAGCACTCTATGTTAGTGTTTAGAGCTCAGTGTAATGGTAAGCACTCTATGTTAGTATTTAGCGTTCAGTGTAATGGTAAGCACTCTATGTTAGTGTTTAGAGCTCAGTGTAATGGTAAGCACTCCATGTTAGTGTTTAGAGCTCAGTGTAATGGTAAGCACTCCATGTTAGTGTTTAGAGCTCAGTGTAATAGTAAACACTCTATGTTAGTGTTTAGCGCTCAGTGTAATGGTAAGCACTCTATGTTAGTATTTAGCGTTCAGTGTAATAGTAAACACTCTATGTTAGTTTTTAGAGCTTAGTGTAATGGTATATGTTAGTGTTTAGCGTTCAGTGTAATAGTAAGCACTCCATGTTAGTGTTTAGCGCTCAGTGTAATGGTAAGCACTCAATGTTAGTTTTTAGAGCTTAGTGTAATGGTAAGCACTCCATGTTAGTGTTTAGCGTTCAGTGCAATAGTAAGTACTCCATGTTAGTGTTTAGAGCCCAATGTAATGGTAAGCACTCCATGTTAGTGTTTAGCGCTCAGTGTAATGGTAAGCACTCCATGCCCATGTTTAGAGCTCAGTGTAATAGTAAGCACTCTATGTTAGTGTTTAGCGCTCAGTGTAATGGTAAGCACTCCATGTTAGTGTTTAGCGCTCGGTGTAATGGTAAGCACTCTATGTTAGTGTTTAGAGCTCAGTGTAATGGTAAGCACTCTATGTTAGTATTTAGCGTTCAGTGTAATGGTAAGCACTCTATGTTAGTGTTTAGAGCTCAGTGTAATGGTAAGCACTCCATGTTAGTGTTTAGAGCTCAGTGTAATGGTAAGCACTCCATGTTAGTGTTTAGAGCTCAGTGTAATAGTAAACACTCTATGTTAGTGTTTAGCGCTCAGTGTAATAGTAAACACTCTATGTTAGTGTTTAGCACTCAGTGTAATGGTAAGCACTCTATGTTAGTGTTTAGCGCTCAGTGTAATAGTAAGCACTCTAGTGTTTAGCGCTCAGTGTAATGGTAAGCACTCTATGTTAGTGTTTAGAGCTCAGTGTAATAGTAAGCACTCCATCCTAGTGTTTAGAGCTCAGTGTAATAGTAAGCACCCCATGTTAGGGTTTGAATCAATGCATCTCTATGATGAAAGTTCACTGTCTCCATGTAGAGGATGGAGACACTGAATGTCAGTCGACTCACACTGTGCAGCACTGCCCCAGGAAGCACCTCTAGTAGCCATCTGAGGAGTGGCCAGTGGAGTTATCCCTAGGCTGTAATGTAAACACTGCATTTTTACTGCAAAAAGCCTGAAGGGACTGATTATACTCCCCAGAACAAATACAATAAGCTGTAGTTGTTATAGTGACTATAGAGACACCTCCCTGGACTGACAAGGAAGGGGGGACATGACTGCGGCTAGGATAAGGAGTCTTAAAGGAAGAGCAGATGGGAGGGGGATATATGGATACATAGTTGCTAAGATGGAAGACAGTTATAAGGACAGTGAGGGGAGGGGACTTACCAGTCAGCTCTTGGAAGTGCAGGGATCCTGACTTTCAGATTTTCAGATTTGCATCTGTCTTTCTTTGCTGACCCCTTAAAAAAAAATAAAAAAAAAAAAAATATTATAGACATTATTCTTAAAAAGTTTTATACTTACCTGTTCCTGAATTTTGAGAGTGATGGACGTTTCCCAGGAATCGTTGGTGGCCCTGTTGCAGGCTTATCGGGCTGCACATGGTGCAGGCTCGTTAGCAGAGGTGTTGGCCGGCATGGATGGCGTCCCCGGTGAAGAGGCTCGACCTGTGGAAGGTGGGCGGCGGGCCAGGCGTTCAAGGCCGCCGTCGCGACTGTCTCCCAGCCCGGTGAGAGGAGGTCGTGAAGGCCGAAGAAGCCGGCGAGCTGGAGTGGCTGGGAATGTGGAGCCGAGCCTGGTGTCGTCCCCCCGAGCGATCCGGTCCCAGGTGAGAGCTGCGGCTGCGTCCGGCAGCCATTTCCAAGATGGCGATTCGGCGGGAAGATCCAGGAGCCCTCCACCTTCTCTTCCGGCGCGGCCGGAAGTGACGTCACGACGCCGGTCGCGCACGGCCGGCGCGCCGGATATGACGACAGCAGCCGGCGACGGGCAAAACCCGGAAGTGGGTGCCCGCGCCGGAAATAGGACGCCGGGCGCCCGGAGACCACAAGCGCCGGCGGAAGAAGGCGGCAATAGGGGTGCTGTGAGCCGGACAGCAGCCCCAAGGAGATGGGAGTCCCCAGGACCGGCCGGTTCATGGGGTGCCGCGGATCAGGCGGCAGCCCCAAGATTGCAGTACTGCCAGGATGCCGGCGGTCGGGAGGCCGTGTCGGCTGCAGCCCCTCTGGGAGCTGGGAGGCTCCAGGGGGAGTCCGGTGAGGAGGAGGAGTCTGAGGAGGAGCGAGAAGGTGAAGGAGGACGCCCCCTGCGCCTCCCCTCATTTGGTGAGTCAGCATGCGCAGGCGCCTGGGGTGCTGCAGGGAGTTCAGGTCAGGATAGCGAGGTGTTGCGCCTGCTGAGGATGTTAGTGGAGGGGCAAGCCAGGGGTACTGGGCTAGGGGCTCAGGGTCCCGGTAGTGCGGATAGTTTGAGGGGTCATGGGGTTGGGGTGGGTTCCTTTCTCCCAGGGTGTGAACTGGCTCCCCTAGGTTTACATGTGCCAGCGGAGGTGCAAGAGAAGATTATTCGTGGTGAGTATGTGGATCTCCTTTCTCTCGTTCCGCCAGACAAGGAGTCCGTGGACAGACCGCGACGTGGCGAACAATTGGAGGGAGAAAAGGGTAAGGCTATCCCGCGTACGTTCGGTAATTGGCTGCAAGGATTTAATATCTTTGCCAGCGTACTAGTGCGCCGTTTCCCTGAGAGGGCCCCCTCTTTATTTGGTTATTTGGACTTAATTTGGGGCGTCTACAAGGTTTCTGGAGGGCAATGCTGGTTCAAATACGACCAGCAATTCCGCCAGAAGATGGCGGCGTGTCCGGGTATGGGTTTTGGGGTGCAGGACGGCAGCCTGTGGCTGCTACTTATGACCCCGTGTAGACCCTCTCCCTTTTCGGGGGCGGCCGGCGTCCCCACGGGTACGTCGGCAGGTCAGAGGAAGGGAGTCTGTTGGCTCTTCAACGAGAGCCACTGTAAGTGGTTTAGCTCCTGCAGATTCCGGCACGAGTGTGCCCACTGTGGGGGAGCCCACCCGGCTCTCCGTTGTTTCAAGAAGGGCAGACCATCTGCCTCCAAGGGCTCTGGTAGGGACGACGTTCCTCGCAGAGAGGACTCCAGTGAGCGTGGAAAAGATGCGTCCATGGCTCGTCCAGTATCCTAAGAGGGACGTTGCTAGCCTCTTGTTCGACGGTTTCACAACGGGTTTCTGGATTCCCTTTGTGCTGTCGGACGAGGGCCAGTTCGCGGACAATCTTCGGTCCACGCGGGGAAAAGAGGTTTTGTTACAAGAAAAGTTGGAGGCGGAGATTCAACGGGGCCGCATGGCCGGCCCCTTTGATTCCCCCCCATTCCACAACCTGAGGGTGTCTCCGCTGGGTCTGGTACCCAAAAAGGATCCGGGAGTTTTTCGATTGATTCACCATCTCTCGTACCCTTCGGGGTCGTCGGTCAATGATGACATTGACAGGGATGCGTGCAGGGTACGTTATGCGTCCTTCGACTCGGCATTGCTCCTCCTGCGGCGGGCCGGTCGTGGGGCGTTATTAGCAAAATCGGACATTGAATCGGCCTTTCGTTTGTTGCCGGTTCATCCGGATTGCTTTCACTTGTTGGGGTGTTTCGCTAACGGTTGCTTCTATTATGATATGTGTATGCCCATGGGCTGCGCTATCTCTTGTTATCATTTCGAACTGTTTTCTTCTTTTTTGGAGTGGGTCACGTCCAGAGTTGCGGGTTTGTGTTCGTTGACACATTACCTGGATGATTTTTTGTTTGTTGGTCCGTCGGGTTCCCAGGATTGTACAGCGTTGCTTCAGGCATTCCGGCGGGTGGCGGCTGAGTTCGGGGTTCCTGTGTCCGAACAAAAAACGGTTGGCCCGGTGTTGGTCCTTTCATTCTTGGGTATCGAAATCGATACCGAGAGAATGGTTTTCCGGCTTCCGGAAGAGAAGTTGGAGGGGTTGCTGCGGTTGGTGGACTTAGTCAAAGGTTCCAAGAAGGTTCAGTTGCGTCAGATGCAGGGCCTGTTGGGGCACTTGGTTTTTGCATGTCGGGTGTTACCGATGGGTCGGGCATTTTGTCGTAGATTGTCCTTGTCCACGGTGGGGGTGAAGGAACCTTTCCATTACATTCGGATCACGAGGCGCCTTCGGGCGGATCTGGCAGTGTGGAGCTCCTTCCTCAGACGTTACAACGGGCACTCTTGCTGGTTGAGGGAGGCCACCACCAATGCTGCCTTGGATCTGTTTACCGATGCCTCGGGGTCAGTTGGTTTTGGAGCGTATTTTCGGGGTCAGTGGTGCGCGGGGGAGTGGCCGGAGGAATGGCAGTCTTCCCCATTTCGAAGGAATTTGACCTTTTTGGAACTGTTTCCGATAGTGGTCGCCCTGGAACTGTGGGGTGAGGAGCTGAGAAATCACACGGTGGTCTTTCACACGGACAACATGAGTGTGGTCCATGTGATTGCCCGATCGTCCTCCTCGTCCCCTCCAGTGTTGGCTCTTCTCCGTCACCTCGTGCTCCTTAGTCTTCAGTTTAATGTTTGGGTGCGGGCGCAACATGTCCCGGGTGTGCAAAATGTGGTGGCTGATGCATTGTCTCGCTTGCAGTGGGAACGGTTTCGCGAGGCAGCGCCGGAGGCGCGGCGGACCGGTCTGCAGTGTCCGGACTCCTTATGGAAGCTCGATTTCGAGGCCTGATGGGTTTGGTATCGGACTCCTTGGCGGAGGCTTCCTGGAAGGCATACCGGGCAGTGTGGAAACAGTGGCTGTCGGCAGCACGGGACGGGGATGTATCCACGGAAATGGGACGTACGGAGGCGACTCTTGTGTTGCTGGATGACTTGGTCAGGAGAGGTAGGTCTTGCGCAGTAGCGGAGAAGGCGCTGGCTGCCCTGTCTTTCTTGTTTCGATTTATGGGCTGGCGGGATGTTACTAAGGAATTTGGGATCCAGAGGGTGGTGAAGGGGTGGCGACTGCGGCGTCGCCCGGATCGTCGTCGTCCGATTTCGGTGGAAATGTTGCGGCGGATTCTTTTAGTCTTGCCGCGGGTCTGTGGCTCGGATTATGTATCGAAGTTGTTTCGCGTAGCCTTCTCGGTCTGCTTTTTTGGAGCCTTTCGCATCGGCGAGTTGGTAGCCCCGAGCAAGGGGAAGGCCTCGCCTTTGGCATTGTCGGATGTGCGGTGGTCTACTTCCTCCGTTGACATTTTTGTGCGGCGCTCTAAGACGGACCAGGCGGCCCGGGGTGCCTGGGTTCGTTTAGGGGCCACGAGGGATGTCGTCTGTCCTGTCGGGGCTTTTCACGATTTTCTGGAGGTGCGCCCGGAGCGGGGAGGCCCTTTGTTGGCTCACGCGGATGGGTCTCCCCTAACACGCTATCAGTTCTCGGCTATGCTGAAGAGAGCATTGGCCGCGGGTGGTATGGAAAGTCAAGGGTTTTCGGCCCATTCCTTTCGGATTGGGGCGGCTACCCAGGCAAGTGTTTTGGGTTACTCGGCTGCGGGCATTAAACGCATTGGAAGATGGGAGTCGGGGCGTTTTAAGTCTTATGTCCGACCTCATATGCTGTAACCCTCTTCTCGTTGTAGGTGGGCGGCCCCGGTACGTGTGGATACTAGGGCATTCCTACGTGTACTGGGCAGCTAGGCGAGCTGAAGACCGGGCCTATGGACGAAATTTGGGGTTCTCAGTGGACTTGGCCCGAGTCAGGTGGAAGGGCATTAGGGGCCTCCGATGGCAGCAAGTATATCCTGAGTTCGTGGAGCTCCGTAAGTTTGTGTCAGGGCCGGTGGTGGTGGTGGTCCATGCGGGCGGGAACGACTTGGGGGTTTCCAGGACTGTGGACCTTCTCCACGCGATTCGGCACGACTTGGCGAGGTGCATGGCGCTGTTTCCGGACATGACCTTGGTTTGGTCGGAGGTGGTTTCCAGGCCGTGCTGGCGCGCGCTGCCGCACTCGCGCGGTTTGGAGAAGAGCCGGCGCAAGCTGAACATTGCAGTGGGGAAATTTGTCCGGCGGCTAGGTGGGGTGGTCGTTCGACACGTGGAGCTGGAAGGGGAGAACCAGAACTTAATGAGGAGGGATGGGGTCCACTTAAATGAGATAGGTTTGGACATCCTGAACACGGGTTTGCAGAGTGGGATTGAGGCTGCGCTGTCGGCGGGGGGCGCGATGACGGCAGGAGGCGTGAGGGGAAGTCGTCATCGCGGTGGCGGGAGTCCTGGCCAGCGCAGGCAGAAGTGATGGAGTTGCCGAGGAGGCTTGGGGAGTCGCAGCCTGTTGGGAGCTGATGGCGGAGGCAGGCTGCTCATGGACTCATGGTTTGTGGGGATAGACCTGTCTGTTGGGCAATCACCCCAACAGCTGACAGTATTTATGTTGCTGGCATGGAAAATTAATAAAGCTGTGGCCGATGCCCTTACCCAACTTTATACGGTCTCTGTGTGTCATTGGGAAAGGGGGGCACCGGGTGGGTGGTACAGTCATCTAGACAGCAGTCAAGACACCTCCCTGGACTGACAAGGAAGGGGGGACATGACTGCGGCTAGGATAAGGAGTCTTAAAGGAAGAGCAGATGGGAGGGGGATATATGGATACATAGTTGCTAAGATGGAAGACAGTTATAAGGACAGTGAGGGGAGGGGACTTACCAGTCAGCTCTTGGAAGTGCAGGGATCCTGACTTTCCCGCCCTCCCGCCCTTAGGACATTTGGTTATTGAAGGAATGTGGGTTTTGTTTCTGGTGCTTGTTGTTGGTTGTCTTTTCTTGTTTTGTCACAGCATGCGGGAGTCCTGGCCAGCGCAGGCAGAAGTGATGGAGTTGCCGAGGAGGCTTGGGGAGTCGCAGCCTGTTGGGAGCTGATGGCGGAGGCAGGCTGCTCATGGACTCATGGTTTGTGGGGATAGACCTGTCTGTTGGGCAATCACCCCAACAGCTGACAGTATTTATGTTGCTGGCATGGAAAATTAATAAAGCTGTGGCCGATGCCCTTACCCAACTTTATACGGTCTCTGTGTGTCATTGGGAAAGGGGGGCACCGGGTGGGTGGTACAGTCATCTAGACAGCAGTCATGTCCCTATAAGCAGTTCATGTAAGTCTCAATAGACGATAGACATTGATTTCCGCCTGCTGCATTTAGTTCTAGCGGAAGGTGAGCAGTCTGTCTATCCATTATAAATCTGACTTTCTAGAATGGCTATCTGATGATCTCTAATCCATTTTCTCGGATTATCTGACATTCACAGATTTTACGGTATTAATACATAATCTTCCTTCACAGTAAATATATCTCAATAGGCAGATCATCATTTACTAGGTCAATAATCCGTAAATTATCTGCTAATCCTTGGCCTGTGCCTCTCATTTATCTGTCTCTGTATGTAACATGGTCTAGCTGTCTCAGATCTGTCTCCTGTTCACAGTGTCTCTCTAGTAGCACGGTCTAGCTGTCTCAGATCTGTCTCCTATTCACAGTGTCTCTCTATGCAACACGACCTAGCTACCCCAGACTGTCTCCTATTCACATGTCTCTGTATGTAACATGGTCTAGCTGTCTCAGATCTGTCTCCTGTTCACAGTGTCTCTCTAGGTATCATGGCCTAGCTCTCTCAGATCGGTGTCCTATTCACAGTGTCTCTCTATGTAGCACGGCCTAGCTGTCTCAGATCTGTCTCCTATTCACGGTGTCTCTCTAGGTATCATGGCCTAGCTGTTTCAGATCGGTGTCCTATTCACAGTGTCTCTCTATGTAGCACGGCCTAGCAGTAATTTTTTATTTGTTTACATTACCCATCTCACGCTAACCCAGTGGACTCTGGGGCCACCGATAGGCTAACTAGGCATTCGCCTCGGGCGCCGGCCTGCTTGGGGCACCGACTAGGATATTTCCTGGTGGGCTCCCCCTGTCCTGAGCTGCAGCGTTGGGCGAACAGATCCGCCCCCCTTCGGCGCCAGGCCAATCCTCCAGGCCCCCGAAAATGGGGGCACCCGGAAGAGCCTTGTCACAGGGGACCCGGGAGGTGGCCGTTTTTTGGTATGGCAGAGTAGGCACCTGCTTACCATGATGGCAAGTGCCTGCTCTGCCAATGATCTCAGTGTATCTCAGTGAGTGCATGTGTCTCTGAGAGTGTGTTCGTGTCAGTGTGTCTGTCAGTGAACGTGTGTGTTAGTTAATTAAACAGTGTGTGAGACAATGAGTGTCAGTGAGTGTGTATCAGTAAGGCAATGTTCTCTGTTAGTCTGCCCATCCACACTGACATCCCCGCATAGATATTTCGAAATCCACCGCAACACCACTCGCTATGGTAACGACACACAATCCTGGGGTACCCGCATTAACCCTGCTTGGATCTGTCTTTTTTTTATTTCTCTGGGTTAACGTTACAGTATTTCTATATCATACATTAGAATCATTACTGTATAATGTGCTGCTTATTAAGACTGACACTGTTGTTCCTCTATATCGTGTTTGAAACAAATGTGACGTCACTGCTGATTACGATGAGCGCACAACAAAAATAAAGAATTAAAAAATACACCTAACATTAAAACTATAGACTGATCATTTATTTGTCAGTGGGCAAACATTCAAAATCAGGGGATCAAATACTTTTTTCACTCACTCTATCTATCTATCTATCTATCTATCTATCTATGTGTCCATCTATATATGTGTCTATCTATCTATCTATGTGTCTATCTATCTATGTGTCTATCTATCTATGTGTCTGTCTATCTATCTATGTGTCTATCTATCTATCTATCTATCTATCTATCTATCTATGTGTCTGTCTGTCCATCTATCTATCTATGTGTCTATCTATCTATCTATGTGTCTATCTATCTATGTGTCTATCTATCTATGTGTCTATCTATCTATGTGTCTATCTATGTGTCTATCTATCTATGTGTCTATCTATCTATGTGTCTGTCTATCTATCTATGTGTCTATCTATCTATCTATGTGTCTGTCTATCTATCTATGTGTCTATCTATCTATGTGTCTATCTATCTATCTATCTATGTGTCTATCTATCTATGTGTCTATCTATCTATGTGTCTGTCTATCTATCTATGTGTCTATCTATCTAAGTATCTATCGATGTATCATCTCTATCTATCTATGTGTCTGTCTGTTTGTCTATCCTTTATTTTTAGGTCTAGCTGATCCGCATGTCTAACACATTATTTAGCTTTCCATTGTTGTCTTATCGGCTTGCCCAGGCCACCAATGAGTTTCAAAGCGTTGCTGTACATCACTCAGAGTATTTTCCTGGTGCATTAGTGCTGCAGCTGCTGCTCAGTGAGACTGACACAGCCCTCTGCAGGTTTCCGAAAACACAAAGGGGATTATACACTCCGAGAAAGCAGCTGTCACACCACCCACATACTCTAAGTAGCTTTAAGGCATGTTGCCTTTATAACCCCCATTTGTGGATCCATTAGGGTTGCTCCCATCACTCTCAGCCACAGCCGGCATGGGACCTTCTTTGTGCAATGCCAAGAATTTTGTAATAATGAGTGTGTGAAATTAAACCCCAAAACCAAATCTATAAACCACTCCCATAGACTTACCGTTTGGACCCGAAGGCCCCTCTTTGTTGAATTAGTTATCACCACTGGGACGAGCAGTTTTAAATGGAACTTTTTATTTTCACATTGTGTAGATCAACTAGCTGTTTGGTCATCGTTTGAGAAATATATTGCTGATTTTCAACTGTGCAGATCGGCCACACAGTTACTTGAGAGTAACACACAGGGAACATTTCATTGGTGTTTCGTCAGGACCTTTCGTTGAATGGTCTCTGGGCTTCTTTCTAATCTGTTTGTTGCATTCTCTTCCACACTCTCGTTTCTCTTTTCACTATGACAGTAATGTGTCAGCCATCCACTCTCTCATTGCATTATCCTCAGTGTCTAGTATCGTGTCCTACCTGTCACTATTAGACTGTGTGGGACTGCAAGTGAAGGTGTTAAAGCTGTCTCTGCCACAGACCACGCAGAGATAGTCTAGCTTCTTGTGATTACCACCATACCATAGCTTGGGGTTTATTAAAGGTAAAAGGGAAGTGCTTATCCTCTTTTATCTGAGCAGAAGGACTGGAGTCTGATCCACACAAGGTCCCACCTTCCCTAAGATGTATTTGCGGTTCTGTTTGGTTGGATACCTGCTGTGTGTTTCTCTATTGTTGTTGTTATAGCTGGAGAAGGTGCCTTGCCAGTGCGAAATTAAGAAGTGGGCACTGGGGAGACGTGTCTTACCCTGGAGGAATTATATGCTGGTAAGACTTACAGGACTATTCAATAAAGTGAGCATTCAAAGAGAATTTTCAAATTTCAGGAGAAAGTATCTAAATTGGTAGGAAAGCTGACTTTGAGAATTTTTCCAATTCAACAACCTTAAAGGGCAACTATAGTGCCAGGAAAACAAACACGTTTTCCTGGCAATATAGCTTCCTACTCCGTCCCCCCCTCTCCCCCCT
Organism: Pelobates fuscus; assembly: GCF_036172605.1. NCBI lineage: Eukaryota > Metazoa > Chordata > Amphibia > Anura > Pelobatidae > Pelobates > Pelobates fuscus. Next base: position 160,863,545 of record NC_086324.1, read on the forward strand.
GTGGTGCAGAAGGGGTTAATGACCATTTCTGTCACTTGGGTCCAGCGCAGATGTCCCTCGGCGCCGGCATGGGTCTGCCTTCTCTCCTGGCCGCAATGGTCACGCTTGCATTAGGATTACCCAATAGGAAACCATTATTCAGTGCTTTCTTATAGGGTCTTGGGTGACGCTGGACGTTCCCATGCATAGCATTAGGACGTCCAGTGTCAGTTAGAAGATCAAAAGTCGCCTGACAGCCCAGAAGTTCCTCTAATTGCGGTCTGGTAGACAGCCACTAAAGGTTGAGTTAAGTCTAGCAGGTAATTATTGCAGTTACTTAAAAACTGCAATATTAAACTGTTCAGGGACCTGGGATACTGCACCCAGACCACTTTATTGAGCTGAAGTGGTCTGGGTGCCTATAGGAATTCCTAAGGAATTCTCCAAGTGCTTTTCTAGTTTAGTAACTTCGGTATATTCATGTATCTCATAAACATCTCATATATCATCTCTCCATCCCACAGAAACAGCCGATGAAAGGGTACCAGACCGCTCCATTTTCTCGCAATTCTGCCGGTCATTGTTTATTAGGTCACAAATTTGGTTAGGAACAAATTCAAACATTTGCATATTTTCAAAAATGTAACGAGACATTTGCCCAGTCGTATGGCTTGCCCACTGAGGCAGGTTTTGGGATGTCAGTGCAGTGTTCAGCGATGTAAAGCTTCAGAGATACCAGTTGTGTAGTGAAACAGTCACTGTTCTTAAATTTAAACAATGAATAAGCTGTTGGAAATCATCTGAAAATCAAGTAATGCTTAAGATCTTCTTTTTAATTCTATCAAGTCATGTAACATTGTATAATAAACTATATTAAAGGAACAATCAAGTGCCAGGAGCAGAAGATGAGAAATAACGACATTGTTTAATATTACAGGATTATTGTACTTGTACAATTATTAGTACATTTTAAAATGCGATTATTTTACAAGATTAGATTTTAATGGCATTGTACTTTTTGGGTGAAAAGATTAATCCTTATGCTAGTTGTGGGATAGGCAACCTTCAGCCCTCCAGATGTTGTGGACTACATCCCCCATAATGCTCTTACAGTTATAATGCTGGCAAAGCATCATGGGAGGTGTAGTCCAAAACATCTGGAGTGCCGAAGATTGCCTATGCCTGGGTAGTTTATAAGCTGGTGTGATGGGGTTCATATTCTTTAAGTGTAATCAAAGTGAATTTTAAATTTTATGGCATAATAGCCAAATTGGAAAAGTTTTAAAGTAACACTTCAAGTATTATAATCACTACAGTATACTGTAGTGGTTATGGTGCCATGAGTGTCCTGCCCCACACCCCCTTGTAAGGAGTCAAACTGTTTTACACTGCAGGGCTTACCTCATAATATAGGTCTTCTGACTATCCATTGAGCAGTGCCCAGGGATACTAATTTACACTTCTATTGCTCTGAAAGAAAGTACTGTTAAGATCTTAAGGCAAAATAATTATGTCAAAGAATGAGATCAAAATGAGGCTATGTTGTTTTTGGACGCAATATTGGTTTTTGGGGATTTGCAAGAGATTTTTTGTAAATTTTAAAAGGGACACTATAGTCACCAGAACAACTACAGCTTATTGAATTTGTTCTGGTGAGTAGAATCATACCCTTCAGGCTTTTTGCTGTAAACACTGTCTTTTCAGAGAAAATGCAGTGTTTACATTACAGCCTAGTGATACCTTCACTGGCCACTCCTCAGATGGTCATTAGAGGTGCTTCCTGGGGCGGTGCTGCACAGTCTGACTGACATTCAGTATCTCCTGCCTCTGCATGCAGACACTGAACTTTCCTCATAGGGATGCATTGATTCAGTTGATCTCTATGAAAAGGCTCTGATTGGCCAGGGCGACGTTTGACTTGTCCTGGCTCTGCCCCTAATCTGCCACCTTGACAGTCTCAGGCAATCCTATGGGGAAGCATTGTGATTGGCTCAGGCCACCACTTCTGATGATGTCAGCAGACAGCAGGCGGGTCATGGGCAGACAGGGGGAGAGCCAGCAACTGCAGACATTACTACAAGTAAGATTTTACTATATTTATGGGGGCAAGAGGGGCTAGATGGTGGTTTTAACAGTATAGGGTCAGGAATAAATTGATTTTGAGGCTAATGTAAACATGGCTATTGGTTCCCATAATGCACTGCATATCATTTTCTCGTTAATGGGGATCTACTGCAATTTTTAAAGTGAATGGGGAATGACTAAACCTAAATAACCACGCTTGGTAAATCTCACAGGGACCACTATGGGAAGACCAGGATTAGCCAAATGATCCCAGCCACTTCTTGTGTAATGTTTTATTAACCGTAATGTCCACACTGAACAAAGACCAGGTCCAAAAGAGGGACTTTCAGAGGTGACTGTTCTCCTTTAAATTTTCTTTCAGTACGTTTGATTGCATAACATATACACATAATGAAATTGTATTGTTTTTGTTTCTTGCGTAGAACTGTGAACCGGAAAGGGCTGTTTCTATGTCTCCAAGATAAATGGGAGAGCTAATGGTTATACTAATTTATTTTTATTATTTTATGGAATAAGTTGTTATGGTGTCTGGAAGTCCTGGGTGCCATCTCATCTAAAAGGGTTAAATGGTTTACGAATTGTTTAATTCCCATGTGGTCCAAACAGTGGCAGTCTTACAGGTCTCAGGTTAGCCGTTCCTCTGTGCCAGCTGCCGCACTGAAGTTGGACACAGGGGAGGGGACACCGGTACCTGCAAGCGGGTGGCGTCTGGTCCACTCCTAAATAGTATAACCCCTTAAGGTAATTCAGTACCCAGGACCTCCAGGCACCATGATAATTTCACTGAGATGAGGTTGTTATGGTTCTCAGAGTGTTCAAAGCTGTGATATCTGCAGAAGATTTTCCATTAAGGAACAAAGCTATTATACAGACACTTTCACTCTTAAAGGGAAACTATAGTGCTAGGAATACAAACTTCCTAGCACTATAGCTCCCTATAGTGTCCCCCTCCCTCACTGCCCAGTGGAGGGGTGAGGGGGCGAATGCGCATTCTAATTAGGAATACTTCATAGGAAAGCATTGCATCAAAGCTTCCCTGTGGGGTTTTAGCTGATGTATAGTGTGAGAACGTTCGGCATCAATTAGGCGATCAAAAGTCGTCTAACCACATGGAAGCGCCTCTAGTGGCTGTCTGGTACTAGAGGTGGAGTTCACCCAGCAAGATAATTATTGCAGTTTCTCAGTAACTGCAATAATAACAAATGCCAGTTTAAACTGGCAGGGGAACTGCACCCAGTCCACTTCGATAAGCTGAAGTGGTCTTGGTGCCTATAGTGTCCCTTTGAACATTGAATTGAATTAAATAAGGAATTATTTCTGTGGGGGCAGAACACTTGCCCCATTTGACCGTGATCAAAGTAGAGGTTAGGTTTAGAATTAGAACATTAAAGTATTTGTTGCAGTTACGATGATTAACCTTTCAGCTCCCATTAATCTCAGCAACAGCATATTCCAGACCAGCTCCAAACATTGTCACATTGTACAAAATCATACAACATACATTCAGAGATCAGGAGGCTCTTTAAAGGGACACTATAGTCACCCAGACCACTTCAGCTCAATGAAGTGGTCTGGGTGCCAGGTCCCCCAGGTTTTAACCCTTCAGATGTAAACATAGCAGTTTCAGAGAAATTGCTATGTTTACATTGCAGGGTTAATCCGGCCTCTAGAGGCTGTCTTCCTGACAGCCGCTAGAGGCACTTCTGCGACGCTGGATGCGAAATTCGCATCCAGCGTGCAGAACGTCCATAGGAAAGCATTGAGAAATGCTTTCCTATGGACTGTTTGAATGCGCGCGCTGAGGTCAGCGGGGGAGGTGGGCCCTGAGGGTGGGGGGTCCTAAGGATGCTATAGTGTCAGGAAAACACCTGTTTTCCTGACACTATAGTGATCCGTTAAGTAAGTGGCAGGCAGGTACAAAGAGTGCTCTAGTAATACTGCAGTAATAAGGTGGAATAATCAGGTCCAAAATGCTGTTTATTGTTATCAAGCTCAAACTTTTTATTTTGTTCAAGAGGATAAAATCATTTCGGAGGATCACTATGACAAAGTGAATGGTGTGTTTATGGTAGAAACAATCAACAGATTTTTATTACGTCAACCGTGGGAATGACAACTGCTAATTAACCAATAATTCTAAAACTATTGTACCCTATATTAATTAACCCCTTCAGGAGCTGAATGCACCTTTAACACACTGTTCTAACATGGAAATGTGTGTAATGAACTGTGCGAGTCACTTTAAAGGAAAACTGTCAGAGATTTTTATTATTACCAAAAAAAAAACAAAGATTGCATGTAATATAGCCTTGTGCATTTTTGCTTTTGTTTATTTTTTATGGATTTTTTTTTTTTTCGGAGGATGTGGGGGGGGGGGGGAGGGGGAAGCGAGATGTTTTCTATTGAATACTAATTAAAAGCTAATTATTTTCAGTGAATATCCGTGACTACCCTTGCTACCTGGGGTTGCTATATATATATATAACCATCTGTAGTTGTGAAAAAACACTTATCTGCTAAGATCATAATGACCAAAGGATGATTGAAAGATGGCCGCTCCCATAAAGCAAGAGTAAGCCAGAAATTTCATAAAAAGTGATATCAACTTAACAAAATAATACACACAGTCACAGAGGCTATAATAGATGTAATAGTTTATTTTAAATAGAAGTAAAAAAAAAATCATGACAGTATTCCTTTAAGACCACAGAGGCCTGCTGCTGGACTGCAACTCCTTGGATGCTTAGTGGAGTTTTAGCCATTAACCAGCCCTGCATTAGGAGGGATAATTAAACCTACGACAACCACACTTAATTGTAACAATAAGATATTTCCGCCCACTTCCTCTAATCCTTACCCATCTTCTAATCCCTCGTTTCCATCTCCGTTCAACATATCTCCGGTAAACCTTTCTTATGTCTACTGTCCACCCAGCATTCTAAATGGTTAAGGCACAATTCACCCTTTGTAAAACAAACTCCAGTATTAAGGCATTATTTTGATGTTTAGGTACTGCGGAGAGACAATCCACTGCCTTTTTAGGCTAATTTCTATTTTAATTTACTTCAAAAACTGTATTTTTTTGAAGGTGCTCTTCCCTGGCCAAATGATGAAATTGATGAAATCACATACCTCCCTGTCGATACAAGTTATCTTTTAAAGAGTCTCCATACTCTACTGTGTTGGCATTGGGACCTTGTGCAGAACCTTACCTTACTAGTGACATGGCACATATATAAGTATCTGTATTCTAATAATACATCTGAAAGGTGCTTTTAATAGTGTTATGGCCGTGTGACCCTCTGTGAAGTGTAACATCACACAAGGGCATCGAGGCATTTTAGCATTCAGCCTGTCTCTAAACATGATGGTTTTTAGGCAATATGGCTCTGCTGTGGCATTGTTAAAATCAGGATTTTTTAGCTGAGATTGTAGCCAATCACATTAAATATCACTTATTTCTACAGCAGTGTTTTCCTTTCTTAATTTATCTTGCTCAAATCAAATTTAAACAAAATCTGCTTTTGTGTATCAGTCTTGCAATACTGTAACCATATGGTCACTGAAAGTTATCACCCTTCTGTGTGTCGCTGAGATGTTGCGATCCCACTTCTGCCACCATCGTGAATGTGGTGAGTTCTAATTTGATCAGTTATGAGGGGTGAGCTCAATATTTACCCTGATGGGCTATGTGGTAAATACTGGACAATACAACGAGAAGACCTTTGTTTAGCTTGTGTATTCAAACTGTATTACTTCTTTAATTGCAAGTTGTGATTGGCAGTGGTTTCACACTCACAGAAAAATAAATACATTAACATAAAACAAAGTAAATAAAGCAGCCTTGTGGTCAAAAGAGTATTTGTGTTTCTCTACGTAAAACTATATGTCTGTACTAAACAATTATACCATTTATGTACCATGTGTCAGAAACCTGTGTTGTAGTGTTACAACCTATTACATTTTGTGTTTGTAAAAGAATAACCCAGATTCTTCAAAGAATTTGAATTAAAACAAAGAAAATATAACGGATTAGATTGTCAAATGCAAAATGATCCTAATTGTAATTAAATATTGGTGATAACTTGATTTTCTACAGGCATGGAATGCCAGATAAGCCACAGAGACTGCATGGATCTACCATAGTGAAGTGTTCACATATAAAAGTGTTGCCTTCTTGAATTAGACTTATACTGAAGATATCAGAGAGTCTGCAGTGAGCTCCACACTAAGCCATCTATCTCATAGTGTTAGTAAGACAAAGAAAAACAATCACATTCCCCCCTCTTTTTAATCAGAGAATGGATGGTGCCATGAGATGAGAGGAATCTTACTGGGTCACTGCAGCCTCTCTGAAAGTTTCAAGTTTCCAGTAGATTCCACTAACTTTTCCTTTGATTCCGTCAGCACCAGGGTAACGAGACACATTGATCCCTTCAGCACCGAAGAGAACGTATACAAGGATCTTTGTGACATGCGTCAAGGACACATTGTAGAAAGGATGGGGTCTGCAAGGTTTTCTAGAGCAGATAAGTTCAGTCACCAAAAGATCACAGGACCTTTTTTATGGATCTGAAACACTGTGTTTTCTTTTTTAAAATTTTCTGGAAATATAAGAGGGATGAAGACAGAGTTGAATTAGTGTTTTTTATAACGATTTTTTGGTGCTTCTCCGCAGCCAGTTGCATCACAGTTGAGAGCACCTGGCTTTTTACCCAGGCCGATACTGCCAAGCAGATCAGGGAGCTCATTGGAGATGGCTCTCTCAATCTTCTCTATGAGGCAGCCTCCCATGTAGGAACACTGTTGGGACAGCAGCTTGAAGCTTGTAATTGGATTTACGCCAAAGAAATCTTTATAAGCCTCTTTGTTGGGTAGGTCAAACTTGCTGACATTGGTCTTAGCCAAGATGGACTTGAAAATGAAGAACTTGTCAGGGTCATCCACAATGTCCTTAAATACCAGCTCTCCATCACTGAAGAAAGTCATCTTTTCTTTGTAAGTCTGCAGGTACCGATCCACCAGCAGAGCATGGATCCTCACCCTGATAGCATGCTGGCGGATGAAGGCAATCTTGTTTTCAAGACGGTTCTCAATGACCTGGTTAAGATCTTCTAGTAGGGAGATCTCTTCTTTGAGGAAGAGTTCTCTGTGTGTCTCAGGATGGTAGTCTTCAGGCCAGAAGGAGCTAACATATACCCTTGGGGGCTCTGTCACATTAATCAGGGGAGCCAAGCTCCAAAAGAGGGCTCCATATACCCTCATCAGTTCTTGGGTGGCCAAGCTGTCAGCCTTATTCAGGATGATACGGATTTGAGACTCTCGACCTTTCAGTTGCCGGAAAAGCATCTCTAGTTCAAGACCTACATCCAGCTTGGTTGGATCAAACACCACAAAGATCAGGTCAGCACGATCAATGAACCACTGGCAGACATCATTGAATGGATAACCTGCATTGGAAGTGATAGAGAAGGAATCACGACACAAAATAACAAAAAGTCCCCAGTTTTGGATGAGAAATCCACTCTAACCTTTATCATTATACCAATTCAGACATTGACTAGAAAATAGACATGTGTAATCGTTTTCACACCAATCAAATTTTCATTAATTATTATTTAACTTAATTTGATTTTCAATGGTGTATAGTAACCTTTCTTACTTGAATATCCCCCTTTAGGGAATTTTGGGACTGCTTCTTTTTGAATTCATTGATTTCCCACAGGGATTAACAGATGACAGAAATTCAGTAAATTATCGAAAATATTTTCGGCTCGAATGAATTGAATCGATGCTAATTTCGACTGAACTAAGAATCGAAAAGTATCGACTGAACTGAAACCAGCCAAAACAAAAATTCTTTCTATGCACATCTCCACTAGCAAATGGTATGTTACCAAAAACCCAGCTAATTTGTATCAAATTTAACAAAACGGACGTGTCTGTTAAACCATCCTTACCTCTTTCCTGCTGCTTGCGATTCTCAATGATGCCAGGGGTGTCCACAAACGTAACTCTCTCTAGCAGCTTATGGGGGAACTCAATCCCAATGAGTTTTTCCAGAAAGTTTTGTCCAAATTTTTCCAGTGGTGAAAAAGAGCGGCCACTGTCAGCAGCCATCACAATGCCCTCAATGGTCTTCACTTTTGGCCCATGCATCAGGACTGTGAATTCGGAAGTGGTGGGCTCAGCACCTGTCAAAAAAAACGAAATTTCCATAAAATTCAATGGACTTTATGGTGGTTATTGATTCTCACTTGTCTTAAATATGAGAAATTGTGAAATAGGCAGAATGTTTTGTTTTTTTTCTTAAAAAATTGTATTATTATGCATTCTGTCTGTCCATATAACGGTCGGTCTACTAATATAAGTAAGATGGGCAGATAGATATTACTTGCCCTTTGTGTGTTCTCAGTGCACAAGACTGTTTCTAAAACACGAATGGGAATTGACATGTGGCCAGCAGTAGTGCCATAAAAAAAAAAGTAAATTCTAATATTGAAACAAAGATGTCTTCTGTCGTTACCTGTGTACAACTGATAAGGGGATTCATCTAGCCCCAAGAGGTAGTTGATCATAGTGGATTTGCCAACACTCCAAGGTCCCAAAAATAACACCATTGGCTTAGATGTAATCTCTCCATCTAGGGGTAAGAAGAAACAGAAAAAAAGATGACATGTAATTCTGATTTATAGAAACACATTTGCTTTGTTCCAGAATTGCTCTGTGGTTCCTGTCTGTACATGAGAAGAGTCAATAGGAAAAACCGTGTGGTTTTATACTATGACTATGATCCCAGGGGTCATTCAGAGAGAATGGTTTATGTAAGGAATATCCTATGGACAGTAGCTAAAGGGAAACTATAGTGCTAGGGAAACCAAGTTGTTTTCCTGGTACTATAGCTTCCCCTTCCCTCGTGCCCCCCACCCCCTTCTGTATTTACCTCAGTCCATCACCGATGTCCCTCGGCGCTGGCTCAGTCCACCTTCGCTCCTCCCCCTGCCGATGTCAGCCGGCGGGAAGACCCAAGGGCAATGGCTACGCTTGCATTATGGTTTCCCCATAGGAAAGGATTATATAATGCTTTCCTATGGGGTTTTGGGTGACGCTGGAAGACCACATGCAAAGCGTGAGGATATCCAGTGTCAGTTAGGCAACCAAACATCACCTAACGGCCCTGAAGTCCATCTAGTGTCTGTCTAGTAGACAGCCATTAGAGGTGGAGTTAACCCTATTTATCTGTCCTCCCCTGATTTCTAACTGGATGGCTGCCCACTTCCTTAAGCTCAACTTGTCCAAAACAGAACTTCTGGTCTTTCCTCCCTCAAGTGTTGCTCCTCCCGTTTCTGTTTCCCTCCAAGTCAATGGTGCTACCATCACCTCTACCTCGCAGGCTCGCTGCCTAGGTGTTCTTTTTGACTCCGACCTCTACTTCACCCCTCATGTCCAGTTTATTGCCAAATCCTGCCGCTTCCATCTCAAAAACATTGCGCGCTTCTGCCTCTATTTAACCCCGGATGTAGCTACGGTGCTGGTCAGTGCCACTGTCCTATTGTTATACTGCAGGGGCATGATCTTTACACCAAAACATCTTCATTAAGCTAAAATTATTTGTTTCTTATAATGTCGCTTTAATGTACATACTCTGCAGTCACAGGCTGTTTGGAATGAAAAAAAAATAAAATTCTAAAAGCCAGGAAAACAGAAAAATTAACCACAGACAGCAAAAAGCTGGTTTGACTTACAGCGTCACATCCTGAAAGATCTAGGGGTATTAGGTTATTCTAATAAATATACCCTATATATGTTCACTACATTTCCACTGATAACATGCTGGGCAGGTTCCAATGATTAAAAATATTTAGAAATCCTTTTTTAATGTCATTTAGGCTATTTTTCTTTGCTGTACTTGTTATTGATGTGCCCACTTTAGTATTTAATTGTATTTCTTTATATTATGTGATTATGTGTATTTATTTACGTTAGCTTCTTTGATCTGAGCTGTTTCCCAAGGATGCCTTCACCTCGAAACAAGGTAAGCTGCGATATTAGTATTGCACTGACACACATTGCAGGGTAATTTTCATGTGAAACAGGTTAGCTCTGTTTGAGCAGGGCGTAAGCAATGGAGCAAGGCTAAGGGAGCAGGCGATTGAGCACGGACTCCTCAACCATGAGCTACATGGAGGAAGGCCAGACACACAAGCTGAGAAGGCCAGGCAGGATACGTGCTTCTCGGGCAGTTTTACCAACCTGTGGCCGAGTCAGCAAGGGTACGTCCGTGGTAGGCTGTTAGCAGATGGGAGGGAAATCACACGTCAACATGGAGTTACAAGATGCAAGGGCCCTAACACTCCACCTAGCCCAAACACAACCAATATATTATCTAACCTATGTTTCTCCCTTCCTAAACTCTGAATGGGCAATTCCCTAAGCAGATAATTGTCTGGAGGTCACCAAGGAATCACAAATGTAAGATTATTTTCCTGGTTTCTCTGTTTCCTGCTAAAATTTGTCATATACCGGTAATTTCACGACAATCCACAGGTTCGTGAATAACCCAGCCATCGTATCGATCCCACCTCCTAGGAGTCATCCATTCATTCATTACATTTAACTCTATTGTCGAACCATCCCATTATCATCAAAATAAAGTTCTGTAACCTCCCTCAAACTGGCATTCTTCTCAACCTTCCACCCTCCATGTGTCAATTGAAACAGTTTCTGAACTCCTTCACCTGTTGACTCTTGGTGGAAGACTCTTCCTGACTAAAACTCTTATTGTTAAGTACGAGAGCTCTCTTGTGTTGTTTTTCAAAGCCCCTGTGTCTATCCTTTAAACTCAGCTGCCATTCTTGAACCCCACTGAGTCAATGCTGTTTATAAATCAAGCAATCTGTTGGTCAATCACCTTTCTATATATTTGAAAAGGTTCAACCTATGATAATGCTTCTTCTGACCATGGCCTCATATTATAAGATCATGTATAAATTGGGAACAAATACTGCAGGGCAGTACAATGGATAAACAAAGCATACAATTATTAGCTAGCTAATACCAAAGCTAGACACGGTGGACCAGAAATTATGGATAGGTTAAAGTGGACTGGCCATGCTTGCAAATGTTAAAAATGAAGATTGGTAGCCAGATGTTCCTCCGTTTTCAAACTAAATATAGTATTTATTAATATGAATATACATACATAAGTCACAAAAGCACAGCAAGGCATTCTAGGGTTAGATTACACAAATGAGGGGCATCTTAGATAAAGAGTGGGAGGGTAGCTAGCTGTAGGGTGGGACGTTGGTTAATTGGTTGAGGTAGGGCACTAAGAGCAAAAAAAAAAATTAGCTTGGTTCTAAATACATGTGATTTGGAGACTTGTTTTTTATTTTACAGAAATTGCAAATATTTGATTGGAAGGCTTCATTTAAACTGAACCAAGGTCTAATGGCTGCAATTTTGCACTGTTCTGCTCAAACCTAGCTTCTGGATGTGCATTATCTATTTCACATTTAATAGCACTAATACTTTAGTTATCTAAGAATGTTGGGAGGAGGCAAATGGAGAATTGTCATTGGCTGCATCTGTTCCATCAGGACAAAGCTGAAGAACATTGACGGGTGCAGGCTAAGTTGAGCTTGCTTATCTCAAATATTAATGAGCTCTAAGTCATTCCTAAACCATGTGTTTAATGCTACCCAGTCAGGGCCGTCTATAATATGAATAGGACCCTGGGCAAAGCATTTTCTTGGGCCCCCTAGGCCCTGCCCCCCCCCCCCCAATTACGCCCAACCCCCAATCACACTGACAGACCTTCTGACACATACACACACACAGACAGATATATTAAAACATTCGCAGATACATACTGACACACATACACTGACACACAAATATATACTTATATACATTCAGACATACTGACACACACATACACATACACTGACAGATATACTGAAACACACACAGACAGATATATTAAAACATTCGCAGATACATACTGACACACAAATATATACTAATATACATTCAGACATACTGACACACACATACACATACACTGACAGATATACTGAAGCACACACAGACAGATATACTGAAACACACACAGACAGATATACTGAAACACACACAGACAGATGTATTGACACACACAGACATTCTGACACACACACACACAGACATTCTGACACACACACACAGGGATACTGACACACACACACACACAGGGATACTGACACACACAGGGATACTGACACACAAGGCATACTAACATACACACCGACAGGCATGCTGGCACACACACACTGACATACACACACACAAACATAATGACACACATACTGACACACACACACAGACATACTGACATACACACACACACACACACACATACTGACATACACACACTGACACACACACACACACACACAGACATACACACACTGACACACACACACACACACAGACATACACACACACACAGACATACACACACACACACAGACATACTGACATACACACACACATACTGACATACTGACACACACACAGAGATACTGACATACACACACAGACATACTGACACACACACACTCAGACACTGACATACACACACAGATATACTGACATACACACACAGACATACTGACACACACACAAACATACTGACACACACACAGACACTGACATACACAGACATACTGACACACACACAAACATACTGACACACAGACACTGACATACACACACAGACATACTGACACACACAGACATACTACTGACACACACACACACATTTAGCCACCCTCCAGGTTCTTACCTTTTCCTGGAGGTGGTTTCCCTGGGGTCCAGTGGCAGGCTGAGGCAGATGGGAGTTCTCCTCTGGAACTCCCCTCCTCCTGCCTTTCTCCTCCCGCGCGGCTCTTATCTCCGGTGGGAGGAAGTGACGCGCGGCACTCACTTCCTCCCAGCCGGTACAGGAAGGGGCCCGCTCACGCTGTTTAAGCGTCACAGCGCCCGACCGGGCCCCTGCACACACATGCTTACCGGGTGGCCCGGGTGCATGGTCCACCCAGGGGGGATCTTTAGTTGGCGGGCCGGGTACATGGGGGCTGCTCAAATCGCGGGGCCCACGGGGCAGCTGCTCAGGGGCCCCCCAGGAGCAACTGGGCCCGGGGCAGCTGCCCCGTTTGCCCCGCGCTAAAGACGGCCCTGTACCCAGTCAATAGTGGCCTTGAAAAATTGTGTTTCACCTTTTGTGTCTGCCACTCATTCACACTGTACTAGTGACACCACTAGGCATTTGTATACTCATTTTATCATTATATAAGGCATGTACCTGTAATTTCGTGCTGTCTCAGCTCATTGTACTTATAAGACAGCTCCATGGGTTTGATGGCCGAGTGGTAAATCTTCCTCAGCCGCTGCAATGCCGCTACAAGAGAGAGAAAAGATGGAACATTAAGAATGGAAGCAAAGAAAATCTCAGATGATTGCGGAATCAATGCAGTCCTAGTGTTTATGCTTTTAACACTTCTGTCAATAAAAACAGAGACTATTCTAAAAGAGATGAGCATGGGATTAGCTGCCACCAGGCATTCAATTACCTTCACATGGATTGTCCTAGTACTAGTTAATGCCAGCCAAAGCCCTTTCTGAAAAAGTTCCTTGTGACTCATTGACCTTATTTCATTACCTGACCTCTTTCTGATTGGCCCTTATTGGTTCCATGCATTGTTATTGGCTGCATCTGTTTCTGGCTCCTGCATTGACTAAGTTATCCCCCCCCCCCCCCCCCCCCCCGGAAAAATACTACCAGTAAGACATAAGATTCTTTTAACACAACCGATTCTAACTCGAGCAAGCTGAGATGTTCTATCATGAATTCTGTCAACTGTCATATGTGACGGACAATCTAGATATAGTAGAGTGATGGTTAAACTTTCCAACCCCAATTTCTGGAAACTAGATTTCCAGTAATGCTCAGCCATCCATTTCAAGGTCTCTGAAAAAGATCCAGACCAGCATGCCCAGAAATACTGCATAGGCACTGTTGGTCAAAGACAGCAATCCCAAAAAATGTGACTTTGCAAAGAGCGGGAGTCGTCTTGTTTTACTGAGCAAACAGGCCTGGAAGTAACATTTGTTCATGTTATTTCCTCCACAACTTCAAGGAACATGTGGGCTAACTCGACAGCTGTGCGGAGACCCATCACATACTGTTGGAATGTTTGTAGAGAATAAATAAATATTATGACATGCGGTCTGCAAATGATATTTTCTAGAGGTCAGCTGAACTGATTGCATCTACTTCTAAAATACTTGCACGGAAAGTTAAACCATATCTTTAAAGGAAACTAATAGTGGCAAAAATAAAAATCTTAATTTTGGGACTATAGGTTCCCTTCTGTCTGCCCCCCTTTGCTGTGTAAAATTAAATAAAATAATGATTACTCACCTTGTTTACTGTGCAACTGTGTTTACTGTGTACTGTGTTTGTGTGTACTCCTCCACTGCAACCTCCAGCTCCTCCTCCGGTGATGTCAGCATCCAAGCTGACATCACTCACAATCTCCTCCAATCCATTGCTTCTCATAGTTATTAATAGATTGAAGATGCGCATGTATGGCCAAATACAGTGTTCCTCCAATCGAATGCTGCTAACAGCAGCATTTTAATACAGGACAGAGTTTGTGGGGAGTTGGTGGAGTAAGTGCCATTACATAGTTACATAGCTGAAAAGAGACTTGCGTCAATCAAGTTCAGCCTTTCTCACATTTGTTTTTTGCTGTTGATCCAAAAGAAGGCAAAAAAAAAGTTTGAAGCACAATTTTGCAACAAGCTAGGAAAAAAAATCCTTCTTGACCCCAGAATGGCAGTCAGATTTATCCTTGGATCATGCAGTTATTACCCTACATTGAAAGATTATATCCTTGAATATTCTGTTTTTGCAAGTATGCATCTAGTAGCTGTTTGAACATCTGTATGGACTCTGATAAAACCACTTCTTCAGGCAGAGAATTCCACATTCTGATTGTTCTCACAGTAAAAAAAACCTTTCCTTTGCCTTAGACAAAATCTTCATTCTTCCAGTCTAAACGCATGGCCTTGTGTCCTATGTAAAGTCCGGTTTGTGAATAGATTTCCACACAATGGTTTGTATTGGCCCCGAATATGTTTGTATAATGATATCATATCCCCTCTCAGGCGACGTTTTTCTAAACTAAATAGGTTTAAATTTCTTAACCTTTCTTCATAGCTGATATGTTCCATTCCTTTTATTAATTTTGTGGCCTGCCTCTGCACTTTTTCTAGTGCCATAATACCCTTCTTTAGAACAGGTGCCCAAAATTGCACAGCATATTCAATATGTGGTCTTACCAGTGATTTATAAAGAGGCAAAATTATATTCTCGTCCCGAGAGTTAATGCCCTTTTTCATGCATGACAATACTTTAGTGGATTCTACAAAAGTTATTTGAGACTTAGTTGTCTGGGTGATTATAGTTTTCCTTTAACCTTTACACAACATTGCTTTGCTCTCTGAATATCACAACACTAACTGTTACATGAGATTAAATGAAATTCCCAATATTGGAT
Source organism: Pelobates fuscus (assembly GCF_036172605.1). Lineage (NCBI taxonomy): Eukaryota > Metazoa > Chordata > Amphibia > Anura > Pelobatidae > Pelobates > Pelobates fuscus. The sequence goes on from NC_086324.1 coordinate 160,879,213, forward strand.
CACACCATGCTCTTCATAGTTTTCACCCCAATTTGTCCTGCTAAATTAATTGGCCTTATTTCACCCCCTCTTCCTGAATGGCCCTGGTACAGTGCCTTGATTGGAGTGTAAGCTCACTTGAGTAGGATCATTGTCGATCTTTGTTCCTATCTGCCTACATTGATTAGTATCATTTACCAGTTATCTGAATAATGTCTCACAAGCTAAATAAGTAAAATCATTTTTCAAGCTCTCAAATCTTGTTGTATTAGAACACCCCAGTCCTATCTAGGTAGTAATATTTAACCTACACATCGTGCTTCCAGAAATACATAAGTCTAATGTTTCCTCTTTCCCTGAAACGTTTGCTGTTTTTGTTCAAATACATCTGTGATGCTCTTTTTCAGCCCCATTTCACCTCAAATTTTCTGCAATTTCCCACAAAATCTAATAAAAATTTGAACAAACAAACGTGAAAAAAACGTACAATGAATAGAGGAGGATCACAGTTTCGGTAGAGTGGTTTTTAGGCAAAGCTGGTGACAAGCTCTAATCTTGTAGATGAAATGTTTGAATAAAAAATTGAGCATGGGCGATTTTAAAGGGTACCTGAGTAGTCATCTATTGGCTTCTCCTCTGTAAGTTTCAATGTGCTGTCTATGTGGCCTCGTTCCCTCCTTACAAAGTCTTCAGATTCCTCTGTGTCCTCTATTAGAAAGAAAGAGAAAATGGTGTTAGACTTTAATCTGCAGCTTGTCTGCAAAAAAAGCATTTCAATATACAAATTCCATCACACTACAGAGCTAAGCTGAAATTCTGAGTCAAAGTTCTAAAAGTGAAACAATCACTATGGAAACCATTGAAATAGTCCTGGCCATTGCTCCACCTTTAGAACTTGGCCCAGAATGTACTTGTTTAGAATAACCAGTTGTCTACACCTTCCTGTTCAAGCTAAAGTAGAGATAACAAAACATTAGTAATGAGGTATAATAGCTGTGGTCTTTGCCATAGCCTAAAGTAAACCTCAAACTATGTCCCTAGTGTCCTCAATAACTCAACCAATCAGATGTCCGATCACAAATTACTGCTCACAATGAATAGTTCACAGTCAAAGCACCACTATCGCTGGTACAATTGAGAGCCCTATGAATCTCAGAATGATCTATTGAAGGAGTTACGTAATAGTAATTTCAGCATGTATAATGTGACAAATGAAAAGCTGGGTCTCTGAGCTAAATTTTATAATTGAAGATCGATCTACCATGGTTAAGTTTGAAAGTATAAAAGCATTTAAATTATCATTGACTACTGCATGCAATTCAAAGTTCTCCGGCTCAAACAATTCTCAGAAAGGTTAAAGGGACACTGTAGTCACCAGAACAACTACAACTTAATGTTGTTGTTCTGGTGAGTATAGTCAGTCCCTGCAGGCATTTTCATGTAAACACTGTCTTTTTAGAGAAACGGTAGTGTTTATATTACTGCCTAGGAACATCTCTACTGGAGGTCACTCAGAACTGACGCTGAAGGGAACTTTCCCCATAGAGATGCATTGAGTCAGTGCATCTTTATGAGGAAATGCTGATTGGCCAGGGTAGCGTTGGAAAGCATTGGATTGGGTGAGATCATCAATTCTGATGATTTCAGATAGGAAGCGGTTTGGAGGTGGGGCCAGTGCCGGCCGATTGCTGTATTCCTAACCCTATAGTGTTCCTTTAAACAATCTAAAAATCCTTGTGTTATAATTAGGGCTAAAGTATGCAACATTTTTTCATATAACCACTCTAAGAAGTAAATATACAGTTTTTAAGTGTTGGAGCAAAAGTCAATATGTTCCTTTTCCCCCAAACTATATAATTCAGTCGCCCAAGCCTGTTTCAAAGACCCAGATGCCTCATGTATGAACAAAAGGTTCTGTTCTCTACCCATCTGTAATGTGGAACACATTGTAAAAATGTTGATCTGTGCGACGATTACACTTCTACCTATAACTACTGATGCACTGGTCTGGTTTTCTGCAGCACAAAGTAACTTGATTAATAATAAATTAATGATATATAATAAGATATACTATACTGTCCTTTAAGCTCTACTCGAGTCACTGATGACCCTTGCCCGATTACCCTTGAGATAACCGTGCACTTCCCAAAATATATACACTGCAGAAGCTTGTTGGGAGCTATTTTTTCCCAGGTTAATGATAAGGAATGAAGAGGACAGGGAGAAGATTGATAAAGAGTCTCTGCACATGCTTTTTCCACTTTTAAATTTCCTTCTAAACATCTCCATGTCGACTGTCAAAACCTATAAAACATGGTAAAAAAAAAAAAAGACACCTTCTAGAAATGGCTTCAATATTTCAATGGGCATGTTTACTTCCTAAGACTCATATTTTCTTCCACATTGCTAGTTTTGAGTGAAGATATGACTCAGTCTATACCTTTTAGCTCTTTTGTTTGTTTATTGGTAATCCTTTGATCAGTGGTTGTAGCCTCATCTTCATCAGAGCTCGTTCCTTCATTGTCACTTTCCTGTTCTATGGAATCCTGGACTGTTATCACTTGATCTACTGGCAGAGTTTCCGAAGTTTGATCCTCCACGGAGTCATCTGTACTTGATTTGCTTTCAGCAATTTGCTCTGATTCTTCTTCTGCAACGATGTCCTCATTGGTTGGCTGCTCTTCGGGTTTCTCTTCATCTTCTTCTGGAATGTCTTCCCTTTCTACATCCCCAATGGTTTCTTCTTTCGGCTCTTCTTCTGCTTCCTTTTTATTGCCTGCTTCTGTGTCTTCTTCATATGGCTGCTCAGCAATGTTTTCATTCAGTGGCACTACTATTGTTGAAAGCTCTTCAGAATTAGTGTACTCTTTCAAATCCTCTTGGTTGACATTCTCTGTCTCAGATGTTTCCAGTTCATTTGAGTCTCCAGAAGGTTCATGAAGCTCCTGCAACTCTTCACTTTTTGTTTCTTGCTCAGATATCTCTTCTACAACATCTCCAGTCTCATGCTCATTTGTTGACTCATCATTGCTAGACTTTAAGTTGTCTGTATCTGTTTCAAGAATATTTTCAGTGCTTCTTTCAGAAGTGTGGGCATCACTGTCTTCCAGTTGAAGATCAACAATGTCATCTCCCGAGTCTTTGTCATCTGTTTCATGATCAAGTTTATCCTCAACTTCATTTGATGTTTCTTCTTCCGATGCAATTTGTTCTGATTCATCTCCGGTTGCCAGACTTTGTTTGGATTCTAGTAAACTTCCAGCTTCTTCCATGCCAGAATCACTCTCCTCTTGCCTAAAAACCAAATCATCATCACCTTTGTCATACTCAGCCTTTTCAGTTAGTGTCTCCTCAGTTGAAGGTATGCTTTCTACTTTTTCACTCTGAGTTGACTCTTCGGTGGCTTGTATGTCTTCATCTTCTATAATGTCAGGCTCCTCAACCTCCAGAGTTTCAACAATGATTGAGTCCCCCTCCTGTGTACTGTCATCCTCTTTACTTGAATCATCTACTTCATCAATAATGTTTGTTGTATGTTCACTAGGAGGTAAAACCCAAGATTTGTTGCATTCGTCTTGCCCATCATTCTTCAAGGTCTCAGTCTCAATTTTTATCTCGTCCCTAACCTCAGAATTGCAGTTTTGCGGCTTCAGGTCTTGTGTCTCAGCCTCCAGGCCCTCTGTGTAGGACACCAGCAGATTCGGAATCTGCTCAACATGCAGTGACTTTTCATCCAAGCCAGAATCCACGGCAGCTGGCTGGCCATCGGCGAAGCTTCCTGGATCTTCAGGGCCGTCCGGGGAAGTGACTTGAAATTCTAAATGGTTAGAAGATGATCAGTCAGTGTCATCCAAGCACTGAGCTCAGTAGAGTAGAGCCAAAACATTAATATCTGCATGATCTGTTAGTCCAAGCTTCTGTTTAATAGCGACATAAGGGAAGTTTGTAATAATTACAGCGTGTGACCCGAATATACATGCATGCGTATTCCGCATGTGTAAACACCTAACAAACCTTAATTTACAAATAACTACTAAGGTAAACTTAGGTAAAAGTTATAGTTTTGATATATACCTGCAAGTAATTAACACCTTAAAAATTTCAATCTGTTTTGTTTGCGCCTTATGTACGTATGTCACACAATTACAGCATCCGCATACCTTTGACATTTAGCACTAAAAAACTTCAAGGGAGCCATGTACTAAACAACAATAAAAATAAATATTATAATGACTACATTTTTGAATTTAGTAACGGCAGTAACTGATCAATCATAACGTGAGTTGTTGATATATTTCATAACTATGCAAATAAACTCTCTTAGCACTGGCTAATATTGGGTTAAAAATTCTCAGTCATGTGTACTTTTAAAACTTTGTGTGCTTTTTTTTATTTACTATATATCACAGCAGCACAATTCTATTCACCAAATTCATTTTTGGAACTTTGAGTTCATTGGAAGTCATAGTGCTTTGTTATTTCACCCCAGTAAACACTATTTTAGCATTTACTGGGGTGAAAAAAAAGCAAAATGCACTTACCTCTGCCACATTTCTGCATTATTCGCAACTTTGTCACTCTGCATGCGCACTCAAGCATTCCATCAGCATGTACAAAGTGTACAGCACTGCAGGAGTTCAGTTAATATACATGCCATACTCTGCAGGGCTCGTAAATAAAAAAAACTATTGAACTGGTGTGATTTTTTTTAAAAAGAAAGAGAAAAATAGACTTAGCTCAGTGAAGAAATCTTCTGGCTCTCACTGAGCATTAGTGGATACAGGATCGGTGCCAGGTGGACACCAGGTAAGAATGCAAAATGTTTGAAAACAGTTTGAATCCTTACAATGAGGAAGCACCATGACAGCGCTGGTACCATAACGACTACAGCTCGCTTTAGTAGTTATGGTGCTTGGCGTGCTCTTTAAATAGCACAACCAATAGCTGTTCGTTAAGTACTTGATTGGGCAAAAATCTCATATGTGACAGTTCTGTTTTAGAGCATAAATAAAACAATTAGAGTGGAAATCTATTATTATTCTGTTCATTTTAAGACTAGGCTAAGATTTTACATTAATTTGTGTTTGCTTGGGAATCCACCAAACGTTTTAGAATTATTATTCCAAGAGTTACCTCTTGCCAGGGGATCCCCATGGGAATCCTCTTTTGACCTCGACAGCTAAGGACAAATCAATCCTTGCATAGCTCAGCCCATATCTTACCATACTAATCTAAAATGGATCTTCAATAATGATAGAATATGGATTACATTTAATTCCCAAAAAGTGCTGCTCCTTTTTATACGGCTCCCAAACTCCCAAAGCAACCTAAGTGGGGATTAGGGCTGTGTAAGTGAATGTGTTAGCAAATGTGTAGCTTCAAATTATATTATTTGTTTACTAGTCCACCAATGTACAGCTCTGCAGAATATTTTGTCGTTTTATAAAAAAAAAAATCAAAAATTATATAATACTGCCTTTGCCTTTCAAGGTATTTTTCCTGAAAAGGGTCATACTGACTATTGTAAACCATCACGTACATGGAGGTTGATAGGCCCTACCAGCAAAAATATATTGTTTCCAAACATCTATTATACCAGGCCGGTATAACTATCATTTCTTTATCATATTTAAAGCCAAAGACACCAACAAGGCATTACATACTTCCCCGATTTGTTTCAAATGCCACCTGACTTTCCTTAACACAAGAGTCAAACAGATGACGGCTGCAGGCAATTGGCTGTGTCTATGGAAGGTCTTGCGGGATCCCCCATAGAGCTCAGTGCTGTACTCTCGCACCTGAGTGAGATTACAGAAATGACGTCAGTGCCGAAGAGGACCCCACTGGATCAAGATTGGGCGCCTGCGATGGATAGGTTCAGGTAACTAAACACACCTTTACCTGCCACCACCCTACCTTCCCCTCCTCTCCCCCCGGTCTCCGGATCACCAGCAGCAATGTCACCTTCGGGAAAGTTTGCGAACTCAGCAAAGTCCCCAAACGGTGACAGTGCTGCTTTAATGTGGATGTTTTTTTACCTTAAGGTACAGTGTATTCTCATATAAAACAAAAGAGAGAAATAAATATATGCAAATATAGCGTAATATTTTACCGACAAAAGATGAAACACACATAAGAAGAAAGAAGCTCTTGAAGAAGACGACGAGACAAAACGCATCCACAAATCCTTTTGTGTGGAGGACTTGTGGACCAGCTAAGGAGAAGATTAAAGGACTAATTGAAGGTAAGTGGCCCTTAGGGCAAAGCTCTATTAGTACACTTTTGTTGTGCTATTATTTTGTGAGTGTCTGTTCATTAAATGTAAATTTTATCTTTTCTTATTAAAATACTACACTATATATGCATATTTCTCTCTCCTCTCTCTTTGGTTTATATGAGAACATGCTGAAGCTTAAGGTAACAAAACACCTACAGATTTATTTGTATTTTGCATGAGATTTTCACTAGAGACACTCTTTTTTTGTTTTGCTTGCACTTGAATTGCAAGAGGTAATTCCGATTACATGGCAGCACTTTTTGATGGCTTGTTATTCACTGTTGTACTTAATAAGTACACAGTTTTTGTTGAAAATAATCGGATGTTACATATTTAAAAAAAAAAAAAAAAAAAACTCCCGATAGAATAGAACGGTGTGTAATGTACTGTAGTCTTCTGACAGCACTGGAAACTCTACTGGGGATGTTAAAGCATCTGCCCTTTAAAAAAGGTAAAAATACATTTGAAATTTGCTAAGTTGTCGTCTGTGTGTCCTATGTTCAATGTGTGACATGCTGGTCATGTCTGGGGATTATAAGAATATTAGCAGGGACAGCAGGAGGACACCATTTGAATCGTTGCATTTGTTTCAAACTTCCATTTGATTATTGGATTTTACCACCTGAAAATCTTTGACTTCCGTTAAACCATTGTGTTAGTTTTGGTGGCGCATAATGTAATTAAAGTGCCAAAAAATAAATAAAACCCTAAAGGATTAAAAAAGAAATAATACTGTTTGCTTGAAGCATTAGCAGTGAGTTATTAATTAGCACAAAATTGTTAATACAGCTAATAACTGTATAAATATATTCAAGTAAAAAACACTTAGCATATTGAGTGAGAAAGTGATATTTTATATGCACATTTTTCTTCATTATTCATCAAAAAACCATAATTTAAACAGACTGGTTATCGTAAAACAGATTATGTTATTTACACAGACTGGTTTCTAAACACATTTATTGTAGTTTAAAGACACATCACTGGGAGTATTATTGATTTTGAGCTCTGTTATACACTCAGACACACCAACAATATGGAGCTCCTAGGAAAGAGGGACATTAGGATACAGAAGAGGGACAGAGGGATTTGCAGTCAAAATGTGGACTCTCCCTTCTAAATAAAGGGAAAAAATGCATGTTGCAAAGGTCAAGCAAAAATATAAGGTAAGACTTTCATTTGATCTATAAATTTTCAAATGTGTTGCACGATGTACAGATCACATTTTACGACTTACCTGAAGAGCACCTTTTCATTCACATTAGGAATGACGTGTGCACTTTAAGTATACCTAGAAGAATTCAGTTTAGGAATGTGGTCACTTTTTGCCAGCCGAAAGTCACTGTCCCGGAACTAAGTGACAACTCCCAACAGGTGTCTGACACAGGGACAAAAAATAGCTTTGAGAGTAGCACTCGAAGCAGAGACTTGGGAACACAAGCATAGATCTGCGTGGAACCACTGAACAGGAGACTTATCCCAACATAGCAGGCAACTGTCTTATGAAGGGTTAACAGGTGTTTCACAAGTGATTGCTAAAATGGAAACTACTTTAAAATGTACAAATAAGAGGCATTTCTCTGTGGGTATGTAGCCCATTTTATGAAATAGAATAGCATAAGAGAAGAGGAATGATTTTATATGGCTGCAGGAATCTAACCTTTTACCACTTTGGTGTATACGCATACCACCCAGGTGTCCCAAATTCAATGAGATAGTCCTGGAAGCATATCACCCAACTGTCCAGAATCCAAAAAGACAGTCCTGATTCCTGACATAGGCCTCGATTTAATATTTTTTGATAAGCTATTCAAATGATTTAATATTTATCGATAAAGATTTCAAATATTTTTTTTTCCAAATATTAAAATTATCTCCTGATAAAATGCACTTTATTCTGTGTGAAGCCATACAGGGCAGTTTTGCTCAGGCACAACCAGGACAGTTGTGAACCCAGTCTGCATTCGCACAAAACTGATACATTTCCTACTGGGTATTCTAGCTATGAACGACTCCTGCCGGGGAATTCAAATTCCCACAATGCTTTGCCAAAACTGTGACTCTACAACTTTGCATAATCACTTATCCTATTTTAACTTTTACAGCTGACTTCAGCTGAGACAAAAAAGAAAAATTAGGATAGACTTTAATTTTATCATCAATAAATAATTATTGATGCAAAATATGCTTGAAATGGGATTCCATTTAACCTTTGTAACCACAGACTAGGCATAAATGGAGCATACCGCAGATATTTCTTAACGAGCCATGGGGTACATTATAATCTTTTGTTTGATAATTATTGGCACACTAACGGCTGTTGTTAATCGCAGTAATCGCAATCTCGCCATTCTAAAACGTTTCAATAACACTTCCACAATTCAGAATTTAGTGAAACATTTCCCAGTGCCTTACCTTAAACCAGGGCTGTCCAACCTGCAGCCCCCCCCCCCCCCCCCCAGATGTTGCTGAACTACAACTCCCATGATTCCCTGGCTATCTGTTTCATTGAAAGAATCATGGGAGTTGTAGTTCAGCAACATCTCGGGGGCCGCAGGTTGGACAGGCCTGCATTAAACAATTAAGTTTATTCAATCACAATGCTGTCTAAGAGGAGTTCTCAAAAACTTTAACGGAATTATCAAACATGTAGTGAATTCATCACCAAAACGTCACTGGAAACATCTCTCCAACACGTAACCATAATCCCCAAACATTTCTGTGTGTGTTAGTGCAATAGGACAAATATGCATTACACAGCAATGTCCATTTGGCACATAATAGGTTAATGACACACCTGCCACCTGGCCTTTCAAGAGATTAACTAGTATATCCCAAGTTGGGCATTTTAAGCCGATATTGTATTCTGGCAGTAAAATGGCTCCCGGATTATGGATTGGGATCAGTTTGTAAAGTGGATTCGGGTCAAAGATCAGAAAACACACCAACAACTCTAAGTCCTCATAGTACATACTCATAGTCCTACTCTACTGTACATCGCTCTAATTATCGGTTATTGAGGCAGGACTGCGTAAAAATAATAATGGCGCTTTATCAGATAAACACTTACAGATTTTTCTCTAAAGTGTGATTTGTCAGGAATTCAAAGTGAATATTAAATTTTAGGCCAGACTATTCAAATTGAAAACAGGGCTAAATAGGAGAATTTCTCCATGTGTGCTAATTCCATCTAAAATTTGGAATTCGTTTTGAGTTCCTATTTCCGGTTTAGTAAACACACCTGTAATTTATACACGCTCACACCTATATAGAGCGCCGTGTATTCTTAAACACTGCTGACACAACGCGTCATGGCTATTTGCTGATTGTAGAGAAAGACAGTGCCTTTTATAACTGGGACACAGAAACGCGATACACATGAGATACTCTGTATTGTGTCACTGACATTCAGTCGCATATTCCAGAGGGATTATGGGAAAGGTATGCCTCTGAGGTCAACGCTGATGCAGCGCAAGCTACATTTTTCACATACTTGTTCACGGAGAGGACACAGACAGGAGATGCCTTTAAATCATCACCCCAGCTCTGTTCGACCCGTTCCCGTCCGTAATGGGACGTCCTAGAGATGACCAGGAGCAGGGTGTTCATGTCTAACCATTACATCCAGGCAGCTGGGACAATCTGTCTCAGAGATGGCCAACCTTTGCTTAGGGTGGCTGACCTCGCCATAGCTGTGGATGCTTATATAAGATCCATCCAATAGGGCAGCAATGGTTTTCTGGAAGAGGGAAATCTATTCATAGGAATAGGTCATGTTAAACACGTAAGCTTATCTCCTGTAATAGAACAGTTTCGCAGTAGAATTATGCTATTCGGTGACAAGATATAATATTATCCCTTCTAACAGAATGCCGTAAACTGATACTTTTATATTATCCCTTCTAACAGAATGCCGTAAACTGATACTTTAATGTACAAAAACCAAAAGATAAAATTTAGCGCTTATAAAATGATAACAGTCCAATGGCAGCTCAATCACCAAGTACGGAGTGTCTTCCGGTTAAAATCTGGATAAAACAAGGGGTAGGTGCCGCACCTAAATAGTGATACTTTAATATACTTTAGATCGGAAGTTTATTTGACCAGCGACATCGCTAACTCTTTTATACCGCTTATATACACCTCTAATATCCCATGTTCAGGAATGGTTTGGGGTTGGTTCTCAGAATACGAGGACACCACGTTTAAAGAGAAGTTATGTGTGGTGATCCGTAAATGCAGAGACCAACATAAGTCTGAAGTCAGTATCCATTATTATTATTATTGGCATTATTTTAAGTACGAGCAGGTAAGCCAAGGTCAAAGTACAAATATTCTACAGATCCACAAGTGAAGGCACGGGGCAGTCGGAAATCAAAGCCAGGTAGTAGGCCTTGGTCAGAGTCCAGATAGCATAAGGTAGGAGTAATGTATTACTGTGCCCCATACACTGGACAAGAACCAAATTGCTCAGGCAGGTCAGAACTTTTAATAAAAGTGTTATTTAGCTTACTTCCCCATCTGGCCCCCGAGAGCTACCCTTGAATACAACATTAAGAATTCCTATGAGTGACAGTCAGTCGCCCTCCTGTAATCAGTGCGTAACAGGCTGCTGCCACGGAGCCAAAAAGTTAGACATTGCCAAGTGCTGCTTGTAGAATAGGCAAGGAACACTACAGCTACAATTCTTATTTTAAAGTAAATAACTATGACATTTACATATTTGCTAAGTGCCATATATTCACAGAAGTGATTTTTTTTCATGATATTTTCGTTTTAAAAAGTGACCAGTGAGGGTGATAAGGAGATATTATCTTATGTGATGATAACGTCGTTGATGTTCCGTCATGAATGAAGTTGGTTGTGTGCACAACGTACAGACTATCCAATAGATAGCTATGTGTGAGTCTGTCAGAGGATGTGGGGATGTGAATTGCACCTAAATTTAAAGTCGTGGCATTGGCAAGCAAGTACTAGCACAGCTTCCCTTGTACAGTTATCAATCTCTCGAGCTAGAGGCTAGCTGCACAACTGGGAAGCCAAATCCAATTCTGAGTGATACAACGAAGACCAGCCCAGAAGGTAAAATGCTCCCTACGTTTATAAACCAATAAATTGAAAAGAGACCACATTAAGAATAACAAAATGTATCAGATGAGCAAATGTAGTAAACATGTATTACTTAAAAAATACAAACTAAAAAACAGATATGTTTTAAAAGCTGAACTATTCATTGTAAGGAAACGTTTTTGTAATTTTCAGTCACCTAGAGGTAAATTACCAACTTCCGTAGAGAATTATCATCATGTCAACAGCTGCCGATGAGCCGTTAATGATTTTTTAACTATTACAATCCCATTTTTTTTTATACTATGAAACAGAATTTATGTTCTCCTATTATTGATTCAGTGAAAAAGGGATCTATACCTTAACCCCTTAAGGACCAAACTTCTGGAATAAAAGGGAATCATGACATGTCACACATGGCATGTGTCCTTAAGGGGTTAAACAGATAAAAAGTCAAACATAAGTCATCAGAGTCTTTCCAAAAAAAGAGTAATCTGGATTGTCCCCGCCATGACACAAGCACACGGCACAGTTACTGGGCCCCCAGCACATCATAGAGATTAACATTGTGTCAGGGTACCTCTGGCTCTAGAACATCGCCAAGTATGCGTCAGTTTACAGACATCAAACGCTGCTCCATTCTAGGTGCACATTATGGTGGTATCATTTCTGACACTGGATGCTGTGAACCTGCGTCCATTTACACTCTCTATAAGTTAACCTGCGCCAGGATAAGGGTGCAGAGTGCTCTGCTTCATTCGGGCAACAATGTATTGTGCACATCACAATTGACAATATATATGTCTCCCACCATGCAGTATATCGTCCTATTATGGTTCCTTTTTGGTTCCAATAGCTTGTTCTTTGTGTGCAGAATGTATCTGGTTTTGATGCAGCTATAGGATGATTTCCCCTGATTCCTGGCCTCCTTGACCCGGCTTTATTTATCATTCTCTCTGCTCTCTGCAACCCTTTTACCTCTGCCTGTTTCTGGTTATTCTTTTATTATTCACTTTTTAAGCCTGGTCACTATGAGTACCGGCAATGTGCCTCTAACCTCTAACCTCGTCCAAGGTTACTGTAAGTTCAAAAGCTGCATATTGGGGAATACTTACCATGACACATTAGAACTATTGGAGCAAATACTCCAGGCGCAAGATTTGAAATAAGTCCTTTTACTACCCTACCCAGTGTCCTCAGTTAGTACCTTCTCTTGTGTCCCCACTTCGTACCCCTCCTAGTCTTACCAGGTCTTTCCCTCATGTTAGCACTTAGTACCCTACAAAGATGTATTCCTAAAACTAAAGTGTTCCTCACCCACCGCGGCCTCTCTCCCCATGTTGTAGAGGGTTAAGTAAATTTTTATTCACTTACCTAATTCCAGCTCCAGGTCACTCATCGCTATGTCATGGTCTACCTCCTCTGACGTCATCCGATGGGGGGACCTAATGTGTAATCCGATGGGGGACCTAGTGTGTAATCCGATGGGGGACCTAGTGTGTAATCCGATGGGGGACCTAGTGTGTAATCCGATGGGGGACCTAGTGTGTCATCCGATGGGGGACCTAGTGTGTCATCCGATGGGGGACCTAGTGTGTCATCCGATGGGGGACTTATTGTGCAATCCAATTTGGGACATAATGTGTCATTTGATGGGGGTCCTAAAGTGTCATTTGATGGGGGTCCTAAAGTGTCATTTGATGGGGGACCTAATGTGCATGCAATGTGAGCGATGAGAGCGCCTCAATGATTTCCTATGTGGTTTTCTCTGACACTGGACATTCTCATGCAGAGTCAAACTTTGTGAAACTCCAGGAAGCGCCATGAGTCTCCAGGAAGCGCCTCCAGCCACTAGAGGCAGTCTTAGTACTATTAGTTATTAGTTTCTCTAAAACTGCAATGTGTTGCATTGCAGGACTAAGGGAGATGGGGACACTGCACCCAGACCACTTCAATGAGATGAAGTGGTCTGGGTGCCTATAGTGTGTCTCTTTAAGCCTTGCAGTGCTGAGGTTAACACATCCAACAGTTCACAATAGAATGGGAGGATCCCGATTGGCCAAATTACTTTCTGGTGTAAGAAAAGCTCAAAGCCCATAACGGGAAAGACCCGGCCCCGAGAGGTACCCGAGTCTGTGGCCAGATGGTGATGACCCCACAAGCTGCCAGAAGCAAGGGAGAAGCCTCTCGCTGCACTCACCTACACTCCTCGCTGACTTACCTGAAACCGCTGCCGCAACTCCCGCCCAGAGGAATTGGTTAACCAGGCATCACACAGAAGACACCCCCCTCTGCATCAACCAAAAGACGCTGTGCAGAAATGCAAAGATCCTGATGCAGAGTAGACCAATATGGAACGTGGGTCCTGTTTCACTCCTTACCAAACCGTAAAATATGCTCTGCACAGGGACTGTTCTACTTTACAATATTTTACTCTAGAGGGGATCCTGAGGGGATCCTGAGCCAGATATGATAGCCTAGATCACCTGCTTCTGTTGATAGCCAGAAATAGCTAAACTGTTCCGCGTGTGCATGCTTGTTGTTGACTGCACCTACTATGTACCTCACATACAGACCTCTACTAGCTTATGCCTACTTAGCAAGACATGCAGTGACAAGCAGTCAGACAGACTTGAGGCATACTAACCATACCCCAGCCTTACTGACTCTGATGCCTAGTAATCTACCAACCATGAGAGTACGCTGTCCTTAGCGCTCCACTGGATATGGCAACTCAAACCAGCTAGACACGATCACCCGCAGGACTTGCACTAGAAACGCTAGATCTGACATAGACACACGCACCGCACGATAGACTTCACATATGAATACTCACTGCATTTATGTTATTAGGCTGAGCTGGAAAGTTAGGCTATTGCTCTACCACATTACACTACAAGGTACACTGTTCCTCATGTTACATGCCTGTTATAACCTTGCTTGTTGTTCTGCTTATGCCAAACTACACTTACTGCTATTTTACTGAACTAGCTAGCACTATTATTGAACGTATAATTAATATAAAATGAGGCTGTTACTCAAGGGAAAGGTTGGATAATGTTATCGTATTCCCAATCTGTATGAAAAACAAACGACCCCTCTTCTTCATTCTGTATCCCATTTACCTAATGCCTCAACAAAATAAAGATTGACAAAAAAAAGAAAAGCTCAAAGATCCTTATGTGATGTGAGGAGCTCTTCAGAAATATAAAGAGTATCTTTTATCCTATTATTTTAGATTGATTGGAATGGATCAGTTCCAGTCCATAATCCTCTTTAACGATCACTTTTTTGATTCCTTGTTCAATGGCCAACCACAATTTATCATGTGTAGTCATTACAATATATAACTTTGTCTCATATATCTGAGTATTAATACCACACAGGGATACCCTTTCCTGATTGGATGTGCACATTGAAAAGATGCCAAGCTTTGGGGATCACTTGCAATTTCTAAAGGATGTGCTGTATATCACGTTACCTAATTACTGTAATTAAAGATTAGATTTTTCATCCTTGCAAGACTGAGCTTGGTATATTTTTATACTAGGAATTACTGGACATAAATCCAGAACTCTAAGGAACTGATCAGAACGAAATAATTAGGAAACAAGACACATCAAGTGGCCATTGCAATATTTACAACCCCTCTACCAGAGGAATAGAGAAATAACAAATTATATATAATCTCAATCCGAATAGTTCTGCCCAGAATACAACCAGCAAGATTCATGTCCCATGAATAACCCTTTTCCCCCCGCTAATACCGTAATTCACACAAGCTGAACAGATTTATTTTTTTATTTATTTTTTAACGCAAGGGAATAAAAGTTATCCATAATTCTATGCTAAAGATTATTAATTAAATGGGATCTGTCACTTCTTGATTAAAACATTGAAACCTATAACTCGGAGTGAACCTTTTCATGGAATGATTAATTTTATTTTATTGGTCTATAAAAGATTTAGCAAATGACCTCACAAAAAATGGATGGGTCCTGCATGGCACCTGCACTACATCTACAATGTCCAGTCGTCTTCAGGAAACCCGGATGTAAATGGTACAGATGTTTTTCGTATATGTTGTGATCATTTGAAAATCCAATTCAAAAATATTAAATAAACGCAATAATCTTCAAAAACCCAGGGAGGTCATAACTTCCCTTTAAGGGTTTTCTATACTTTACTTTCTAACTCAAAGATGACGACATTCCTATTTACTTACGCAGTATTACACGGAATATAATAAGTGTGAAATTATTATTATAATTATTATTATTGCCATTTATATAGCGCCAACAGATTCCGTAGCGCTTTACAATATTAATCAGTCTGAAATCAGCCTTAGTGTGAAATTTCACAGTTTCTCATCTTTGAATCTTAGTCTATATTGAAAGTGTGTGAGGTCAATAACCACATTATTAAACTTTTTTTTCCCTCCTGTCCCATTACCCCACTTTCTTCGAAAATGATTGATGTCAAAATGAGCAACAACACCCTAATCTTCTAAATAAAGTTTTGGTTTGGAAAAAGTAAGAGAAGAGAGAGAGTTTAAGAGTCCAGACTGCAACGCTACAAGGATTGTAGCCAACGAGTTATATCAAACACTGTAACACGGTTTATGGTCTGAGTTTGTTGACCCAGATCTCAAAGTGTGTATTTCATCAATGTGACGAAATCTCGCCTCTTTGCTGCTTTGCCAAATAGGCTGGCATGTAACCCCGCGGCCCCTGGTCAGATTGCATTGGTAGTAGTGAGTGGCTGTGAGGTCAGCTCATTCAGTGCTGCTCATAAACAGTGAGTTTTCACTTACTGTGTGCTAAATCCCTTCCATGGGGGACACTATGAACCCAGCCAAGGCAACCAATACCATATCAGATGCTTTGGACTACATCTCCCATGATGCTTTGCCAATCTTACCAATTATTGCTGCTGGGTATATGTCGGATTTGTATTAATCCATTGCAATCCATCTCATCTCTATTTTTAAGACCCTTAAAAAGATAATGAAATCTGTAGAACATCTGCTGGGCCTCAGACTGTCCACATCTGCACTAATAGCTGAAATCAGCTTGGAAAGTGTGCTCTATATGTGGAAGGTTGCCCCTACCCCCTCTGATCAATGAAACAAAGGTTAAAATGCAAATCAAAAAGACTTTTGTCCTTTCGCACACAGCCTCGAAGACAGTAAGCCAGCTCCCTTTGTTTGGAGAAAGGTTCCTGTTTGTAGAAGGCCATCAGGTCAATTAACAAAACCATGGCCGAGTCAATCAGAAAGCAGTCTATAATGGTGATGGCTTGTCTCATTTATCACAGCCCCGCTGAATTTATAGAAAGCCCCTCTGCTTTTTCTCTGGGTCCTATTTATAAGTTGGTGCAATGCAGGCTAACATCTGTTAGAGAGTTTATTTTTCTCATTGAGTCTTACGTAATGGCCGTAAATCCCACTGGAACAGCACGCGAGTTTCTTACGTGATAATCTGAATATACGAGGAGGGGAACTTAGCTCATGCACTGGTGATGACATGTCTCCAACACACCATCCAGTCCTGTACAAAGCACATAGAGCATGCTAGAACAAACCCCTATACATGTACAAAGCATCTATGTGTGATATGGAGCCTGTGCTAAGTGATCTACTAGGCAGATCTGTTTCTGCACAATTTGTTTTATCCAATATCCCAGAGAAATGGCAAACCACAGTCATAGATAAATCGATAAATGCACCCTGCAGTGGTAACCCAAGGGTCACTGACCTGGGTGAAGGACATCTCGGATCTGTATATGGATCTATTTCATTCCCCTCTGTTGATACATCTACTCATTTTATATGCCCCAATAAAGGACATCATAGGAAACATTGTCCTCAGAAACAGTGGTGAACACACAATCCATGGGGCCCCGGTGCAAACTGATCCGTGGGCCCCCTTCTCCCCTCTTCCCCTCCCCCTCTTCCCCTCCCCCCCTAGACCCTCGTCCCCCTTGACCATGGCACCCCCAACACATACATACAGACACAAACACATACATACACACACATACATACATACAGAGACACACACACATAGAGAGACACAGACATACAGAGACACAGACACACACATACACAAACACACAAATACAGAGATACACACAGACACACATACAGAGACACACACACAAATGTTTCCTACCTTTTGTTACTTTCCCTGGGGTCCAGTGGGGGCTCAGCCTGATGGGAGTCAGGTTCCCACTCTGACTCCCTCTTCCCTCCTGCTTCCTCCCACGAGGGCTGATAGCTGGGAGGAGTGACCGGGGAGTCACTTCCTCCCAGCAGTGATGTCATCACAGGGGGCCCGGTCGCGCTGTTAAAGCGCCCAGCGCTGACCGGGCCCCCTGACAATCCATATCCATCAGGTGGCCCTGACAGCACCCAATGGACCACTTAACATGCGGCCCGGCGGTTTGCCGCACAAGCCGGTGCTGCAAAATGTGACAGCTGGTAACCTGGAGTGACAGGCCCGGTTGCAGCTGCGACCGCGGTATGTACGCCGCTGCTCAGAAATCTAATCTTCATCTCAATAAAGTGGTCTTGGTGCTGTGTCCCTGTCATTTTAGCCCTGCAATCTAAAATATTGTCAATTAGTGCAGTGTTTCCCAACCCAGTCCTCAAGGCACACCTACCAGTCCAGGATTTAAGGATTATCCAGTTTTGTCTAAGGTGTTTTTTCTTTTTTTTCTAAAAACACCTTAGACAAAACTGGGTAATCCTTAAATCCTGGACTGGTAGGTGTGCCTTGAGGACTGGGTGCGGAAACACTGAATTAGTGGATACAGCAATGTTTTGATTGCATGGCGAAATACAGGAAGTCTTCCTGAAAGCAATTAGAGAGTGCTTCTGCAGCGACCGATATAACTTGGTTTCGTGACGTTCAATGTCGTCAAATGCTGATCATAGGGAAGCATTGAAGGCAATTCTTCCATGTGAGAAGAATTTGATAGGACAAGCGTGGAGCTTGACATGCATTTGCTACTTCTCCCTAATGCTTCTTTATTAGAAGCATTCAATTGGCCGAGGAGCCACGGAAGCATCACCTGCAGGATGACGTTACAGGAGGTGGCCCAGGCAGCAGCTCTGTGCAAGTCTCACTGATGGAAAATAGGTAAGTAAAAAACATAAAATCCTTTCTTCTCTTTTTTCCATTTAATTTAACAGGGTTCCTGAATCTACATAGGGAGGAGAACACACGGTTGTATTCCATTTCCTATTGCTGTAGTGTTCCTTTAGCCATAATACTGCAGGCTCCCATTCTGTACAGCCTAAATCTGCAGATATGTCATACATGTACTGCACATGTAATTTGTGTATGTGCTCCTGTTTATGATCTGTGCATGACAGCCTGTATGTAATGTGTGTATGTGAGCTGGTTCATACTGTACGTAGGAGACGGTTAGGTAAGTGAGTGTGCCTGCATTGTTGGATAAATATATGTAATTTGGTTGTTGATGTGAATGTAAGTGGGTGGGTGGTTGTATGTAACTCTATGGGAATATGTAACAGGTTACGTAACTGGGTGATGATATGGCAGTATGTGACAGGGTACATGACAGGTGAATGTAACTAAATAGCGGCTGGTGATGGGGGCTTGTGAGAGAGACAGAGTGGGTTCTCATTACAGCCACACGCGTTGTTAACAAGCCTTGAGTGGGCGACTGGAAAAAGAGCTCCCCCCCAATACGCCAAATTCTTTCTGCTTATCGGAGGCTATACAGGGTTATTCTCTAACATTTTATGGCAAATATAGTCCAAATAAAAAGTCATCTATGTTTTCAGTTTAGTTATTTTGGCCGAGTATGTTTATTTCACTTTGAATCCCCCACAATTCACCCTTTAAAGGAACTCCAGGTCCCATAACAAGAAAAGTTGGCTTTCCATCGCCGTTCCTTGTTCTCCGCGTACACATCTACTTTTAGAAAATCAGCTTAAGGAAGCCACAGCTAAAAGGCAGAGGCGCCCCTAATTGGCTTTCATTGGTCAGTTGACGTACTAAACCACTCACTCAGTAGCTCCCCATTCATAAAATGGCTTGAGAAAGGTACGTACCATTTTTCTGCAACTGGGTGTGGATGGGACAGCTAAGAACGGCGTTGGATGAGCCAATACAGGGGTTAAACCATTCGTGAACGGCTTACCTCCTAAGGTTAAAGAAGCGTCAGCGACCTCCTTGCACCATAACAACTTTATTTTGATTACGTTGTTATAGTGCCCTGACTGTTCCTTTTATGAATAAAGTTCATTGAAGAGGAATGCACTGCATTCAGAGTGTTAAAAGCAAATCTTGTGGAAAAAGTGAATATATATCAGACACATGAGGAAACTAGAGACATTCCAGGCAGAATGCTAACTCAGCATACCCTAAGCCACAGAAGACATTCTGCGTTTTCTACGGAACTTTGTGTACCATGATATAACGCTAAAACAACGCTAATACAAATCCTGTGCATTAATATAAAAAAAAGTTAATTACGCAATTATTAAGAGCTCTGTAACAAAGCTGTGCTCTTCTCTACGCATCACAGAAGTGCTCACCATTTTGAAAGCCCCCTTTTCATGCCTGTTATGTTTAATGGATACAGTTATTGCATGAAGAATACACCAGTGAATATGAGCTAGCAGTTACTTTGAATATACATGTCTGGCATTAGCTGAGCAAAATTCAAGTAATTATCGTCAGAGTCATTCACTAGAGTGTGACTTGTCAGGAATTAAATGTGAATTTCACATTTCAGGAACGAAATATCTCACACGTTCGTGGCTAACCCTGTTAACAGATCATAAAAAACATTATCGGCTGTATTGATCTGCCGTAGCACCTCACTGGAGAGGGAAGACTTCTTAGAGTCCATATGTAAAGTTTGGCTGCTCCAGAATAAGCCCCAGTTGGCTGCTCCCCGACGGTCGCGTGGGCAGTGAAATATAACCTTAAATGGGTATAGTTAGTCAGTGTCCACAACTGTGCTGTATGACAGTATGAGAAGAGAGCAGCTGTGGGCCAGAGTGACAGTGAGGAGTGGGAGGGAGGGACGGGGACAAACTGCCCATGCTGGGACAGTGGAGGGCAGGCGGCTTGCTAGGAGAGGAGTACAGAGATGTGCTTGCCCATAGCAGTTTGGGATCCTGTTACAGTAGTGTTTCCATACTTAGCAAGCTGACTAGAATAATTAGGTACGCATCCTGGGCCCCGGGGGAGTGGGAAGCATCCTAAATTTACCCAAGGGCGAGCAAGGGTATAGGCAAGCCAGCTCCAGAGAGAGGACGGGGCGATGTGGGCTTCCCCCTCTTTAGGATGCCAAGAGATTTGCAAGAGAAAGAAGAATGCAGTGCGTTTCTCTCTGGAAGGAGTTCCTCAAATACAGAAGAAGAGGAAGAAGGGTTAATTAATATTACTCGGTATTCCAAATGCACATATTAGTGACAGGTAACCTTGGCACTGCAAAGGGCATTTCCATAATGCTCAGCCAGCCACGTGCAGGGCCGAGATCAGCCATTATTTTATATATAATATATATATATATATATATATATATATATCATCCATTATTATATATATATCATCCATTATTATATTTATAGTCATTTACTTGGTGGCAATATTATATATGCAATGCCAAGCATGCGTGTCACGTTTCAAGAGAAAAAATAAATAAAATAAAAATTCCTTTGGTTGATTTATTTTAGTTTTCACAGTGTATGTTTGCAGCACATTATTTAAGTAATTTAGGAATCCGAATTATTTTATATGGTCTATATTTTCAATCCTAATTTTTTTTTACATGTTTTTTAAAGGTTTGGCCAGTGAAAGGAGCACTCAAAATGCATTGGAGGCACACCTAGGAAATGCCAGTAAACGTGAATTGCAAAATATTTTGTGCCCACAAACAACACTGTGCAAACTTTAAGGGGGTAAGGGGGACACAGATACCATATATTGTAGAATGTTTCACTATTAATAGATATTAACCAGTATAAATGGGAATCTACTTGGCTTTAACCCTTTGAGTACCTCAATGTATTAAAGGGACACTCCACTAAATGTATTAAAGGAACATTCCACTGCCCATACCCAAAAGAAAAATAAAACACCGTTTAGCTGAAGTGTTTTAGGGGTGTGGAGTGTCCCTTTAAGCACAGCCAGCAGAAGGGGTGACCATTGCATTCTTTGAAGGAGTTGCCCCTGATTCCATGCATCTGGGGTGGTTTCATACAAAGAGCTGATGGGTTAACATACTACCAGTGGCCATTAGATAATGTAACCACAATACCACAGGAAGCTATTCTGAACATCTTCCATACATCGTAAAACAGCGGCAACTAATGTGTAGATTTCTACAGGTTGCATAACTAACATGATATACAGCCTCATCTAAGAGTGACAAAGCATCAGGAGAATGCCAATCCCCACATCTGGAGACATACTTTTTGTTAACTCAGGGCTAGCAGGTTTATTATTTTTATCCACATTATCTAACAAGATGCCAGTCTGTGCTCATTTACATGCCAAGCTTGGAACGTTATGGAAACATAATGTCTCGAGTTTCTGTGCCAAAAGAAGACTTTCAAAGTCCAACTCGAGGTATGAAGGTGATGCCCAAGAGTAATTTTTTAATTGCATTGTGGCAAATTATATTGTGTTTGGTCTCACCACAATCTTTTTGTCACCAAGATATCTGTAAATTAGATTATAATTGGAATCAGTCTCAGAATGTACATAGGGAAAGACTTTTTAAATTATTTTACAGATGATGCCACTTTAGTCGGGCCCCCCTGTCTGCTTCTCAGTACGTGAGAGGTGAAGGAAAAGCTTGGGTGATCCTATGCCCAGCAGATAATGCTAAGGTGTCATGTACAGGCCCATAGCTTAAAATATCAATATCCTAAACTACTAGCCAGTCATTAAGAGTTACTAGCCACACTCTCCATGACACACTCTCCAGAGGTAAATTTCTACTAGTCACGGTTAACTTTTCACTTACCTATGGTGACAGTAAGTGCACCACCCTGTTTTTTTAAAATCTAGAATGTAAATGGACTCTGTTCTACTCACTATTGCTGTATGAGCAAAATACAGTATTGTAGTCAATCTTCAGATACCATATCTAAAGAATCTCATTGAGGAAGTCATTTATAAAAACACATGATTAGCTAGCACACAAAGTAACGCTTAACATCTCCAGGAAGCACATTAGTAGGAAGGAAATGGTCTGAGAACCATACTCCCTCTTTGAGGAGTATCGGTCTCCGCACTATATTTATGGGCAGGGTGGTGAATGCATAAAATATACGTCCATAAGAACTGATTGATGTTTCAACAAAAAGCTAATTAACATCCCGAGACTGACGTGCGGGCTCACTCAGAAACTTATAAAGTAAACTGATTATTATACACAGACAGTAAATTGATTCAGATAGGCGCCTAATAGAAAGACTCCGATACGTACATTATTATTATTACTACTACATAGCAGAGTGATTGAAGCTGTGGTCTTCATGTACCACCATAAACTGAGATTCAGTAACCATCATCGCTTGCTGGTCCACCACAGACCGTGATTGCAGAAGATAAATAACATACCAGTGTGACCCATAGAACATGTTCGTTATCATGTTACTAGCTAAATGCAATATCGATGTACACCGGGTATAAAAACCCTCGAACCCAAACTACGCAGGAAGCAGATTGGCTCATACCCAGCAGACTGACTCACATTCACTGATTCCCAGCATATCTCAAAAGGTGGACTGTCCTGTCCCTGCTGGTCTGGAGCACATTTGAAAGCTCTAACACCCCAGTTGGGGAAGTCAAGATTACATATTTCTCTAAATTGACATTCCACCAGCGTAATTAACCAGCATATCGTGATTAATGTTAGATGGACACTTACTGATCTCACATTCCAAGTCCAAGTGATTCTGATTAACCAAGTCTAAGAATTTGTATATAAAGGATATCCGTCATGTGACCATTCCTATTGTAATGTCAAGCTTTTAAACAGTTTTCTTTTACACTGTGATTCACTAGAAACAAGTTTCTCAAAGCCCAAATCCTTATTAACCTCAAACATGTAGTTCTGTAGAATTTTCTCACATGACCTAAATGGTGGAAGGGCCAATTCACTTGTTCTCCTTTCTGTTCTGATAAATTCTGTTTTTTACAAGGAGGAGAACTTTAGCTTCAAAGTCAAACATTGCTCTTCTCCCACACCCGTCTCTAGAAGTGACCTTTCTGATTTGTTCCCACAGAACTCTTAATAGGATGCTTACATGATAATGCATTCAACACACAAAGTTGGGAGTATGAGATAGGATGCATTTATATGACTGGTTTGGGGTTTGATAGAACGGTGAATGTGACTAGGTGGGTGGCTAGATGATAAGTGGGATAGGGCTGGGAGAGCGTGTATGTGTGTGGAGGATGCTTGTGGTGGTGTATGCTTGTGGGAATGCTGCTTACGGGGTGGTGTGTCTGGGGGTGGTTGCTTGTTATGTTGGGGATGTAGTGGTGGAATAGGGACTTTAGGGGGGAAGTGGCTATTGTGGGGGTATAGGACGTGTAGTGGGGAAACAGGGGATGTAGTGAGAGCACAGGGACTATTGTGGGGGCAGATAATGGGTATACTAGGGTGACAGGGCTATAGTGGAGGAATAGATGCTGTAGTAAGCAAAATAGGGGATGCAGTAGGAGAATATTGACTATTGTGGGGTGTATGGTGAGGTGATGGGGCCATAGAGGGGTGACAGGGGTTTTAGCAGCTATAGTGAGGAAATAGGGGCTGTAATGGGAGAATATGGACTATTGTGGGGTGGGCATTGGGTATGATGGAGTGACAGAGGCTGTCATGTGGTGATACAGGCAATAGAGGGGTGACAATGGCTGGTGTGGGGGGACAGGGGCAGTAGAGGTGGGATAGGGATTATTGTGGGTATAGTGGGGTGACAGGGGCTGTAGTGAGAGAATAGGAGCTGTAGTGGTTGGATAGAACTATTGTGGGGTGGATAGTGAATAGAGTTGGGTAACAGGGGCTGTGGATCCAGCCCTCTACAGTCTCTACCCCTCCCCCCCCCAATACAGCAAATCTCACCCCATTATAGCCCCTCTAGGGTCTGTAGTGGGGAGTAGGGGCTCATTTAGTATTTTTTTTTTTTTTATGGAGGGTGAATCCTGATCCTTGGTGTTTCCGGTGGGAGATGCAGCATGTCTGCCCTCCTCCTGGTACTCACAGCTTCTACTGGCCGGAGCTGGGAAATGTATCAGAGTGTTGCCATGGTTACCAGCGGCATTGCTCTGATTCAGTGCAAAGGAGATGGAGAGCAAGTGCACCTCTCCAGTCAGTGCCGGCCCTGCAGTGCTCGGCCAGGAAAATCTATCACATTTGGCCCACCAGCCGCCCCCTCCTACCTGGGCTTGTGGCATATCTAGTTATGGTTTTTAGGATGGTTCGAGGTAGTCTAACATACATCATAGGTACAAACTATCGTATATGGTAGTCATTAGATTAATCAACATTAAAAAGGAGATATATAAAGAATAAATGTTAAAAAATGGTGCCATTGTGGAGCACAGTGCTAAATAGTTATATACATTCTATTGGTTTCCTGTTTTGCCTTGATAAATCTCACCCTAAGTGCAGGCATTTTTGGTTCCTGACCTTTGACTCGACCGGTAGATTATCAGCAGTAGAATAAGTTGCCCTTGTCAGTGACAAAGGGCTGAGATGTCATCATCTAAACCCTTTGCCACATCAGGTCCGCGACCACGCTATCTTTAGCGTTCATCAATGTACCTGAAGAGGAACCAACAAAACGTTACTATGAACGCACGTAACGGAGTAACATACTCCTTGAAACATCCATTACGACAAAACTTATCATAGAGAGACGTTCTGTTATGGTTCCTGGACTGCACTGGGTTAATTAAAGATAATATATTCCCTAAGTTTCCTCTCACATGCTATGTAGATGTTACTTTTATTGAAAGAGAAAGTATCACCTAGACCTGCTAATGCCACCGTCTGTGATTGCATCAGGGCTGCAGGTCACACTTAGAGTGATGGATGAGGGATCATCGCCCGCAGCTCTGGAAATAAAAATAGGAGACTTGCCACCCAGGTCAGGTTCTTGGAGTCGATGAGGGATTTAGGAACCAAAAGTGCCCGGTAATGTAAAACTGCAGCTTAACTCAATAATACACCACAAAACTTAATCAGGCGTCCTAAATCTGAGACTCCGACAACAATTTAATGTGATTAATTCTATCTCTGAAAGATGGGTCCAGGCCAAGAGGAAAAATAAAATCAGTAAGGTGAATTTGTAGCTTTGAAACTGATACATTTTCTTCAAGCCTCACCCCATACCAAGCATATAGCCGACCAAACTGACCTCTGTACTGGCCAATAACACGCCTCTCTGTTTTTAAAACCAGAGGAACTTGCCTCAAAACTAAGGAACACACCCTAAAACAGAGAATGCAACATCTATTGCCCCAACACATTTGTTTTCGTTAAAGTCAATAAGAAGAACTGTTCAAGCCTGACCATAAATCGTAACCGATAGAATTCCCTCCATCACGGAGGTTGACTTTGATTCATGAAGAAAAAAATAAGACTTACTACAAACCTGAAAGACTTATCAGAACATAATTCTGAGATTGCAGTAATCTGCCTCTTGACCAAGAGACCTCATTCTGTTATGCAAGTCTAAACACAAATTACTACAGCCCCCTCCACCAATTACCAGACTAGAGACACTGGGTGAAAATCAGAACAACTGGCCACTACTCAATGACAGCGAGACGGTGCCTATTATAGATTAAAATTCCAGATTTGCACTAGAAATCAGCTGAGCTCAACTGTGCTTGTATCTAGTAACAACTCAAACAGCGGCAGAAACGTAAAATATTGGAAATTGCAAATATTCCTGCAAAATACCCAGGCAGGATTCACACTAACATAGATAATATACAGAGGGTTTTTTTATTTTATTTTTTTAGATGAACATTAAAGGCAGTAAATACATGAAATGAAATCCGTGATAAATGACATGTAGAAGTGCAAACGGTAACATAGGTAATGTCTCGCAATATCGCGCGTCATATTGACAGTACAGATTGCTCATATGAAATGTCCCATTTATTGTTAGATTTCCCTCCTTTCACATTGGTGTAAAGCACTGTGGAATAAGTTGGCGCTATATAAATACCAATAATAATAATACTAGTTTTTTAATTTATAAGTAATTCATAAACAAGGATAGAGGGGGAAGAGAAAGAAAAGGTTAATAAGGGGGATACCCGCCGCAATGGAGATCTTACGCTGCATTAATTCTCGCTAACTATAAGGAGGCGGCGTATCTTGCTACACTTTTTCAAAAGAAGGGATAGTATTGTAAAACAATGTAGTCAAGTGGTCCATTAAGTGATTTCCTTGAATATATATATAGATTATTTTTTTAAACATAGTGGGAATTGGCTGTGTGAGATGCCATCTGTGTGTGCAAGGGGTGGGTCTGAAAATATATATTTGAGAAATATCGTGTTTCCAAAAATGTTAACTATTTAATAGTTTTCATTGGTTCTTAAACCCTTTAATGTCGGACTGTCTGTAAAAGAGTCTCTTGGTTTGTCACCAGTGCGTCCCGTCTCCCTCCCCCCCCCCCCCTTTTTGGTGGCTCCCTCCACCTTCCAAAGCCATCTGTCACCCTGCACTCTGGGGACACCTCATGTTACACAGTGCAGTCAGCGTCAGCTGTTGTATCCTTGATCTGTGCCTTTCTAAATGCTACAAAGGAAAAGGCACTGGAATTATTCATTATCTCTGGATAGTCCATTTGGAAGACAGAACTAAAGTGTTTTTCTCAGTTACTCTTAATGAGATTTACCACAGACCCCAACTTGCTAGGACAATGCTTAATGCAAACTATATTTAAAACCACTGTAAATATACCAATAAAAAAAATAATTAAAAAAAAAGTAAATAATTCTACTTTATAAAATAAACAGCTGATTTTTCAGTAAAGACGATAGCTACTAAAACAAAAAGTAAATGAAACGTGTTTGCAAAGTCATGTTACCAGAAAACTTGTATTCTGAGCCACAACAATTCTGCATAGAAAGTGAGGATTTTTTTAATCTGCTATTTAGTATAATATTTTCACAATACAAAGAGCACGTTAGGACATGTTTTAGATAATAGATTTGTGCACAAATCCATTTCAAGTGCAACGATAAAATCAGAGATACCTAATTGATTTGTCCTGATTTGAATAACAAATCGATTTGTCAGTCTAGAGATTGAAAGGCATTTGATTTGTTCGGCACATCTGAAGGGATTTGTACACAAGTCTACTGGAAAAAAAGAGTAAACGACACGAGATTTGACGACAATCAATATATTACACAGCGCTACGGAATCTGATGGCGCTATATAAATAATAAAATGAAAAAATAATAATTAGGGAAATAAAATCTAATGAATGAAAAACAAAAATATATAAATACATTTGCTACTTACAGAACATTTCTGTACAGTCGTTCCACAAGTTTTATAGTGCTACATTAATGTGCAGATAGGAACAGCGACTACACTTTGACATAATTATTATCTGTTATACAGAGCTTGTCAGGTTCTGTGACTACTTACTATATCCAATGAATTTTATTCATTAATCTTGGGACCGTGAAGAATTGACAGGAGAATTAGACATTTTAGGTCAAATTAGTTGAATTTGAAAAATCATTCCAACGCAGATCCTTTTTTCAAATTTGACTATTTTGGCCTAACGTGTGCAAGTTTAATGTCACTTCCCCGGGATTCACGGCTTATTGAATAACCTGAAGAGTTTATATAGACGTATGTCAATATATATCATCGATGGCTCTAAATAACAGATCAGCTTGACTCTCAAACACCCTAATTAGTTTAGTAAGGAGCTACACTGGCTGTACTATAAGGGTTAATCACCAAACTGTGAAATGCCAGGAATTCAAATGGAACTCAGAGTGAACTTAGTCGATTCACTTGAATTTCTAAAAATCCACATTTAAGTGAAAAACTCTGAA
Organism: Pelobates fuscus; assembly: GCF_036172605.1. NCBI lineage: Eukaryota > Metazoa > Chordata > Amphibia > Anura > Pelobatidae > Pelobates > Pelobates fuscus. Next base: position 160,907,629 of record NC_086324.1, read on the forward strand.
TGTGAAATCTGACGGTTTTCCAAGATGACTGTCTTAGAGGAACTGTTTTTGCTGTGACACGGTATAGGTCACAGATTCCTTGCCTCATCAAAAGGAGGTCTAAAGTGACCTCTTTGATATTGATATTCCATTGGATGAGAGAACGCAGTCTGCCATTTAGCACCATTGCTTTGCTCCAATACTTTTATGTGCATAGGAGAATTAACTTCAGACACAGTACTCCCATACATATAAAGTTATTGGATGGCAAAGCAAGACTTTTATATAAAGTTATCTTATAAATAAACACAGGCAAAACAGTGTAAAAAAAATAAAAAATAAAAAATAAAAATAAATAAAAAAAAACTGTACACGCAAACAATTGAAATTTTACATTGTAAATGTAATACGGATCAAGATATAAAAACAAAAATGTGAAATGTTCAGCAATTTCTAGTGATAGGTGCTAATTATTGGCTAGTTGCATAAGTCAATTGAATCCACTCAGTGATACACACACACACACACACACAAGAAAAGGTCCTGACATCTTTAGGAACAATAAATTAAAGATCAATATTTCTTACTTAAAGGGTGAATAATTGGTCCTTTTTCTGGTCGTTAACTGCATCAACTAAAGTGATAAATCAGTATTTACTCTAGAAACAAATATATATATTTCTGAAATTTTTGATGACCTAAAGAACATCAAACAACACCTTTTCCAGCCCAACATCTTGCCTGGATTGTAACGTAACCTACGGTGTCACTGACTTCTTCAGAAAAAAAAAAATATATATATAATTTTTTAATTTTTTTTTTTAAAGTTGCAAATCCCCCACTATGATATAATTTGAAAGTCCTAGTTTAGAAAACAAAATCCGCTGAGAACTTTTAATCAAAATAACAATAAAGCAACTGTGAGCGTGGATCTTGGCCCAGCCTGTTAAGTGAGAAGCAGAGGTTATGGGGAGCTGGTTAAGAGTCCCTACCTGCATGTGCAGTCAGGAAAAGGGCTGCAAAGAAGCAGCTAAGTAACCCTGGTCCTCTCATGGTGTCAGCCAGGAAATTCGGAACGCTGGACTGCTCTATATATACAGCAGCTGACCGAGAAAGGAACAAGCGACACACACTGTCACACACGTCACTTGCTGTCACACAGGTGGTCACAAAACCCATTGACACAGACACAGCTGACCTTTCCTGACACTCAACAGAAATGCAGCCCCGAGACCGCCTCAAATATTCATATTAACATTACCGTCTTATTTATATGATTGACCCTGGAAATCTGGGAAACCCGGAACTCCCTATACACAGGGCTTTCTTCTGTGTGTGAACCTGAAATATGAATGGCAACATTTAGGCTAAAATAGCTAAGTTGGAGAATTTGCAGTTCAGTTTTCAGATCCTTCGGTCTGCATTCCACATACACAGCAGTGACTGACTATATATATATATACATACACACATACAGTATCTCACAAACGTGAGTACACCCCTCTCATTTTTAAAAATGTTTTATTATATCTTTTCATGTGACAACACTGAAGAAATGACACTCTGCTACAATGTAAAGGAGTAAGTGTACAGCCTATGTTAGCCTAGTGTTACAAGGTCTCAGGTGTGAATGGGGAGCAGGTGTGTTAAATTTGGTGTTATAATCCTCACACTCTCATACTGGTCAATGGAAGTTCAACATGGCCCCTCATTGCAAAGAGCTCTCTGAGGATCTAAAAAAAAGGATTGTTGCATAAAAGATAGACTAGGATTTAAGAAGATTGCCAAGACCCTGAAACTGAGCTGCAGCATGGTGGGCTAGACCATACAGCGGTTTCACAGGACAGGTTCTGCTCAGAACAGGCCTCGCTATGGTCGACCAAAGAAGTTGAGTGCATGTGCTCACCGTCATATCCAGAGGTTGTCTTTGGGAAACAGACGTATGAGTGCTGCCAGCAATACTGCAGAGCTTGAAGGGGTGGGGGGACAGCCTGTCAGTGCTCAGACCATAAGCCGCACACTGCATCAAATTGGTCTGCATGGCTGTCGTCCCAGAATGATGGCTCTTCTAAAGATGATGCACAAGAAAGACCGCAAAGAGTTTTCTGAAGACAAGCAGACTAAGGACATGGATTACTGGAACCATGTCCTGTTGTCCGATGAGACCAAGATAAACTTATTTGGTTCAGATGGTGTCGAGCGTGTGTGGCGGCAACCAGGTGAGGAGAACAAAGATAAGTGTGTCTTTCCTACAGTCAAGCATGGTGGTGGGAGTGTCATGGTCTGGGCCTGCATGAGTGCTGCCGGCACTGGGGAGCTACAGTTCATTGAGGGAACCATGAATGCCAAGGTGATGGACTGGCCAAGCATGTCTCCAGACCTAAACCCTATTGAGCATCTGTGGGGCATCCTCAAACGGAAGGCGGGGGAGCGCAAGGTCTCTAACATCTACCAGCTCCGTGATGTCGTCATGGAGGAGTGGAAGAGGAATCCAGTGGCAACCGGTAAAGCTCTGCTGAACTCCATGCCCATCAGGGTTAAAGCAGTGCTGGAAAATAATAACACAAAATCTTGACAGTTTGGGCCCAATTTGGACATTTGCACTTAGCGGTGTACTGACTTTTGTTGCCAACGGTTTAGACGTTAATGGCTGTGTGTTGAGTTATTTTGAGGGGACAGCAAATTTACACTGTTATACTGGCTGTACACTTACTACTTTACATTGTAGCAGAGTGTCATTTCTTCAGTGTTGTCACATGAAAAGATACAATAAAATATTTACAAAAATGGGGGGGGGGGTGTACTTTTGTGAGATATTGTGTGTGTATGTATATAAAACACAAGGGTGATCAAATTATCCTGTGTTCTATAGGTCAGTGGTAACAAACGTTAACTCTACACTTGTTATGTGTATAGAACTCCATCTTAGGATGATTGCTGAGCATCATGGGATTTCACATACAGTTGGATAGCTACTTACCTTAGCTGTACAGACTGTATACGATTGATAGGACACTATGCACCATAAGCACTGCAGATTATGGTAGCAGTTATGGTACTAGGGGGTCCAGCAAATCATTTTCAAGTGAACTGACATAAAGTGGAACTCTCCCTAGCCCCCTGGGTCAGCCCCTCTGCAGCTGCTTTGATATTACGGAGAGAGGTATCCATAGGGTTAGGTTGCATGTAGGCTTAAAGTTATGGGGGTTAGGGGGTAACTACATCAGTGTGATGGGAGTTACAATCCACAGTATCCTCAATGCTCACAAAAATGAATTGTACACCATTTTATCACCACACCTTAAAGGGTTACTCCAAGTACCACGAACACCCCAGTGATTTGAACTGGTCATGGTACCTGGAGTCTGCACGTGCAAAGTTTAACCCCTGGATTTCTGAATGTGTAACTCAACGTCTGGCAGCGTCATTGGGGTGTCATTAGCGTTAAAGGCTGACTAATATCAGTTCTGTGCATCCAGGATGTCTCACAGTGGCGTCAGGTCCCCCCCCCACTCCGTGCTACTTTGTACTCTCCTCAGCAAGTCTTTACCCTCTATAGGAAAGGTTACTCTAGGGAACCTTCAGCACTCCACATGTTTTGGACTACATTTCCCATGAAACTTTACCAGCATTATGTCTGGTTACCTACCCCTGCTCTAACCACACCCAGTTTTTTCTTAAAACACAGTTTTTTGGTTACAGTAAGGCGTGCCTGCAACACAGGGTACAATTTGGCACATAAACTATACAAAGACAAAAATAACCCAAAGTGAAACAAATATTTCTTACCCTGGAGAGTGCGGTTATGGATTTGCCTTCCAGTTGGTGCATCAGGTACACCTGAACCCAGGCAGCAGATGTAGTACAAAACAAAAACAAATTATATTTGATGAAAAAATATCCTGTCAATATACTATAATCCAATCCTATCCTATCTCCCACTATAGAGGGGCAAAACGCGTTGATAGTGCCTGATAAGATATCTCAGACTTTGAACCAACACACAAGGTATTGCCTTCCAGCAGCAAGGGGAGTTGGCGTTTTTTCAGGCCAGGAGTGCTGCAATTCGGGCAGACGGTATCTCTTTGCTGACGGACCAGTAACCCCCTGACTGTTTTGCTGGCTAAAGTGCACCCTGTGTTTTATTAGTGGGAACTTGGAAACGCGCACCACTTTTTGTAAGAGTTCCTACAAGGGGAATTTGGGATGGTTTCAATACATTTACTGTGTTACACTAGGTTGCTATTTTTTGTGATTTTTAAGGTGGATACAAAGTAACCTTGAAGTGATACAGAAGTGGATGCAGTTAATGTGTAATTGGATTTCTTACACAGTGTGGTCTATGCTGATACCCCTCAATCTATATCCTACATTGGAACTTTCATTTTTTTAATTTTGTGGTACCCTAGAAAATATTTTCCTAGAGGTATATATTAGTGGGGTAATAGCTGCTTAATCCGAGGAGACATCTGACTGCTATTTTGGGATCAAGAAGGAATTTTTTTCCTAGTTTGTTGCAAAATTGGAAGCGCTTCAGACTAGGTTTTTTGCCTTCTTTTGGATCAACAGCAAAAACATATGAGGATGGCTGAACGTGATGGACGCAAGTCTCTTTTCAGCTATGTAACTATGTAACATCTACTAAGCGCTGACACTTTAGTTTAAAAACGTAGTTTACACTTCCGTGTCGGTGAACAGTAAACCCTTAGTTTACGCAGACTGGTATATCGATGCACAGTTAACCCTTAGTTTACAGAGTCGCCTGTCAATGCACAGTGCAGTCTTGCCTTACAGAAATTACAGCGGTTGTGACAGTTGCACCGAGGACCACCCTAATGTATAGCTCAATTGATAACAGTGTCGCCCATGCTAGTTCCTATTTGCACTTACGGTAAGTTCTAAAGAGTTCAATAAGATTATCAATTGCATTTGTAAATAATCACAAAAAAAAAAAAAAGTACAAGTGTGATGGTGGAAAGTTAAAACTAGTCTCTCTCCATTTTAGTTTGTTGATGACTTAGTGAATAGAAATGACCATTTTGAAGGTTGAGCTTGCACTAAATATTATATTGAAAATAAAAAAAAAAACATGCGTGCCCCCAAATTATATGCACTCTGTCCGCACACCTTAATGTACACATTCAGTACAGCGATGTGCTCAATATACAGATCCTGGTACACCATCGCTCAGCTGTGGCTGCAAATGTTTGAGATTCCCTGTGCCCATACAGTACAATTTAGCCTAATCTTCTTCCGTCTATACCAGCGATTCGGCCATAAATAGCCTTCCTGAGAGCAGCCATGTTTGCTTGTCTTACCAGTGCTGACACAATGTTACTGTATTTATCCTCTCGCCCTGACTCCCACCCCAGCTGTCCCCTCTCTCTTTCTCGCTATACGGAATGCTGTTACCCCCAGAGGGCATTTTGGGATTAATTCCTATGGCTGCTACTGTAGTCAATTCCATCACAAACCAGCCTTTCACAATTAACTCCTGAAATGCCAAACCAGGGAAACTGCATTTCTAGAAGAAACTCGCATGCTAATCACCATCACTGTCATTTTGCAAACAGTCGTTAAATTTTATATTCTTTTCAGACACTGCAGACAAAAAAAAAAAAAAGAAAACGACAAAGTTTCAGGTTTTCAATGAATTTGGGGTTTACTCACTAAGTACTAGAAAGATAAAAATGAAATGGCAAAATTTAAGCCCAAAAAATGTAGTTGCAAAATAAATGATGTGGGACACCAGGGAACTAAATCAGGACGGTGGGATATGAGCCAGAAAGTGAGACAATTGGGAGCCCAGTAACTATGTCATATATAGATATCGAAAATTTCATTAAACCTGGTAGGAACTGGAAGATAAAGAAGATGTACATGGGAGGATAACACCCTTAACCCCTTAAGGACACATGACATGTGTGACATGTCATGATTCCCTTTTATTCCAGAAGTTTGGTCCTTAAGGGGTTAAATGGATTGGGGGGGGGGGGACTAAGGTACACTGGGGAGAGTATAAGTGATGTACCAGAGAAAAGAGCACGGAGACACTAAAATGAGGAAAGGTCTAATGGGTTTAGGAAATCAGTGGTTTTGGAATATACTTCCTATACTACTATTATTGCAGAACAAAGGAGAATCAGTACATGTTCTGAAAATGCCCTGACTACAAAATAAAATCCGAGGTGGGGATCATACCACCAAAGCTGATACCATCGAGCAGTCAGCCTGCTCTACGTTATGTGAGTATATTTTATATATATCATTTTACACTTGTTTTTTACCTTATTGAGAGCACTATTGTTGCCCCCCTACGTTTGTTGTCGCTTGAGCTCCATTTAATCCAAAAGACTGAAGATACCTACAATATATCCCGAAGTGGGGATTGTACCAATACAATCGCTAGATGCTAGAGCTGGCTATAGCTCTGCCAAATGTGAGTGCATTATTATTACCTCACCATAACCACTTTATATGATACATATTGCACTATTAGGTCATTTTTGTCTCCCTCTCTCCGTTTCATATGACTGTATATCGGAGAGACTGATTATGGAACCATTCCCAAGCTTTAAAAACCCACATTTCTTGTTGAAATTATCATAAATACACCATCTGGTGTTAACCTAAAGGTTTTCTTTTATACCACTGGACTTTCTGTTATTGACTATATTCCATTACTCCCTGTGGCGCAGCCCCTATCTATCTTTGTACATTCCTATACTACCACCCTGCACCCCCAAATAAAGAAAAACAAATTAAAACGTACCTTTGTTTCAGCACCCATGCCTAGCTCTCCCTGCAGAATGGTCCTCTTCCGCAGATATCACTCATCTCTCACTAGAGGAGGACTGATGGGAAAACATGAGTTGGACGGAGGTGTCAGACACCAAATTTGCACAGAATTGACATCACCCAGTCTGGAACTCTTGTTCCGTGCTGGCTAATGACACAGACGGAGATAAGAGTTACACCTCTGGTCACAGAAGGGTTAAACACTCTATGTGCGTTTCAATTCAAAATGCTGCGCATACAGACACCATGACCACTTCAAATCACTAAAGTGTAACTCTAATAGAAATGGCTCTGTAACAATTTCTGGGAAAGCTTTGGCGTTTGGAACCTTCTCCCTCACAGATACAACCCAACGAGCTGCAATTAAGACGGTTAATTAAACACAATGGTTGTTAACCTCTGGGTCAGCAGCCAAATTTGGGTCCCAATATTATTTCAGTTGGTCCATAGTGGCTGGAATAGGAAGCTCATATTATTCAGATCCCAAGCAATTGCCCACAATACATTGCTATCTCCAGTGAAATGAAGATTCTTTGATATAGATATGAAGGAGGGCATAATTATAAATGTACAAAAGTTATTGTAAAATTAAATACATCATACTTAAAGAACGGGTCACTGAGCTAATTTTTCAGTTAAAATAAATTGGTGTCTATGCTCATGTAATTTGCATTACTTGGATCCCTAGCAGAAAAAATGGGTTAAGAACCATTGATTTACTGAATGTAAAATGGTTTAGGTTAAAGTGTTTGCAATGCCATATTCAGCTCAAATAATTGCAAATACTGCTCCCTGCTGGCCATGAAGGGGTCAGCATTGGCATTTTAGAGGTGAGGAATGGAGGGACAAATTAAAATGGGATCTAGAAAACCTGTAATACTCGGTACAAGTAGAAATATGTTCGTGATATTAAATAAGTGATAAATAAGGGATGCAGTTTGTTTAGATTAAAACTCTTACCAAGCCTAGCAAGCAGTGAGCTGTATCTGTACGCCACAAAAAAACGTAGTACATGCAAACACCACACTGACTGTTCATAGGGAGATAAACTATAGAAGATTGGAGGAGGGAAACAGGGGGATAATGCCGGCTGAGATTCTGAGAGTGGTAGGCCAATGAAGCTTCAGTGAAAGATTTTGGCCATTCTTGCAGAGACATTTAATAACAGGGGAATAAACTGGCTGAGATGATGGGAGTTCTGTTCCAATGCAGATACTGGACCAGCTGTGGCCTTTTCCAACAGTGACAAACTATGGCAGTAAAGTAGAAGGATATACAATTGTAATCAAAATTATTCAACCCCCACTGAAGAAGGTTTATTGTCAAACTTTACAGGCTGTCAGCTGTTTGCAATGAACAAATTTAACAAACTCAAGTGAAATAGCTCAACACAACAAATGCTTCAAGTGGTTTCCCCAAATTCAGTTGAAAAAAAATGCAGCTTATAATGACTTCTCTAGTCTAGAAAATTATTCAACCCCCTGAATAGAATCCCTCACAACAGCACAAATATGAAAGACAGGTGTTACATAGTTATATAGGCTGGAAAGAGACATGTGTCCATCACGTTCAGAATTACTCATATCTGTTTTTTGTTGTTGATCCAAAAGAAGGCAAAAAAAAAAATAATAATCAAAAAACATAAGTTTGAAGCACTTCCAATTTTATAACAAACAAGGAAAAAAAAGTCCTTCTTGATCCCAGAATGGCATTCAGATTTATCCTTGGATCAAGAATTTATTGCCCTACAGTTTAAAAATTATATCATTGAATATTATGGGTTTGCAAGTATGCATCTAGTTGCTGTTTAATCATCTGTACGAACTCTGACAAAACCACTTCTTCAGGGGGAATTCCATATCCATATTGTTCTTACTGTAAAAAAACAAAACAAAACAAAAACAAACAACACCTTTCCTTTGCCTTAGACGAAATCTTCTTTCTTCCAATCTAAACGCGTGACCTTGTGTCCTATGTAAAGTCCGGTTTGTGAAGAGATTTCCACACAATGGTTTGTGTTGGCCATGGATATATTTGTATAATGTTATATCCCATCTGAGGTGCTGTTTTTCTAAACTAAAGAGGTTTAAATTTGTTAACCTTTCTTCATAGCTGATATGTTCCATTCCTTTTATTAATTTTGTAGCCCGCCTCTGCACTTTTTCTTGTGCCATAATAACATCCTTCTTTAGAACAGGTGCCCAAAATTGCACAGTATATTCAAGATGTGGTCTTACCAGTGATTCATAAAGAGGCAAAATTACCTTTTTTATACATGACAATACATTACTGGCCACAGCCACTGCTGATTGACATTGCACATGTTGCCTTCTTTGTGGTCTATAACAATTCCCAAATCCTGCTCGTATGTTATCCCTAATTCACTGCCATTTAGGGTGTAATTATCTTGTGCATGGTTTATCCCAAAGTGCATAACTTTGCATTTTCAACATTAAATTGCATCTGCCATTTAAGTACTATTTTAAGCCAATGTTCTACCCAAGATCAATCATTTTCATCCAGACCAATTTCTTTGAGTTTAAAACACTCACCTATTGTGTGGATCACATCCACTGCAACACCCTGATCTATACTTCTACTTACTTCTTCGTAGGAGGCAATTAAGTTAGTTTGACATGACCTATGCTTCATAAAACCATGCTGACTTTTTGCTGATAATCATATTCTTCTCAATGAATTCTTGAATGTTATCCCTTAATAACCCTTCAAATAATTTCCCAAGTTAAGCTTACAGGTCTATAATTTCCAGGAAAGGATTTTGAACCCTTTTAAATATAGGAACCACATCTGCCTTCCTTTAATCCTCTGGTACAATTCCTATAAGATTAAAAACAGAGGTTCACTTATTTCCACACTTAGTTCCTTAAGTACTCGTGGATGAATACCGTCAGGGCCTGGAGCTTTGATTATATTAACTTTCTTTAGATGCTGCAGTACCTGGTCTTCAGTCATCCAATTACACTTTTTCGGCAGTTCTACAATTACAAAGCTTTTTGCAGTAATCATTTGCATATCTATAGCCAAATATATACGGAGGAGAAATAGTTATTTAAAATGTCTGCCTTTTCCTGGTGTTTATTAACCAACACCCCTGTCCCAGTTTTTAGTGTACCTACACTTCATTTTGCAGTTTAGAAAATCTAATCGCCTTTTTGCACACATTATTGGCTTCTTAAATCTTTTATAGGATGCCTCTGGTTTGTCCGATTTAAAAGCTTTAAATGCCCTTTTCTTATTTTTAATTTCTTGATTCACTTTCCCACTACACATTGGTTTCAAATTTTTTTTAATATATATTTATTACTCAATGGTACATACTGAGAAATGTACCCTTCTAATATTTGCTTGAAGATATTCCATTTATCTTCAGTGTTATTTTCACTAAAGAGTTGCCACATGTTCATCCTCACCTGGTAGTGTCTCTGGGGATAACTACCTTCCGGGCATTGGTAGAGATGCGGGTCGGCAGCCCTGTGTCTGACTCCTGCGGCATATTGAAAGATGCCGGCCACTGCAAACCCATACCAATTTATAACCCCATGTCTAACCACGGTATTGACAACGTCAACGTGTGTGTGACGTCACGCAAAGGATGCACACGCACGTTCTGGGGTCAGAGGCCAGGTACAGCCAATCGGATTTAAAAGGAGACTTATTTAAATTATTTTCTTGCCTTTCCTTATTACCCCGTCATGGTTTCTCTTAGGGGTTGTCCGAGAGTGTATTCTGGAGCGTTTATTTCTGGTTATTGACTTTGGCTTCGTTTGACTTCCCTGTTTTCTGGTATCTTTGACTTTTGGCTTTCCCTCATCGTTGTGTCTCATTCTGTGTCCCCGACCTCAGAAACTAATCCGACTATTCTCTGGTACGTTAAGTCCGGCCATTCTAAGGCCCGGTAAGACGTTACCTTTGGTACTAGGTGTGATACAGTTCTGCGTGCTGGATCAACTAGTACAAGAGTTAATGCAAGTTATTATGTTGTAAAGCTGCCCTTAACTTATTGAAATTGGCCTTTTTAAAATTATATATTCTAGTATACTCCATGTGCTTTTTTTTTTCTCTTCAAAAGCACACTATATTGTGATCACTATTTCCCAAATGCTTCCCTACTTGAATGTTGGTCAAAAGATCAGCATTGTTTCAACCCAATCCACACAAGCGTCCTTTCTAGTTGGTGCTTGTACCAGTTGTAATATGAATTTAACAAGTTCAAAAACCTAATTCCCTTTGCTAAACTACTTGTCCCTCTATCCCAATTTATGTCTGGGTAATTAAAAGCTCCAATAATTTACGTGTTACCCAGATTTGCAGCTTTCCCAATTTGCTCAAACAGCTGTAGTTCCTCATCAATATTAACATTAGGTGGTTTATAACATATCCCAACCAATAACGGATTTCCCTTCTTTCCCCAAGCAGATATTTACCCTTAAGCTTCCACATTTTTCTCATCACATTCCACTTGCTTTAGATTTGACTTTAAAAGGGATTCCATAGAGCCAGGAAAACAGCACTGTAGAATCCTGCAGTGCCCCCTCCCTCACAACGCTAAAGGGGTTAAACCCCTTCAGTCACTTACCTGAATCCAGCACCGATGTCCCTCAGCTTTGGGTCAGGCTCTGCCCCCGACATCAGCCAAAGGTGGAGACCTAATGCGTCCCTCTCCTCAACGCTTTAAAAACTCCTCCAACCTTCTAGCCATCTTGTCCCCCAGCACTGCAGATCCTCTTCCATTTAGGTGCAATCCATCACGGCTATAAAGGTTGTACACAAGCGTAAAATCGGCCCGGTGGGGTCTCAAGCAGACATAATCAAGGGCTTCATTAGTTGCACGATGTGTGCTTGAGCTGGATCACTTGAAATACCTGGACTAATTTTGAGTCTGGAGAAGTCATAAGTCGCATTTTCAGTTGAATTTGGGGGGGGGGGGAAGAGGGGGGTTGGTAGAAACGAGAGGAGAGAAAAGAGACATGACAACACACACTTCATGAAGTTAAAGAAATTATAACAATGTTGTACATTTCAGTCTTTTCACTGATATTGTAGCATCTATTTTGCTTTTTTTAATATTTGCACAAACCGCAAAAGATAAGATTTTAAAAACTAAATCATTACACCTACAGGGTTAAAACAAACACACCCATGTATCCCAATAAAACAACAGACACAAGATTTCTAGAAAAACAAGGTACAAACGTTTTTATTTTGTTTCTTTACAAAGGCTTATGCCTTGCAGGATTTTTTTAGGTCACTTTCTTAACAAAATATAAAATAGCTTTTTTTTTCCTCAATAAACACAAGAGCTAAAATAAAAAAACAAAAAACAAAAAAAAGAATTGTTTTTTAACCCAGACTCCACAAAGTTTGACATTAAGGGGAGGAGTGCTGAGGAAGGGCTCAAGTCTGAGGATTCTTGACACTGTTCAAAAAAAATGCTGAAAATAGAGCAATATGCAGAGTTTATACTTTCTACATTTCTGTTTAGTGCGGTCTGAATTCAAGGGAGGGTGCCGATTCCATCATACTACAGATATTACATACTTTATGCGCATTACTTGTTATTGCAGCAGTCCATTGCACAACCAGTTAGCGCTGTGACAAATTAAAAAAAAAAAAATTGTAAAAAAAACTAACAAAAATACAGTTTCAAATATATAATTTTTAAAGAACATTTTTTTTTTTTAATTCGGTCACCTCATTGACATTTTAGGAAAAACAAATTGAAGAAAAGGACTGCAAGAATCAAATTCAGATTGAGAAAAATGTCATGTCCAAGTAATGGCCCTCAGAATGCATTACATTTTAATTAACCAGCAAGGAAATGATGAAACAATAAAGACTGAGCAATTGATCAGACGTCAGGCCACTTTACACATCTCTAAACCACGTTTGTGGAGGGGTATTCAATAAAGTGAAAAGTCTAAGAGAATTTCACATTTAAGATCAAAACAGTTGAACTATAAAAATTCTCTAAGCTAGTTTTAGTTTGGCTACTCTGGCCTTAAATTCACTCTGGAGTTTCACTTTAGTAAATAAACTTGTTATTGTGTGTGATGGAGGGAAAGGGGGGAGCAGCAGGTGTAATTTATATAATTTGAGTATTAAAAAAAAAGGTTCTGCATTTTGCAACAATGTATTTTTATTTTATTTTATTTTTTATTTTATTTTTTGCAGTTTTTGTTTTGTGTAGAGAGGGGAGGGGGTAAACATTTAAAAAAAAAAAAATTTTTTTTAAAAAATTCAACCACACAAAACAAAAACCAGTCAATCAGCTGATTCCAAACAGGACTTGCAGCCGCATATGAAAACATAAGCCTTACTACTGGCAAAACAATTCCAAACAGACGGACACTAGAATAATTGACAATTTTAAGTGCTTCAGATTTGAGAGAGAAAAAAAATATATAACAAAAATAGTGGACAATGGTGCACTAACCTACTGGGGCCACACCAGCCCGCAGTTTCTTATATTCTCAACAGCATTTGAAGGCTTTGACATATTTTGCCTATTGTAGCAGTAAACATAAATGCTGTGTAGAGACTATTAAATGTAAGGAGGTTGGAGTCATTGTCTAAGCAGCAAAGATTATTTTTTTCCCAATTTTTCAGTAAATCAGGAATTGTGGAGAATGAACAAGGGCCAAACTGGAAAAAAATATTTTTAGACCCAGCATTAAAAGTAGCTTAAAGTTCTAAATTCACCATAATTCCCATTTTAGTGAATAAACCTTATATAGATCCCTCCCTTTGGTCAGCTGGAACTTACTGGGTAAGTGACATCTTTTTTATTTATTTTGTATTTTTTTTTAAGTTTCATGACAATTTAAAAAAAAATTATTTTAATTTTAATTTTTTTAAGACAACTGGTTTTAACCTATGAAAAGACATTCACTGTCATTAAGTGTGACTAACCTTGTTGACTACCAAGATGGGCTTGCATATGATCACATAGAAACCAGCATTTGCGTAGTGAAGTGTCAGTTCCACAATAAACCTGCCAAAAACTTATACAGGCTTTGAAAGCAGCAGTCCCCCTTACATGGTAAGAAGTCTTAGGAATATCTTTCCAGCTGGAGAGAATGATGGCAATGTAGTCCAGCTGTTTGGACACCCTTCTTGCAAAGCGTTTATTTCTGGGAGAGACCTAAAAAAGCAGTGTTTTCCATTTAAAATATTTTTTTTGTTGAGTTTCTGTTTTAAAAGCATCTATAAAAACCACATCTTCCAATTCCTGCAGTGATTTCATGGTCCTTTTAAAAGGCATACTCCATGCACCAAAACCACTGCAGTCTACTGTAGTGTTTATGGTGCTAGATGTGCCCTGGCGCCATCCCGCGGTAAGATGTCAAACAGTCAAGCCAACCTGCTCTATTGAACAAAGCACGACCATACAGGATCACGGTCACTAAGTGTTAGCTGTGCATTCTCAGCCAATGAGAACTGTCCTGCATCAGCCGTGCTTTGCTCAACAAACCAATCCAAAAACAGATGCAGCAAGGGTGCCCAGCTGTACCCAGGTAAAATGTCAAACCGTGATGGAATGGGGCACTGCAGGCACTATAACCACTATAGCTGGCTGTATAGGTTATAGTGTTTTAAGTGTTCCTTTATAAGGACACTATAGGCACCCAGTCCACTACATCTCATTGAAGTGGTCTGGGTGCAGTTTTTGAGAAACTCCAACGTTTACAATGCAGGACTAAGACTGCCTCTAGTGGCTGTCTACCAGAGAGTCACTAGAGGCGCTTCCTGGAGTTTCACAGAGTTTGACTCTTGTAAAACGACGCTGGATACCCCAACGCTTTGCATGAGGATATTCACCGTGAGCAAAAACTCCATAGGGAACATTAAGGGACATCGACGCTTGAATCGGGTAAGTGAATAAAGGGTTCTTTAACCCATTATGTGCCACAGGTGTGTGTGCGCACTTTAGTTTTCCTTAAATTAACATAGGTCAGGCGCAGTATTTACCAAATTGAAAAAGAATTCTGCTTTACCCTGCAATGAAATCAATTTTTTAGATAGCGCCAACATATGCCGCAGTGATGTACAAGAGCTAAAGCCAGACAAACAAATTCTAATAAGGCATGTGATATACGGGGGACAGTAGGTGAGGAGGGCCCTGCCCAAACAAGCTTACATGTGCACCTATTGCTTAGTTTTGTACAACAAATGGCCAAAAAAAAAAAGGAATGGACTCTGGATTGTTAAGCACTGCTCCCGACCTAGGAAAACGTAACATAACAGAGCTGAGGAAAGGAACAGAGATGTTACAGTAATCTTAAAAGTGAAGGAGAATGACAAACGTCCAAACAAAATCCTTTAAAGCACTCTTTTCTAACGCGTGCTCTACATAGTGTTTATTGAGCCTCGCTGCGACAGTACTGAACCTGTATACTTTGGATTTTGATGCCACCAGCATTTCAGCTACCACCCTTGTTAGATTCAGGCTCATGTGTTGGGAAAGCACAGGGAGACTTACATTTCTATTTGCTAAATAAGCCCATCTATAAACCACGGATTACTTCTAGGAGAAGAACCCCCCCCCCCACACACACAAACTAAACAAGAGATCTATTTATTGGGATCACAGTTCCACTCACCACCATCCATTGCAGAGTGAAAATACACCCCTGGTCCCTCCAGGCTAGCAGTGCCGAGTAAGTTAAGGACTGGCTAGTAGCTTTGGAAATAAAATTTTAAGCTCTGGTTGGGACTAAGCAGCAACAGAAATCCTCTCGCTAAATGTATACCAGTGGTTTACAGTCCAATCCTTGAAGCGACACGGTCACCCCCTCCCCCTCTCCAAAATGAGTATTTTATAAAGATAGCATCTTCCTGAAATACTCCTATTTCACCGAAATGTCAACCCAGTCAAAGGATAGGGACTACTTTGTCCTCTTGTTCAGTGTAGGAAAAATAAGACAGCTACATTTTGTCAAATCTTCTGCCTATGGAGGATCCCGCAGGGATAGACCTCGGTGTTGTAGTCTTGTGAATTCGCAAGGGTCCAATGCTGATGTGGGTTCCTGGCAGCTGAAGAAGACTGGAAGGAAGAGTATGGTGGTGGCAGCAAGGCAAGTACAACTCACCTTCCCCTGCACCACAAGGCAACCAGACACCCAATGGCAAGTCCCTGTCAGGGGTCTTAGCAAATCATGCACAGACCCTAGAAGGTGACCGAGCCGCTTTATAGTTTACTAAGAGACAGAATTCTGTTATCCTCTAGTTGGGAACCACAAGTCTATACTTCGTCTAAAGACCCAAACCAGAAGAGTTGGAGAATGAAGCAAGATTACCAAAAAGCGGTCATCTTATTACAAGTCACAGAACAGGACAATGCAGTCTGATTTCTACACAGTAGTTTCCTAAATGAGAGTACCAAACAATATAAATTTATACACTCATGAACTTCTAAAACGGTATTTAAGGAGCAGCTTAAAATTATGGCCAATCTTTCGCAAAAAACACAGCTGATTTTGATAATGGTGGGCCATTGACAATATTGGCCAATGCAAAGACAAAAAACAAAAAACAAAAAAAAAAAAAAAAACAGAATTCTTCTGCTAAAAGGAGGGTTCATGCTTTTGTTTTAAAAAGGGGAAAAATACTATTCCCTTCAATGCCCTAATCCAAATGCATTACGATACATTGCAAGTCGAATTCTGTTGCCAATAATAAAAAAAAATATATATATAAGATACCAATTTATGATTTATCTTTGGTTTAAAGTTTTGTTTTTTAAGCCTTGACCAGCTGTCTTTGGGCCAATATCAGACAAGAATAAGCCAAATAAAAGGGTCACCACAACCACTACAGAGTGCAGTAGTGGTTATGGTGCATAGACAGACTATGATGTGGCCAGAACACATTTTATATGAAATTCTCACACACACGCGCACACTTGATCTATAAAAATATAGAAATATAAAGTGTGTATAAATTGTGTGGTTTCTTTATAATCTCTACTAGAGCGAACATTTTGAATACTCAATATACCAAAACATTTCTCCAACAAAAAAACGTTTAAGACAAGTGCAGACTGTAACTTTCAAACTCTACCTTATGAAAAAAGGGTCTCTTTACTTTATCCCCACAAACAAAAAAAGGAGGGACTGCTGCTTTAACCCTTTAGAGATCTATTTATGAGCACCTCCTCCACAGTCACTCCTCCCAGAATCCCTTGCGTTTTTGACTTAGACCAGGTCAATCCCTTAGTGCTTTAACCCATTCTTCCGCAATGTATTACAGTATCTTAGAGGTCAGAATTGGAACTGCCCCAATCAACACACTACTGATTTGGGAAGAAGGCTGGAAGACGGGAAGCAAGCCCATGATAATCACCTCACGTAACCTCGCTGCCTCTTCCCCTACAATCCCCACAGTCTCTTGGTTGCGCTCCCTTTTTGGGGTAAGGCAGTGGATGTCAGTGGTCGCCCATCATGTCATCCTTGCTTTGTTCCCCATCGCTTTCATCGCATTCTGTATCGGACGCGGTGTCAGAATCACCACAAGGACGTGGAGCGTTTACAATAACCGCCCTCCGCTGCTCCTCTTCCTGCAGCTGTTTCTCTCGTGTGCCTTCAATATGCTGTATGGCCTGTGGCAGAGGGGACAGAAAAATATATATTAAAAAATAAAATAAAAAAATTTATGCCATCACCATTCCTAGCCAGATTTTGAAATGTAGTTTTCACATCATCACAACTCAAGATTTGGTGAACAAAACCACAAGTGCACAGATTAGAACTCCGGTGAGCTGCTACAATGCCTGGCTGGAGCTCGCTGGGCATTGTGGGAGCTGACAAAAGCACACGCAGCAACCGGCATACACGTAGATTATATCTATACAGATGGTATCAGCGGCATGCAATACAAACGTTCAGAGGAAAGTAAATGGTCATCTACCAGTTTGGCTAGCAGGATCGATATGTTCTGGAAGAGTATGACCGTTATTTTGGCACTACAGACGCGGAGCGCTCCCCATGAAGATTCATTCATTCATTCATTCATTCAATGCATCTCTACTAATAGATGCTGATTGGAGCAGCATGGCATTTTGACGTGCATGCACAATAGCCTCCCAATGTCTTCCTATGGGAAAGTATTGGCCTAATAGAGATTATCAAGATTGGTGATCCCAGCCATGGAGACCGGGCCAGCCACCTTTTATTCCCACTGAGAGGGGGACCGGCCACCTAAACATTCATTCCTGATACTATAGTGTTCCTTTAAATCAGAAACTGCTAGAACTCAGTGTCTGACCATCAATGTTCTGTAAGACGGCTAAATGGTTTGTCTGTGCTCTCTATCAAGACACAGTGGGGGTGCAGAGAGGGAGGGGGTGGGAATTGCAGGAAGTCCCAATATCTTGCAGAAATTCAACCCCCACAATGCTATGCAAAGCTTCGTTATGAAGCAGCAAGAGATGCTCCTCTTTGGCCATCTCTGATACATATAATCAGAGTGGGACAAATGGTCTAGGAGCTATTGCCATGGGAAAATGCAGAAAGCCCCAGCGGGCTATGGTCTTTAACAATTCTACAACACAATTGTAATTCTTGCATAGCCCTCTATACAAAATATATATATATATATTTTTATTTTTTAAAATGCAGTTATCCTTTGGTGTATTTTTTTTCCCCCAGTCCTTCCTCGACCATACAAACTAAATTGAATTAAATATTAGCACGGCGATTATATTCCCCTCACTCTGTGCTACTGACCTGCACAATGGTGTCCAGATTCTGCCGGGACGTGGACACTGAGCTGATTACGGATGAATGCCCCAAAGTCACAACGTTGACGTGATGAGAGGGGGGAGGTGGTGCGGGTACGATGACAGTGGGATGGTGAGTGGGCGCCAGGGGCAGATGTGGTTGCAGGAGCTGCAAGGGCAGGAGAAAAAAAATATATAAATAAAAATAAACAAATAAATTATAAAAAAGGAACAAAACAAAAAAAAATATGTTAATGCATGACTGCAAAACAAAATGAATGTAAACCAAATAGATTACAAAAAAATAAAAATAAAATATATTTAAAATAAACAGGCAGGAAGAAGTTCTCAAAATGGAAATCCTAAATAAAACCAATATATTGAATATAAAAATGGCTACTGATCACAAGGTGCAAAAGCAGATCTAACAGAAGGGAGATGGCATGCAGATCTGATGTAGGGAGTGAAGGATGGGCAAAGAGGACAATGATTATGAGAAGCAGCAGGTTGGTATCTAGTGGTAAGTGCACACTAGGAGGCACGAGGGGAGGAGCAGCCAGTCTGATGAGGGTAGCGTTTCGGCACTCACCTGGGAGTGGAAGTGCTGCTCGCTCCTCTCCAGTGCCTTGTGCTGCTCCCCCTGTGTCTGCCCCCCCTCTTCCTCTTGTTGGATTTGCTGAGCAATCGCCTTTAGCTTCTCAGGGTACATGTGCGCCTCCAGGGCCCGCACCTGTCAGCCAATCAGCAGCATGAAGTCAGATCAACCAATAGGAAGCGGCTACGCATGAGCTAAACCTATGGCACACACTTCCCCAACCTTCCGGCTCAGCTCTATGCGCAGCACATAGGGTGGCTGTCAAGGTGGGATACTGGACCTCTCAATAGGAATTATACAGATTCTCGGGATGCAGATCAGCAGAGGGTTATAAAAATGTAGGCAAGGAGGGAATAGCCTTAGATTTTAATTGCACCGGCCACACACACACAAACTATTAATTCTCCAGGTCTACAGCCTTATTTTCCACTATTATTACTTTCATTTTTTTGTCACTGTACGTGAATTTTTTGTACAATTTTTTACCAAGGTTTGCTGTATAATTGTGAGTTTACGCACCTGTTCCTCCAGCATCATCCTCACAGACCGTTCTTTGTCGAGCTGCTGCCTGAGCTCAATCATTTCCCTCCGCAGATCGTCTGCCTTTTCCTCCTCCCAGATATCCGGCGAGCCGATACCCTCATCTTTATCCTCCGCTCTCCGCCGTTTGGGGGATGAGCCGTTGAATTCCTACCAGAGAGACAGATAGCATACCATAAACACCTGCAGGACCGGCCAGAACGTTAATTCATCCTCAGCTGTAACATTAACCCCTTGACTGCCAGCCAGCCACAGGCCAAACCTCCGGCAGCACTTACCTGGATGAACCTCTTAAGCTGAGTGTTCTGCTGCAGTAACCGAGTCTTCTCCTGCTCCAAAGAGAATATATACTCCGCGGTTTGCTGTAAGATCGCTGCCTATGAGAGGACAAAGGCAAAATTAATAAGGCCGCCAACAAAGGCCACTACAATAAAAATAAATCAATCCATCCTTTATTGTAGTAATAGTCATTTAGCAGAGGCTATTATAGTTTTGATTGGTGGAGGGGAGGAGAAATTAGATGATTGGTCTGCTTTTAAAGTCAAATCAACAATACATTTTATTTAATTTTCTTTCACTAAACCATGAAGAGCTGAGAAGAGAGCAGGGAAGTTAATATTTTAGGCCAAAATGGCCATGATGGATATATTTATTTATTTATTTTTTAGTTGAACTATCATGGTCTAAAAAAAAAAAAACAAAAAAAAACAGGAATCCTCTGGTTATTATTCAATAGTTCTCAGTATAAAGAATATTGGAGAACATTCGTAGCGAAGTCAAAACTGCAAAAAGAAGATTTTAAAGAGATTCTCAGACCTTGACCAAGCCTGTCCCAGCAGCCAAGATGCCGAAAATAAATAAATAAACCCTCGACATTCATCGCACGATCCTCTAAAATACTGGAGGAAAAGTTAAAAATAACAAGGTCCTCCATAAAATAAACAGAATAAGATATTTTTATATCATGTGCCGATGGGAAACATTACGGGGCCAAACAATAAAACTACAGTCACATCAAAAGGGAATTAAAGCAGTGGTACAAACGACAACGCCAAGAGGAAATAAAATAAATAATAAAAAAAACAAAAAAACATTTTCTTCTTTTTGAGACAGGGACATTCAAGGTTGTACATTCCACCACTAGTAATTAATTACTCGTTAAGAATAACTATACATCAAAGTTTTAGATGCTGGAACAATTTACAGGAACGATCGATCCATGGGTTTCTATAGGGATGTTTCAACATTTAGAACTTTGTCAAAGAATCCGTTTTATAGACAGATTCCTAGATGTGCGTTAATGGCTAAATAGTGAGTGCGTGCAAATAGAGTCCAGCTAGTTTGATGTGCGCGAGACTGGCAGAAAGAATACGACTGAGTGCAGTTATAGTTAGAGACTATAGCTAATTAAGGCCTCGATTACATTTTTTTTGGGGGGGGGGGGGTAAGCTTTTCAAATGATTCTATATTTTTGGATAAACTTTAAAAAATATATATATATAAATTATGAAAGATATTTAAAGTTTTCAATATGTTTGACATATATTTATAAATTTATAAAGATATTAAAAAAGAGAAAAAAATAAAATCTAATAATATTAAAACCGTTTATCCAACAATATTAAATTGAGGCTATTAAAGTGTGTGTTCTCTATTCTGACTGGCTTCTAACATTTGGCACAGTCACCGTAAAGTCCTCCTGTTATTCAATAAAACACATATTACAATTACTAGTAGAACATTATAGTGATCTAATTATTACTTTAACATGGTGTTTTAAAACCAGGCAGAAGATTTCAAAAGATTTTTTTGTATTTTACATTCCATCCGCTTGCCAAGGAACCTGTTCTGCTCAGGGCATTTATTATTTACAACTAAATTATTGCTCCCTACTCAAAGCAGCATTTATTAAAACAAAATACAAATTAGCAGCCAATCAGGAAGAAGCTCAGATACACACTGGAAAATATGAGTAACTGTATAATTAGATCTTTTAAACTAGGCCATGTGCTTTATTTTGTATTTTTTTTTTTTTTTTTTTTTAAATCACAAAAAAAATAAAAAATAAACCCTTTATAATGTGATTTCCGCTCACCTTGCTTAATTTTTCCCCATCAGTATGAGGTATAAGGGTTTTCAGAGACTGGAAGCCGGCATTAATACTCTGCATTCGGCGTCGTTCATTGCTGTTGGCGATTTCGCGCCGGATCCTTCGCTCCTGGTCTCGCTGCGTCTCCGGCGTGAGTGGGATGTTGGCCAAGCTGGGGGACATAAATCGCACATTTAGACACGGAATGGACTTGTACAAACATGGGCTAAAGAAATATTCAAACCCCCTAGACACACAAACTTAAAGGGGCACTCTAGGCACTATAAACACTACAGCTCCCTGGAGATGGGGAATTGAGCTTAATAAATCAGCCAACTGATAGTTCCCAGTCCCATGATCATTAGCCAACTGAACACCTTGAGGATCAAACTGTGCCAATTAAGTGCTTCGACAGCACCCCAGATAGTGAGAGATTAACAATATCAAATAATACATGGTCATTAAATAAAGGGAATGTTACGTTAAATAAAAAAATAAAAAATAAGTAATTCAAAGAAATTCTGTATCGTTTGACTCAAACATAAATGAAAAAAGGACATCTCTGATATAAAAGGAGTCACTTCTGCAGCGGTTAACTCATAGTCCTTTATTATTTCAATTTCGTATTTATCTAGCGCCAACATATTCCGCAGCGCGGTACAATTACAAACTCCTTTAGGCTGAATTTTGACGCAGATCATGCACAACCTTGGCATTAACTTGCTGGTAACAAGTCTGTAAATCACAATGGAGAGTGTTGCTTTACGGTGCAGTTATGCGTCATCAGTTAGTCTTTTGTTTTCTGGCTGAAAAAGTCTAAATCACAGACAGGGCAGCATCAATGAACAGGGGATTATGTTGGTTTTAGAATGGATAAAAGCCACTTCCTATTTAGGGAAAAAGACACCATAAAACACAGGTACTCAGACACAGTAAGTGTCACGGCTAGTATCCAGTATATAATTCTCTTTTAAACCTTTGTTCTCCAGGACGAGCAACTCCTCTCGCCCCGTTCACCCTCCCACTTACGAAAATGGGATTTTCTTTCAACAGATTGCCTGTAAGGAGGGGTAGCCAATAGGTTGTCATCCAGTTGTTGCAGAACTACAAACCCCATGATACTCTGCAAGCTTAAAAGGAAGCTTCACAAAAGCCAAGAGCTACCTGTTGGCTATCCCCTATCCCACCATCTTAAAAAAGGTCTTTAAAAACAGCATATTTCGACCAATTTAAAGAGCATCATTAACCCATAAAAATGGAAGATTTTGGAAGTCTAGAAAGAACTGAATGTCTGTTTTTTGGACTATACATGGCAGGAGGGGTTACAAAGGGCGTAGCTCACTTTTTGGCCAGCACACAGAGTGACCCATTCACGCACCTCCGTGTGTGGCCTCTTTTCGGAAGGGTTGGAAGCCGGATCTTAAACCCTCCCCCCCCCCCCCTTGCCTTGCCTTGAGGGCCCAGTAATCACTTCCAGATGACAATACAGGGGGAGAAGGAAGGCAGCTGACCCCCACAGGGGTCTGAGGGGGAACTCCTGCTTCCTGCCCCCACCAGATATTTTCCCCTCATGATAGTTCGGATTAGTCACAGGACGTGATTAACTAGAGGACAGAGCAGGGCAATGGGACACCTGAATGTTCAAAATATGTAGCATTCCAGAATTAACCCTACGAGTGTAAAGTCAAAATATAGAATACAGGGATCTGTTACTTGTAATATTCTTGTTTCAATGAAGTGGCAGTGAAGAGGTTAATGTACCTCTTTCAAAGTAACAATCTGGTCATCTTTTAAAACCCACACCAGGAATTGACTCACGCACAAGTTAGTTCATGCGTTCGGTACTGTGAACACTTGCTATTCACCAAACCCAGATTATAAGCAGAGGGTCAGGAGATGATTGTCACAATCTGTATATTTGCTTAAGTGAACCAGGCAGTAAGTCTCAGGGACCTCGGAAAATAAACTCAGCAGGATGGTTTACTGATAAGTCAACAAAGAACTGCCAATTCAAATTGAGAAGACAACCTCCAGGACCCCGCAAAAAATAAAAGACGCCTAATATCTGCATGTGCCAACACTTATTGGGGTAGGGCTGAAATCTACAGAGAGGACTTAAAGGGACCTGGCAAATTTTTAAATTGTATCAAATAGATTTAAATCACTTGCAACGTTTCACGGATTGAACTTCCTTCCTACCATCATTACTAGGCCATGAATATTGAACCCATTCAGTACAGATAAGAAGGATGTGTATGAATTAGAGAATGAAGTGTGAGCTCTTCTGACTAGTTTAACCTGATAAATTATTGTGTGTCCCCCTAAAAAAAAAAAAAAAATTTAAAAAAAATGTACTAATCATTCTACTATGTTGTGGTAGAGTGGGAGTGCAGGTGGGAGGGATTGACTTTTTTTTTTTTATGTATTCCGCACTTATTGGGCCAAGAACAAAACTTTGTGTAATCCAAATATGATTACCGGTATGTTTATAACACTATCTGCAAGTGTCACTGTAATCCAGCTTTACTTGTATCTTGTAAAAGGGGATACGATCTCGCCAATAATTTGGGGTCTTTAGGCACCCAGTATCATCTAAGATTTAATATAAGCGCTGCAGAATAAGTTGGCAAAAATATAATCAGAATATAAATATAGGAATCAAAGCAGAACACACGTGTAGCTCCAACCCTGTGTAAAAGAAGTGTTGCAGTTATTAGCATAGCGTAACTTCTGATCTCTCACATAGAGAGAGATAGTTGCACTGAAACCAATACGCCGTGTCGGTGGAGAGAAGTTGATGCCAAATCTTGTCTGCTCCTGCCCCCAGGGGCAAATCATTATCCCACACATTTTATTTTAGCTCCAGGACATACTGCACTGCTTACCGGGGAATTAACTTTTGGTTTGATATACGTTCCAGCGAACATACCGATGAGTGTTTCGGATTGGGATTTTCAGAAACCCTGTGTTTCCCACTAAAAACGCTCAGTTTCCACTTTCCTGTACAGTAACTCTTAACTGGCTCATTTAAGGGGCGGCACAACAAGAGAACAGACACCTTACGGAGGATTCTCTGAAGACTCAATTAAAGCGTTATTCTTGCTAAAAACCACTGTTTTGGTTAGTGTAACCCTTCCTGTGTTGCCACCTCAAAAAAAATAAATAAATAAATAAACTCGAAATAGCACTGTTAACTTTTTCCTGCAGCCCAATCCTCCATAACTTATTTCACCAGAGCAAGGATGGCAGAGGTGGGGGACATAGGCAGCACAGAAGGGGGCACGCATTCCAGGCCAATTAATGGCGCAGCCAGAGGTGTAGACACACCTACAGCAGAAGGGATAAGCTTTGTATGTGGGGCGTTACATAGTGAACACTTCATATACTCCAGGCACCATGACTTCTTGAAAATCAGTAAAGTGGTCATGGTTCTTAGTAACACATTAAGCCAGAAGTATCAGAGGTTTTGGAATGCCTAGTCTTCCAAATTGCAATACAGAAATTAGACTTTCTTACACTCTGGTGGCATTTTGAGGAAGCCACATTCTTGTTCTTAAAGGGACACGCCAAGAACCATAACCACTGAGGCACATGTAGTGGTTAGTGCCAGGACTGCCCTGGCGCCCCCCCCAAAGCGTAAGGTTACCTGGTTTCTCACAAGTACCATTCCCCACCTCCACTACTGCTCAGCGAAAACTCCTTTCAAGTGTGTTGGCAGCAGGGCTTAGACAACAGACAGACGCTCCTGAGAACAAGCCTCTGTCTCTCATTAAGCAGCAGTGGAGGTGGGCGAGTAACCCCCTTACAGAGACAATGGTGGGGCAGGGGAGTATGTGGCGGGGCACTCCTGACACCATAACTACTACAGAGCTGTAGTGGTTATGGTGCTTAGAGAGTTCCTTTAAATAAAACAAATAACTTTGATTTACAAGTCTCTGCCATTGCAGACAAAAACGGTCTGAACAAACATGATCGGTGTATTTAAAAAAACTGTTACTGCCTAGGAAAGAGTTATGGTTTTTAACAAATCAATAAACGTTCAGAGTTCTTCCTGCTTGCACACTGTGGGTGATGGGCACAAAATAGCAACAAAGAAACCAAACCAGCCAATGATCTATAAATCTGTCCTAACATACTTTATTATAGAAAAAAAAACTAATTATCCATATAGAATTTACACTCCTCTAAGCATCATAAAAATCAAAAGTCCCGGGATTTCCTTTCGAACACCTGGTCACCTGCTTGCGGCTCACCTCTAACAGAGTAATCAGAGAACACACTGTCAATAGATGGAATGCATGCAGGTATTAGACAAATATTGTGGTGGAGGGTCCATTAAAAAAAACTCAGATTGTCCCCTCAACAGAGACCCAGCCTAGGCAAGTGAGGATTTTAAAAAATTACAGTAACTTTTTTTTTTTTTTTTCGGGTTCTTTCAGAAACTTTAACAAACCACGATATTGCTTACCTTTGTTTTTGTTTTTTAACCCCTTAAGGACCCATGACGGAAATATTCCGTCATGATTCCCTTTTATTCCAGAAGTTGTGTCCTTAAGGGGCTATAATACAGTAAAAAGGGGGGTTTAATCACTAAACAGAGATTGTGGACCCAATCCTGGTAGGATTAAGTTTATTTAGACCATATTGTTTGTATTTTCCTTAGTTTATTATTATTTTTAAGCATCTGCAATATACATCCAAACGTATAAAATAAATGATCCACCCACACTATAACAGTGCCCTGTTAGTCTCCAATAAAAAAATATATATATTTTTCAAAATCATAGGATAAAAATAAAGAAGTAAAACTAAAACCAATTTTGTGGTGGCCAAAAAAAAATAAATCTCTGCTTTCCAGCTGCTGATGTCCCTTCCCCTACACACATTACCACACGGTCAAGATTATTGAAACAGGAATCTCCATAAACTTTTGCAAGTTTACAGTATTCATTTCGGACACTGATTGGTTACGGCCAGATGTGCACTTGCCAGCCAACCTTTGACAAGAGACAGATGGCTGACAGAAACAAAAGTCATAAACTTGAGCAATATGCGATAGAAGCCTGTGGCTCCTTAAGGAGCGTCACAAGGACAAACCCTTTATACATAAAGCACTACAGCTAGCTAAAGTGATTTAAGGGACTGGAGTGTCCCTTTAAGGTATTTCCCTTTCTCCTCCCCCCCATGCCTCCTTGTATTGTCTTTGCGCACAAAAAACAACAACACAAAGGCCCCAAAAGGAAAACTATAATCACCAGAACAATTCAGCTTTATGTAGTTGTTATGGTGCCTAAAGTCTTTACAATGTAAACGCGGCTTTTTCAGGGATAAAATAGTGTTTACATTGTTCCCTGTTAACACCTCTAGGCGCTGTGACTCAGACGGTCACTTCAAGCCCTTCCGTATTTCAGTCCTGTGGTCTTTCCAGGACCTACATTCAGTGTGGACTCTGAACTAAACTTATATAGATGCAGAGATTCAAAACTAGCTCTATAAATCTTGTTGCGCAATTCTTTAAAACCACATATCCCTCTAGACCAGGCTTCCCCAAACTTCGCCCCCCCAGATGTTGCTGAACTACAACTCCCATGATTCTCAGCCTATTTCATTCATAAAATCATGGGAGTTGCAGTTCAGCAACATCTGGAGGGCCGGAGTTTGGGGACGCCTGCTCTAAACTGTAAGCTTGTTTGAGCAGGGTCCTCTTCATCCTATCGTTCCTGTAAGTTTTTGTAATTGTCTCATTTACTGTTAAATAATAATATTGTAAAGTGCTACGGAATATGCTGGTGCTATATAAATACTAATAATATCCAGTGTGTGATCTGTCATCAACTCCCACTGAATTCCACATTTTTGGCCAAAACGAAAACAACTCACAGGGGATGTTTTCTTAAAATATGGCCCAAAATGTGAACTTTACAACTTGAATGTACAATTTTACTCTTTCAAGATCAGAGACAGACAAAAAAAATACTACTTGCATTTGTTGCTATAATAAACTGCCCTGTCCAGCTACATTTAAAATGATTTATTTGTAGCAAGAGAGTTCCCCTAAAGGGGTTTTATAAAAAAAAAAAAAAAAAAAAAAAATCAGAGCGGTCACATCTGAACCGTTTGTATAATTGAATTTGTAATGCCCCGAGGGATATGCATAAAAAGGACTGAGGGGGTAAGGATAGACATCAGAGAAAGGTTACCTATAAGGTGATCATTTGCAGCTACCAAGGGCCCAATTAACCATCCATGTAAAGAATAAAGGAGAGCCCCAAACTGGTAACTTGGGTAGGACCCCAATCCTTCTACACTCGTATGGAGTAACTCTGTGGATTCCCAACCACCACGAATGCACTCACAGCATCACTTACAAATTTCTGCTGCTCTACATAACTTTGTTATCACTTTAGTAAGAATTGAACGAACAAGTAATTGTCACCTTCAGAAAAGTGACAGTGCTCTTTAAAGAAAGGTCTTTCGAGCACTTCCCAATGTTCTAATCATTGCTTCTACAGGGGGCTAGATATGTCAACACAACCAGTCATAGAAAGATCAGAACCTTGTGATACCATAACCCAGAGCATTATATATATTTACTTAATGACAAAACCACACTACGTTAATTGATCCTTGCTTAACAAGGCAAAAAGCCTCAAACAAAGAGTACGTCAGGTATCTTATTCGTAATTTAGTGAGCAATGTGTATAGACAGAGTTGGGTTAAACATGCATACCTCTGCTACATTTGCGCACACGTTATTGGGAGGGAAGGGGTCAATTATTAGTAAATTGGTCCTACTTTTCGCAGACTAGGAGTCTCCTGCATAGTCTCATAGTAAATTTGTGGTCCACCTCAAAACATTCACGTGTGAAAGATCTTTTTGATATTTGTAACAGTTTGTGGGTTTTGCATTCTCTACTATACCCGATGCTGTGATGAAGTAAAATGATTTTACTTTTTGATATATGGTAGCCGATTCAGTTTTTTCCTTCTTCAGTCGAGATCCCAATTGCCTGTCGTAGAATGTTATTTTTTTTTTATTCTTTCCAACATTGTTGATTATTTCACAGTTCATTGCTTAGGCTTAAATAGAGGGCAACTTTTCCTGCAGATTTTATTTTTTGCCATTAATTAGAAGAAATACTTACTAAGCGCAGAATTTTGAAAAATGTAATCTAGAAAAGCACAACTAGAGAATTTTCCCAAACCGTTATTTTACACGTTGAAGTTTTGTATTCAGATTTACTAACTAGCGCTAATATGGGGTTAATTTATATTTTAGTATATCTAATTAAGGTGTTCAATTAAAAAATAAAAAAAGTTTAAGGGGTCAGGATCTGCCTTGCTGAGAGGTCACACATTGCTTGAGCTCCAGGAGGCATGCACAGCTTCAAAAGGGGACTCCTGGATTGACTGCTTTTGTGCTGCCTTCTGGGAGAAATTGCAGCTTTGCAGAAGTGTCAATGTTCGGGCGCCACCCCAATCAAGTCTAGTACAGGGCTCCGATATGGGAGGGAACTGGGAGGAAGGCTCCGATACTCACCATCTAAGATACCTTAGGCACTTTTAACGTATGGGCCTGGGATGGAGCTGTGACCTCTTCTTACCTCTCGGCAATGGGCTACCAAGGGAAGCAACGCCACACACAGCCATCATTCCCACATCCACCAAGGTAGATGGAGACATCGTTCACACAAAGCGATACAACATGGCTCTACTCCTGCCTTGCTCTTAGGCTCCTAGAGGAACGGCTCCGGTTAGCTGGTGTTACAGGACTAATCTGCATAGTGTTCATGTATGTTTTACTGCCTGGGGATTGGCTGCTGGCTTACCCCGAATACACAGCATGGGCCCACAGTTGTGTTTCCCTTTTTAATATTAATATTATATATCTACATCAAGTTAAGGCCTCTTGGAGAGGAATTGGCTAAGTGCCTACTCGGGAGGTCCATCTACTTAGCTTGCTCTATTCTCTCAGTCTATACCAAGTAGCAGATTTTTTTTGATTTTTTGTTTTAATACCCAGTGGAAGTTTCTCTTATGTTTTACGCAAATGACCACTATAGATCTTATTTTGTGTTTATGATTTCAAATATGCAATTCTCCTCCTCCCACAAAACAGCCAGCTAATTGTATATTCACTGGGCCCAATTATCTCTGGGTTGTTTTTTTTCTTCTTTCTTTTCTAATATGGCCCAGTTTCATGCCTCGAGATGTTCAGGCTACATTTTGAGATTTTGTAATACTCCTTTACCACCAAGTGGTTTCTCAACATTATATAATCTGAAAAATTATTCAGATATCTAGACATCCCACATTTCAAGGACAGTCTTCGTATGTAAAAAAAAAAAAAAAAAAAAGTAACTGGTGTCGCAAAAAGTAATATCCTCTCATCCACTACAGACAGTGTGCCAGATCAAACATAATGCAGGGCTGCATTGAGGCAATACACAGAAAAACAGATCAATGCATCCTAAACCATATGATTGCAGGAGTGCCAAAAGCAATTGAAGTATATTATGTGTAAAATCATGCCAATATTACATATTTACAATACATGCCCCTAGTACAGTCTATGAATGTAACCACCACTGCCTTCTCTAAATTAGACTTTCCTATATTAATAAAACATAACTAGCCCCAAAATAAAGAGGCCATGTCTACCCCAAGGCACACACTATAAGCTTTCTATGGACCCAAGAAGCTGCATGCTCAGGTCACATGACCTGCTGCTATGCCATGCTTTGTGTTAGGGGAAAGCATGGCCAGGAGCTGACTACATCTCCCGGCGTCCCCTGCGCCGCCGCACTACATCTCCCGACACGCCTTGGGCTCCGACACTCCTACTCCAGGCGGGCTGCAGAGTCACGGCCAGGCCTGTCTGCGCTGCTGTGCCTCTCACACCCCCCGCTACCGAGAGACAGGCTGCAAGGTCACCGGGGGGCTTCAGGGAGCCCGGCTACGGCTCTCAGCCACCAGCCTCCCCTCTAGACACCTGCTGGCCCACCGGGGTATTGCCCCCTTCTGGGGGATAACAACAAACACAGGCAGGGGGGTGGGGGGAGTGTTACAGCTACACAGTCTGCAACGTGGGAGCAGGGGGTCCCCCATGTTACACACACCCCAACACTAACAATAAACCACTGTCCCTTGACCTTGTACTCCAGGTATTGTTGGGGTCCCTGGCATGCCCTCCCATATTATATCCCAGGGGCACTGCACAATAATAATAATAACCTTGCATGCAGTTGGAAGGGGTGCAGGAACCCCCAGTAATGCAATGGGTGCCCCCATGCAGCCCCTGCAAGGTACAATGCAGGGGAACCCTAGGCATGCACCCCCACGTGATGCCAGGGGTACTGCATCCTAATCATGACCTTGCATGCATGTGGAAGGTGTATGGGACCCCCAGTAATGCAATGCATGTTTCTAATGAACCTTGATTAATAAGCCATGCTGCCCCCTGCAATGGGCAATGCAGGTATCCCCAGCCTGGAATAGAAGCCAAATTATAAAAAAAAAAAAAAAAAAAAAGCACAACATGACCTTGTAAATACAACACCTCCTTCCTTCTAATGCACCAAACACTAATTAGCTAGCAGGAGGGGGTAATTAGCAGGTCTCATCAGGTGCTAGCTGCCTGCTGAAATCCCCATTGCAATTTAAATGGTGTGAAATCAGCTGATCGCATGGGAGGTGTGTTAGGGGGGCTACCAGTGGAGGCAGACTAAAAGCAGCCCCTGTTGATTTTACCCCCTCCTCTTCCCCCTGGGGGGTAGCTGATGAGGTAGTAAGGGTTAATAGTACTGTATTTAACCCCCGGGTAGGCAGATTTCCCTCTCCCCTCCCTCCCCAGTGTTATGCATGCTCCATGATCACAGCTCTGCAGCATGGCCGGAGCACCACGTGGGTCTGTTTGTAACTGACAAACCATCCCCTGCGCCCTTTAAATCAGCCCCCTGCTCACTTCCAACAGCACCCACCTACTGCCCAGACTCTCTACTACCCCTCAACATGCATGTGAAAACAGGGGTACCCACTCCCCCTCGCCAAACACTCACAGCTGATCTCATCCTCCTCCCTCCCTCTACCTTGAGCCTGCAAGGTGATCTAAGGAGAACTGCAGCATGCAAAAAAAAAATAGAGGGGCGAGAAATCTTGCACCCCAAGATGGGTACCTACCTGCACAGCCCCCCAATGACTTCTTTCTCCGTCTTCCTGAAGTGTTGCAAGGAGGGTACTTTCTGCGCGGGCATCATGAAATACTCCATAGCAATCAGCAGGAGGATCTACCTCCACCCCCCAAAATAACGTGCACCCCTCCCACCCCCCTGAATACTACCCCCCTTCTTGCAGCAATCCCTTGCGCAATAAAGAGGGAACCCCGATCAGTCCTATTGATTTAGGGGATAGAGTGTTGCAAGGGGGATCAATGGTGTAGTGTGTAGGATGTCCCAGATGATCAGGGGGGAGGTGTCTGTCTGTCTCCTTGTGCTCAGCCTCTCTATGTGAGTGTGTGTGTTTGCAGCTGATGTCTGTTTCAAGGCGGGAAACAGCTGGTGAGAGATCAGAAACAGCACCCCTCCCCCTCTTGCAACCCCCCCTCTTCTCCACCCCTAGCCAAATCCCAGCCCTTCTTCCGCAGAGTAAGGGATTGCATGTAAACAAAGGACTATTTGCTAAGCTTTGCATGGTCTGCTGCAGTGGTTAAAAGGCAGGCTGGGACACATCTGATCAAGGCACTGGGGATCAGGCACCCTATAGGTATTTTGGGGAGGGTGCCTGTGTGTAAGGGGTGCTGACATATGGGGGGGGCGGCGGAGGGGGGGGACAGAAGCTGTGAATGGAGAGGGAGAGGGCTGATTCGGCTGCATGCTCCACGCTTGGGTGATCAGTCCCATCAGCTGACAGCTTGGCAGAGAGAGGACAGCAGGAAGGAGGGAGAGCTCCTAGCGGAAAGAAGAGAGACCTCAGTCAGCACATGGTCATTTTGTCTGCATCATTCCTAACCCTTCCACTGCTAGACTGGAGATTGCAGAACATCTGCGCTGTCTGTGGAGCATATTTACTAAGATACCGCTGGATCTTATTTCTTTATCTTAGAATTATAACGCAGTAACAATTCTGTAGATTTGTACAGATATAATCTTTAATGATTCCCCAAATGATTATACATAGAAAATCTGCACACAAACACATCAAATCATTGAATAACCGTCAATCCATTAAACATTCTAAAATGGATACATTGAGCGTTCCATCAACGTTCCATCACTGTTAGAGTCTAGGACTCTAGGAGCTGAATGTCAACCTGGGGGGGGGGGGACAGTCCACTCAGCTGCAGTATTAAGGTAGACAGACCATCAGCTCTCAGATATCCTCTGGAATAAATTTGCTTTCCTTCATTAGGATCAAAGACTGAAACCGGCATTTTTATGATGTCTGGGCAGTAGCAGTATTGTCCTGGTTCGTGTGGCCACTGTCAGAATATCTTTTAAATTTATTTTAAACTATAACCACTATACTGTAATGGATCCTCTGAATGACAGCACTGGTACTTGTAGTTTTGTCCGCTTACATAGAGGAAAAAGAGATGTACTACATAGACTCCAGAGATATGACAATCGTTGAAAAGAAAGAACTAAAATGCAATATAGAATCAGACTGTCCCTTATTTGTGAATTTTAGTTGAATTTAGAAAATTCTCCATCCTGCTGTTTTGGCATAATGTTTGTAATTCATTGGTCTAGCAGTCCCAACAATCCACAGTTTAGTGAGCAACCCTAAAAACAATAAATTGTGGTGATTTGAAAAAACTAGTCGCAAACTGAGATTAACCATAATTAAACCGGGGGGTCGGAGCAACGCGGAGGTCGCCATCTACAAACGCTCCAATACACTAGCGCAAAAACAAGCGAAAATAATCGCGCAAACAGACCATCAGCAAAAAAAGTCACAGGAACTAATTCCCGACACCCGGCGGTACCCGCAGATGCCTTTCTTTCAGACATCGGGCACGAAACGCCGCACCAAAGGATCTGGGGCCTACCGCACACGCGACCGGTACCAGACCAGTGAGCTGTCGTTGTGGCTTTGGGCAAGCTCCCAATACTCCGAGGAAGATTTCTACATTTCAGAAGAAATGGGACGGAGATCCCTCAAACAGACCTCGAGCGCCCCCAAACCGCACCGGGACATAGGCAGAATGCTTCAATCCCCCCCTCCTGCACGGACCCGAGCCGCTGAGGTGGTCTCGCCTGAGAGGTCAGAAACAGGGGACTCCACACATAGCATGGCCGCGGCAGGCACTGACGCCGCATACACACAAACCACTACTGAATCACAACCGGCAACTAAGCAGGACATAGAAAAAAGGAAGAAAAAAACCAAAAAGGGATGTCTTATATAAAGACCGCCCAGAGGGTAAATACCCAGTCCAATCTCAACAGTAGTGTAGCTGCCAAAAAATAAAAAAGCCTTTATTGAAATCTATTAAAAACCTGGGTTATCAGTGATGGACAGAATAATATAGGGAGAAATATGTATGGTAGGAACAGGGCTAGTCAAGAGCCTAATAGCCAAAAGGAACCCTCACAAAAAACGGAGAGGGGATAGAAGGAAATATGTACCCCCATACATAACTCAGGTAACAAAGCAGTAGGAGAGAACAGGGAAAGGGAGAAACACACACTCCCAACCAAACAGTAGTGCTATGCTAATACCCTATCTCCTATAAAACACCTTCGTGGGTGTTCTAATCTAAATGCTATCATAACATCTGAAGCCCCAGGTTACACACACATGCTAGAAAAACATAAATGAAAAAGGTGCTCAGAGCAAAGTGCTCAAAGAGTATTAAAAACACAGAAGAACCCAAGCAGGACATACACAACATGCTGGCCGGACTCCAACAGAACCTACAACTGATGTGGCAAGCAGCGGATGTACAAGCGGTGTCGGCCCGCACCCAAGCCGCAGAAAAGGAAGTGAGAGAACTACGCCAAGACCTCACCTCCCTTAAAAACACGGTCACTCAGATGCAAACGGCGCAAGCTACCACCAGCAGACAAATTTCCATACTAGACGACAGGGGCAGGAGAAAAAACATTAAGATCAGGGGAATAGCAGAAGCAGTGCCACTGGACGAACTGCCTCACTTTATAAGGCGCTTAGTGGCCTCACTCCTCCCCAACAAGCAGGCGAAATACTTCACTTTTTTTTTTTTTTTTTTAAATAAATGTTTATTAAGAGTTTTGTTGTTTTTTTACACATAAACATATACAAATATTCATTATGAGTATCATAACAGTGTAAATATTATACAAATTTCAGTATCAATAAATAATACAACGAAGTTATGATATAGCAGATAACAATAATATTAAAAATTGTACAAAACAAACGAAATACTTCACATTTGACGGTGTATACCGCATCGCCAAACCCCAGCAAGCACCAAAGACAGCCCCACGCAACATCATCTTGAGATGCCAATCCTTGACGGATAAAACCGCCCTAATGACAGCCGTCAAAGGGAAATCACCATATGACTTTGAAAGCACCAACTTACCTTTTTCCAGGACTTGAGCAGAGACACTCTCTTGTGGCGCAACAGCTTGCAACCCATCACTGCCACCCTGCAAACAGCAGGCATCACGTACAAATGGGCAACCCCCAGAACACTGTGGGTGACCAAGAATGACCAACACTACAAGATCTCCACTCTGAAAGAAGGCCCAGACTTACTGACCACGCTGGGAATACCCACCGATGCCACAGTACCAACCACTGCCCACCCGGGGACCACGCCCTGACACCCATACGAACTATACTACTAGCTTAACAGTAATGTCATTACCATTGTTTATTTTGTTTGGCTTCATTTGTTTACTGCCATGCTAAGTTACTCACGACCCCAAGGAACCTAGTCCCAACCATTCCGGTGGGCATTAGTTACACAGTCACATAGTAATAGGAAAGTTACTTATAGACCAAAATACGAGCCTCCCCCTCCCTTAATGCCTGAGGTTAAAAGGCCCTGGTATACCAAGGAGCACCTTCACAAAATAGCCGTTGAGCCCGGCAACCGAAATAGACTAAACCTTATAAAGGCACAGACGCATAAGCTCCGTATCATATTATACTTTCACATAGACGAAACACAGACGCCTAGTCCTTCACTCGCTACTAAACCCAACATAACTCAAGCCAAGCACAGGGCCAGGCATTTTATGAGTCCACACCCTGTACCAGGGTCCCAACACTGCTTAAGTGTCCCATTGGGATAACACTAGGCATACCCGCCTCACTCACCACAGGTACAGCAAGACACCTCACTAGAACTACACAGCCCGTGTTCTTAAAAATAAAAAATAAAATTTGTGCAAAATTGAACATGGCCCAACAAATACAACAACTAAACTGTGATTGCACCAGATGCATACGCTGTTGTGGCGTCTTTGACCATGTATGTATTACTGCAAAAGCACCAAAAATAAAGATTTAAAAAAAAAAAACATAATTATACCATGACTACAGTTGAGGAATCCGAAGTTAAGTCACCAACACAAGGTGCACATTTGGAACCCAATACACATGTCGAACAACAGAGATGGTCCAGGCACTGCAAAGATGACGAATGTGGCAGTTTTAATAAAGATCAATGCATATTACAAGCAGCAACGTTTCAACCTCAAAATGAGACCTTTATCAAGCTAACACTACAGTGCATAAATACATTATATAATCACGCTTTTATTTGTGATTTGGAGAAATTCTTTAACGTAATTCATTTTCTATGTTTTGGTTGTTGGCCTAACGTTTGATATACACTGATCAATTCCTAGTTTAGTGAATAACCTTATATTGTTTTATCATAGAGCAAATTAGAGGGGGCATGTTATACTGTAAAAGTGGTCTTTAGTAGGCAGAGTGTAGCGGGCCAAGTACCAATGCTGATACCTAGATCAGTGGTTCTTTATAAATATCTACTTTTTTTAAGTCCACTTTTTATCTCCTTATTTATAGGGATACTACAGGCATCAAAACAACTTTAGATCATGCCACTGCAGTCTATTCGCTAGACACTATTCAATTATCTGCCATTTAGGCGTTAAATCTCTTTTGTTTCTGTATATGTAGCCCTAGCCACACTTCCCCTGGCTGTGACTCACACAGCCTGCATGAAAAAATGGTTTCATTTTCAATTAAATCTTAACTTACGTTGTAAATTGAACTTTAATGATACACGGAAGGCTCCCCCAGGAGATACACATTTCTAAATGGAACATACTGTGACATAAAGGAAGTTTAAACATTAGATGTCTCTTTACAGGAAGTGTTTAGGAAGGCTTTGTAAGTCACATGCAGGGAGGTGTGGCTAGGGCTGCATAAACACAGTGAATTAACTTTTAAATAATAGAGTAATAGGCAGTGAGACTGCAGGGGTATGAGCTATACACCAAAACATTTTAATTAAGCTAAAGTTGTTTTGTTGTTTATAATATCCATTTAAGTTGCTGTGTTAGTTTAGATTAAAGGGGCTCCTTTTATATGGGGGGGGGGGGGGGGGGGAGTTTTTGAAAAGCCATAAAACTTTATTACTGCACTTAAGGAAATCACATTACTGTAGCCCGATCCTCCTACTACGATGATCAATCTAGTCATTTTTGTCCAAAAACGTTGTATCCTGATGCTGGATAATTTAATCTATTGCTGCTAGAAGCCCCGAGTCACTGTCTGTCACCCACTAGAAGGCATTGGCATTACAAAATGTAAACATTACAGCACTGTCTGTGCTTATTCCTTGCTGTTATCTAAATACCACAAAATGATTTCATTATGATGAATAGGGTCATTTACTGACATCCTTACAAATTCAATCCAAATGAAAAATGGGGGGAAATGGCTGAACTAGAATCATTTTCAAACTCATTCATCGAAATCCATCTATTTTTGCCTGCGTTTTTTTTTTTCTCAGTTGGATGTAATTCACATAAATTTGAAGTATAGTGAATAGCCCTGGAAGTGATATTGGTGCTTAGACCGTCCCTTTAACCTTTTTTTGATAGCATTAGCATGATCACCCATTTTTCAAATGTAAAATGAATTCTAGCATTTTTATTTTTTATTTTTGTTTGTGCATGAGATAACATTCCGGTCCTCTACGCCACAACAGCTGCAGCAGATCAATCAACATTAGAAAATAATATGGCATAACAATTACTGTGCACAATTTTTTAGGTAATAGACAAGTGTGAGCAATATGAGTCAGTGTGTGGAATTGCAGAAGGCTAAGTTATTATATGCTTTTGTAGCCTGACTTCGAGTTAGTAAATATAGTGAAGTAAATAGCTTGAAAAGTTGTAACAAGTTAAGGCTAGCTGTGTCATAGTAGAGAGGTATTCAAGAGTTAATAAGACTTTTCTAAAGACCTGACACTGAGTAATAATACAACAAGTCATAGCAACCAGCAGAGGCAATAAACATAATAATAATAATGAAATTGAATGCAATCAACGTATTCAGCCATGTAAAGCGTTGTCGCCCGGTACCAGTCTCTGCGTCCCCCTCCTGCTCTTTCCGTGTGCGGTGTATAGGCATAATGGGATGTGATCTCCGTGTGCTGTTGGACTTACGCACCCTGCGGCTTAAGGGGACTGTCTCTGGTTTGTGCCGTACTCGCTGGGGAAGTCTGGAGCTCTGCGGTCGAGGTGGGTAGAGATGTCCGCGCAGGTGGTCTGGTCGGTAATGCGTTGCCCGCCGCTGTGGCTTCTTGTGCCTTCTCCTGTTGGTAGTTGTGCGGGGGAGGGGGGGTGTTTTTTCTTACCGCTTCTTTTTACAGGATGACCCCCAGAAGCTGCTGGGCTTCCCGCCGGCTTATAGGGTGGCTTTCTGGATCGTTCTGCCTCAGGAGATCGGTGTGGTATCTCTGCAAGACGAGCTTCCAACTTGGCCCAGAAGCTTGCAAAGATCGCGTCCAAGCGCTCCAGCACATGTTCGGCGGCCCCTCCTCGTGCCTCCATGGGCTGATGCAGGCATGTTTGTTGGGGCTTATGCATGGCCGCCATTTTAGGTGATACGGCCTCGTGCAGGCTTTGTGGGGCGGTAATCGCTTAGGGTTGGTATAGGCGCCAGCCAGTGGATACCGGGATGACCCCCGCCGGTCCAGAGGGGGGGGGGAGGGATAGTTTTATTCCAGGGTCCGCTCGATTTGTCCAAGGTGCCTGGGGAGCGTCCGTCTCCCCAAGCTCAGGCTTGTGCAGGCCGCAAGTCACTAGCAGGACGTTCCGGGGTCGGACAGGCACCCAATGGGTATCCACTGGTGCACCGACGGCCCCTCAGTAAGGTGAGTGCGGTCTGGTTGTTGGGCAACCCGGGTATAAATCTCGCTTTGTTTGGGCCTGCTGCAAGAGCTCTTGCAGAGCACGTCTGGCTGTCTTAGCCGTCAGGCTCTGCCCACCTCTAGCATATTTTTTACATGTAATGTTAAAATAAATTTAGCAAAACACCTTAAATATACTCTTCCTGGTGTCAGAGGGGATCATTACTTTATGGCGTGCCTTTTCCAATCACTGAGCATCATGGGATTTGTAGTCTGCAAGCATGTGCAGTGTGAAGATCAGCCACCTGGCCCAGTGCTAGTACCCAGAGCTCTGGTGACAATATCTCACACCTTGACCTTACAAGGCAAGGAAGGCCCCTGGTATCCCGTCACGTAACGTACAGTCATGTTAGATATATATTTTCTGCCATATTTCATCACTGGTGGCTAATTTGTACGTGAATGATGTACTGTTATAGTCTGATAATAAAAATAGTAATAAATGGCCAAACTACCAAATCGCAAAGTATAGTCTGACATTTTCAGTTTGGTAGTTGATCTTCTGCTTTAAATAAATTAACACCACTGTCTAGTTTTTTATTATTATTAAGTTTGCACTCTCTCTTTTCTATTAAAGATGGAAATTTAGCTTAAAAACATTTTGAATGTTTCGATGAACTGTCATTGTAAATTTATTTACAAAGATACAGGTGGAGGACCCAACGGTGAGAAGCAAAAGGAGTTAAGGGGGTAAGGGTAGACATAAAAGGAGGTAAGGGGTAAGGGTAGACATAAAATGATTTGAAGAGAGGGACGTGTCCGATCGAGGAACTGAATGTCAGCACACTGATCCAGCTCCCTCAGACTCGGAAAGCAATCCAGTGCAATCGGAGAAAACAGCACAACATGGGACACCCCAAAAGACAGAACTCTTCCCAGAAGACCCCAGCGGGACACAGGGAACCGTGATGGAGACAGCGGGGATGGCAATATGGCAGAGGCCATGAGGCATACTGAGCCGGACCCTTCTAGCCTGTCACCATCCGAGGGCTCATACACATCCCAAGAGCCCGATATAAGGGACCTACTGAAACTACTACCCTCTAAAGTAGACCTAGCGACTTTGCTAGGCAAACTAGAAACCACGTTCCAAACCAAATTGGATACCCATGGTGCCGACATCCGCCACATGGGACGCAGGGTCACCGAGCTGGAGGAAGAGAGGGACGTGAGCAATTCACAAATGCTACAATTAAACAACTCGCTGGAAAAACAAGCGGAACTGCTCACTGCCCTCCAACGATCAGTAGACGACATTGATAACAGGGGGACGCCGCAACAATCAGCGGGTACGCAGCCTTCCAGAATCTCCAGATGAAGACCTAAATTCTCTACTGGCTGAAGTGTTCAACCTGCTCCTGGGGGACCCCAGTGATACACCAATTGTATTTGTTAGAGTACACAGGTCACTCAGGCCAAAGGGCTCGGCGACACACGCATTTAGAGACATTATATGTCGTTTACACTATTTCACAGTGAAAGACCGAATCATAAAATCACTCAGGGACACTACTCCACCATTACTCTTTCATGGAAATGCAGTCCAAGTTTACCCAGACCTGTCCTGGCTCACACTTCAAGCCAGGAGAACGCTTAAACCGGTGACAGAACTCCTCAGGACCAGACAGATGAAATATAGATGGGGATTCCCATTTGCGTTAATTGTCTCCCACAAAGGCAACACAAAATCCATAACTATGCACCAACATGTGGCACCCTTCCTGAGAGCCTTGGACTTGCCTGACACACAAGTGGTGGATTGGTACACACCACAACCGGCACCGGACATGTCAAGGCTCCCCCCCCGCCCTTCTAGACATAAAAGGAGGTAAGGGTAGACATAAAATGATTTGAGGGGTAAGGATATAGACATAAAAGGGGGTGACAAGTTGTATAGAGGCAAGGGTCAGATAAACCTTTTTTAAAAATTATTTCTAGTAGGCTACCCCTGGCGCTAATTATGCCTCTGGGTACGCTTTTGTTCACTAAACCCTGAATTATGACAAACTGAAATCCAAATATCAAAATTCAGGCTAAAATTGTTGGAGAATTTTTACATTGAATTTCAAATGTTAGGCCCAAAGTAGCCAAATGTGAAAATATTATCCTAGTCAGCAATGATTTCAGTTTGGATCCTGCACACAGTTCATGAATTTTTGAATAACCCTGCCCAGTGTAAGCGTTAAAAAAAATAATTAAAAATAAAGTCTAATTTAAAATTTAGTCTGCACACCCTGCCTAATGTAGAAGACATATTTGTGTTTAAAGATGAACGCTTTGCACTTTTCCCGCTGTGATAAAAGCCACTGTGTCATTGTATTCTTATCAAAATGATAGAAGCCTGTTGGCATAAATCAAAGTGGTCATATCTAAAGTCAATTTGCATAAGTGATCATATCGGCTTGAGCAAGGCAAAGTATGTAAGAAACAAGAACACACTTCATCCGCAAGAACACACTTCATCCATTATACAGAATCCACTTGTTTAAGGGACATGTGATTTAAAGGGCACCTGTCATGAACAGCTGAGACAAACCAGATCTGGAGGCTGCACAACAAATTAGCCAATCAAGCCACACATACACAGATAATCCAGAATTGGTAAATCCATATCATGGCTTCTGGTGTCACGGTGAGGCCCGACGTCAAGGTGGCATTAATGATTATTTGGCTAAGTTTCCAGATGGTGACATTGCCGCTTTCTGTGCGATGGCCTAAGGTTGAAGCGGAATGTTGGTTTTATGGACCCAAAGCTGTCCCTTGCATTGCCCGCCGTCTCCATTGAGGGGGTCCTCATCAGTGCTGTACGGAACCATAAACAATATATCTCCTGGGGAGTGGAGCCATCTCCTGCTTCTGTGTCAAGCTGTTATCTAGTGACTTGACACAAAACAAAGGACCATTAGATGGTATATTGCTATTTCAGAAGTTACACTTGCTCATTAGATGGCATTTTTTGGCTGTACGTGCCCCTTTAACCTTGCCACCTATCTGCTTTCAAGAGTTTAATGTGATCTTTTAAAGAAGCAAATTCGTCAACACTGAATTTTACAAACAGAAAAAAAAAAAATAATGTCGAAAAAGAAAATACCAGTTAAAAATCTTTTGCATGACAATATTAAAAATGTAAGAAGTTATAGCTAAGCTGTAACACAGACACACGTGGAACCTTTGTTGTAATAAAATTATTGTCCACTAATTTCCCTTCTGAATAAATGTGACCGTCAGTAATGCAGTTTTTGATGTTAAAATTTTTTTTTATACAGTGTTAGTAAAAAAAGATAGTTATCGGTTATATTCACAAAGATTTTGGC
This sequence comes from Pelobates fuscus, assembly GCF_036172605.1. Lineage (NCBI taxonomy): Eukaryota > Metazoa > Chordata > Amphibia > Anura > Pelobatidae > Pelobates > Pelobates fuscus. The sequence goes on from NC_086324.1 coordinate 160,950,061, forward strand.
TTAGGTAGTTATATGTTATATTCACAAGGATTTTGGCTTAGTTATCTGTTATATTCACAAGGATTTTGGCTTCGTTATCTGTTATCTTCATAAAGATTTTAGTGGGTTAGGTCTCATGTAAGCCACCATTTGAGCAAGGTACCATAAATATTTTGCCAGCTGCAAACCTTAGCTCCTAGACAAGGATCATTTGCACAGAATTGCAACATATAACTTGTATCAAACCGTGGTGTGGTTTAAGGACAGGAAGGAGGGCCATACTTGAATCATTTTTTGTCCTATAAGAAAAACGATCATATAATGGAATGTGACTTTGGTGCTGCCAGTTTGGCTCGGACGTTAGGCACTGCTATTTTAGCATGAAGTGATTTCAGCACAATTTGTTTTGTTTTTTTTGCACAATTTGTTTTTGACACACACAATATTTTTTTGACTGTGCCCAATACTAATGGGTGTTATAGGTTAGGTAATCTTCAGCAGTCCGTGCTGAACTGTCTGCGCAGAAGTTCCACGTTACGTTGTTTAATGGGTTTATAATTGTCACATTGTTTCCATTCTTGTGATATTAATAATTTGCTCTAAAATGTGACCTGAAAGTGATGTTACTCTATATATTTCTATCTTTGCCCAGAGCCACAAGAAAAAAGTGCTTTGTTTGGCTTCCCATAAATTGCAGGAGACGTGATGGCTTATTAATGGAAATATTTAATGGTAAACATAGTACCATAGAATGTAAGGTGTCCTTTCAGTAGGCCCTTGTGCAAAATAATAAACTGACACTCAAAAAATGTCCAAAATGAATTCATGGTTAGTAAGTTCTTGTTACGTAGTTATGTCAGAATGATGAAGGTACAGACAATTGTTGCTGCTCAGTTCCAAAAAGGTGGTGTTCAGTCTCAGAGGATAATTGTGTTTCAGGGAGACATCATTGCATCTCATGATTGGGTTCAGTTGCAGAGGAAGTTTCGGTTTTGGGAGACTAATGGATGCAGGATCAAAAGACAATCTCCAACGTTTTGACCATACTGTTATCCTCAAAAGAATGCTCCTGACAAGCTTTTGCCAGTCTGGACCAAGGACACAGCAGATGCCAAGCACAGACACATGGACACCGAACTATGGACAAAGTTATTGAGACTTGGCCTGCTTCATCTGTTTACTATCAATGTAGATCTGATTGCAGCAGGAGGGGAATAGTGGTACCCAATATTTTGATAGCAATATGCAATTTGTGTACCCTCTGTACTATTTTTTGTACATAACACAGGTACGTAAAATGTTGGTTTTACTCAATGATCAGACGTTATAGTTTTCTAACCTTTATGGCGTTTTTCAGTTCAATAGCAATCACATTTGACCATGGGAAGAGTCTAATGAACAATGGACAAGGAGGGACGACACTTTAATTTTAGCTGTGTGAGTGGGGCGTTCTGAGGATTTATAGACTTACTCATAACAAAGTAATTTAGAAGAACAATGTATCGCAGACTGATTTCTAAACACGTTTATTGTAGTTTAAAGCGGCACTGTCGCTGTCTTGGTATTTTGCAAAACAGTGACATCGCCTCTGGGAGTCCGGTGGCTGCATGAAGCAGGCAAATGTGAGTTTAGCTTACCTGAATGTTTCCCTCACGGACACCGCCATCTTCTTCTGCTCCTGGCGCTTCAATTGCAGGAGCTGACGTCACTGATGTACACTCGAGCATGCGAGGTCTATGTAGCATCCCACACGACCATCCATAGATAGAACAAATTTCCTGCAGCCGTCACTGGTTGTGGCTATGGGATTGACCGTCCAGTGTCTAGAGGGGTCTGGCATTCGAAAAATAACCTACTTAGACCCTACTTTGTCTCAATATATATTTTGACTGGGTTGTTATTTCAGTGCTTCTATCTTTATGAAATACTCCATTTGCGGGCGGGGGGGGGGAGGGGGGGTGGATGAGGGCAGTGCCGCTATAAAGGCACATTACTATGAGTAATATTGCTGTGGAGCTCTGTTATACACTTAAACAAACAAACAAACAAACAAACAGTCTCAAGCTCCTAGAAAAGAGGAACATTAGGATAGAAAAGAAGGACAAAGGGCTATGGACCCAAAATAGGGACTGTCCCTCCTAAATAGGGACAGTTGGGAGGTATGCGATTTTTAAAATGGATTTGAAAAAGTTAATTACTCTAAGCTCTGAATCTGCACTTGCATATCATGTAGAATGCATTTAAAAAGGAATGTGATAGACCTGCATTCGGACACAGAGTACTAACTAAATAATGATTGTATATTTCATATGCTCCTGAAATGTCTCCCCCTCCTCCCCCAGGAAATAAACCCCCATCCCTGAAGAGAGAAATAAAATGTAACATTTTGTAAATGTTCTAACCCCATCTTTTAGGCAAAGCACCACCTGGTCTGTTCATGATAGACTGAGAGAGAAGGCTGTAGCAAACATACTGTTATACCGGTAGGTAACCTTTGGAACAGCAGCTGCAACAAACTACAAGTCCCATGATGCTCCTTCAGCATATTGTGTCAAAGGTGGCCCATCCCTAAATCCAGAATACATCCAGAGCACACACTAGTTCCATTAATGGAGAGGAAGCTATAGTTTATTTACACCCACATTGGAACACATATAACTAACTTATTAACAGAAAAGGCCTGGGTGAAGCGCCCTTCTTCCTTGTTTGGCCATAAATGGATTTCCTGAAGATAAATTGACACTTCAGGCAGACACAAGTTTTATGCATTTTATAGCTTTTGGCCTGCATAATGTGCTGTATTATCTGCATGCCACATTCTGAATAGTTTATGACGAAAACTCTGCCTCCTCTATCCCACCATTCTAAAATACTTGCTTCATGCTGTTTCGTACCTGGATGGTCTTTTTTGACGCTCCATCCTAATTTACTGCATCACAGTGTGCATGTCAACAGCGAGTGCAGCAAAGCTTTCTGCTAATTGTAGTTCAGCAACAAAGTAGTATAAGCAGAGAGCTGATAAACAAACTATAAGTCCCGGAAACCCCTACCCTCGGAAGAAATGTAGTTGCTCACTGCACTTTAACCTGTCCAGGGCTGTGTTAAAGGGACACAATAGTCACCAAAACAACTTTAGCTTAATGAAGCAGTTTTGGTGTATAGAACATGCCCCTGCAGCCTCATTGCTCAATCCTCTGCCATTTAGGAGTTAAATCACTTTTTTTATGAACCCTAGTCACACCTCCCTGCATGTGACTTGCACCGCCTTCCTAAACACTTCCTGTAAAGAGGCATCTAAACTTTATCCTTCCTTTATTGCAAGTTCTGTTTAATTTAGATTTTCTTATCCCCCTGCTATGTTAATAGCGTGCTAGACCCTGCAAGAGCCTCTTGTAGGTGATTAAAGTTCAATTTACAGAGCAAGAGAAAAAAATGTTTAAGGGAAATTACATCTGCATTTTTTCATGCAGGCTCTGCCAATCATAGCCAGTGGAGGTGTGGCTAGGGCTGCGTAAAAAGAAACAAAGTGATTTAACTCCTAAATGAGCAGTAAAACCTGAGAAGCATTATCTATACACTAAAACTGCTTCATTAAACTAAAGTTGTTTAGATGACTATAGTGTTCCTTTAAACATGTTCAACGGTTCAGACAAAATAAACCAGTAACATCTTCTGGGAGTGGGAATGGTCAAGGCTGATGATGTATTGTGTTGGGATTTGCACAAAAAACGAAGAATTTATAAGCCAGCAACTTTTTTTTTTTTTTTACTTCTTTATTTTTCTTGTGCATACGTTCACAAACAGGCCTGTAGCGCCACGACAGCGAGTACAAGCTTTACTTTGGCATACATTATCATGGCAGAGTTGTCAGCACATTTAACTTTGTAAAATGTCACGCTTGGAGTTCTAGAGTAGCATTTATATAGATTATTAAGTAACATAAGTAGGTTGTCGTTACGTCGTTAGTGGTTTTACTGACTGCTTAAAGGAACACTATAGTCACCTAAATTACTTTAGCTAAATAAAGCAGTTTTAGTGTATAGATCATTCCCCTGCAATTTCACTGCTCAATTCACTGTCATTTAGGAGTTAAATCACTTGGTTTCTGTTTATGCAGCCCTAGCCACACCTCCCCTGGCTATGATTGACAGAGCCTGCATGAAAAAAAAAACTGGTTTCACTTTCAAACAGATGCAATTTACCTTAAATAATTGTATCTCAATCTCTAAATTGAACTTTAATCACATACAGGAGGCTCTTGCAGGGTCTAGCAAGCTATTAACATAGCAGGGGATAAGAAAATCTTAATTAAACAGAACTTGCAATGAAGAAAGCCTAAATAGGGCTCTCTTTACAGGAAGTGTTTATGGAAGGCTGTGCACGTCACATGCAGGGAGGTGTGACTAGGGTTCATAAACAATGGGATTTAACTCCTAAATGGCAGAGGATTGAGCAGTGAGGCTGCAGGGGCATGTTCTATACACCAAAACTGCTTCATTAAGCTAAAGTTGTTCAGGTGACTATAGTGTCCCTTTAAGCTAACATTCTCTACATACTAGTGACTGCAGTAAATAAGTATGCTTATTTTATCCCGCTAAATACAATATTACCATTCAAGTAGTTGATAACTGCTAGGGATAACGTTTTGCATGCTAGTTATTGAGCTTTTCTTCGGCTGATTACAATATTGAGATAATGAGTAGACATCTTTCTTAGCTGCCTGAGCTTTCTGAGAGTGGTTGCAGGTTATGCTGGGCTAGAGCATGAGTGGCTATATTAAACTCAAAAGCAGCCTTAACACTTATGATTAGACTGAAAAAGAAAATGTCCACCCCAGGTGGGTTCCACGTCGGCCAGGCGAAGGTCTGTGTTTGCCTGTCAGGAGACCGGTCTTTATTCAGTGAGGATGGTTTCTTCGGTGCGATAAGCCGAGATGTCTGCTGCACTAGTATTCCTCTGTTAGCTGATCTGTCAGGTGTTTGTCTTGGGCTGGTGAGAGGTCCCAGGCATCATGTCTGCTGTGAGTGATCAGTCTGTGCGTTTCGGCTCCCTCTCGATGTGCTGCTTGGTATGGTAGGGTAAGCCAGTATACAGTGCCAGTTCCTTTTTTGCTCTGCTCATAGGGTCTTAGCACCCACTCCGCCGGTTCCCACTCTGATTGGTTCGGCGGTCTGTGAGTGTGACCGCAGGAGAGGTGAGTGCGCCCGGCTGTGATCAGGGTCGCTTGCCATGTGGTCTCCGCCATCTTGGAAGCGGCCTGTGCGCCGTGCCTTCTCTGCCTCTGCTCCAAGCATTGTGGTGTTCCGATGGGTCTCAGGGTGGGGACCGGGATCACCGCCACCGGCCCAGAGGGGGGGGAACGGAGCCGGACCCGCCTAACCCCGGGTTGTTGCCTTACCGCTGGTGGGCAGGATAGCCAGGCAGCGGCCGTCCACCTCACTCACCGCCCGAGCGGTCCGCGTCGTGTGACTTAGATCGCCCCTCCGAGGGACTAAAACTGTTCAGCAAGCCTCTCCTCGGGACCAGGGTGGCCTCTTGTACCGGTGCACGGCAGCCAGTTGTCAGGTATGCGTTTAGCCAGGTTTTTTGGGGCTAAAAGTAGAGGGTTTTACAGGAGCTACTCCATTTTGCGTCCATTAAGCCTGGCGGTCCGGCCCCGCCCCCCGCCAGCAACTTTTTGATTATTTTCATTTGTCATGATTGCATATTTTAAATGTGTTATCCATCATTTCTATAAAAAAAAAAATTATTTATTAGAAATTTGTTTTATCCGGTTAATCTGAATTACATTTCTTTTAAGCCATACTCCAACCAATCGATACTTAAGGCTTCCGTGGGACACAGCCCACCTCACTGGTGAAATACCTATTGGAGGAGAGGCATCCTGTATGCCAGGATGAGAGGCTGCCAACAAAGAGACCAAATATGGCGGCCCACGCATCGAACGCCAATGACGCACTCTGGAATTGTTACAAGTAGCTGGAGTGCACTGTTCTCTGGTGTTGCAGGAAGGCTGTTCAGGGGCTCGATATCTGGACACTCACAATATTTGGGACTTATTCAATTATGCATTCCATTGGTATCCATGGTGATTGCTAGAATTTTAGCCCTTTGCCCCAATATCACTCTTTGTATAAAACCCTCCATTGTGCCTAATTATTTTTTGAGAGGAGAATCAACAGGTAATCAAGACTACTGTGCTCTCATGAATAACTAGGAAGATAGCATAGTTAATGTACCTGCTATTGATATTTGCGTTTTCCCTGAAGGCGATGCACTCAACTTTCATCCTTACGAAATTAACAAAATCAGTGTCAAATCTCACCGTCATTCACTGGCTCAGTCCACCTGCTTTACATAACCTTCAAAGTGCTGCCTGTGAGTGATTAAAAGGGACCATATCTCCAGGACCCTCCTGCTAATAGGGGGTCTGCGGAAACGCATATGTTTTAATTTTTTTTTTTAAAGCGACACTATAGTCATCAGAACAACTACACAACTACAGCTTGTTGAATTTGTTCTGGTGAGTATAATCATTCCCTTCAGGGTTTTTGCAGTAAACACTGTCTTTTCAGAGAAAATGCAGTGTTTACATTACAGCCTAGTGATAACTTCACTGGCCACTCCTCAGATGGCTACTAGAGGTGCTTCCTGGGGCAGTGCTGCACAGTGTGACTGACATTTAGTGCCTACACCTTCAGCATGCAGACACTGAACTTTCCTCATAGAGATTCATTGATTCAGTGTATCTCTATGAGGAGATGCTGATTGGCCAGGGCTGTGTTTGACTTGTGCTGGCTCTGCCCCTAATCTGCCTCCTGGTCAGTCTCAGCCAATCCAATGTTTTCCTATAGGAAAGCATTGTGATTGGCTTTGATCAACACTTCTGATTATGTCAGCCAAGCAGACAGATCAGGGGCAAAGCCAGCAGCAGACTGGAATAAAGGTAAGATTTTACTATATTCAGACGGGGCTGGGAGGCTAGATGGTGTTTTTAACACTATAGGGTCAGGAATACATGTTTGTGTTCCTGACCCTATAGTGATCCTTTAACTATTTGCTTGCTAGCTGTTTGACTTGTTAGTGGGATAATATTGTGGGTGGGATTTCTGTACTTTATTTGGTATATGGATATGGATGGATTGCAGGTGAATTTAACTGGTATATGGATTGGAATGAACTGGTACATTTTAGGTGATTGATAATTAACAAATCTTTACGTTGTAAGGAATTAGCAGCAGCTGCTGTTTTTAAAACCAGGCACCAAACTGTACCAACCAAGTGGGATGTGCAAATTCAGTGACACCCGTCGGCTTTCCTGTGATTTGATTACGTATACAAATAGTGGAGAAATCTGGTGATTTTTCACAGAATTTTGCCAATACTGTAGGTGGATATGAGAATCTCAGCATCACTTTGTGGGTGCAGTACCTCTCACAGCCTCACTATAGTGGCGGAGCTAATGTCACCGTGTGAATGTCTCCATAGACATCAACAATACAACAGCTTTCTGATACCTTCAATGGCGTATTCTCTAGAGAATCAGTATTTAATACCATGTCTTGGAAAGGACACTGCCAGTTCATTTGTGATGGCACCACAGAAGTCAATGTGTAGTCTATAAACACACACACACACACACACACACACGGCCTGATGTGCACACACACACTGCCAGACATACAGCTGTGGGACACATACACCGAGGGCCAGTGTAAGGATTTTTTCCGCCCTAGGCAAACAAAAAATTGTCGTCGTCCCCACAGGCAGTGCCCACCATGTGACATCACAATACCCCACCTATATGACCTGCCATATGGGCCAACGCCAGTGCTGCACACAGTGTCTTTTCTCTAAAAAGGTAGTGTTTACATTAAAAAGCCTCAGGGACAGGCTATAGACACCAGAAGCACTACATTAAGCTGTAGTGGTTCTGGTGACTATAGTGTCCCTTTAATGTGAGGTAAATTAGAGATTAGTGCCACTAATAATATACTGGATTGCCTACTTACCACCAGATGAGGACAAGAGGATTATGATGGGCCCAGGCTGCAGTCTGGCTCCACTGGTCTGGTGTTAAAACAGGCTCTCTGGAGGTAGTGCTCACAAATATCAACGAACAGGAAGCAGCTCCATTTGTTGGGGCCCCTTACACAGATCATGGTCTGGGCCCCCAGGGCCTGACTGTGAGTATGCCTACAAGGCCCGCCTGATAAAATATTTTTATAAATAAATAAATAAGCCTTATGCCTAGAAGGCCCTCCCACGAGTTCGCTCACAGGGAGTGGAGTGTATGTGTGTAGGGGATGTGTTATTGTAGAGGATGTAATGTGTGTGCGTTCTTATGGAATGTAGTGTATAGGGATACCAGTTTGTGTAAGGGATGTAGTGTGTGTGTGTATAGGGGATGCAGTGTGTGTGTCTTACACTTCCCCCGTCCCTTAATGATCTTTACCACTTCCCACGTTCCTTACTGGTCTCATCTCCAGTTCTTCCCCTGTCCCTTAGAGGCCTCCCCTCCCCACCTGTCCCTTAGTGATCTCCCCTGCCCTCCTGTCCCTTAGTGATCTCCTCTGCCCTCTTGTCCCTTAGTGATCTCCTCTTCCCTCCTATCCCTTAGTGATCTCCTCTCCCCTCCTGTCCCTTTGTGCTCTCTCCTGCCCCACTATCCCTTAATGCTCTCCCTGACCCTTAGTGCTCTTTCCTGCCCTCCCCGTTCCCATAGTGCTCTCCCTCCCCCCGTCCCTTAGAGTTTCCTCCCTCCCCCATCTTTCCCTTAATGGTCTCTCTCTCTTAATGGTCTTTCCCTTAGTGGTCTCTCCCCCCCATCTTTCCCTTAGTGGTCTCCCCCCCCCATTTTTCCCTTAGTGGTCTCTCCCCCCCCATCTTTCCCTTAGTGGTCTCTCCTCCCCCCCCCATCTTTCCCTTAGTGGTCTCTTGGTCTCTCCTCCCCCATCTTTCCCTCCTACTGGGTCACTCAAATCTGGCCCCCTCGGGCTGTTGTGCCCTAGGCGACTGCCTAAGTCGCCTAAAGGATGCATCGGTCCTGCATACACACTGTCATATATGCCCAAACACATACACACACACACACACTGCCAGCCATACAGCTGTGAGACACATACACAAACTGACAGATACACACGCATGCTGCCAGACAAGCCCACTTGTAGACGTTGATGTTGTTTTAGCTACCTTACTCTTTGAGTATACTTTACATTTTTGTTATTATTATCATCCGATTCTAACTTGTAGTTGCTAGACATATTGTGTACTCATTAAAAAAAAAATCTGCCAATATATTTAGGATATTATTTGTGACATGCATTCCCACGGCCTAGTAATTGTGCCCTGTGTATCTGTGCAGTCTGCGTGGTTGCTGACGTTAGACGAATATTATTCTAGTGAAGACACTATATTCCAAGCAATTAACTATGTTCCCTCATTAGTGGCTTTCTTCTTCTTTTTTTTCGTTCAAATTGGTTTTATTAACAGGTTTTTATAGAACAATACAATATTGGAATAAAATAGAAACGTATTTTCTATTTATAGAAACAGTTATAAAATGGGGTAACAAGAAGGGAAGGGAAAAAAATTAATTAATTAAAAGGGTGAAAAAAGAGGTGGATTCCTGCGGAGAAGGCGTTCGACAGAATCCAATGGCACTATATGTTTGCCCTGTTGAGAAAACTACAGATACCAGACCTATATATAACAGCAGTTAGAGCACTATACCACGACCCAAGGGTGCAGACGGTAATACCAGGAGCACCACCATGCCCTTTCAACCTCACAAATGGCACGCGGCAAGGGTGCCCGCTATTGTTTATAATTGCCCTGGAACCGCTACTGCAATCGATACGATCCCACCCACATATCACGGGGTTGAAGATAGCGATGGAGGAATTTAAGGTCTCTGCCTATGCAGATGACGTACTGCTCACTATTACCAACCCCAGGGAGCTCAATTCCAAAGCTCTTGACCTTACTAGAAACATATAACCAGGTGCCGGGATATAAAATCAATCTAGAAAAATCAGTGGGTATGCCCATAGCAATGACGGAGGCTGACGTTGTAGCGATACAACACACAACCCGCCTGACCATCACCCGACGACCCATAAAGTACCTTGGGGTCAAACTGACAGCCTGCCCCGAGGACCTATACAGAGAAAACCACCTCCGCATTATCACAGCCCTGTTAAAAGACCTGGACACATAGCACGAAAAGCCAATCTCATGGATAGGAAGATTACATAATATCAAAATTAATCTGCTCCCGCGCCTGCTCTTCCTGTTCCAAGCACTCCCAATAAAAGTGACCAAAAACGACCTAAAAACACTACAAACTGCCATTGACGACTTCATTTGGGCCCGGAAAAGACACAGAATCAAAAGACAGACACTCTACATGCCTAAGAGCAGAGGGGGGCTGGGACTTCCCAACCTCTACCTCTATTACCTCTCGGCACAACTCGCCCAGGTGATCGAATGGCACGCCCCTCCAGACACACATAGATGGGCGGATGTGGACACCTTGCTCATGTGCACGGACCTACCACAGTTCTGGATCTGGCTGCCTCGAGCGGACAGACCAGATCTCCGCACTACCAGCCATTCGGAACTCCATCAGAATCTGGGACTTAGCGGCACACAAATACGCCCTTACACACCCAGTATCACCACTGGCCCCCTACCTGCGTAATAAAGCCTTCCCCCCAGGAATGACAGCCAGGGACTTTAGAGACATTGAGGATACAGGTATACAGAGATACTTCCAGCTCTTCTGTACGGGCAGGCTCCTTACATTCGACGAACTAAAGACCCTTGCCCCCTTGACAACGAAGGACTATTTCAGGTACATGCAGCTTAGAGACTTTGCAACAAAACCGCAAATCCGGGCAGCGGCAATGGGAAAACCTACCTTCTTTGAACGACTATGTGTCGCGGAGGGTCCACGTACCGGCCTTATCACCACACTCTATAATCAGTTGAGCGCGCCATCGGGCGACTCCCACACACCCACATACATAGCACAATGAGAAGCAGACCTCTAACAACCGTTAGAGCGCGGGGAATGGCAGGACATTTGGGAGGCGGCAGCGAAGGCCTCCATTTGCGTCCTCCACCAAGAGCACTGCTATAAAACACTGATGCGATGGTACACCACACCGGTCTTTGAGGAGGGGCAAGAGTAACGGGATTAGACAACCCCACAGGCTGAAAACAACACAACATTGTGAACTATACATAACCAAACTGCTTGCGAGGTTCCTACCAACGTTGAAAGGACTCTATCTCGAAACACGCAGAACCTATACAGGGAGTGCAGAATTATTAGGCAAATGAGTATTTTGACCACATCATCCTCTTTATGCATGTTGTCTTACTCCAAGCTGTATAGGCTCGAAAGCCTACTACCAATTAAGCATATTAGGTGATGTGCATCTCTGTAATGAGAAGGGGTGTGGTCTAATTACATCAACACCCTATATCAGGTGTACATAATTATTAGGCAACTTCCTTTCCTTTGGCAAAATGGGTCAAAAGATGGACTTGACAGGCTCAGAAAAGTCAAAAATAGTGAGATATCTTGCAGAGGGATGCAGCACTCTTAAAATAGCAAAGCTTCTGAAGCGTGATCATCGAACAATCAAGCGTTTCATTCAAAATAGTCAACAGGGTCGCAAGAAGCGTGTGGAAAAACCAAGGCGCAAAATAACTGCCCATGAACTGAGAAAAGTCAAGCGTGCAGCTGCCAAGATGCCAGTTGCCACCAGTTTGGCCATATTTCAGAGCTGCAACATCACTGGAGTGCCCAAAAGCACAAGGTGTGCAATACTTAGAGACATGGCCAAGGTAAGAAAGGCTGAAAGACGACCACCACTGAACAAGACACACAAGCTGAAACGTCAAGACTGGGCCAAGAAATATCTCAAGACTGATTTTTCTAAGGTTTTATGGACTGATGAAATGAGAGTGAGTCTTGATGGGCCAGATGGATGGGCCCGTGGCTGGATTGGTAAAGGGCAGAGAGCTCCAGTCCGACTCAGACGCCAGCAAGGTGGAGGTGGAGTACTGGTTTGGGCTGGTATCATCAAAGATGAGCTTGTGGGGCCTTTTCGGGTTGAGGATGGAGTCAAACTCAACTCCCAGTCCTACTGCCAGTTTCTGGAAGAAACCTTCTTCAAGCAGTGGTACAGGAAGAAGTCTGCATCCTTCAAGAAAAACATGATTTTCATGCAGGACAATGCTCCATCACACGCGTCCAAGTACTCCACAGCGTGGCTGGCAAGAAAGGGTATAAAAGAAGAAAATCTAATGACATGGCCTCCTTGTTCACCTGATCTGAACCCCATTGAGAACCTGTGGTCCATCATCAAATGTGAGATTTACAAGGAGGGAAAACAGTACACCTCTCTGAACAGTGTCTGGGAGGCTGTGGTTGCTTCTGCACGCAATGTTGATGGTGAACAGATCAAAACACTGACAGAATCCATGGATGGCAGGCTTTTGAGTGTCCTTGCAAAGAAAGGTGGCTATATTGGTCACTGATTTGTTTTGTTTTTGAATGTCAGAAATGTATATTTGTGAATGTTGAGATGTTATATTGGTTTCACTGGTAAAAATAAATAATTGAAATGGGTATATATTTGTTTTTTGTTAAGTTGCCTAATAATTATGCACAGTAATAGTCACCTGCACACACAGATATCCCCCTAAAATAGCTCAAACTAAAAACAAACTAAAAACTACTTCCAAAAATATTCAGCTTTGATATTAATGAGTTTTTTGGGTTCATTGAGAACATGGTTGTTGTTCAATAATAAAATTAATCCTCAAAAATACAACTTGCCTAATAATTCTGCACTCCCTGTAGAGTGCACCTATCCTAACTGCCAGACACGACCCGGTGAACAGTATCATCAACAGCCTATAACACACTTCGTACTCAACCGACCGGACACATGAAGAAAAAGACCCCAGCAAAGCTTCTATCCAACACCCTCATCGGTATTCTCAAACTATGACCCACTGCACCAATAATTGTAATTGTATGCTTATGTTGCCCCTCACATATTCTTCTTCTGTACAAACACCATGCATGATTGATAAATAAAGAATTAAAAAAAATAAAAAAAGAGATGGATTCCATCCGTATCTATCAAAATTTGAAATGACAGCTGTTTAAAGTCACGATGTATAATACAGAGTACATTGAAGTACATAAAAAGAAAATTCAATAGTTACCATATAAATGGTATTGCGGGGGTGTAAGATTAATTATATCCAATATTTTTTCTTTATATTATCCTCCCAAGTGTCCCAGTGAAACCGTAATATAGCATTTTTAGGGGATGGTTGCCTCATTGCCAATTCATATCTTTTATTTTCCAATACCCAAAGAAGCACTTCCTTTATGGGTGGACGTTTATTCAGTAGTGGCTTTTTCAGAGGCCAACTTGCAGCTTTTCTCTGTGATCAGTAAGGATATATGACTATTGTTTTGGTTTTAAAGGATCACTATAGTGTTCGGAAAACAATCTTGTTTTCCTGACACTATAGCATCCTTAGGACCCCCCGCCCCCCCCCCCCCACCCTCAGGGCCCTCCTCCCTTGGCCCCTTCAGCTACTTACCTTAAACCAGCGCCGGGCTCCCTCGGCGCTGGTGACCTCTCCTCCCCCTCCGACGTCAGCTCCCGAGTGCTTTCCTATGGACGTTCTGTCGCAGAAGTGCCTCTAGTGGCTGTCAGGAAGACAGCCACTAGAGGTTGGATTAACCCACAGTGTAAACATAGCAGTTTCTCTGAAACTGCTTTGTTTACATCTGAAGGGTTTAAAACCTGGGGGACCTGGCACCCAGACCACTTCATTGAGCTGAAGTGGTCTGGGTGACTATAGTGTCCCTTTAAGTGTATTAAAAAACAAATCTTTTTTCATATCACCCATTTAAATTGGCTCTGTCACCTCCCCCGCCGCAAAGGTATGTCTTTGGCCCTGCTGTTTTTTTTTGGTTTTTTTTTAAACAAAACTTATTTTTAACGTTATACATAAGGAACAGTAGGGACTACTTTTACTTTTGTATAAACTCAAGGTGACAACACTAGACATTGGGTAGAGCCTTAGTCAAGGATAATTTGTCATTTGCTGTACTTACCTCCTTCCAGCGTTGTGCCAATTCCAGGAGGTCATTTGGAAACCAAAGAAGAGCAGAATATGGAATTCCCGTCCGTCACCATTTTACAAAGACAAAATGGTGGCCCTGTGAAAGAAATTCCGGCAGGATCAGCACAACTTTTGAAAAGGTAAGTGGGACTGGTCACTGAAATGGTTGTTGGGAGTGAGGGTCGGGTGGGCTACAGTAAGGCATCCCTAGGCTGGAGGCTGGGCACCAAATTACAGTGCCATCTTAAAAACAAAACTGAGCTTTCCTTTACAGAATAATAAATAGATAGAATGGGTACATAATGGGTACATGCATTCTATCTAAAACTAAGAAAAAAACATAGAGACAAAAATACTTAATGTCTACAAAGATTATATAGACAATAGCAGTACATTTCAGACTAGTTTTAGAGATTTAGTTTTTGGGATCTCAATATGTTAAAATTCTTGTATTAATTTGCATCCACTAATCATTTCTTGGGAATTCAAAATGAATTTTGCACTTACGGCCACAATTGAAGCTGACTGAATTTTCCCATATCTGCTATTTTGGCGTAAAATAAAATTCACTTTGAATTCCTGACAATTCATACTTTTGTAAACACCTCTTTTAGTCAGTAATGCTATTGTCTGTACCATGCTCCCTCTCATTAGAGGTCCAAACTATGGGGAAATAAATAATAATATATTTGTGGGAGGGCTAGAAGGCGTAACTGGTTACTAGGTCCTGCAATGTTTCCGTATTGGCACCTCTGGGCCCTGCATTTATGTACTTAGGTCTATCTTCTGTCCGTACTCCCACCTCTGATGATCGCCTTCAAGACTTCTCCAGGGCTGCACCGTTCCTGTGGAACTCGCTTCCCACCTCCGTTAGATGCCCACCCAGTCTCCACTCCTTCACAAAATCATTAAAAACCCACTTCTTCATAAAAGCGTATCAATTAAACTGTTAATAACTCCTGACTGATTCCTCTCTTGCAACAGTCACTAGTCTAATACTATACTTACCTTTTGTGTCACTTTACCCCACTCCGTCTCCCTCATTGAGCAGGGCCCTCAACTCTCTGTTCCTGTGTGTCCAACTTGTCTGGTTACAATATGTCTGTTCGTCCACCCACTGTAAAGCGCTGCGAAATTTGTTTGTCGCTATATAAATAATAACATAATAATAATAATAATGTAGATAAACCAGTCAATTTTTCCTTTGTTGCAACCACCTAAAGGTGTAATAATCTGTCTCCCGCTATCCTAGTCTTACACATATATTTATTGTATATTATAGGCCAGTGGTGGGCAAACTACATCTCCCCTGATGCTTTGCCAGCATTATGACTGTAAGAGCATTGCCAAAGGTTGCCTACCCCTGTTATAGGCCTTTTAAAGTTCTTTGTTTTTTTAAGAAAGCACACATACACACTTTCACCACCAGATGGCAGCATGACATATTCACCCTCATACTTGATACGGCCTTACAGAAGGATGGTGGACACAGCGTATACCAGCAATGTGCTAGCATCACATCTGTGTGTGAAAGCTGAAACTGGGTACATAGATTTAGTACATGTGCACAAATGTGGATTTTTTAAAAAAAAGTTTTTTTTTTTTTTTTAGAAACTGCCAGGGTTATTCTCTGAGGTGTGATTATTACAAAATAGCAAAAGGGGCGAATATTCTCAATGTCAGCTATGCTTTAAATTTGGCTATTTTGGTCCTAAATTGCGCGCTATGTTGTACCGTTGTCACCCAGCTCTGCTACACGAATTTCTTCTCTCTAATTCATGTTTCCATCACGGCTCCATATAATACATATTATTCCAGTAGTTTCTATCAGGGTTGGGTTTATCTTCTGAAAGAGTACCTTTTTTTTGTTGCGAACTCTATAAAAGTTGTTGGAATTCTAAAGTGAGTTTAAAATTACTGAAGTAGAAATACAGCTGACATATTGTGTCCAAATTTTCGCTCAAAATTCTGACAATTCATACTTTAATTAATAACCCTAATAATATGTCAAATCTATTTCATATACTGTATGTGTAAAGAATACAAGCTGTGTAGTGTGTATAATATAGTATATATATATATATACGGTATATAATATAGTGTGTATAATATAGTATATATATATATACGGTATATAATATAGTGTGTATAATATAGTATATATATATATACGGTATATAATATAGTGTGTATAATATAGTGTGTATAATATAGTGTGTATAATGTAGTGTGTATAATATAGTGTGTATAATATAGTGTGTATAATGTAGCGTGTATAATATAGCGTGTATAATATAGTGTGTATAATATAGTATATATATACGGTATATAATATAGTGTGTATAATATAGTATATATATATATATATATATGGTATATAATATAGTGTGTATAATATAGTGTGTATAA
This sequence comes from Pelobates fuscus, assembly GCF_036172605.1. Lineage (NCBI taxonomy): Eukaryota > Metazoa > Chordata > Amphibia > Anura > Pelobatidae > Pelobates > Pelobates fuscus. The sequence goes on from NC_086324.1 coordinate 160,966,615, forward strand.
TATAGTGTGTATAATGTAGCGTGTATAATGTAGCGTGTATAATATAGTGTGTATAATATAGCGTGTATAATATAGTGTGTATAGTATAGTGTGTATAATATAGTGTGTATAAAATAGTATATATATATATATATAATATAGTGTGTATAATATAGCGTGTATAATATAGTGTGTATAATATAGTGTGCATAATATAGTGTGTATAAAATAGTATATATATATATAATATAGTGTGTATAGTGTGTATAATATAGTGTGTATAATGTAGCGTGTATAATGTAGCGTGTATAATATAGTGCGTATAATATGGTGTATATATTATAGTGTGTATAATACAGTGTGTATAATACAATGTTTATTATATAGTGTGTATAATATAGATGTATATTATAGCGTGTATAATATAGCGTATGTAATATAGTATGTATAAAATAGTGTGTATAATTTTGTATATATAATATAGTGTGTATAATATAGATACATAATGATAGATTATTGGTGAAGATACAGTGTTAGATATTTAATGATAGATTATTGGTGAAGATAGAGATAGATGATAAATAATAGATTATTGGTGAAGGTACAGAGATAAATAATAATTAATGATTGATTATTGGTGAAGATACAGAGATAGATAATTCATGATTGATTATTGGTGAAGGTACAGAGATAGATAATGATTGATTATTGGTGAAGATACAGAGATAGATAATTAATGATTGTTTTTTGGTGAAGGTACAGAGATAAATAATAATGATTGATTATTGGTGAAGGTACAGATATAAATAATAATGATTGATTATTGGTAAAGATACAGAGATAGATAATGATTGATTATTGGAGAAGGTACATAGATAGATAATTAATGATAGATTATTGGTGAAGGTACATAGATAGATAATTAATGATAGATTATTGGTGAAGGTACAGAGATAGATAATTAATGATAGATTATTGGTGAAGGTACAGAGATAGATAATTAATGATAGATTATTGGTGAAGGTACAGAGATAGATAATTAATGATAGATTATTGGTGAAGGTACAGAGATAGATAATTAACGATAGATTATTGGTGAAGGTACAGAGGTGCAGTTTAAGTGCAGGTTGCGGTGTTGTGTTATTTTGTAGCATGCTGGGGTTAATGTGTGTGCATGCAGTTTGTGTGTGTGTGTGTTTAATGATAGATGTGTAATGTGTGTGGTATGTGTGTAGGGGTGGAGCTGTGTGGTATGTGTGTAGGGGTGACTGAGAGAGTCTGGCTGTGCTAGATCTTATATTGTTGAAGGCCACTCCTTTCCCCTGTGTACTGGAGGAGAAGGGGAGAGAGGGCTCTGCTGCAGGAGAAGAAGGTCCCCCTCCTGTGGGTTGAATCTGGGAGGGGGTATGGCTATCCACCTCCTCTCCCCTGCAGCCCCTGTCTGGCTGGCCCTGAGCATGCGCAGAAGCTGCAGCCCTGGAGTGGGACTGATGTTGGAGGGTCATTCTCAGACAGTTCTGCAGGGCTGCAATAAATCACCCCTGCACATTTCCACCCCTCCCTCCCTCTGTCTGTCTCCCTCCCTCCCTCTCTCTCTCTCCCCTTCCTTCCTTCCTCCCATCAGCTTGCCACCTCTCACTTTGCAGCCTCTTCTCTCCCTGCTTCCCCAACCCAGACCCCCCCTCTTTTCCCTTATTCTCACCCTAAAACAAAAATTGGGCAGGGGCACCCTCTCACCCTGATAGTAAGGACCTCTTTTATATCTGCAGATTAAGGAGGCTGTGCACCCTTCCCTGTATCCTGTCACCCCCTGCTAATCCCCTAATTCTGCGTTAATGACTAAAGGATCTGTCTAAAAACAGGGCGACCATCCTACAAGCATCTGAAAGGAAGAGGAGACCCCAATATACAGAGCAAAGTCCAGCAGACAGCCATCCTGGTTTATAGATTTTTTTTTATTCTATTTTTCCTGTGTTGAGAGGACATCTACATTTAGCTGTCCAGAAATTAAAGAAAAACAAAAGAAGATTTTCTTTTAGTAGGGTGGTGGAGGGAAGCAAACATTATTATTGGAACATTATTGTTATTAGAAGAAAGGACCCTATAGAATATCAACCTGCAGAAGGTGAGAATGGGGAGGGGGTTATGGGAAATCATTGTTGTATTTAACATATATAACCTAAACCACATGTATTCTTTATTAACTTAATGACATTCTGAATGTCAATAATCTATCTGTCTGTCTGTCTGCCTATCTATCTATTTGTCTGTCTGTCTATCTATCATCTATCTATTTGTCTGTCTGTCTGTCGGTCTGTCTATTTGTCTGTCTGTCTGTCTATCTATCGTATTTATGTTTATGTAACCATGTCTTATCATTAACCTCATCACTGCCAGAGCTCTGCACACCCTCTGTCTCTCTGTATTTAACCCTCAGGTATCCAAATGGTTAAATTGTTCCAGTGTTCTGAGTACAAGGGAGTCTGTCATATCAATGCACTAGGCAGGGGGATGGGAGAAAAGGGGTCTTTCTCTGTAAGCATTGTACCCCTTTAATGTTACATTGTGACATCAATTCTCCTAGGATTCTAAACCTTTTATTTTTATTTTTTTTGACAGGGACCCACATTATGTAAAAGGCATTAGGTTGACAAACCATTCATCCTCTGGAGAATTAGCTCAGTGTCACATTCTTCACGTATTGTATAATTAACAACAAAATACATTTTGTCAAATACCTTAATTAGACTCTTCCTGGTATCAGAAGGCTCTCAGGGCACTAGGGAAGGCAGTGGCCCTATGGGGCCAGTTATTATTGGCAGTTGCCTGGGGCCTGATGAATAAGATGTGACTGCTCTTACCACTGGGGACCCCCCAAAATGACATGGGGAGCTTTTTTGAATACTGAACCCAGGGGTTATGAATAAGACTATAAGGCAAGGGGAACACAATCTGTCATTTTTTTTAGAAAAAGGTTTTGAATGTTCTAATAGGGAGAAATCATTTTTTTTCTTCATTTACCTTTCAAATAATCCTGCCTGTCTGTCTGTCAGTGTTATAAAGCATGCAGAATGCTTAGATATGGATCAATGCCTTTATTATTGTGATTGTGGAGAGTTAACTCTATACTTACTGTCTGGGGTGTGAGCTGTGTGCGTTGTGATAACTTTGCTGTAGCATGACAAATCTGAAATCTGGGTCTGGTGTATTGGGGAGATAAGGTGACACAGTCTGTGTTTTTGTCTTCAGTGTTTGAGTGGGAGGTGACAGATATATGTGTTTCTCATAGGGACATATGTGTTTCTCACGAGGGACAGGTCCAAATATCTGTGTATTAGGAGGAGGTGAGAGGGATGTGTCCCGGTGTCTGTGTATTAGGAGGAGGTGAGAGGGATGTGTCCCGGTGTCTGTGTATTAGGAGGAGGTGAGAGGGATGTGTCCCGGTGTCTGTGTATTAGGAGGAGGTGAGAGGGATGTGTCCTGGTGTCGGTGTGGAGGAGGTAAGAGGGATGTGTCTCGGTGTCTGTGTATTAGGAGGAGGTGAGAGGGATGTGTCCCAGTGTCTGTGTATTAGGAGGAGGTGAGAGGGATGTGTCCCGGTGTCTGTGTATTAGGAGGAGGGTAGAGGGATGTGTCCCGGTGCCTGTGTATTAGGAGGAGGTGTGAGGGATGTGTCCCGGTGTCTGTGTATTAGGAGGAGGTGAGAGGGATGTGTCCCGGTGTCTGTGTATTAGGAGGAGGTGAGAGGGATGTGTCCCGGTGTCTGTGTATTAGGAGGAGGGTAGAGGGATGTGTCCCGGTGCCTGTGTAATAGGAGGAGGTGAGAGGGATGTGTCCCGGTGTCTGTGTATTAGGAGGAGGGTAGAGGGATGTGTGCCGGTGTCTGTGTATTAGGAGAAGGTGAGAGGGATGTGTCTCGGTGTCTGTGTATTAGGAGGAGGTGAGAGGGATGTGTCCCAGTGTCTGTGTATTAGGAGGTGAGAGGGATGTGTCCCGGTGTCTATGTATTAGGAGGATGTGAGAGGGATGTGTCCCGGTGTCTGTGTATTAGGAGGAGGTGAGAGGGATGTGTCCCAGTGTCTGTGTATTAGGAGGTGAGAGGGATGTGTCCCGGTGTCTATGTATTAGGAGGATGTGAGAGGGATGTGTCCCGGTGTCTGTGTATTAGGAGGAAGTGAGAGGAATGTGTCCCAGTGTCTGTGTATTAGGAGGAGGTGAGAGGGATGTGTTCCGGTGTCTGTGTATTAGGAGGTGAGAGGGATGTGTCTCGATGTCTGTGTATTAGGAGGTGAGAGGGATGTGTCTCGGTGTCTGTGTATTAGGTGGAGGTGAGAGGGATGTGTCCCGGTGTCTGTATATTCGGAGGAGGTGAGAGGGATGTGTCTCGGTGTCTGTATATTCGGAGGAGGTGAGAGGGATGTGTCCCGGTGTCTGTGTATTAGGAGGTGAGAGGGATGTGTCTCGGTGTCTGTGTATTAGCTGGAGGTGAGAGGGATGTGTCCCGGTGTCTGTGTATGAGGAGGTGAGAGGAATGTGTCCCAGTGTCTGTGTATTCGGAGGAGGTGAGAGGGATGTGTCCCGGTGTCTGTGTATTCGGAGGAGGTGAGAGGGATGTGTTCCGGTGTCTGTGTAATAGGAGGTGAGAGGGATGTGTCCCTGTGTCTGTGTATTAGGAGGTGAGAGGGATGTGTTCCGGTGTCTGTGTATTAGGAGGAGGTGAGTCCAATGTTTTGCGGTGGCCCAGTGACATACTTCAGATTTTTCCAGGTTGTCAGCTGACTACTTGTAGCTTAAGCTGTGGGACCCTGAGGGTGGGGGGACCTTCAGGGCACTATAGTGTCAGGAAAACCACTTTGTTTTCCTGACACTATAGTGATCCTTTAACTCTAGTTCCAGGCTGGCTGATGACACCCCAATGATGCATACAGAGTTGAAACCCTCAGCAGCCGGAGCAACAGGTGCTTCAGTTCCTCCAGGAGTTTCATTCATGTTTCAAATAAATGTAGCGACTTGTAATCTGGTTCATACATCACTGCACCACTTTCATTATAGCGCGGTTTGTACTGCATATTCAAAGAGATTATAAAGATATCACACTCCCTGTAAGCAATGGTTAGATTAGGATCAGATGGAGGAATTTAGCCACTTCTCGGCCTCTGTGGATAAGGAGAAATTATGTTATGAATTTATTACTGATTCCATGAAACAAAGTTATCTTTGCGTTAACTGTAGGTACTGCTGGAGTGGTTAAAGTGATGATGGTAGTTGAGATCAGTATAACACACACTTACCTCCACAGCACCACTGGGTTCAGCACAACACATATTCCTGCAAAGCATCATATCCTTCCATAGACATAACACTATATGCGTGAGTGCATGCATGTTTGGTTACTCATCCCATAATAACGTGGGTGCACATGCATGTTCAGGTACCCGTGGCACCATCTCATGGCACACCTCTCAAGTGTCCCTCTTTCCTAGAAGCTCCATATTGCTGGTGTGTCTGAGTGTGTAATGAGCTCTACATAATACTCCCAGTAATGTGTCTTTTAACCCATTAATTCTGTTAGGTTATTTTATGCCGTAAGGTTGGTATAGCACCCCGTAATGATTCAGCCGTCCCTGGGGCCCGAACCCCCTCCTTTGCTGGAGATCTCGCAGGGGTACCGTCCCCCTGCAGACAGCAACCTGTCATCGCGATCACTGTTACAGTGTCTCATCCAATCATTTGTAACATTGTCTTTGCCCGTCTCTTTTATTTAATTTGAACTGAGGGTAGAGAGGCAGAGAGAGATCATTTTTAAACTGTTCTAAAAAGTGTTAGAAAATGTGAAAATAAAAAAATAAAATAAAAATGTTTTGTTTTACTTTTGCCAGTGCTGACCACAGCATTAACTATGTGAACAGTCTGATTAGGGTAATTAGTACTGTAGTACTATTAATATTTTTTGGGGGGTAAAAAATTTTTTTTTGACGCTTTTTGTCAGCTGCGGCCGATTTACTTTTTTTTTAACCCCTTCCCTGATCACTGTACTGTACAGTATTAACGCTCTATGGTACTATATCAGTAATTTGATTTTTGGACTGGGTGTTGGTTTTTCTGTTGGTTGAAGTGGGAATTGGTGAATGGATGTTGGTAGTGTGGATTAGGCATGTGGGTGAATTAATTAATGGGTACCCTCAAACTTGACTTCCTTTGTAATTCCCCAATTTACGGCTACACCTGGCTTCACAACAAGGGTAATTGTTTGTGGGCCTGTGAACTATTTTAGCCAATTTATGTTGGACGACATATTTGAGCTGATGGTTGAGCAAACCAACTTGTTTGCCAACCAGAATCTTTCTACGAATCTGGGGTCACATTACAGTAGAAAATACATGTGGGACCCCACTGATGCTGCAGATATTAAAAATCTTGGGGCTCTAACTCTAGTAATGGGTATTGTAAAAAAGCCAAGAATCAGGTCCTAATTGCACCCTATTCCTGGCCACCCCTCCTTTCCCAGAAGTTATGAAGAGGGATCTCTACAAGCAAATGCTGTGATTCCTCCAACGATAATGACCCATTTTTTGACAGGCTCTATGAAATTGGGCCCCTTATCCGACTCCTATTTGACAAATTTTCCCCAAATTATATCCCAGACCAAAACATTTGTATTGGAATCCCAATACATTGGAGTCCTTGTGAAATCTTCAGGTAAACTGCTTTTCAAACAATATAACCCATCGAAGCGATCACGATATGGCATCAAATCCTATAAATTATGTGAAACACTACTGGCTATACATGGGCATTTCGGATTTATCACGGGTAGGATAGCAATCTTGACCAATCAAGATGCCGTGATTCTGAGGGCAAAAATGACGAGATTGTGAAGGATCTGTACCTTTCCTTGTTAAATAAGGGTTATCATCTATAGGCTGATAATTATTATACCAGTATTGATTTAATTAAAAAATTATTTTGTTTGGAAACCCTAGCACGTGGCACAGTGCTTAAAACATGCAGAGGTTTCCCCCAAATCCTGCCAAGCGGCAGAAGCAGAAGATGCTCCTTGTCACCTCTATGCCACCATGCTGGCCCTTGATTTCACAGTTAGGAAAGATGTGTAAATGCTGTCTACAATGCACAATGAAAGTACAGTGCCAGTGTCTGTCAAAGGAGAAACAGAGCAGGCGGAAAAAGTGAAGTGCATTGTATACTATGCAAGTAAATGGGGGGAGTAGACTTGGCTGATTAATGCATACAGTTTTATCAGGTCAGCCGAAAAAGTAGGATCTGGTACAAAAAAATTACGCCAGGTTGCAATTTTCAATTCCTATGTGCTGTCACACTGGATTCTGGAATCAGAAGATGTCCAAAGACTTTGTGGCAAGCACTTTCCTTCCCGAATACCCCACACACCCTGTAAAAAGTCACCCCAGAGAAAGTGTTGTTAAGACAATGAATAGCTAAAGGGACTCTATAGTCACCCAAACAACTTTAGCTTAATGAAGCAGTTTTGGTGTATATAAAATACCCATGCAGTCTCACTGCTCAATTCTCTGCCATTTAGGAGTTAAATCAATTTGTTTATGCAGCCCTAGTCACACCTCTTTGCATGTGACTTACACAGCCTTCCTAAACACTTCCTGTAAATAGTCATCTAATATTTACACTTCCTTTATTGCAAACTCTGTTTAATGTAGACTTTCTAATTTCTTGCTCTGTTAATAGCTTTCTGGACCTTGCATGAGCCTCCTGTATGTAATAAAATATCAATTTACAGAGCAGGAGATAAAATCCTTTAATGTAAGCTACATCTGATTGAGTGAAACCATTTCGTTTTCATGCAGGCTGTGTCAGTCACAGCCAGGGAGGTGTGGCTAGGGCTTGATAAAAAGAACAAAAAGTGATTTAACTCATAAATGACAGATAACTGAGCAGTGAAATTTCAGAGACAAGATCCATACACAAAAACTGCTTAATTAAACTAAAGTTATTTTGGTGACTATAGTGTCCCTTTAAATAACTCTGTATGGGACTTGTTCATTTATTTGATTATTCTGGATTTCTGGCCTCAGCTTGTCCTGATTTCTCTGTTTAGCTGCCTTATTGGCTCCGACTTAAGCCCAGCCATTTTAAAGTAGCTATAACAAACAACTCACAATACTACAATTAGAATACTTGTTAAAATGATATGCCATCATGGGGGCAATTTTCTTTCTCTCAAAGGCGACATAGGCCCAGAAAATCACTTTGTACATTTTTCGATTTGAAAACGGCTAAATATATTTTGTTGTGCAACTTACAGAAAATAACCCTGAAAACTAGTAGATGGAGAGCACTTTTATATTTGTGAGACAATATTAAATAAAAATATTATATGAATAATATGAAAAATGAAATTTATAGTTGTACAGACATATAGCTCATATACTAGGTCAGAGATATAGGCAACCTTCGGCACTCCAGATGTTGTGGACTACATCCCCCATAATGCTCTTACACACACAATGCTGGTAAAGCATCATGGGAGGTGTAGTCCAAAACCTCTGGAGCGCCGAAAGCTGCCCATGCCTGAACTAGGTTTTGTTTTGGTCACAGACTGATTTCTAAACTGCAATAAATGTGTTTAGAAATCAGTCTGTGAATAATATGCATTGTTCTTGTAATAAATTAGATTTAGTTCTGTAAATTGTGGCCATTGACCACACCCCCCACTAACACCCCTAAAATTAAATTGTCCCCTTTTCCATTTGAAATGTTGGGAGTTATGGTTATTGCATTGCCCTGATACACTACATGTAAGATGGATATGTTATGGTATAAATCCTAATTTAGCATAAAAATAGTACATCCCAAAGATAAGCTATTGGTTTATGAAATAATCTTATCAGTGATAATTTCAGGGTTAATTACTAAGCTTACTGAACTGTGCGTTCTTTAGGAATTCGCCAGGAAATTTACCAGTTCTGGCTAAAATATCCAAGCTGGCAAACTTCAACAAGCCAACCGTAGGGAATGAACGTGATGATCTCTTTAAAATCACTTCTTTTAGAGAAAGATTGCCTGTATTTTAATGACTAGAGCAACAATTTTCGTAGCTTTCTGTACCTTTCTAAATATAAACTACATTAGACCCTGGGGTAATCCCTCCCCGCAGATCAGTGAAGAGTTTTCAAAAATATTGTGTTAAATGAAATATAATCCCTTTTCAGTGTGACATGAAGAGATTAGTTAATCCCAGTATTTACTTCGTGGAAAGCTAGTAGGATGTGCAATTTAGTTCTGTAAATCCCCAATGACCAATGACATTACGTGCCTTCTTCCCTGTTTGGCCCCTAAAGATGGCTTCCAGCGTGGATTTTGTGTTTAGCCAACCACTAGTTAATGATTGTGCAATTTTCTTGGATACAGTTATACGTTTGTATAAGAGGTATATGATTCATTGTGTATGTAGTTGCATACACAGATTTTTTTTTTTTTAAACTTCTCAACAATTTCCATTTTAGAGAATAAACCTGTGTGGCTAATTCTTTCCAATTTGGATGTCTGGACCCAAATTATAGTGTTTTGGTTTTCTGGTTCTTACCGTTTAATAGATAGGCCCCAATGTTTGTAGTTTATCCCACCTCGCGCAGGCCATTAGTAGGTCTTCCATTAAACTGGGAGTTTTAGGAGGGGCATGTTTTTCCCTGCTTGTAGAAGCTCGCAAAGCATCATGGGACCTGTAGTTTTACATCAGCTGAGGATTTATCTTTTTGACGCCTAAAGATCGGTCTTGGGCTAGCTTAACCCCTTAAGGACACATGACATGTGTGACATGTCATGATTCCCTTTTATTCCAGAAGTTTGGTCCTTAAGGGGTTAAGGGGTTAAAGGGATACTGTAGTGCCAGGAATCCGAAGTTGTATTCCTGGCACTGCCGATCCCTCTGCCTCCCCCCTCCCTCGCGCCCTCACCTACCCGTTATATAAGGGGTTAGAAACCCTTTATTTACTTACCTTATCCCAGTACCGATGTCCCTCTGAAAACATAAAGCAGTGATTCTTAACCTTTTTATCACAGGATCTGAGAGCATGGGAATTTATATACCAGCTTTGAGAGTATAAGTTCTGGATATTATTGAATTATTGTGTGAGGTACGTGTGCTGTCTATAGGGGTATATGAGGCGTTACATTGGATGAAGCCCTGGACGTTAGGGAATTAATGTAGAGCCATATTCTGTACAGTAAGCAGGAAAGCTCACACTAAGGCGTTTGTGTTTTTTACAACTTTATCACTCGCAAGGCTTTGTTCTTTGCTGCCCTTTGTTTGAGACCATGCGCGCTGTTTACACTGCGAGTTTAATTGGTCTCCACCCAGCCTGACAATAGTGTCTGAATCTTTATCCACCCTGAATCAGGTGAAAGGTATGAATGGACGGTGTATACTGTCTCACTGCTGGAGTGCTATGAAGAGAGGTGGCTTATCTCCTTTTTGACACATGTTGTGTCAGGTATGATGCGATAAAATGGGATTTGCCTAACCCCATGTTATGAGGGGGTTAAGGTTTTAAAGAAAAAGAGTATTTTTTCATTGCATCAAAATCTTGTTGTTCCCTCATTGTCTCCTCAAAACTAGGGACTCTTTATTTGCAGTTGTTAAATTATCCATTAGGATAAGCCTACAGGGCTCCCTCCAAACTGTGCATGTAATGGAATAAATTACAATATTCCTTAGACTATATCACCTTCTACCGTAATACAGCAAGCATCAGGTTAGTGTACACTTAGATTGTACATTGTTGGAGTGTGTGATACATCAGCGAATATGCTACAGTTTGTATCCCTAATCCCAAACCCAACCCATATGTTATCTGTTAAATTAACCCCAGTTCTAAACTCTATCCCGTAACTTCAGCTGTAAGGCCTAAACCCTGTCCAAATCTCTAACTCCTTATCTCATCTGTTACCCCAATCTTATTTCTAAACTCTAACCCTAATCCATTTCCTTAACTATTTATCCCAAATCTAAAATATAACCCTAATCATAACTGTAACCCCCTAGTCTCCATTCTAAATTCTGCCCCTAACCACCTTCTCTAACTGTAATCCCTACTTTAAATTTTAAAATCTTAATTCAAATAGTAAAATCTTACCTTTATTCCAGTCTCAGCACCAGCAGAGTGGAATAAAGATTTTACTATATTTATGAGGGTAAAGGGTACTAGATAGTGTTTTTTTTTTTTTTTTTAATTCTTTATTTATTCCAAGGTAAAACAGTACAGTGAAAACACAATACATCGAAACATTGGAAGATATTGTAACAGTTTGTATGCCATGTCTCCAGTGCATCTTTAAAAACAAAAGAGTGACACTCCTTACACTCCTTACATACTTTTCCTACACCAACATATCTTGGAGTGAGTAGAACAAACAATATAGTGTGGACACACTGTCCTCCCTGGTATATTTTAATTTATAACATAAAGGGAAAATCAGATAAGACGTGAATAAGCTATAAATCACCACATAGACATTTCTTTAGTCGATAGGACATGCCCTATTCTTTCTCAGGTTTTCACATGATTCCAAAAATCCGCCTCTGAATCACCTAAAAATTGCAATCCGTCTGTTTCTGTGCGTACAGGTCCATGTCCCATCGTAATGCATATTAGTTACGTATTGAGTGGTTATATTTCAACATTTGCGGTGAATTCTCACGGTAAAAAAGAAGATAGAAGAAAAAGATAAGAGGGGTAAGTAGGAAGACAGAAAAAGGGAGCACGAGGGGAGGGTGCAGGGAAAAACCGGCCAGCTCATATCCAATTTATCTAATCCCAACCTTGGTAGTATCGTTAGCGTGTACCTCAGGCATTCGCTGCGCTGGCTTCCCAAGGGCCCCAAATTTTTTCGAACTTTTTTGTCGAGCCTCTAACCCTGGCTGTTAGGTCATCCATCAGATAATGATCTCTAATCTTCCGAATTACCATATCAATTTCCGGAGCCTCGCTCCGCAGCCACACCTGTGCCAATGCTCTCCTAGCGGCTAGGTTCACCTTATGCAACAGGGTCTGTTCAGCTTTTGTCCAGTTCTCCATAGATCTAGCCAGCAAGAACACCCACGGGTCCAGCTTAACCTCTCTCTCAAATATGTCTTGTAGGAACTGCGCAATCTGCCGCCAAAAGACCTGCGCTATTGGGCATTCCCACCACATGTGAACGTAAGTGCCCTTGAGGCCACACCCCCGCCAGCATAGGTCCTTAGTAGTTTGGTTCATACGGCTCAACTTAACTGGGGTAACATACCATCGAAACAGCGTCTTGTATGCTGACTGCGCGGCCGCCTCCCACATTTCCTGCCACTCCACTCCTTCCAGTGTCTCCCCCAAGTCCGCCTCCCATTGATCTATATATGTAAGTCCTCCCCATTCTAAAGTGTTATTGCACAACTGTGAGTATAGAAGCGATATCAGTTTGCTCGGGAATTGTTCTTTCGCGCACATTCTTTCAAAGAATGTCATCTGTGCCTCTGCGGCTTTTTTAACCTGAGTGTCTTGGGCGTAAGCTCTAATCTAAAAAAATCAAAGGTTCGCAAAGGTGTTTTGTTGCTCAAATCTTCAAATGTCACCAACGACCCTCCCTCATACAACTGATGTAATCTCTGCGCCCGTTCTATGCCTCTAAAATCCCGGGCCGTCATTCCTGGTAGGAATGCCATGTTAGATAGTGTTTTTTAACACTATAGGGTCAGGTATACATGTTTGAATTTCTGACCCCATACTGTTACTTTAAGGTCAAAATAGCTGAAATGTAGATATTCTCTAAGTCAGCTATATTTTCAGTTTGGTTACTCTGGCCTTAAATTTTTAATTCACTTTGAATTCTTATTCGCTCAACTTCTGAGCAGCATCTACAACCGTTATTAAGGAGGGGCTGGGGAGAAATTTTCACAATTTTTTTTTTCACTTATATTCGTTCATCCTGTATAATAGAATATTTGAGAAATGACTTGCTTTAGACATTATACAATGTCCTTCATCATGCAATTTCACACAGGGTCTGAAATGTTAGGATAAAAACAATAATGCATTTTTTCTGACATACAGTAGATGTGACAGAAAAGGTAAATACAAATGGTTAAATACCTTCCTTATAAGTATTTGCAAGGGCCCTGGGGGCATTACTAGCAGTGCAGCTTACTAAAAATGTCAACAGCATGTAAAAACAATGTCTGCTTGTGAGCATAAGGCCGACATACAGAAAACACAGTTAAAGGGAAACTATAGTGTTAGGAATACAAACATATATCCTAACACTATAGTGCTGGACCACATTTTAGATGTCTGGACCCTTTCAGAATAGAGATAAACGTCTTTTACTTACTTTTTCTCCAGCGTTGTGCTGGTCTTGCTGTGGCTGGCCCCACCTTCATGGCTGAGGTAATCAATCTCAGACATGGAGAAAGGATTGGGAGACTATTGTGTAGCAAAATGCTGCACCGCACCAGTCAGCATCTCCTCATAGACATACATTGAATTAATGCATCTCTATGGCGAGTGTTCAGCTCCTTCATGCAGAGTGTGGAGACACTGAACACAGGTCCTGCATAAAGTGAAAAACATAACCAGGAAGTCACTCAAGTAGCTGTCTGAGTGACAACTAGTAGAGGTGCTACTAGGCAATAATGTAAACACTGTCTTTTCACTGATAAGGCAGTGTTTACATTACTGATCCTGCAGGGACAGGCTGTAGACACCAGAACAACTACTTTAAGCTGTAGTTGTTCTGATGACTATAATACTATAATATCCCTTTAAATAACATATTCCTAAAATAAAGATACTCAAAAATGCTACAACATTCTTTATTCATCTCTGAAAGGCTAATGTAATGCTAATGGGGTAAAATGGCAGAGTCCATTCATTCCCCCATTTCCCTGAGTTTAGGAATGGTATGACTCATTAAAACTCCCTGCACTGCTTGAAAATAGGATTGCGTTTATAATTTCAGCATTATGTTAGTGACTAGTGGCTTCTGGCAGAGAAATACATTTCTCTACAGGCTGGTAATCACAACTAGAGTATAAATGAGGATAAGAAAGTACTTGATACAGTCCCCCCATAAAAGAAAAACATCAAACCAAAAAGAGAAGGATTGCGAAAAACAATAATTTTATCCCTTTAGGTATTCATAGCTCAATTCATAATTTTTTTTTCAAAGTTTTGCTATTATTATTATTTTTCCATAGACTGTCAGGAGGCTATGGATGGGCTACATTTAAGAGACATTACATAAAGTTCTCCATACAATACTTGCAGCTACATACTGAAGGATGGTGGTGGGGTGGTAGTTCCAGAATCTAAGGGGTTGCATTGGAGAGAATGTCGGATTGTGATGGATGATAGATACATGGTGATCATGGACATCTGACGTGGGGGGTGGAAAAAAGATTTTATATGTTTAGGAATCTTTATCAACATCAATTACTGTCAGTAACAGTAACATCAATTACTGTCTGTGTATAATATCATTGGACAGTCAGTGCTCTCTGTATAATACATGGCTGTGTGTATAATATCCCAGGACAGTCAGTGCTCCCTGTATAGTGCTGCTCTCTGTATAATACAGGTCTGTTTGTGTATAATATCCCAAGACAGAGAGCAGCACTATACAGGAACACTGACTATCCCGGGATATTATACACACACAGATCTGTATTATACAGATAACAGCACTATAGTATTATACAGATAGCTGAGCATATACCCCATGTCCCAATCTCTAGACTACTAGTACCTGTCAACAGCAGCTCCTAGACGCGTGTAACAGGGCTAAAGTGTGCGGCAGCTCACACGGATGATTCAGCGGTAAAGCGCACTCACTGGCAGAGCCAAACTGAGAATCCAAAGCAGCCCTGGGAAAAAACATATGTCATTTCTACAAGTCAATATGTATATATTGTACAGTAAGCACACAAGCTCACTGACATGCGCAAATAGGCTTACTGACAGACCAAACTCTCTGACTCACACACAAGCTTACTACAGACAAACTCACTTGTAAAAACACAAGGCTCACTACAAAGAAGTTCAGGGACACGCACAAGCTCACTAAAGACAAGCTCACTGACACACACATGCTCACTAAATAGAAGCTCACTGACACACACAATCAATACCATCTTAACAGCGTTAAGGCCCCCTGGGCAAAGCAGTGCACTGGGGCCCTTCCTACACAACAACTCACAGGAATAAAATTTTTCATTATTGATAGACTGCTGAGTTCATACACACAGTACACTGAATACATACACACACACACACACACACACACACAGATTTCTGAATGCACATAGACTTCTGAATGCACACAGGCGTTGCTGAATGCACACAGGCTGATTTATACACATACACACAGGCTGCTGAGTCCATACACACACACACACACAGACATACAGACAGCTGAGTCCATACACACACAGACACACACATACTGCTGAGTCCATACACACACACAGACACACACACACAGACTGCTGAGTCCATACACACACACAGACTGCTGAATCCACACACACACACAGACATACATACTGCTGAGTCCATATACACACACAGACTTCTGAGTCCATATACACACACACACACACACACACACAGACTGCTGAGTCCATACACACACACACACAGACTGCTGCTGAGTCCATACACACACACACAGACTGCTGCTGAGTCCATACACACACATAGACTGCTGAGTCCATACACACACACACACAGACTGCTGAGTCCATACACACACACACACACAGACTGCTGAGTCCATACACACACACACACACACACACACACACACAGACTGCTGAGTTCATACACACACACACACACACACACACACAGACTGCTGAGTCCATACACACACACACAGACTGCTGAGTCCATACACACAGACTGCTGAGTTCATACACACACAGACTGCTGAGTTCATACACACACAGACTGCTGAGTTCATACACACACAGACTGCTGAGTTCATACACACACAGACTGCTGAGTCCATACACACACAGACTGCTGAGTCCATACACACACAGACTGCTGAGTCCATACACACTCACACACACACACACACACACAGACTGCTGAGTCCATACACACACACACACACACAGACTGCTGAGTCCATACACACACACACACACGCTTCCTCACTAGCAGACAAACACACACACACACGCTTCCTCTCTAGCAGACACACACACACACACACACCTGAGCACATCAAGCCTACCTGTTGCGGGGGCGGGGCTTATGTGTGGGAGGCGGGGCTTCGTTTGGGGGCGGGGCCTATGCCGGGGAGCCTGTCAGTGCTTCCTCCGGCCACAGACAGCCCCCAGCCTCCAGCTGAGCTGCACTGTCCTGCATTCCCTCGGGCTGTCACAGACTGTTACAGCCCGAGGGAATAGAATCTAAACACATGGCCAGCAGGTTGCTGGCATTTGGGGGGGGGGGGGGCCAAAGAGGGGGCTTAGCATGAGGGGGCTTAGCCTGCCCCCCCCCCACCCTAGTGACACCACTGCCTGATCTCAACCACCCTTTAAAGACGTATGATGAACTTTATTTTTTTTGTTTCTAGAAAGCTGTCGCCTGCAACATGATTGAAAAAATGTTAAAAATTAAAACGAAACTATGAAAGTACCCTATCTTGCCTCCCTTTCGTGTTGATAAAGTCTCCTTATCAGCACCTGAGCTCTGATCAGTGTCTGAGTGCTCCCTGGGAGGTCTCCTCTCTGTGCCAGATTGTCATCTAGTAGTTCACTTACCCAGGGGTGCACTTCCCTGCTCCACACTCATGTTTAATGAAGTTATCGCAAGGCATGCCCTATTGTTCTTGAAAACCAGTCTGTCTGCTTTTCATAGGAGAGGGTTATGCACAGCCCCCATTGTTAAAAGGGACACTCCAAACTGGAGTTGACTATTTTGTTTTTAATGTGTTATGATGGTGCAAAAATAGTCAAAATAAACAAATCAATAAACATACGCTGAATGTCCCTTGTTTGCTGCAAATCCACAGGAGTTGCTAATTCTTCAACTTCTGCCCAGAGCTGGAAGTGGCTTAGAGCTGTTAGCCAATCTTGGATTCCTTCTCCACAGTAAAGGAATTTTGTACAGTACACACCATAACGGTTCTTTAGACGAACACCGTATGCTGCAGTTTTGTCGCATCTTATCTGAAATATAACGTTTCCCCTTTAAGGGCTTTTGATGTGTCTTGTTCAGAGTTACGACTCCTTGTGGTTCCCCTATTGTTTCACATCCCTACTGAGTTTATTTGCATAGGGCCTTGTGGATCACTGATTATAGGGTATTCTACACGGTAGGTACAGCAGGACCATCTGCATTATGAATGTGTGTCCTTCGAATCCCTGTGGGTAGGACTTGGCATTTCATTTAGCCAATTCCCATAATGAAAAGTTTATTGACACAGATTCTATATCCCGAGTACCTCCTACCATGGGCTTGTTTGTGGCTACCTGTTCACAGTGTCAGATTGACTAATCACTGCAAGAACATAGCAAGATTAACAATAAGGTGACCCTAGGCAGCCATCTATTGCCAGCGGGCTAGATAGGGACCCCGGAACCATGAATTAAAGAGAAGTAGTCTGGATGCCTATAGTGCCTTTATCTATGGCTATGTAAAGAGTGTATCGCTATAGTGTCCCTTTAACTATGCCTATGTAAAAACACCTACAGTGTCTGTTTAACCATGCCTATGTAAAGAGTATCCCTATAGTCTCCCTTTAACTATGCCTATGTAAAGAGTATAGTGTCCTATAGTGTCCCTTTAACTATGCCTATGTAAAAAGTGTCCCTATAGTGTCCCTTTAATGCCTATGTAAAGAGTGTCCCTATTGTGTCCCTTTTACCATTCCTATGTAAAGAGTGAAGAGGGGTCCCAAACTGATAACCTGCCTACGGCCCCATGGGATCAATCCTTTTCTGGTCTCATGGAATGAGATCTCTGAGAGGGGTGCATGCGAATGCAGTGTGTTTGGTAGTACTGATCAGGACGTGAATATATTGCATGTGCCTGCATGGGGTTTGTATATATAAGATGTAAGTACATAGGGTTTTAGTGTGTTGGATGTGGCTCAATGGATCTGGTGTATATAGAGCGTGCGTATGGGTTTTGTTGCATTGGATGTAGGTACATGGGGCATGGTATATATTTAGGATTTAGTGTAGATCAGATTTGGGTGGTGATACAGGACCGAGTCAAGGGGCGCAGTGATGTTGACTGGAAGGAGTAGGAAAGCCGGGAACATGTCTGAACTTGCTGGGATTTGCGTTCTAACCCCTAGTAATATTGGTTCGCGGTGGGGATGCCTTGCTTACTTATTCACGGCCCAGAACATCTGCATCGACTTTTTGGCTCTCTGCACTGATCTCCCCGTGCTCATTTTAACCCTTTAACTTCTACATCGGACAAGGGTTAGTAATCTTGGTTTTGTAGCAGACTACAACTGAGTTAGCATTCGGGATAATATCTAGCATTAGAAATAAACTGTATTCTTTTTGTTATATGATAGTTTTTAAAACGTGATCTGAGCCTCCGTGAATGCAATAAATGCTTTTAGCAATCAACCACAGCAATGGAAAAGGAATCTCTACAACAACCACAACCTTAATTTTGCGTAACGTTCACTAATGTTGGATCCATTGGTACAGCCATCTAGAACTTGGGGACAGTGAGTTTTTTTCTGTGTGATCCAGGGGATTGGCTTGCAAGGATATATCCCTCTTTGGATAAAATAAAACCTGGTGCAGTGTCCTGTTGTATTTAATATGGCCTGGTTGTGACATTTTACTCCCCTCCCCCCCCCCCCCCCCCCTTCGGTCAGTTAGGGACCTGTGGTCAGCCTAGTATGTAGTGGAATGATTACATTTCTGTCCCCACCTATACGAAGGCCGCAAGTCAGTGGCTTGCTGAGTCTTGGCTTAAAAACAGTACTTAAACAGATAATAACCTTCAGGGATAGATTATTTTTCGATTTTTACGTTGTCTCTGGATTAACGCAGTTTACGGCTCAAACACCGTTTTTCTAGCTACGTGGATCCTTTAATTATAGAAGAGGCACCTCTAGACCGTAACCTCGTTTGAGCAGAGCCCTCATCTACCTATTGTTCCTGTGTCACTGTGTAATTGTCTCATTTATTGTAAATTTGTAAATTTACCCCCCCCCCCCCCCCCCCCGTTTCATAATATTGTAAAGCGCTGCGGAATTAGTTGGCGCTCTATAAATACTAATAATAATGATATGTTTCAAGAATGGGTTTTATTCAACATTTGCAACATTTTAGGCAAAAACTGTTTCTTCAACTCTGATATATTTTTTTTTCATTTTTCAAGTTCCTACAATTCGTTGTTTGTTGAATTAACATCAGTGAGTTATAACGGAATAGAGATCTGCTCTATAATCAACGCTGCTATGTAAAAATGATTTGCATAACGGATACAGAAGTCTATATAATAATTCAGTGCACACACAGGATATTAATGCACAGAATCTCGGCCCGCTTAATTTAGGGCCTACTGGAGCTGAAGCACCTAGCCCACACAATTGCTGACGTGCAGAAACTATCTTTGCACCCAAGGAGGAGAGAATGTTTTGGGTGTTTACTGACTGCTTCGGAATGCATTCACACTTTGCTCCGAAAATCTCTTTTGGCCCTATCTCTCCCCATGTCCATTGCTGACCTCTGTGCCACCATCGGCAATTCCTTCCATGCTGGAGATAGCCAACCTGCTATGGACTATATTTCCCACAATGCTTAGCAAGATAGAGCCTCTGGTATTCTAATTTTCACAGTGGCTGAGTACCATGGGAGTTGTAGTCCATCCATGTAAGCCAGAATAAGCCAGAATGCAGATGGCTGCCAATGCCAGTTCCATTCTTGGTAGGGATTCTTCCTTTAATTCAATTTGTCCTTATCCCTTGTTCTGTGGCTTGATGTCTATTAACTCCTCAGCAGGGCCCCATCCCTCCCTCCACTGGGTCACCGCTGGATAGACATTGTCACCCTGTGCTAGTGACCCTGCAGTAGCCTCTGGAATCAGAGGGGGAGGGGAGCGCCACTTTGTTGTGCGTCTGTTTACGTGTCACAATATTTAATTTTCTGGGTGTTATTTTGTGTTCGTCTGTTTATGTGTTACTGAACAGAGTTAATCCTGCGTTTGGCCTGTTAATGGCAAACCTCCTGTTCACAGTTCCCCAGACGGGATTAACCCCTTCACTGCTGCAGATTCCTGTTGTATATGTGTCTGAGGTTTAAAACAAAAAGCTTGCATTATACGGTCTTTCTGACGATATGAGGATGAGAAATATATAAATGTATATAGCACAGACAGCGATCCATTTTGCCACATGTTTTGTGACATGGATTTAAACAAGTGTTGGAAGATTTGGGAACATATTCCTGCTTCACACCTTCTGTACCATGCCATGCCAGAGACACCATATTGGATTGCGTAGGCCATTGGTGTGAACAGAAATCCCTGTTATGTCTGTGGATCCAACCTGAGATGTTGCATATTTTGTACCATGAAACTTAACCTATTGGAGGTGGTGGTTTTTAAAACGCTAGAACATTAACTACTTTAGACTATGACTTTGGCTGTAGTTATTATGTTGTCTCTCTTGGCACCGTCTTCTCTTTTAAGGTCCGACCATTCCGGGACTGTTTGATATAAACTGGCCTCCTACCATCGCCAACGGACCACCCCAATCTTGGCTATATTCATTGGAATGAACACTTCCACATTATCCAAACAGGATGCCAGTCACTGGCTAAAGAGTGATGGGGTTGGGTTAGCCCAACACTCTCAGCCAATCAATGTCAACCAGGTTGAGCCTAACTGGAGAAGTTAATTGCGCATTATCAGAAGAGGATTTCCATTGGTGTTGGGAAGAGCCCCTCTTTAGTTCAAACACTTCCCAGAAGATTTAAAATTAAAATTGCAGGAACGATGACCAGGGTACTCTCTATGGTGTTTAAAGTGTCCCTCTAAAGTGTGACACGTGGTTTAGGTATTGTAGGTGTTACATCACATCGCTGGGTGTTCTTTTTTTGTGTATTACACCATTCTATGCTAGATCCATCTTCTAAAACTCCCACACAGCTATTTTTAAAATGCTGGGATTAACAAATATCACATCACAAAGAACACAAGTTGTATACATTTTGTGTTGTTCGGTTTCTGATTGGCCGAATCATTACTAAACCTCTTGACCACGTCTGCATGCTTTATATATTGAATTGCAGCCATGTAACTTGCTGTTTGCAGTATAGTATGCGCAGTTATAAAGTATGTGTGCATATGTAGATATATATTATATGTGTGTGTATGCATATATAAATGTATATGTGTGGGTCTGTGTAAGTATATAGTATATATGTGTATGTCGGCATGTAGTATGTATATGTGTGTAGGTATACATTATATGTGTACACTTGTGTGTAGGTATATAATGTGTGTGTAGGTAGATGTGTGTGTGTGTGTGTGTGAATGTAGGTATATAATATGTGTGTAAATATATAATGTGTCCGTGTGTAGGTATATAGTGTGTGAGTGTTGGTATATAGTGTGTGTGTGTGGCTATAATAATGTGTGTGGGTCTGTGTGTGTAGGTATATAATGTGTTTCTGTGTGTAGGTATGTAATGTGTGTGGGCCTGTTTGTGTAGGTGTTTAATGTGTGTGTGTGTGTTTAGGTGCATAATATGTGTGTAGGTATATAATGTGTGTCTGCATGTGTGTGTAGGTATATAATGTGTGTGTGTGTGTGTGTAGGTATATAATGTGTGTTTGGGTTGGTATAGAATGTGTGTGTGTCTGTGTAGGTATATAATGAGTCTGTAGGTATACAATGTGTGTGTTTTAGTGTAGGTATATAATGTGTGTTTGTCTTTGTGTACGTAGGTATATGATGTGGGTGTTTGTGTGTGTGTGTGTGTAGGTATACAATGTGTGTCTTTGTGTAGGTAGGTATATGATGTGTGTGTGTGTGTGTGTGTGTGTGTGTAGGTATACAATGTGTGTGTTTGTGTTGGTAGCAGGGCCCTCACCCCCTCTGTTCCTGTGCGTCCATTTGTCTGGTTACAATTACGTGTCTGTTAGTCCACCCATTGTACAGCGCTATGGAATTTGCTGGCGCTATATAAATAATAAAATAATAATATATAATGTGTGTGTGTAGGTGTATAATGTGTGTGTGCAGGACTATAATATGCATGTTCAGATATATATGTGTGTGTGTGTGTGTGTGTGTGTTTCTGTATCCAATCTCCTCGCCTGTTTCCAGTTTTTACATTCCGGGAACACCCTGTCTTCCTATTTTCTGTTTCTCTTGCTGTTCTTTTCCACTGAATCTTTTATTATTTCCTCCTTTCCCTCTAGCATTCAACCCACAGTTCCCTTGTTTTGTTCTTTATCAATCCCTTATCTTATCAGACTCCCCCAGCCTCACCAGCCTCTCACCCCTCTGCATCCCTCCCCTCCAATACATTGGATCATTCTCTTTTAGAACCTCTGTCTATCTCCCCCCCATCTATTCTCTCTCTCCCCTGCACAGCGCTCCCAGGCCTTCTAACATTCCTCACTGTCTGGTCGTGGCTGGCGTTATGCCCAGGATAGGGGGTGGTGTGGGAGGGGTGGGGGGCACGCCTTTATCCCCACATGGCACTAACTGGGTGACCCTCCCTCTCTCAAAATCTCAAAGGAGGGGGGACGACAGTGTTTTAACATCCCATGGTGGGGACTCCCATGCTCCCCCTTACCCTTCAGGAAACCACACGTGGCAATCAGAATCACCCTTTCACTGCCACAGACATTCAGCCAATTAACCTTTTCACTGCTTGTGGACTTGGCTGTAGTAGAACCCGTGTCTGCAGAGCATTGGCCCGGGTATGGGTGGTAACAGTATAACACTTGCACTGAAAGGGTTAAACAAGCAATGCTATGCAAACCTTTTTTTTGTAACTGTCTCTTTATGCTCTCTACCCAGACCGTCCATCCATCGGTGGGGGCCCCTGGTGCAAACGTTGATCATGCACTCCCTGGACGAACCATTAGATCTCAAACTCAGTATCTCTAAGCTGCGGGCAGCACGAGAGAAACGAGAGCGGAATGGTGGCAGCAACAGGAAACGCTCTGTTCACCATGAACTGATGATCCGGGATGATGGGACCACTGTTATCACACCAGTCTGCTCCTCACCCCCTCCAGGTACCTACATGCCCGGCGTGCCACTTTGATCACTATACATCAGCGTTGTATGCCATTAGACTGTAAGATCGTTTGAGCAGGGCCCTCTTCAACCTATTGTTCCTGTAAGTTTTTGTAATTGTCTCATTTATTGTTTAATCTCCCCCTTTGATAATATTATAAAGTGCTACGGAATATGCTGGCACTATATAAATACCAGTAATAATAATAATATTAATTAGGGGTGCCCTGTCCGACTCCATGCCTGACTTTTTTCAGCATGATATGAGTGGCCACAGAGAGCGATACCCTCAACCCCCAACACAAAGCTGTGGTAGTCCTAGTTACAGTGGGGTCATTGTTTAAAGAGCAATGCTCGGTCCAAGTGGAGCAGTCACCACAAACATCAATAGAATGTTACTTCTGATTGTGTTTTGAACTGTATACCAGAAATACTAGTTCTACAGAACACCGTCATGTCATTAGAATTCTGCAGGACCTTACACTAATAGCAAATATGCAGGTTGTACACAGGTCATATATGTTCGGTCCGGCCATACAGACACTACAGGTAGAGAAGCCCAACTTGTATAGTCTTTGGGTACCACCTACGTTGTGTGCCAACTTTCATCTCTATCTTTTCTTCGCACCTTCGTTCTAATACTGTGATGCCTGATCTGTGGCAGTTCGCCTGCTATGGACCCTTTTTACTATTTGGCTGGCTTAGCTTCTTGGGAACGAGGTGCATAACAGTTGTAGTGTCAAAGGTCAATGGTATCTGCTCTAATGGATTGTTTGGCCTAACCCCAGATTGACCAACCAATAGTTGCTGAATTTTCCTTAATTGGCTAGGCAATCCCATAAGGTATATATGTCCCCCTCTTCACCCCCACTCGTGGTCTTCTTCCATTGCAGTTCTCTGGTTAATAGGCTCTCCATTTTATTCACAACAGGGTTCCTGCCTCGGTTTCGAGAAGAGGACAGTCCACCTTTCTCATCTCCTCCAGTGGTGGACCTCAGTCTTTCCCCACTTTCTGGAATGGACTCCCCAAGCCGTGCATCTCTGTCTCCGGAAAGGGTGGGTGGAGTAGACACTCCTCTGGTGAGAGTCAGCTTTGATGTATTGATCTCAAATTTTAGAGGCAAGACCCGAGGGGGTTATTCAGTAAAAAAAACAGCCATGGTTGAGAGATAGCTGTGAGTGTATTTTATTGAATTTCTGTGGGCCAGTTTTGCTGTTTGTGAGGGAGGGCCTGAGTGCGACAGATGTGTTTGGAAAGCCAATGTGATGATATCACTGGGTGTTAGTGTTGGGCTCATCCCTCGAGGCTTATTACAGCACTGTCATGCATAAAACACGTGGCTGAGAAGGTGTCCTTCTGTTAAATATACATTGTGCTGGTACAACCATCAGCAAACTTATAGATTAAATGATATTCTTACCTGATCATGTTTGCCACCTCCAATATGGCCGCAGGTGGATGTAGATGCTACATGCACAGTCACCAGACACAATGCAGAGATTTATCAAAGCATCAAAAATGAAGCATAATTCTTAAAGTGGGGCAATCACCATGAAAACCAGTAGGCACCAGTAGCTCCTTCACCTTAAATAAAAAATTTAAATATGGAAAGCTAGTTGACGATGTCACTTAACATTGACAAACACTGATCTCAGAAACTGAACATAATATAACAATCCTCAAACATACTAGAAGCAGGGTGCTGCCTAATTGCAATATAAACATCTCTAAATTATAAACCAAGACTGACCAAAAGATAGGCTGGCAAAGGATCATGGGAGTTGTAGTTTAGCATAACTGGGGATCTGCCTATTGTATGTCCCTGTATTAAACCATGTTCCCTAAAAAAGACTGTAATATTCTCTTACTGTTAACAGTGAACCCACTTCCGTTTTAAATCCCTCCCTGACATTAAATCCTGTGTGTATCCCTTACATTGAATGCTCCTGTTCCCCCAGGACGCTCAGTCGCTGCGTTGTGTGGGGGACACCGCTCCAAGTCCCTTCCAGTTCTACTTGCCGCTCAGCTCTGGACTCCAGCTGCCTCCCTCCATGTTCCTATCGCCTCCCAAAGAAAAGCGCCTCTCCCTGGAGTACACCGAACAGAAACAGCTGGTGTGTCAGTGGGCAAAGGTAAGATGCACTTCCTTCCGAATCCATGGCCACTAGACTTACAAAACTCAACCTTCTCATTCTCCCAGCAAGTCCAGATTCCTCTCCTTCAGGCCCTCCATCCCATCTCCGTTCTGCTATATCCTGTCCTTTCTTTCTCAGTCTCCTTTCCATGTGATCTCACACCATACTTATAACAATTTGACACAACAAGAGGACATAGTCTTAAATTAGAGGGGCAAAGGTTTAAAAATAATATCAGGAAGTATTACTTTACTGAGAGGGTAGTGGATGCATGTAATAGCCTTCCAGCTGAAGTGGTAGAGGTTAACACAGTGAAGGAGTTTAAGCATGTGTGGGATAGGCATAAGGCTATCCTAACTATCAGATGAGGCCAGGGACTAATTAAAGTATTTATAAAATTGGGCAGACTAGATGAGCCGAATGCTTCTTATCTGCCGTCACATTCTATGTTTCTATATGGATTATTTTCTCTGACATCCTCTCCGGTCACTTCAGTGTAATTACCGTATATACTCGAGTATAAGACGAGTTTTTCAGCACATTTTTTGTGCTGAAAAACACTCACTCGTCTTATACTCGAGTCAGTTGTCTGTATTATGGCAATTTTCATTGCCATAATACAGACAAGGACCGGGGGCTGTCAGGAAGCTGTAACTTACCTTCACCGCAGCTCCTGTCAGCTCCCTTCTCTCTCCTCCGTCCGTGCAGCTCCCAGGTTAGCTTCCTCTGCAACTCTCGCGAGAGCCGCGGGGTCAGAGCGTTGCCACGGGTTACCGTGGCAACGCTCCGCGCGGCCGCGAGAGTTGCAGAGGAAGCTGACCTGGGAGCTGCACGGACGGAGGAGAGAGAAGGGAGCTGACAGGAGCTGCGGTGAAGGTAAGTTACAGCTACTTGACAGCCCCCCTCCTACAGCCCATCCACTGGACCACCAGGGAGTGAGAGCCCCCCTCCCTGGCCAGCTAACAAGCAGGGAGGGGGGACGAAAAAATAAATTTAAAAAATAATATTAAAAAAATAATAATAATAAAAAAAAATAATAACAACATTAAAAAATATATATATTACAGTAATAATTGAATAATAATAATTAATAAAATGCCCACCCCCACCAATGCTCTGCACTCACACACACACACACACTGCACTCACACACACTGCATTCATACACACACTCATACACACACTGCACTGCATTCATTATATATACACACTGCATTCATAGACACACGGCATACACACTGCATTCATACATACACACATACACACACTGCATTCACACTGCACTCATACACACACTGCACTGCATTCATTATATACACACTGCACTCATATACACACACACTGCACTGCATTCATTATAAACACACTGCATACACACTGCACTCATACACACACACTGCACTCATATACACACTGCACTCATATACACACACACTGCACTCCATTCATTATATACACACTGCATTCATACACACACTGCACTGCATTCATTATATATACACACACACTGCACTCATATACACACTGCACTCATATACACACACTGCACTCCATTCATTATATACACACTGCATTCATACACACACTGCACTAATACATACACACTGCATTCATTACATACACACTGCACTCACACACTGCACTCATATACACACACTGCACTGCACTCATACACACACTGCACTGCATTCATTATACACACACTGCACTCATATACACGCACTGCACTCATATACACGCACTGCACTCCATTCATTATATACACACTGCATACACACACAGCATTCATATACACACTGCATTCATACACACACACACACACACACACTGCATTCATTATAAACACTGTAAATAAATATTCAGTTAATATAACTTTTTTAGGATCTAATTTTATTTAGAAATTTACCAGTAGCTGCTGCATTTTCCACCCTAGTCTTATACTCGAGTCAATAAGTTTTCCCAGTTTTTTGGGGTAAAATTAGGGGCCTCGGCTTATATTCGGGTCGGCTTATACTCGAGTATATACGGTACTTATGTGTTTTACAGGTTTCGTTTGGTCTTTATTTCTTACCTAATTACCCATACTCTGAGCATTACTTCCTTTATTACCCCTACTTCCTCACTAGTATTTCCTGTATTACCCCTACTTCCTCAGTATTACTTCTTGTATTACCCCTACACTCTGTCTGTGTTACTTCCTATATTACTGCTACTCTCTATTATGTCCTCTATAACATTACTCGTTCAGTATTATGTCCTCTGTGTATTATGTCTTCTATAAGTTTAATCTCTCTGTATTATGTCCTACATAATGTTACTCAATCAGTATTATGTCCTATATTTAACATTACTTGTTCAGTATTATGTCCTCTATAACGTTTCTCGTCTAGTCCTATGTCCTCTATAACTTTACCTATTCAGTATTATGTCCTCTCTTGTGTTACTCATTCAGTCCTGTGTCCTCTTTAATGTTAGTTGTTCAATATTATGCCTTCTGTAATGTTACCCGTTCAGTATTATGTCCTCTAAAACGTTACTCGTTCAGTCCTATGTCCTCTATACTGTTGCTAGATCAGTCCTGTGTCCTCTGTAACGTTACTTGTTCAGTATTATGTCGTCTATAACGTCCCTCGTTCAGTATTATGTCCTCTATAATGTTACTGGTTCGGTATTATGTCCTCTATAACGTCACTCGTTCGGTATTATGTCTTCTATAACGTCACTCGTTCGGTATTATGTCTTCTATAACGTCACTCGTTCAGTATTATGTCCTCTATAACGTCACTCGTTCAGTATTATGTCTTTTATAACGTCACTCGTTCAGTATTATGTCCTCTATAACGTCACTTGTTCAGTATTATGTTCTCTGTAACATTACACATTTACTCCTGTGTCCTCTATAGCGTTACTCATTCAGTATTGTGTCTTCTATAACGTTACTCGTTTGGTATCATGTCCTTTATAACATTACTCGTTCAGTTTTATGTCCTCTATAATGTTACTCTTTTGTTATTATGTCCTCCATAACATTACTCGTTCAGTATTATGTCCTCTATAATGCTACTTGTTCAGTATTATGTCCTCTATAACATTACTCGTTCAGTATTATGTCCTCTATAACCTTACTGGTTCAGTCCTGTGTCCTCTATAATGTCACTCGTTCGGTATTATGTCCTCTATAACATTACTAGTTCAATCCCATGTCGTCTATAACGTCACTCGTTCGGTATTATGTCCTCTATAACGTCACTCGTTCAGTCCTGTGCGCTCTATAACATTACTCGTTCAGTATTATGTCCTCTATAACGTTACTGGTTCAGTCCTGTGTCCTCTATAACATTACTCGTTCAGTATTATGTCCTCTATAACGTTACTGGTTCAGTCCTGTGTACTCTATAACATTACTCGTTCAGTATTATGTCCTCTATAACGTTACTGGTTCAGTCCTGTGTCCTCTATAACATTACTCGTTCAGTATTATGTCCTCTATAACTTTACTCGTTCGGTATTATGTCCTTTATAACATAACTCGTTCAGTATTATGTCCTCTGTAACGTTACTCGTTCAGTATAATGTCCTCTATAACATTACTTGTTCAGTATTATGTCCTCTATAACGTTACTCGTTCGGTATTATGTCCTTTATAACATAACTCGTTCAGTATTATTTCCTCTGTAACGTTACTCGTTCGGTATTATGTCCTCTATAACGTTACTTGTTCAGTATTATGTCCTCTATAACATTACTCGTTCAGTATTATGTCCTCTATAACGTTACTCGTTCGGTATTATGTCCTCTATAACATTACTCGTTCAGTATTATGTCCTCTATAACGTTACTCGTTCAGTATTATGTCCTCTATTATGCTATAACTGTCTTCTGATAGATCTACCCTGCCTGCACTCTGTTTCTATCACTTGCCCCAAGTCTGTCTATTACCCTCTAAATCTTCACCCCCATTTGATTTTTTCCATCGATCCCCCTATTCCCCTTCTCTGTGTGTATTACCCCCAAATTTCCCCTATCCTCCCCTTCTCTGTGTGTGTTACCCCCATATTCCCTGTATCCCCATTCTCTGTGTGTGTTACCCCCCTATCCCCATTCTATGTTTGTGTTACCCCCAGATTTCCCCTATCCTCCCCTTCTCTGTGTGTGTTACCCCCAGATTTCCTATATCCTCCCCTTCTCTGTGTGTGTTACCCCCATATCCCCCCTATCCCCATTCTCTGTGTGTGTTACTCCCATATCCCCCCTACCCTCCCCTTCTCTGTGTGTGTTACCCCCAGATTTCCCATATCCTCCCCTTCTCTTTGTGTGTGTTACCCCAATCCAGATCCCCTTTCTGTTAACGTCCTCACTCTGTGGTCTCTGCTCTTGCAGTGTAACCGACTCTTTGAGCTGCTGCAGGAATTGGTCGACCACGTGAATGACTTCCATGTCAAACCGGAGAAGGATTCTGGATACTGCTGCCATTGGGAGGGCTGTGCCCGTCGAGGGCGGGGTTTCAACGCCAGGTAACGTGGCATGAAAATCATTTGAGTGTTTTATACACCATCTGTGAGGCCAGAACAATATGTTAATTTACAATGTTTTATGAATTGTTATAACACAATATAAATTGAATGTAGAATGGAGGGATGAATTAATCCACAGATTGATGGATGGGCTGCAGGCGGACAGATGGGTGGACAGAGATGTAATAGGTGGATTAAATAGATAGGGCAGACAAATAGATAAACAGATCGCTAATATGTGTATGAAAGTGTGGATAGTTAATGGCTGACTATCACAGATACATTAGATAGGTAATAGGTTAAAATGATAGATAAATACAACAGATAGATGTTGGGTGGGTAGACTGGCAGAACATTTTGGAAAATGTAGTCCAACAATATTAGAATTGCAAATCACCAATAAATATTGATCCATCTTTTAGTAGAAGGGAGGTGGGGCTGTTAGAGATTTTGTGGAGAATTAAATGAGTCATCTTTGCAGAATCTGTCCTTTTTTATTGCCAGGTATAAGATGTTAATCCACATCCGAACTCATACCAATGAGAGGCCACATTGCTGTCCCACCTGTCACAAGAGCTTTTCACGGCTGGAGAACTTAAAGATTCACAATCGCTCCCACACAGGTCAGTGCCCACTGCCAGAGACAACATGTCTAACTGAACATGTCATTTAGTTAATGATTTGGATCCTGCAGGGAAAAAGTTGTATTTCACTAATAAAAAAATAAGATTAAATGAACCACCTTGATTAATGGATTTATTTCTCTCCTTCCCTAAATATAGGCTACAGTCTAGAGGGCAGCACTGTTCATGCAGTGCCCATTAGCATGTATAATAAAATCTGTGTCTGAGATCACATGGTTTATCTGGCTGGGAAGAGTCTGTTGGTGTACTCAGTCTGCCTAGCGTTTGGGGAAAAAAGCAATAAAATAATAAATCTTTAGGAAAGGGGAGTTCTTGGATTTAAAAAAATGAAGACAGACACCTGTAAAATTATTTAATTTGTAATTATCTTTATGGGCTCCTAAAATTTACTATTAAGAAATTCCTAAATATAAACCTAACTTGAAGTAGGCTGAGGCCTGCAGCAGAGTAGGCTCGGTATAACAGCATTTTGGAAAATATTCCAGTCTCTCCAATACAGATCTTTCGGTGATAAATTGTGTTCTCACCCACTTGAAGATGATATATGGCATAGTAGTTTAGAAGGTGCTCTTCCACAAAAATATCTTAAATTTACCTAAAAAGATATGTTTAAGAAGATTAATGTCTGATGCAGCTCTGTATCTCCCATAATGCCTAGGAGAAGCTAAATCAAGTTTTTTTTAATTTATTCTTTATTTTTGGTTTGACAGCTGGTACATTTCAGATCGACAAAGGACGATGACTTAAGATAGTTAGCACATTTTCATGCCAGTAATAAAAGACCGGGCATATTGTGTTGTTAAATAAAGGTTTTATATCTCAACTTTGTATTATAGTAAACTTTAGATTAGCAATGCAATAATATCAAAATGTGACCTTTAAAATATATATATATATATATATTTGTTTTTTTTTTACTGCCCGCTCATCCTAATTCCATATCTTATTGTAATGCCAGAATGAAATGGGCCTAGTTCCACTGAGTACGTTTCTATAATTGGTTGAATTGGAGGGTATCGATGTGTGCTTGTGTGAATGATATAAAAACCAACTGTCTCTGTTTTTTTTATCCTAGGGGAAAAACCTTATATGTGCCCGTACGAGGGCTGCAACAAACGTTACTCCAACTCAAGTGACCGCTTCAAGCATACTCGCACCCACTACGTGGACAAGCCCTATTACTGCAAAATGCCAGGATGTCAGAAACGCTACACAGACCCCAGCTCGCTACGGAAACATATTAAGGCCCATGGTCATTTCATCTCACACCAGCAGCGGCAGCTGCTAAAGATTCACCAGCCTCCAAAACTGCCAACATCTGGGGACAGCGGTTATGCCAATGGTGCTCAACTGATCATTCCCAATCCCGCGGCCATTTTTGGCAGCCAGTCCTTGCCTATTCCACTTGCACCAGGGCCATTGGACCTAAGCTCATTGGCATGCAGTGGAGTGGCATCAGCCTTGGCAGGGCTTCATAATCCCATGCTGACATTGGCAGGCTCACCCCTTAACCTGGCTAAAGGCTCTCTCCTTTCCCAAGCATACTCTGCGGCAGGCCTTGGCCTACCTCTAGTCTCCTTGGTAGCAGCAAGCAAAGCGGAGATGGAAAAGCACCCAAAAGGTCAAAAGTCAGATAGCAACGAGAGGACTGAAGGGTCAAAAATAAGGCCTAGTTCAGCAGATGGGCTTTCTTTTCTGCCTGGTGGTGTGTTAGATCTTTCCCCTAGTATGGGTTCAGAGCCTCTTCTGCCAGGATGGGTGGTCATTCCACCGGGCTCTGTGTTACTGAAACCAGCAGTGGTCAACTAAGAAGGCCTTACTATTTCACCTGAGGCCCACTGAACTTTTACAATGGCCCTGCATTGACCATAGAGCAGAGACCTTTTCTCCTGGTCGATGGGCAGATTTGCCCATCACAACACATTTTCCAGGTACATTCCCTGCTGCTCTATTTCCATGGACCTCCTTCTACAGATAACAATTCACGGACCATTTGCAGAGAAAACTTGCTGGTTTCTGCCTTCAGACATACAACTCGCACAACAGGGCTGAATGGATTTTAAGATATTTTTGCTGTTAATGCAGATTTGCTTCTTGCCCTTTGCATTGGGACCAAAGACCGGCAGACGTTGAATGCTAAATTCTCTGAAAAACAAACAAACATTTATTCCATTACGAAAAAAGGAGTAAAAACTCCACAGGAAGAACGTGCAAGGGGAATGTACAATAAACAGCTTTTTGTACCAGGGGCAGGATCGAGCACCTATGTTAGAGTGTGTGTACGAAGGCCTGAAGGTCTCTGAATCCTGGTAATGTTTAGGATCTGCAGTCCATATTGGTTTCCCGAAAATTTACGAGAGAAGGTTTTTTTTTAAAAAAAAAACACCTTCCGAGCAAAGCAATAAATCAGGAGACGTTCGGCTCGAGCGAACTACAATACGACAAGAGGGAGTGGAGCGTGGATGTTGTGGAGTTAATTTGTTTCATCCATTTGCTTTAATTCTTCGCCAAACTTTCTGTCTGTTGCGGAACTGCTTATTAATGTTACTGCTGTCCCTTTAAAACTCTCAGAATTCTTCTTCATAGTCAGTATATACTCATTCTTTTTTTAACCCACTAAAGTTCAAATTGAAACAATATCATTCCTGTATGGAGAAACACATTTTCACACAATTTTCAAGGATGACATAGGTCTCAATTTACTATTTTTGGATAAGCTTTCAAATGTTCACAATCTGTTAGAAAAACATTTTAAATGATTTATCGACAGAAATCACCATTAAAGTCTAGGCCGCAGGGATAGGCAACCTTTGGCACTCCAGATGTTGTGGACTACATCCCCCATAATGCTCTTACACCCATAATGCTGGTAAAGCATCATGGGAGGTGTAGTCCAAAACATCTGGCGGGCCGCAGTTTGAAGACCCCTGGTCTAGGGGAATGTTTGTAGATAAATCATTTGAAAAACAGATTGGGATCATTTGAAAGATTCTCCAAAAACATTAAATCGAGTTCATAGTTGATTGCACTTAATGTATTTCACACAATAGCAGGGGACTATACTTACTTGGAAAATTTAGGCAAGAGATAAAGATTCAAAAAAACCTCTCCAATTTGACTATAGTCACAGTGAAATTTTGCAATATGTTTTTTAGTGAATAAGCCCCTGTAGGGTTTTCTGCAGGTTGGGAAAGCACATTTACCTCTGTTTTTTCTTGGGAAAGGCGTCTGGAAACACAGGAGATGTACCCCATTGTACAGCGCTACGGGAATCTGCTGGCGCTATATAAATAATAAAATAGTAATAATAATAAAAATAATGTTACTAAGGACAGCAGCGATAAAATTTGTGGGTGCTCGTATGTATAAGATTAATGGCTGAGAAAACCCCAAAAGGGCTACTGCATTAGAATAAATAAGTGAAATAATAAGATTAGCAAATGTTTGTAGACTACAAATCACACGAAGCTCAGCTAGCCCATCGGCTTAATGTACTGAAGTCACCATGCTGACACACTAATCCAGTTCAAAAGCGTTTACAGCCATGTCAAAGAAAAAAGACACATTTGTCTGATGACACCTGCCTTGGTAGTGCATCATGGGAATTGTAGTCCGCATATATTTGCCCTCTAGCGCCTGGGTTTGAGACCATGTTTGACTGTGTGTGCAGAGCTTGTGAGTAGAATAATATTGCAGTTTTGCCTGTTTGTTTGCTGTCTATTTACCTCTTAAATAGGCAACACAAACACTGCAACTTTTAGTGGTAGTAGTTAATTTGCTTAAAGGGACACTCTAGTGCCAAATTAAAAAAAAATGCTCATTAGCAGATATACCCCAATAAATCATGAAGGCATTTAATGTATTTTTTAAAATTGGTGGTATATCTAAAAACAGCTTTCAATGGTTGCAGATCTCTTGTCTGCAACCTTTTAACCCCGCCCAGATTTTTTGTGGCTGTCCAATCACAGATTTCCCAATGTAGCTCAATGAGCATTCTTTGTAAGGCAGGTGCTCTGGGCAAGAGTTTAGCCTCATTGAGCTAACTAAACCAGGAAGTAACTTGACCAGTTGTCTGCTTGAGAGTCAAGGGGGTGTAACCAGGTTCATTTATAAAAGTGCCAATTTCTATTGATATCTGCACTTTGCATAAAAAAACCTCACAAAAAACAAACAAACCACACTCTTCAAACATAAAACAAGCTAAACTTCTTTATGGGTTGAGTGTCCCTTTAAAAGGAGTCTCCACAATTACAATTATAATGTAGAAGTGTTAATGTACATTCTTTCATAACAAACCACCCCCTACAGTGTTTGTGATAAAAGTAAACAGAATAAAGGATCTATTTCCTTTTTTCAGTGACGAGGCTCCTTCGATGCTGCTTACCTCTCCTCATTTGAGATCATGGCGGAGGCGTTGGCCTTCTGCATAGTTAGTCCAATCCAATGTTTCTCATAGAGGAGCACTAAGGATCTGATGCAAGGCGAGCGCTGGGCACAGTGAGTCACGCTTCCCATAGGAGAGAATTGAATGGGTGCTTTCCTATGGGGCCTTCCGTGTCAAATGAAAAAGGTCTACTCAGTGCCGCGCCAGCTCCTCTAGTGGCTGCCAGTGTACCCGGTGCAATGCAGACAGTGCAGTTTCTAAAAAACTTCAGTTTTACTTTGCAAGGTTGAAACTAAAGGATCACATCAGCTAGACCACTTCATTGAGAGAACGTGGCCTGTGTGATTTTAGTGTTCCCTTTAATATACCAAAATAGCTATTTCAAGATAAATTGCAGCTCTCGTTTAACAATAGAGGCATATACAAATGATAAATAAGCCGGGCGTTCCATACTGACACACCGTCTTTAGGGAGGGTTATCATGATGGCATGAAATATCTTTGGTCCTTAAGGGGTTAATGGTATTTATACGTACTATCCAATGCAGGTGGAACTATAAGATCAGGGGATTATTCACTAAACAATGAGCTATTACCTGGCAACTAGGTTTTTACAATAACCACTTGCAATCTCTCCACCCAAACATACTGTATCTATTGACTCTACAAAGCTGTCTTTTGCAATCCAGGTGTTACCATATCAGGATTTACTGAATAGTGAGTAAAAGCTTAAAGGGGCACTATAGACAACAGAACAACTATAGCTTATTGAATTTGTTCTGGTGAGTAGAATCATTACCTTCAGGCGTTTTGCAGTAAACACCGTCTTTTCAGAGAAAAGGCAGTGTTTACATTACAGCCTAGGGATAACTCCACTGGCCATTCCTCAGATGGCTACTAGAGGTGCTTCCTGGGGCAGTGTTGCACAGTGTGACAGACATATCGTGTCTCCACCCTCTGAAAGGAGACACGGAGCTTTCCTCATAGAGATGCATTGATTCAGTGCATCTCTATGAGGCAATGCTGATTAGCCAGGGTAGAGTTTGGCTTTTCCCCAACCTAGCCTCTTTGGCAATCTCAGCCAATCCAAAGCTTTCCTATGGGAAAGCATTGTGAATGGCTGAGACCAGCACTTCTAAAGATGTCAGCCAAGGAGGCAGATCATGGGCAGAGCCTGCACCTGCAGACATGAATACAATTTTACTATATTTACAGAGTCAGGGGTGCTACACTGTGATTTTAACACTATAGGATCGGGAATACATGTTTGTGTTTCTGATCCTATAGTGTTTCTTTAAACCATTCAAATGTTATATTGGGAATAGAAATTCCAGTTCATACGTCTTCCTCAAGGAGCGGAGGGTATAATTGCTTTCCCAGACTGATGGAACCCAGTGTGATTTGTAAAGGTGAACATTTCACCATTATAAAAACATTCTAACACACATTATATATACTTGTGATGCTTTTTCATATAAGACTAAATTAGTAAATTATTATATATATATATATACACATATTTATTTTTAATATTTAAAAAACCTTGCTGCTTTTACCTCCAGCAGAGTGGCGTTTTCAAGAAATATCTGTCAATTCTCAGTTGAAGGAGTTTATTGACTGCATTGAATTAAAAATGAGATTGCAGAATAAAGGCTAAAATAATTGATTTGGAACAAATGATACCGCTCAGCTATAGTTACAGCATTTCCCCCCCCCCCCCCTCAATTCGCCGTTTATTAAATAATTCCTATTCTGTTTAATGTGTCAAACTGGGGCTTCCTTCTGGCTGCGGTGAATTGTTTTCAGCCAATAAGATGTTCCCAGAATGCCTCCCCCCAAAAACAAAAAAAAATTGGAGTGAATATGTTGGAGTATGTTGAATAGGGTGTTGCAATATTTAGACCAAACTAGCTGAGCTGGAAAAATGGTGGAGAGTTTTTCATTTTGGCTAATTTGGTCTAAAAACAAATGACTTTTCACTCCCTAAGCGAAGTATTGTATAACGCCATTCCTGTCATTGGGAGAAGGGGCAGCATTTTTTTTCAACCCATTTAATGCAATATTGTTTTCCCCATTATTTGTAATTAATCTCCAACTCTTATAGAGTGTTCCTTACAATGCAAATGTCATTCTCTCCCTGTTCACCAATCAGGTTTCCTCTGCATCTTCAAAACTGCATTTTCTTTCTCTAATATTCTCTGTTCTCTGAATTCCGACGTTTCTCTATGATGATGATTCCAACCAACATTCCAAAACGGACCAAGTTTGTTGCACTCACCGTTTGGATATTATGGCTGTTTTTGTGGGATGACAGATTCTGTTTGGACTAAAAATAACGAGAGCTTTGATTTTCAAAACCAGTAAAATCACAGCTTGATTTTGGGTGACCTGGTAAGTTGGTTCTGTCCAGTGGGCAGTATAGTACTTACCGTATACCTGCACTATCCTCCTAAACCTCAGTATACTTGTGGCTCTCCGGTTGTTGTGGTCTAAGACCTTCATGACAATGTGAGAGCCGTAGTCCACAACAGCTAGCGTGTCAAAGTTTAGCCATCACCGATACGTTATATCTAGCTAAGATTTCCGACCTAGGTACTGTGCGATAACGACCGTCTCCCAATGAAGGTCGCTGCTCGGATTTTCATTGGGGTGTATTGAAACTCCGTGTTTTACCTTTATATGAAGATACGATTCAGTAAAAATGGTGAGTGTGTGTGAAGAGCTGCTTCTCAGGAGCAGACATTGCCTTAAAACCTGCACTTATGTTGGTCCCTTATGGAACTTAGTACGACATGCCGTGACCTACAGAAGCAGCTCCCCTTCCTCCCTCCTGTTTGTTCTCTGGACCCAATACGACAAAGCATTCTGCCGCAACGAATGCTGCTTCCCAACGCTTCTCCGGAGAGCATGCAGAATTATTGCTTTTTTTTTTTCTTTTTCTTTTTTAAACCAATCAAACTCCCCCATATATCACTCATTTACCACGTATGCAAGAAGGAGGCTATCTGCTGGCTCCGATGGCAAAGTGCAAGCTATGTAACAGACGGTGTGAGTGGCTGTGTGTTTGATGAGCTGCTGTAGTTCACAATTGACCTGGTGTATACATTCATGGTCTCCCCGTGTGTGACCATTTCTTACTGCACACGGGAGTAGGCCAATCGCCCCCGGGATAAGAGAATTGTTCACGGGAATAGTGGCAGTTTGGTTTTCTTGTGGGGTGGTCATTTCTCTTTTCCTTTACATTAGGGTCCGCAGTATATTGTGGCGATGGGCCCTGGATAATTAGAAAACCATTAAAGAGTCCAGATCAGTTTTAGGAAGATCTTCAATTTGGGGAATTAAGAGGGTCAAGTGGATTGTTGCTTTACGGAGGGTGATGTTCTACAGGCAACCCATGTGAAGTGCCTTCTGTATCATAACTAAACTCCCCTTGTTCCCCCACCCCAATGCGTTTTAACTCCCACATTGGCGATCGCTACAGACTGTACGTGTGAGTGAGACGGAGAGAAAGCTGTGTGACTGCGTCATGACGAGACCGCCCCTTGAGCGCGGAGATTGTCCTGTGTGCGGCCAAGGGGCCCAGCTGTCAACGAGACGCTTCCCTGAACTGGGAGTGTTTATATGACTGACAAATCCTAATAAAATGAAAATAATAAAAAAAACACATTGGTTTTAAACATGCCTACTTGTTTTTAGCGTTTTTTTTTTTGTTGCACACACTTTCAGGGGATTTTTTTTTTTTTAAATGAAAACAGGAGAGCATTATGTAATCGTTCCAATGCCAAATGTGTGCCCAATGCATTGCTCTGTTAGCCTCTAGCACAAGCCATAAAAATAAATGTACCTCCGTCAGCTGAGGGATAAAGTCCCATCCTTTCTAGGGCACCTCTAACACAGGAGACTATTTTAATGGAATACAATTCCCATTATCCATTGTCAACCAGACGGAAGGCCAAAGTGAGACATTGTGCTACACAGTGACATATTAGTAAGATTTGGGGATAAGATGAGCGTCTGCTCATGGCTTTCTGTGTTGTGGATCTAAACGTGTAAAGATCAGTTAAATATATGGAGAGAGATAATAGTTTTAACATTGTGGCCAGAAACTCCAACACTTGTGTTTTAGTCTAGATTTTGGAATCCCATGCTCAGTACAGTTTTTAGTGAGTTTGTAAAGTAGTTAGCTAGACCACAGTTATTTACTAAAGTGTGTATTGACAAATTCAGTAGGGTAGATCCACCCACTATTGGCTGTTCAGTAGGGTAAATCCACCCACTATTGGCTGTTCAGTAGGGTAGATCCACCCACTATTGGCTGTTCAGTAGGGTAAATCCACCCACTATTGGCTGTTCTCCTGATTGTCAATGCACACGCAGCACTTCAGGTCCCCAATGCTGCTCTATGAGGATCATTGGATTGGACTGTTGTGGAGGAGGCAATGGCATGGTGGGAGGAGGGGATGGATGCAATGCTCTGCTGGAAATGGTAATTAAAATGCATTATTTTATTAAAGTTTACTGGGGGAGGGGGGGGGGGAGGAGAGAGGGGGGAGGAGGATAATACTACAGCTTTATGTTTCCAACCCTTTAGAGTTCCTTTAATAAACAAACCTGCATAAGATGCAGAACTAACCGCGACCTGCATTAACAAGTAATTTTGGCCTAGTATTTAAAATGATTCTATAGTGCTATTAAAACAAACTGTTTCCTGGCACTATAGGCTCTTGCAGTGCCTCCCACCCGTGGGGCTGAAGGGGCCACTGAATCCAGCACCAATGTCCCTCGGAACTGGGTCAGGCTCCGCCCACGCCGGCAGGGGAGACCTAATGCGCGTGCGCAGCAATGGCCTCGCGCGCATTAGATCTCCCCATGGGAAAGCATTCCGGAAGCGCCCCCAGTGGCTGTCTGGTAGACAGCCACAGAGGGCAGACTTAGAGCTGCAATGTAAACATTGCAGTTTTCTGGAAGTGCAATGTTTTACATTGTAGCACTAGGTGCAAAAGGGTCACAGCACCCAAACTACTTCAATTAGCTAAAGTGGCCTGGGTGCCTATAGTGTCCCTTTAACAAGTTAATTCTTGAAAATTCACACTTTATTGAATAACCCTGTCAATCTATATAATAGTCAACCGCGATGCTAAGAACATTTTCTTTGTTAAAACAGAACAATTCAGAATTTAATTACAATGCAAATTCCATAAGGTATTATGTGTTCTCTACTTATAGATGTATTGTTAATAACTACAGTATTCTATCTAAAAACACTCTGAATCCCTTTACCCACATATATAAATTAGGAAAGTGCAAAGTCACTATAAAACTTAGAATACCCATCAAACCATTTTAAGGTTACAGATTATCATACATATGGCTTTGTAACTTGCTAGAATGCTGCTTAGTTATATTACAGTTGTGACGTGGGAAGCAGCTTGACTCCTCTACAGCAGGGGTTCTTTACGCCAAGGCTGTGGCCCAAAACGGGTCATTATAGCATAAACAGGGACATCATAACTGGGACTCAAAACGGGTCATTATAGCATGAACAGGGACATCATAACTGGGGCCCAAAACGGGTCATTATAGCATGAACAGGGACATCATAACTGGGACCCAAAACGGGTCATTATAGCATGAACAGGGACATCATAACTGGGGCCCAAAACGGGTCATTATAGCATAAACAGGGACATCATAACTGGGGCCCAAAACGGGTCATTATAGCATGAACAGGGACATCATAACTGGGGCCCAAAACGGGTCATTATAGCATGAACAGGGACATCATAACTGGGGCCCAAAACGGGTCATTATAGCATGAACAGGGACATCATAACTGGGGCCCAAAACGGGTCATTATAACATGAACAGGGACATCATAACTGGGGCCCAAAACGGGTCATTATAGCATGAACAGGGACATCATAACTGGGACCCAAAACGGGTCATTATAGCATAAACAGGGACATCATAACTGGGGCCCAAAACGGGTCATTATAGCATAAACAGGGACATCATAACTGGGGCCCAAAACGGGTCATTATAGCATGAACAGGGACATCATAACTGGGGCCCAAAACGGGTCATTATAGCATGAACAGGGACATCATAACTGGGGCCCAAAACGGGTCATTATAGCATGAACAGGGACATCATAACTGGGGCCCAAAACGGGTCATTATAACATGAACAGGGACATCATAACTGGGGCCAAAAACGGGTCATTATAGCATGAACAGGGACATCATAACTGGGACCCAAAACGGGTCATTATAGCATGAACAGGGACATCATAACTGGGACCCAAAACGGGTCATTATAGCATGAACAGGGACATCATAACTGAGGCCCAAAACGGGTCATTATAGCATGAACAGGGACATCATAACTGAGGCCCAAAACGGGTCATTATAACATGAACAGGGACATCATAACTGGGGCCCAAAACGGGTCATTATAGCATGAACAGGGACATCATAACTGGGGCCCAAAACGGGTCATCATAGCATAAACAGGGACATCATAACTGGGGCCCAAAACGGGTCATTATAGCATGAACAGGGACATCATAACTGAGGCCCAAAACGGGTCATTATAACATGAACAGGGACATCATAACTGGGGCCCAAAACAGGTCATCATAGCATGAACAGGGACATCATAACTGGGGCCCAAAACGGGTCATCGTAGCATAAACAGGGACATCATAACTGAGGCCCAAAACGGGTCATTATAACATGAACAGGGACATCATAACTGGGGCCCAAAACGGGTCATTATAGCATGAACAGGGACATCATAACTGGGGCCCAAAACAGGTCATCATAGCATGAACAGGGACATCATAACTGGGGCCCAAAACGGGTCATCGTAGCATAAACAGGGACATCATAACTGAGGCCCAAAACGGGTCATTATAACATGAACAGGGACATCATAACTGGGGCCCAAAACGGGTCATTATAGCATGAACAGGGACATCATAACTGAGGCCCAAAACGGGTCATTATAGCATAAACAGGGACATCATAACTGGGGCCCAAAACGGGTCATTATAGCATAAACAGGGACATCATAACTGGGGCCCAAAACGGGTCATTATAGCATGAACAGGGACATCATAACTGGGGCCCAAAACGGGTCATTATAGCATGAACAGGGACATCATAACTGGGGCCCAAAACGGGTCATTATAGCATGAACAGGGACATCATAACTGGGGCCCAAAACGGGTCATTATAACATGAACAGGGACATCATAACTGGGGCCCAAAACGGGTCATTATAGCATGAACAGGGACATCATAACTGGGACCCAAAACGGGTCATTATAGCATGAACAGGGACATCATAACTGGGACCCAAAACGGGTCATTATAGCATGAACAGGGACATCATAACTGAGGCCCAAAACGGGTCATTATAGCATGAACAGGGACATCATAACTGAGGCCCAAAACGGGTCATTATAACATGAACAGGGACATCATAACTGGGGCCCAAAACGGGTCATTATAGCATGAACAGGGACATCATAACTGGGGCCCAAAACGGGTCATCATAGCATAAACAGGGACATCATAACTGGGGCCCAATACGGGTCATTATAGCATGAACAGGGACATCATAACTGAGGCCCAAAACGGGTCATTATAACATGAACAGGGACATCATAACTGGGGCCCAAAACAGGTCATCATAGCATGAACAGGGACATCATAACTGGGGCCCAAAACGGGTCATCGTAGCATAAACAGGGACATCATAACTGGGGCCCAATACGGGTCCTATATGATGTAGGTGGGTCATTATAGCATGGTCACCATGCCAATTCCTTCTACGTGTTATGATTCCCTG
Organism: Pelobates fuscus; assembly: GCF_036172605.1. Classification (NCBI taxonomy): domain Eukaryota; kingdom Metazoa; phylum Chordata; class Amphibia; order Anura; family Pelobatidae; genus Pelobates; species Pelobates fuscus. Next base: position 161,009,383 of record NC_086324.1, read on the forward strand.
CTTCAGAGAGGCCTCTCATTATGACTTGTTGCTTGCTCTATAAGTGACATAACGTACAGCATTTCCTACATATAATGACCGTTACAGAATACTACAATTAATTTAGCAGAAGCAGCAATGCAGGGCCATCAGGTAAGGGCAGTTTGTCTTTATTACAAGGTGCCGTGGTTATAGATTATATATCTGTACGAGCAGTTACCTACACAATCCAGCAGTTTATATTTGCACTTGTTACATGTTACAGGACACTTGATTGGGACAGAGATAGCACTGGCATTACCCAAGATAGGCCGCTCTATACGATCTGCATGGCAGAAATCAGAGCATCTCTAAGGTGCTTAAACAAAACAGAAAACACTGAAATTATTTCATAAACAAAACTAAACCAGATCGCTTTATTAGCACAATTATAAATTACAATTCCATTTGTTGGCAGATTGGCCTCCCGATCCCATTGTCCGTCAAGAGATTATCGGTTATGTAATGTGTCGCTAGCCTCTGGCGTAAACCAGGTGTATTCAAATTGCATTTCTCCAGCGCCCGATTAACTAAAACAACCATCTCTCGTTGTGGTGTAGCTCAGCAGCGGTCAGTGGCTGGCTCAGGATTATAGGGGTTGTCATTCTATGGGCAGAGATGGAGGCTGCACTATACGATTTAGTAAGATGGGGTCAGGGGTCACGTCTGCTTGCTTTCTTCCTGTGCTTGTTCCTTTTGCTGGATGTGTAACTCCTGGTCAAGCCGCTCCTTGGCTCGAACAACCTGGTGACAAATCGGAGAGAAAGTTTTATCCTAAGGGAGTTGTTTTGATGATGTTGTGCATCTTGATATCAGTGAAGCAAAATCACAGGAAACGAAGAATATGTAAGAAACGAGTACAGCCCAGCTGTGACTGATACATAGTAACCATCGCCCGTCTCCAATCAGTACGGACTAGTAACAGGTGGCCACAGCTCGGTAAATCACAAACCTTAGATTGTAAGTAGAAGGATCCTCCAGCTGTCTTGTCATTTACTTTGAAAAGGTGATCGTAATTCTGAAACAGAAAAATCAAGAAAAATGTTGTAGAAACTTTTATTGATTAAAATATTTAAAAAAAAATATATATAAAAAAAAAAATTAAAAAATGACTGGGGAAGAGAACAAGTTAAGCAAGATGAAAAGTTGTTAATGGACACAATAGGTATCACATTTTTTTTTAGCTTAAAGGGTCACTATAAGCTGGAATAAATGTTGAGGTGCTCAGACCTGTCCTCTCTGTGGAGTTAAACTGTATTTTACTCACCCTTTCTCCATTTCCAGCTGGCCCCGCCTCCATAGCGGAGATCATCAATCTTGACGATCTCAGCCAATCCAATGCTTTTCCATAGGAAAGCATTGGGGGGCTATTGCGCAAACACAGCAAAATGCCACGTTGCACCAATCACTATCTCATGCTGCGCACGCATTCAAACAGCCCATATGAAAGCATTACTCAATGCTTTCCTATGGACGCTGGCGTCTTCTCACTGTGATTTTCACAGTGAGAATCGTGGAAGCGCCTCTAGCAGCGGTCAGTGAGACAGCCACTAGAGGCTGGAAAAACCCTCAGTGAAACATAGCAGTTTCTCTGAAACTGCTATGTTTACAGCTGCAGGGCTAAACCTAGAGACCTGGCACCCAGACCACTGCATTGAGCTGAAGTGGTCTGGGTGCCTATAGTGGTTCTTTAATGGTCTCATTTTCTTTAGAAGATTTGATCTCCTACTCTTTAAATTGAACTTTAATCACACTCCGTAGGCTCATGCAGGGTCTAGCAGGCCATCAACAGTGCAGGAGACAAAACATTCTAAATAAAACAGACTGTGCAATAAAGGAAGTTTAAACATTAGATATCTCTTCACTGATAGTGTTTAGCAAAGCTGTGTAGGTCACTTGCAGGGAGGTGTGACACGGTGCCGGAAGTGTTAAAAAAACAAAACAAAACAAAACAAAAACATTCTGTCACTTCACTTTGTTGGCCCTCCTCCGCCTTGCGCTCACATTAGGACTCCGGCGACGCTGGATGTCCTTATGCATGACCAAAAGTCACCTAATGACAAGGAGTTACCCCACTAAGCTAATTATTGCAGTTTAGAAAAAATAATTAGCTTTGCAGGGATAAGGGACCTGAGCTGAAGTGGTCTGGGTGCCTATAGTGTCCCTTTAATTCCTAAATGGCAGAGTATTGAGCAGTGAGACTGCATGATCTATACACCAAAACTGCTTCATTAAGCTAAAGTTGTTCAGGTGACTATAGTGTCCCTTTAATATGACAAAAATATGGTATGAGATGGTAATGCTACAGACTGATGGGCAATGTATTAATGCCATGTCTGTATTCTGGACACAAAACAGAAATAAATAAATAAATAAAAACAACCTACGGACTATATGAAGTAATAAATAAAAGGTGAAAAACAGAAAACCCCACAAAAAAAACAAAAATCAGCAACAGAAATAACAGAATCAGATGTAGGCTGTCAGTATGGAACAGAATGATTAAGGCTGTTGGATGATGCACAAATAGTGCTGCCCAGAAGTAAATTGATGCGCTGCTGGTAGAAATCAATCAGTGTGTCCGGCTGGTGTCAGCAGGATCATCTCGTGATGAAATAATTTCCTTCTGGCATCATATGATATTTACCAACTTGCTGCCAGCACTTTTCCCGTACAGACCAACAGAGCGGCGCACGCACACACACACACACACGTTAACTGCCCAGTAAAATGTGGGTGACCCGGAAAGCCTACGCTCACTCTAGTTATAGAGCAGTGAAACAGACCTGCACACAGACATAGTAATGTCCCCTATTGCTCATTATATAACAAGTCACATCACCAAATATATGAACGTGTTTCAGGACATTTTGGATTCGTTTAGTTTGAAGCAATAAAGGTCTTGTTTCTTTGTGATATTTTACCTTCTGGATCTCCTCGGGATTCAGTTTGGAGATGTTGAGGATCTGTTGGGCTTCCTGGAGGCTAATCCCAGACAGGCTGCTGGCAGCTGCAGACTCCGTACCAGCTCGACCGCCTCTTGCTTGAGCTGCTGCTCTACTCGCTGATAGAGAAATGGATTGGAAACACTAATAAATATAACAATTGGGCCAGCCAATCCTGGGGCTAAGGGTCAGACAAAAACCAATAAAGCAAAATTATTAAAACCCATTAAAGAGACAACAAAGTATCTGTAACACCTACAGCTTATTGTATTTGTTCTGGTAAGTAGAATCATTCCCTTCAGGCTTTTTGCTGTAAACACTGTCTTTTCAGAGAAAATGCAGTGTTTACATTACAGCCTAGGGACACCTCCTCAGATGGCTGCTAGAGTTGCTTCCTGGGGCAGTGCTGCACGGTGTGACTGCCATTCAGTGTCTCCACCCGCTGCATGCAGACAGTAAACTTTCCTAAATGTATTGATTCAATACATTTTTATGAGGAGATGCTGATTGGCCAGGGCTGTATTTGACTTGTGCTGGCTCTGCCCCGATCTGCCTCCCTGACAATCTTAGCCAATCCAATGCTTTCCTATGTGAAATCATTGTGATTGGCTTTATTAAAAGGACCACTTTAGTGCCAGGAAAACATAGTCGTTTTCCTGGCACTAGAGTGCCCTGAGGGTGCCCCCACCCTCAGGGTCCCCCTCCCGCCTGGCTCTGGAAAGGGGAAAAGGGGTAAAACTTACATTTTTCCAGCGCTGGGCGGAGAGCTCTCCTCCTCCTCTCCGCCTCGGTTCCGCCCCGTCGGCTGAATGCGCACGCGCGGCAAGAGCTGCGCGCATTCAGCCGGTCACATAGGAAAGCATTTACAATGCTTTCCTATGGACACTTGCGTGCTCTCACTGTGATTTTCACAGTGAGAATCACGCAAGCGCCTCTAGCAGCTGTCAATGAGACAGCCACTAGAGGCTTTGGGGGAAGGCTTAACCCATTAATAAACATAGCAGTTTCTCTGAAACTGCTATGTTTATAAAAAAATGGGTTAACCCTAGCTGGACCTGGCACCCAGACCACTTCATTAAGCTGAAGTGGTCTGGGTGCCTAGAGTGGTTCTTTAAACACTTTTGATGATGTCAGCCAAGCAGGCAGATCAGGGGCAGACCCAGCAGCAACAGAGTGGAATAAAATAAATATTCTGCTATGTTTAGGGGGGGCAAAGAGGGGCCAGATTGTGTTTTAACACTCCAGGGTCAGGAATACATGCTTGTGTTCCTGACCCTATAGTGTTTCTTTAAAAGTGACACTCCAAGCTCCCACACGTTAGGTGCACTGTGTAATTTAGGTTACAGTTAGTTAAGTACCATATCCATTATAGTAGTGGTTATAGGAGGCTGTTGATGCAATCCCTTGTTTTTTTGTCAAACTGTTTTAAAGTCAACCAGTGGATTGGCCAGACAACCATAGCTTTCATCAACTTGGGATATCATGTGAAGAAGAAGTTTCACCTTCCACATAATACAATCATAGTATTTGTATGCTGGGTCACTGTTAACCCTTCAGAGCTGATAAAATGCCACGCCAATGTCACTTCTGCTGAAAAATTAACTATTAAAGTGATATGATACTTTCCGATCGGTCCATCCAAAGTGACATTTTAAATACCATAAATAGAAATATAGAATATTATATAGTTTATAAATAATGTATGTTTTATCTTCTAAGGAAGAGTACTTACCAGCCAACTCTTGACGCAATGCCCGTGTAAATGCTCTGCCTACAACTTGCGCTCCCATAACCAGGATTTGTGCCAAGTACTTGGCCTACGGAGAGAAAATCAAAAGAAAAGATATAAAATACCAGATCCATCTATTCCCTTATTACGCAAACAGAAATTCCATTTTAATTGTTACCGAATAAAATGATGGGCCAGTGTCACTACTGGCAAAACAAGTATGTGCCAACACACAGCCACCTATGACTGACGAGCGTTAGACTCCAAGAATTATTACAGAGATTGATGAAACAAACATGGCAAACCTTTTGCAATGGAAGTGTATAAACTATATGTTTACAATTCTCTGTTTGCCATAATGCTGGCTGGACATCACAAGAAATTAATCATACAAAACATGCAATGCAAGAGGTTGGCAATCCTTAACACGGCTTCGATGTGCTTCACCGACATATGATGCAATAGGGGGAAACTGTGTGAAGGGGAACACAGTTATTCAATAAACCTCTGTCCCATTAGAAGTCTATTGACCTTTATATAGTGGAGTCTTTTTGTAGCTAATAATAATAATAATAATAATAATAATAGATATTATTATTATTAGCAGCAGTATAGGAGTATTGTAACGCTGAAATACATTACCAAATCATTATAAAACATATCACATGAAGGACACAGGTAAACACAAAAGGTGAACGTCTACCATGGTTTCCGTTGTACACATTACTTATTCATGCTGCTGGACAGTAAATGGAACTTGCTGCCCTGGTATGTAAATTCATTAAAAGCATTTGGGGGTAACAATAACTAATCAATACTGTTCTTTTGGGTTTCCACCTTCATAAATGGACAGATATCCCTGCTGAAGCATATGAATACCCCATACAGCAGGGCAGCACAATGTGAATAACCCATACAGCAGGGCAGCACAATGTGAATAACCCATACAGCAGGGCAGCACAATGTGAATAACCCATACAGCAGGACAGCACAATGTGAATAACCCATACAGCAGGACAGCACAATGTGAATAACCCATACAGCAGGACAGCACAATGTGAATAACCCATACAGCAGGACAGCACAATGTGAATAACCCATACAGCAGGACAGCACAATGTGAATAACCCATACAGCAGGACAGCACAATGTGAATAACCCATACAGCAGGACAGCACAATGTGAATAACCCATACAGCAGGACAGCACAATATGAATAACCCATACAGCAGGACAGCACAATATGAATAACCCATACAGCAGGACAGCACAATATGAATAACCCATACAGCAGGACAGCACATTCTAAATACCCTATACAGCAGGACAGCACAATTGAATATCATATACCGCAGGACAGCACAGAATAAATACCCCATACAGCATGACAGCACAATCTGAATACCCCATACAGTAGGACAGCACAATATGAATAAATTCACGACGTGTGTGATTGAGATAATGCTAATTTCAGTGTTAATAAATGGCAGCCAGCTCTGTGAGGGCAGTAAGTGGGGCTGTGTCACATATAGCTGTGTGTCCCCCCCCATCATACTACATGTGTGTGTCCCCCCATCAAACTACATGTGTGTGTGTCCCCATCATACTACATGTGTCCCCCCATATCATACTACATGTGTGTGTATCCCCATCATACTACATGTGTCCCCCCATATCATACTACATGTGTCCCCCCATATCATACTACATGTGCCCCCCCATATCATACTACATGTGTGTGTGTCCCCATCATACTACATGTACATAGCACACAGTGGTATCAGACCCCCCCCCCCCTTCCTCGCTCTTTGCCCCCCATGGCAGCCTCCACTCACCATCCTGCTCCAGCAAGCCGCTCAGACAGCTCAAGGTTAACAGCGGGGTCAGAGGGGAAAGGGCAACCGGAAGCAGACAGCAGGAGGCGGCCATATTGGTACACCCTCTGATCTCTGTAGGTTGGCACAAACCTCGTGCAGTCGCTAAACATCATCTCATAGAGTGAATGATCCTTTCAGCAGGTTTAAGGTTATCAGGGTCTAGTGGCTTAGTTACAATAAAAACTAGCAGGTTTACTCTGCATGGCCAACCGGATATCCGGCGCCGCCATCTTGGTACACCCCCCCTAGTTACGCCACAGCTTTGTGCCGGTTTAAATATAACATGTGGGAGCGGGTAATATACTGGAAGGGAGCAGGGATTAATGATTGGTTAATACAGTGTTAGCACCCACGGCTGGATAAACGTACATTCCCCAGCTGGTGTAGAACTACATCTCCCGTGATACTCTACCCGGCTCGCAAAGCATCACGGGAGTTGTAGTTTTTAAGCTGGTGATCTCCTTTTTGGCCATTCCAGGTGTAGCTCTGGGATCTGAAACTGAATCCAACCCTCTTCTTCAGGATTGAGAAAGAGCCTCCAATTTAAAGGGTTTATAGAATTATCCCTTTAATGCCCATCTGTGATTGCCACATTTGGCAGGTGTTGTGTGGGTGCTCATTCTGTGTTAGTAAGTGCACCCACAGAGTTATTTTATTTTGGTTGGTTGTGTTTTTCTTTTCATGTGATACTATAGGACAGGGGTAGGCAACCTTCGGCACTCCAGATGCTGTGGACTACATCTCCCAAATGCTCTTACAGACATAATGCTGGCAAAGCATCATGGGAGGTGCAGTCCAAAACATCTGCTGTGCCGAAGATTGCCTATCCCTGCTATAGGAGCTATTCTAGTTAAGCTCCCGCTAGGAGCTTCCTATACATACTATAGGAAAAGAACGTGTGAAAATAGCTTCACAGTGTTCTCATATTTGTACACAATTAATGCACCATAACCACTCTTGCAATTTTTAGTAGTTATGGTGCCAGAAGTCCTCTACAATTTGTCACTTACCTGGCTCCCCGGAGAACCTACCGCTCATAAGATATCACTAATGTGGAACTTCCTACTAACATATTGGTGACAACAATTCTACGCTTCTTTGGATTAGTTCCATTGGCTCCAAGTGTTTTCATACACAACTGTGTGTGTCTGCGTTATGACTGTGAGAGCGGTCAGATTAGCAGTTGTTTAGAGACACCTAGGGCATTATTCACTAAACTCTGAATTCTAGCGAACTGAAACATATCGGCAGCAATAGTTGTACTGGAAAAATAATCTAACTCCTTTATAGTTACAGCTCACCTATTTTAGCCTAGATTTTGCCATACAGTTTTCAATTTACTACAATAAAGAGATTAGTAAATAAAACCCCTATAAAAAATTTATATCAGGGCTGTATTTAAACTCATCCTGTGCTAAACAGACATTTGTACAGGGCAAATAGAATAACCGAGTGATCACCCATTGCCATGTGTACCACAATGGTTTGAAAGGTTTTGAGAGTGTATCCAATGTCTAGCCAGGTTGCTGTAATAAAGTAAGTAAGTAAGTAAGCCCACAGCTGGCCCATTACATTACTGGGTCTGCCCTGTTAAAGATGTATCAATATTGGCAAGCAGGACTTACCCATAATGCCAGTAAGTGGCTTACTGGACATGTAGCAGATTTATTTATTAAAATCTAAATTGTTGGGATTTCAAAGTAAATTTCGAATTCTAAGCCAAAATAGAATAGCTTTCCACGTCACCTCGATTTTAAGTTTGGCCATGACGGCCTAAGATTTGAAATTAACTTTCCGGTTTATTCATTAAAATGTGAACTGCTAAAATTCAAAGTGAATTTTAAAATTTTCGGCCTAAGTAGTTGAGTTGGAAACATAACGGACATAAGGTTGTAGGGGCAGCAAATTAACGTATATAGTTAAAGAGTCCATTGAGACAGAAATAGTTTCACCTTTCCCTTCCCCTTCATGTGCGATGTGTAAGGTAACCAATGTTTCAACCAATTTGCCAGAGACTCACAGTAAATTCTTCTCAGAGATCTGGTTTTTAAATGGCGGGTCACAATTAGGCATCCTTCTGGACTGGTAGACGAGAAAATCAGCTGAATCTCTGTAAGTTTCCTAAGTAAAGATATGTTCCAGGCACCAAAAGAACTTCAGCGGAATAAAGTACTTACAGTGCCAGGAAGTCTTCATTCTGTCGCTGGTCAACTTTCCCTTCTAACTTCCATTTGATTCTGAGGCTCCAATTAGGAAGCTTTGGACAGGGCGCCGCTAATAGGCTGAGGGTGTCACACAAAATGGAGTGAAAAAGATACATGCCTTTTTCGTTCTGTTTTGTGAGTGGGAAGCTTTAGACTCAAACAAACGTTTGGTGGCAAAGCTGACCAGCACTAAACTGAAGACTTTGGGGTTAAACCGGAACAGTTCGGTAATGGTTTAACCCATGAAAGTAAGCCAGCTCCAGGAATCTCCTGGATCCATAACAACTGCATTCTGATGAAGTTGTTATGGTGTACAGAGTATTTCTTTAAGCTATTCACAAGCAGCCAAATTGCAACCAAATTAGCATAATTTGATCCAATTCCTCTGAAAGGGCCCAGGGTACCTGCACCCATAATTCTAAGCCCCCCAAAAGCTACTCAAAATCTACCGTAATCTTGTAACAATACCCTAACCCAAAATCCAACTCTTACCTTAGTTGTGTTTCCAGGTTTTTTTTCATGCAAGTGGGCAATTGGACACCGTTACAGTTAGATTGCAGTTTGTCTGAGCTATTTTCAGACACATATCAATGTAGCACAGTGAGATCCATTTGAAAATAGCAGGAACCCAATTGGCTCAATGTGGTTTCAGAGACTCAAAGTGAAAAGGGAGAATGCAAGACCATATGTTCTACACCAGATTCAGCGTTAGTGTGTAGACTTCATGGTAAACTAAACATGAATGATGTTATGAATAAAAGACAATCAGTAAAATCAATGCTGTTTTAGCAGTTTTATTAGAAGTTATAAGGCGTACCCTGCTCCGCGGGGCACATTTGGCAATGCCATGAAGACTCCCTGCGTTAGTAAGTAACATATGGCTTCTACAATACAAGTAAACATTAGTTGGGAGGTTACTGGCTCCTGATTGCTCTGTATACACTTTACCATTTTCCAGTATTAATGATTTAGTAGCTAGCTTGTGCTTATGACCATAGGACATTAAACAAATTCCATAGTTTCATCATGTCCTACTGGAACCATCTGTGGCTCGTCGCTGGGTATGTATTCTCTTGAATACACAGCCAGCAGGGGGCATGCTGAATTTGTAAACATACCTAAATATAAGGTTGGCTGTGACTACCACCTTCAGAGTGAGATCCAAGGGCAATTGACTGGCAGGGAAAGGCAGAACAGATTGTAGAACATGTCAACTATAAGCAAAGTTCTACTTGCAGAAGGCCTTCAAAGGGCCACAGCACGCGGGACAATCAAGATGCCACCTACAGATAAGGCCACAGAATTCAGAAGGCCTCACCATGGCCCATGATTTAATGTCTAAATACTAATATCGACATCATATAGCTAAGTGCTTTCCTGCCGTGATATGACCGTGGAATGAATCTGTCAAGGGACCGTTCTGTGTCCAAGAGCACATGTTCTGTCGGCAGCCCTGGGGTGGAGGAAAGTGTAGTTACTGACTGGGTAGGAATGCGGGGATAGTGTAAACATCTTAGCCTGAGTTTATTTTCCCTGGGCTTGGAATGTAGCAGAAACTCAGCTTCTGTCCAAAGGATTTCCAGTTCTACAGCGGAGAGCTGAGGGGTGAGGAGGCAGCAGGGGACACAGGAGGTCACGGCTAATCCTGCAAAAGACACAACAGAGACTTGTCAAGAGAACAGAGGCCATTTGTGCGCAGGTCTACCTGTGTGTGCTTCTGTGTGTATACAAGCCTGTGTATATAAAGGTGGCAGTATGAGAACATGCCTGCAGATGGGAAATTATGTGCAAAAGTATCTCGTGAAACCTGGGCCTCATTTTCAAGCTGCCCTTTTATTGAATCTTGTTTGAAATGGTCTTGTGTACTCCCGACTTTCTTTAAAGGGCAATTACAAGGAAAGCAAGTAAACTGGCCTCTGAAAGTGTTTAAGTATGCCAAAAATGCTAAAGACACGGGCTAAGCTTCTTATTTTATTTATCCTGGTATGTCTAATTATTATCTCTCTGTCTGTGATCCTCTGCCACTGATTCCCTGCTGAATTTCGCTCAGGGAATAATATACCAATTGTTATATAAATAATAAAAATATCTGTCCATATGTATAGAATTAAAAAATAAATAGTGTCCCTGTTTGGTCACTATTTCTTAGCACTAATTAGTAGATTATAACAGTGCTAGTTTTTACCTCGACATCAATAAGACGTTATTTCATGTACTTTAATGATATTGTATGTTTTAGATCGCTGGGTGTCCTGCGTTATTTGTCCCATCATTGTATAATTAGCTTTCACTGGATTTGTTTTGTACATTTTGTGTATGTGCGAGGATCAGAAACAGCTTGCAGAGGACCTACCAGGGTGCCACCTAGTGGGAAAGTGCCGCACTGCAGACTGTAATACTTGGCAGAGAAGCTAGTTACACTGTAACACGTATCTGGCAGAGAATATATGGAAAAAGCTCTGACCGCTTACATGCTACTTAAAAGGTCACAGTGTACACTACAATAGCAAGTACTGTGCTCTAGATGTCGATGGATCACAATTCTCATCACTCTCAGCCACACAAGAACCATATGGAAGGTGAATTGGTTCTCCAGTTTTGCACATAAATATTATTAGTACATTTCCTTTTGCAACTGTACAATCATATATGCGAGTTTGCAGAGTTGTAATAGCATAGTCCCTGTAGTTTGAAAGATATCAAAGATTTTATTTTCTCATCCATCACCTTGATGACTTCACTCTCAGTCCCCTTGATGACCTCACTCTCAGTCCCCTTGATGACCTCACTCTCAGTCCCCTTGATGACACCACCCTCAGTCCCCTTGATGACACCACCCTCAGTCCCCTTGATGACACCACCCTCAGTCCCCTTGATGACACCACCCTCAGTCCCCTTGATGACCTCACTCTCAGTCCCCTTGATGACCTCACTCTCAGTCCCCTTGATGACCTCACTCAGTCCCCTTGATGACCTCACTCTCAGTCCCCTTGATGACCTCACTCTCAGTCCCCTTGATGACCTCACTCTCAGTCCCCTTGATGACACCACCCTCAGTCCCCTTGATGACACCACCCTCAGTCCCCTTGATGACACCACCCTCAGTCCCCTTGATGACACCACCCTCAGTCCCCTTGATGACACCACTCTCAGTCCCCTTGATGACACCACTCTCAGTCCCCTTGATGACATCGCTCTCAGTCCCCTTGATGACATCGCTCTCAGTCCCCTTGATGACACCACTCTCAGTCCCCTTGATGACATCGCTCTCAGTCCCCTTGATGACACCACCCTCAGTCCCCTTGATGACACCACCCTCAGTCCCCTTGATGACACCACCCTCAGTCCCCTTGATGACACCACCCTCAGTCCCCTTGATGACACCACCCTCAGTCCCCTTGATGACACCACCCTCAGTCCCCTTGATGACACCACCCTCAGTCCCCTTGATGACACCACCCTCAGTCCCCTTGATGACACCACCCTCAGTCCCCTTGATGACACCACCCTCAGTCCCCTTGATGACACCACCCTCAGTCCCCTTGATGACACCATCAGCGTCCCTAGCAGTGCTTATCAGACAGCTGCCATTCACCAAAACCGACACACACAGGGTTGTTTACTAAAAAGTGAGAATGCAAAGTTAATTCAAATAGAATTTCTAATTTAAGGCGAGAATAGTTGAAATGAAAGCAGCGCGGTCTTTGAGGGTTTTTCCAATTCGGGCTATTTTGACCTTAAAATTTAAATTCTCCCTTTAGTTAATAATCCTGATAGAATTCAGAGGCTCACACTGGAAGCGGGGCAATTAACCAGCAAAATAAAACAAACAAACAAAAATAAAAAAACACTAACATAATTTAAACAAAATGTCAGCCATTATAATTTGGTAACTTGCTTATTTACTTCTTATATAAAGTATATACAGAGATACAACTTAGGCTATATTCAGATGAATTTCTTTCCTAACTTTACCCCGGGTAATTATCCTATGTTTTCCAGAATCTGCATTACTCAGAACAGCTTGTGCTAGTGATCACCTGCCTACGTAGTGTGTTATAGACGTTTACTCACCCATTCATCCTCATCTACACCTTCAAAGGCGTCCTGCGGTAGGGGATCGTCTCGGTTTCCCAGTTTTGCTACCATTGCACTCAGCAGCTAAAGGAAAGGGACAGAATGGATCACAAAATATTCACCAGTGTCAAAAAAATAACATTAGATTGTAAGCTTTGCGGACTCATTTTATTTTTATTTCTTTTACAATTATTACTGGTTTCTTGAAGCTAATCTGTTGCATTTTAGATGAGACTATTCTTGAATCCAACAAACAAAAGCAGCTATGGCTAGTCTTATATTTTTATGTTTGGATATTTTTAATATATTAAGATTGCCAACAAATGACAAAATTGTGCCTAAAATAACAGATTTGGAAAAACAAATTCTCCCCCTCACAGTTTGGCTATGTCAGCCAATATTCTACAATCCAGTTTTGAATTCAGGAATGAGCTCTCACATCCCCAAAAATCATGACTCGAATACATCAGTGAAGGGCAGTCTCTATCAGCTTCTCGTTTTCCATTACTTGTGAAAAAGAATCACTTCTCATTCATTTTTAATGAACAGGATTCAGAGAGTGGATTTGCGTATACATTGCCGTAAATCTCTAACAGGACGTTAAATGGTAGGACCAAGAATAGATCGGCAATTATAGGCCTTTCTTGGGTCTCAATAACATTCAAAGTATCTATTTTGTTGTTTTAATATTTGTAAATTATGTTTTTGCTGCATTTTCTTAATCTGAAATAACCATTTCATGGCAATCAATTTAAACTACTATTATCTAAAATAGCGACAAACCTCCCCCTGTCCAGTCACATGTAAACCGATTGTAAATACACTTCTGCTTGAAATTTCCAAGAACCGTGAAGATGAAAAGGTCAAATGGTTAAAAATACAAGAAAACACTTAAAATATGGCCTTTGTGCCTACTTGCACAGACAGTTGCTCATACTGCGTGCTATCATGGGCACCGCTAGCTTTATGTGGATGTCATGAGACATGTGTGTCAATGTTTGGACTCAGACCTCTTCCTTTTTCTGCTCGTCGGTTTTCTCCTGAAGATAGAAAGATGACGGAAGAGTCTTCTTGACCGGGGCGTCTTTAGGAGCCTGGCTGACTGCGGGGAGAGGTAAAGGGATTTAGTAAGCATTGATATGGAGGCAATACATTTAGATGATAAATCTGATGTATTATTTCAGTGATTGGGTGAAATATTCTTATGATGAGCAGGAGAGGAAGTTCCAGTGATGAGATGCAGTCATGGAGAAGGAAGTAGGGTAGAGACGAAGCAAAGAGATACTCTGCAGGAATGATACTCTGCAGATATGAGGCAAGGGTGATATGAGGCAGGGGTGATAGTCTGCAGGAATGAGGCAGGGGTGATAGTCTGCAGGAATGAGGCAGGGGTGATAGTCTGCAGGAATGAGGCAGGGGTGATAGTCTGCAGGAATGAGGCAGGGGTGATAGTCTGCAGGAATGAGGCAGGGGTGATAGTCTGCAGGAATGAGGCAGGGGTGATAGTCTGCAGGAATGAGGCAGGGGTGATACTCTGCAGGAATGAGGCAGGGGTGATACTCTGCAGGAATGAGGCAGGGGTGATACTCTGCAGGAATGAGGCAGGGGTGATACTCTGCAGGAATGAGGCAGGGGTGATACTCTGCAGGAATGAGGCAGGGGTGATACTCTGCAGGAATGAGGCAGGGGTGATACTCTGCAGGAATGAGGCAGGGGTGATACTCTGCAGGAATGAGGCAGGGGTGATACTCTGCAGGAATGAGGCAGGGGTGATACTCTGCAGGAATGAGGCAGGGGTGATACTCTGCAGGAATGAGGCAGGGGTGATACTCTGCAGGAATAAGGCAGGGGTGATACTCTGCAGGAATAAGGCAGGGGTGATACTCTGCAGGAATAAGGCAGGGGTGATACTCTGCAGGAATGAGGCAGGGGTGATAGTCTGCAGGAATGAGGCAGGGGTGATACTCTGATGGCTATTGGAGGAGAGATACTCTGATGGCTATTGGAGAAGAGATAATCTCATGGTTATTGGAGGAGAGATACTCTGATGGCTATTGGAGGAGAGATACTCTGATGGCTATTGGAGGAGAGATACTCTGATGGCTATTGGAGGAGAGATACTCTGATGGCTATTGGAGGAGAGATACTCTGATGGCTATTGGAGGAGAGATACTCTGATGGCTATTGGAGGAGAGATACTCTGATGGCTATTGGAGGAGAGATACTCTGATGGCTATTGGAGGAGAGATACTCTGATGGCTATTGGAGGAGAGATACTCTGATGGCTATTGGAGGAGAGATACTCTGATGGCTATTGGAGGAGAGATACTCTGATGGCTATTGGAGGAGAGATACTCTGATGGCTATTGGAGGAGAGATACTCTGATGGCTATTGGAGGAGAGATACTCTGATGGCTATTGGAGGAGAGATACTCTGATGGCTATTGGAGGAGAGATACTCTGATGGCTATTGGAGGAGAGATACTCTGATGGCTATTAGAGGAGAGATACTCTGATGGCTATTAGAGGAGAGATACTCTGATGGTTATTGGAGGAGAGATACTCTGATGGCTATTGGAGGAGAGATACTCTGATGGCTATTGGAGGAGAGATACTCTGATGGCTATTGGAGGAGAGATACTCTGATGGCTATTGGAGGAGAGATACTCTGATGGCTATTGGAGGAGAGATACTCTGATGGCTATTGGAGGAGAGATACCCTGATGGCTATTGGAGGAGAGATACTCTGATGGCTATTGGAGGAGAGATACTCTGATGGCTATTGGAGGAGAGATACTCTGATGGCTATTGGAGGAGAGATACTCTGATGGTTATTGGAGGAGAGATACTCTGATGGCTATTGGAGTAGCGATACAATGAAGGCCAGGGGTGGAGAGATACTCTGATGGCTATTGGAGGAGAGATACTCTGATGGTTAGTGGAGAAGAGATACTCTGATGGCTATTGGAGGAGAGATACTCTGATGGCTATTGGAGGAGAGATACTCTGATGGTTAGTGGAGAAGAGATACTCGGACAGGCAGGCCAGATGAGATGTTATAACAAGCGCTGAGCAGGTGATAGGAAGAATGAGAAGATGGAGGAGACGAGGGAAAGTTGTAAAGACACGTACCTGGTATCATGCCTTCAGGACACAAAGTAATAGAACGCTGCTGGCGATCCTTCCCACTGAGCCATTCGTCTGCTGACAGAGCTGGTTCCCAGGACACAACCGATGGGGGGAAAATATCATCTTGGAAAAACTCTTTCTAAAAAGGGAAATCAGACACTTCGTTCCTGTAACGCAGAGCTACAGTGCTTCATTCTTCCTGCACGTTGTCCATCTAACTGTGACGGCAAAGCTGCTCACTTACAATGCGAAGAGTGTCACAAAATGACAAAACCTGAATGAGGAGCAGCTTCTAACTTCAGAATGCAGCAAAGAAAATACAATTCCTACATCTCCCTGCATTACAATGCATTGATCACCAAGAAAGATGCAAAACCCACCTTGACACGTGGTACCCGGAAAGCCATCGGTTCGAGTGAGCTGTTACTGAGCCGAATGCCCCGCAAAACCTCTACATCACGCACAGCACAATCCACCTTCCGCATGAACTGCAAACCCTGAAACATACGGACAATATGCACATACTCTAAGTACAACTCATATAGCTGATGTAGCATTATGTCTCTCACTCAAAGAGAACCCCGTTCAATGAAATATAAAAACATGACGTGTAACTTCCCGCACTTAAATGGCCCTTTGTAGCAGAAGCATTAGTCTGTGACTCGCAGGTGCAATGGAGGTGTTACCACTCGTGTCTTACCTTGTGCGGATCACTAGAGTTGAAGCTGTTACATTCCAGGAAGTAGGGGGGATCTGGCAGCACCTCGTACAGGAACGCTCTGGTGTCACCCTATAATGGGCATATTTCAAAGTGAGAGAGTAAGATACGATGGGATGTCACAAAGATCAAAAACAGCCCAGGATCAGCGTACATAAAAAGGCACGCGTTGACATAGCTGGGGACATAAGGCCGAAGGAGAGTGAGATCACATCCAAAGAGTAAACAGGAATGTTCCCCCTTTGTCTGGAGACAACAGATCAGAAATAAAAAATGTTCCAATAATCAACATATTAACATGGCGGGACAACATCTCAAGTTATTATTATTATAAATTATTAAATTTAATTCTAACAATGGATCATAAGTATATAAAACAATTAAAAGGAAAAAATAATATTAGTGATGTTCTAAGAACTTCCCAATCTATTCTCCTCGTGACAAACAGAGTAAATTTCAGGAAAGGTTTAAATCCTTGGACAGATTGTTTGTCGTTGGTTATGCCTTTAGAAGTCACGAAAGCCTAACTTCAAGATGTCTAGGTGTGATATTCACTGGTGGGAAACATTGAACAGTGCGGGTAAGCAGAGGACAGAGACTGAGGGCAAATTATGAACATCTGCTGCAAGGCAAAGGGACAGCCTAGAACGTACCTGTAAAGCCATGAACAAAGGTCATAAATGGAATAAAATGACCAAAATATAGTGGGCACACAGGGAATAATACCCTTTTGCAATTTGAGTGGTCTCTTATAATATACACAAGGAGTAACTAAAAGTAACTAAAGACATGGACAAAATGAGCACCGCAGAGGACTTTATCAGGAGGACAAAGGAACAGCAAATAGAAAGGGTGGCGATGAGAAGAGGCATAGAAAGACAAACACCAACCTTGCCACTTAGTACCAGGAGGCTGGTGTCGGGGTCATAGTGTGGGATGAGGGTGGAAGGAGACACGTCAATACTTAGAGAGGTGATAGGGCCACGTGACAGTTCCTCTGGCTTATACAGAGACAGCTGGCGCTCGCTTTTGCTGTAAGAAATGGTACTGTGGTCAGTAAGAGGTGCCAGTTTAGACGTGGCTGTGTCTGATGGTTGAAATACAGATTTTACCTGTCAAATCCAGACACCAGCAGGTACTTCCCATTGCAAACCCAGAGAATGCGGGCCCCACGGGCTCCTTCAGGTCCTGGTCCCTCCTATAGCCAGAATCAAAGAAGAAGTAACATGTCTGCATTGTGGGGGAAACATAGGCTATAGGCAGTCACCCTGGCTGTTCCCATAATGCCTTTTAATCTCATCTCACCTGCTGTGGTTTAATGGAAATCCGTGGCTCGTATATCCGAACACGTTGGTCTTTGCTGCAGGTAGCCAGGAATCGACCATCTGGGCTCCAAGCCAGGGAGAAGATCTGGAGAGTAACACAGTAACACTAATTAAACTTTACTGCCTAAACGTTATTGCAATAAATATGTCATAAATAGGTAATACTTTAGTGCACTGGAATAGTCAAAATATGGAGTGGAATAAAAATAAAATAGAGACTCACAAATATACCTATGTTTAAAGGGGTTACAGTCAATAACATATTTTTGTGATTTTCTTTCCATTCCAAACCGTGCAATATTTACTTAAGATATAATAAATAAAAGTATATTTTTAACTAACTCATTCTTATAAATATTATTTGAACTGGTATCTAGTCCTGTCAGTGTAAGTGTGGTTCTTGCATGTGAGCTAAATAAAAAAAATTGAAGCTCTCCCTAAATTAAAAATTGGAGTTCTTTCTCTAAATAAAAAATTGAAGCTCTCCCTAAAAAAAAAAATTGGAGCTCCCTCTAAATTAAAAATTGGAGCTCCCTCTAAATTAAAAATTGGAGCTCTCCCTAAATTAAAAATTGGAGCTCTCCCTAAATTAAAAATTGGAGCTCCCTCTAAATTAAAAATTGGAGCTCTCCCTAAATTAAAAATTGGAGCTCTCCCTAAATTAAAAATTGGAGCTCTCCCTAAATTAAAAATTGGAGCTCTCCCTAAATTAAAAATTGGAGCTCCCTCTAAATTAAAAATTGGAGCTCTCCCTAAATTAAAAATTGGAGCTCTCCCTAAATTAAAAATTGGAGCTCTCCCTAAATTAAAATTTGGAGCTCTCCCTAAATTAAAAATTGGAGCTCTCCCTAAATTAAAAATTGGAGCTCTCCCTAAATTAAAAATGGGAGCTCTCCCTAAATAAAAAATTGGAGCTCTCCCTAAATAAAAAATTGGAGCTCTCCCTAAATAAAAAATTGGAGCTCTCTCTAAATTAAAAATTGGAGCTCTCTCTAAATAAAAAATTGGAGCTCTCTCTAAATTAAAAACTGGAGCTCTCTCTAAATTAAAAACTGGAACTCTCTCTAAATTAAAAACTGGAGCTCTCTCTAAATAAAAAACTGGAACTCTCTCTAAATTAAAAACTGGAGCTCTCTCTAAATTAAAAATTGGAGCTCTCTCTTAAAACCAATTCACTTTAATTAACAGAGCGCAAAGAATGGTCTGTATGTGGTGCTAACACATTATAAAGCTGCTCAGCAAATTGTAAGTTATATCTTAAAGCAATGTTTTTTTATTGAAGTAACCCTTTCAATAAAACACATTTGCTACATTCAAGTTTCATTAACTGAACGATGGCCACTTATCAGTGCGTAATAGCTCAAGGTAATACAATGTCTGGGACATGGCTAATTGCGGTGTCTCTTGCCATGCCCGCAAACATGATAATTTATAATGGAACCTTCAACTTGCTGGTACAATGAGTGAATGGAGGAGCAAATTAAATTGGGTGTTTACAGACACTGTGAAACCTTGAAGTCACTCTAATGCTCCGGTAAAAAAAGAAAAAAATCTGATTTAATTTTCTTTCATCATGGTGAATTTGGTGAAGACAAACTGTCGCTTTTCCTTGGTGATATTTTCTCATTTATCTACCTAGGGAAAGCTGTGACAGAATTTAGTGGGGTGAGCTGGGCAGCAAAGTGAAGTATAAAGCACCCCGGAATCTGCTGTATTTCCTCCACGATGGACGTATTCCCGAGCTGCCCTGTGTGAGCACACTCAGTCATGTGTCGTCTTCCAACCTTTTAGAGTGAATACGTCTCCCTTTACGTTTTTGCCCCTTAGTATCACCTGATCCTCATGCCCCTGCAGCGTCAGGACATTCTTTGCAGTCTTCAGGTTCCAGATTCGCACCATCAGGTCATACGAAGAGGATACAAGCAGGTCGGAGGCGCAGGGGTGGAACCGCACGGTGTAAATCCGCTCATTGTGACCTGTAAGGGAGAGAGACAGAGAGAAGCTGGGTTACTTTACAAATAGTATTATTCACTAAAGTGTGAAAGTCAGGAATTCAAAGGGATTTTTAACATTTATTCCAAAACTGGGTATTTCGGCCTTAACTTCTGAAGATCAGTTTGATTTTCCATCAATTCACACCAGTAAGTAAGCCGGCATGTGTTTGAGAGAGACGCAGGGGAATATTCACTAATTAGTGAGATGTGGCAGGTTAGCAAAAAAAGTTGAACTATATCAGTCAAAATATCAGAGTTAGAGATTTTTTTTTCTTCTTTCTCAATTATTTTGGCTGAAATTGTGTAATGTGGGAGTCAACTCGCCACAACTCCCTGTTTAGTGATTGAGCCTTAGTGTAGTACTGACAATAATCAGATGTTCCACTCCTTCTGCCAAGTTTTAGGAAACCTTTTAACTGAACTGTCTAAACGGTGCCATTCCAGCTACCTACAGCCTTATCTTATCCGATGCTTCAGCGGTTTGTCAGAAGCATGGTTTACTGGGAATCTACAGAGTATTTATTTCTTTGTTCATCAGCCATGCAGCACGGGGCACAGATGGTCTCTTACCAACCAGCACTATCTCAGGTTCTGTGAGAGTCTCAGTTAGCCCCTTCGCTGGGATCTGCCATACACGTATTCTTCCGTCCTCCCCACCTAAAACAAAAAAACAAAAGAAAATTGTTTATGATATTGATCCATTAGAATAATGTCCCAGCCGGTGTCCTTAAAACCATGACGACGAGTCTGAAGCAAAAATTATCATTGGTGGGACATCCAGCTCCTTATCCTGACTCACATAACAACAAAAGAAAACATAATGTATTGTGTGCATTATTTGAAATTCCTGTGACTCAAAATGCCCAGATGGCCCCCAAAGCAATCTGTACCCCTCTGATTTATATCTTGTCATTAAGCATCTATAAATCGTCCCCTGTCCCCATTGCTCTCATTATTTACTATATGAGTTCTGTGTGTTTTGTCTCATACGAAACTGTATAGCTGGTTACACACTACAAGTCCCATGATCCACCAGTCAGCCCATGGCATGGCAGTATTATTTCAAAGGGCACAGTGGCAGGAGCCCTTCTCATAGTAAAACAAAATCGCCTATACCTCGTGTTAGCTAAATGTATAGCTTTAATTTTATTTGTTGTGTGTCCAACAACAAATGGAGAACCGCAGGCTATGTTACCCTCTGTTTACCCCCCATCTCTCTGCCAATTCTTGGTGTGGAGGGACGGGGGAGGATGGCAGTGATAGGTGTACCTGCTACCAGTCTGTGTGGGTTGAAAGGATCCCAGGTGAGGTCCATCACTGGCACTTTATTCTGGATAGTGGGCAGAGTGTCCGGGAGACGGCCGCTCTGAGATAGCTATAGGAAAGATATTGGAAAAACTACAGTTTCAATGACAATCATCACCATTACATCCTATGACTAATTATAGTATTTCCGACAGTTTTAAAACACACATAACGTATGAATCTTTCTGCGGTACTTAAAGACACACTAAAGGCAACAAACAAAAACAGGGATCTATCAAACCTTGTAAACCCTGGGTTACTTAATATAATTACTGCCCGTTCAACTAAATTGGAAACAAAAAATATTCTAGATGTTAGAAATTGACCAGGATAGTTCTACAAGGGGACTTTGCAAATTCCATTTAAGGGACATTAAGCAACAAATCCATACAACCTGCTGTAGTGGTTATGTTGCCTATCGTCTCTAGATTTAATATCAAACCGTTTAACAATATTTTGATATAAATTGGGATTCACCCTGGCACACAGTGACTACCCCACCCCAGTTGCGATAATACGGACTTGACTCTTCCACAAGATCAGTGTCAAATTTGTTCAACCTGGACAACAATGACTGATATTTCCAGGCTCATTCAGGTGATCCCTTAACAGTAACCTTTAATTGTACATGAGGAAGTGGTGGGTTAAAAGTTTCCCCGTCCTTATTCTTACCTCCAACACTGCCACTTGTCCTCCTGGACCAGCCAGAGGGAGGGCCAACCGCTGGTAGTTTAGACAGAATCCGTCGCACTCCCCTGGGGTGCTCTGGCTAACGCCTCGCAGGTTAGTGATATGATTGTTGCGGTGCACGATTACCCCTTCAATGTGCCGTAATCGTGAGCTGGGACCTGTAAGTGTTAGATCATAGGAAATTAGTCAAAGAGAAGTGACCTTTGGAGAAAACATTATGGTTGAATAAAGGGTACCTAAAGCCACACAATGACGAGAATCTATATTAATAATTATATAGAACTATGCATCTTGACGGATATGTCCAAAAGGGTGGGGGAGGATAGACAGGTATTATCACCTGTCACTCAAACTAAAATAAGCGATGGATGATGGGTAAAATGACAAGGGCAAGTCATCAATAATGTTTCTTACCCAGAATATTCTGCAGGGAGCGCTGACTGGTACTGGAAACAATCCCACTGGAGGGGCTAGTGACCGAGCTGGAAGGAGACGAAATGCCACTAGCTTCCTAATAGGAGGAGATAAAAGAAAATCTATGTAATATACGATTAAAGTTCTCCCTTATACACAGTGTACAATGTATAGCCTGTGGACAACACTAAAGAGACAAAATCAATAAAAACAAACAAACACGATTTCAACATGAAAACAAAGTATAAACACATATACATGTTAGATAAATGTCATGTGTGATCGTCGTATCCTTTCTATAAGGTATAGCCTGACCATGGGCTGTGGCAGTGCATATCATTTGACAGCAAAGAAGCAAAGAACAAAGAGTCTGTATTTACAGGGTCAGTGTTCTAAATCAGAATTCCTTGTAACCAATCGGAGATGAGAATGCCAGTGTTTATACCTCCCATTGGCTGCTTGTAGTTTGTCATGTTAAATCTCTGTAATGCTTATAGCACTCCTGCATGTATCCTGCACACTGCATCAAAATACATTGAAGATATTTTTTAATAATAATACAGACATTATTTAGCCAAGGGTGATGTGTTTGGCTTTGAAGGATCTCATGCTGTATTGAGGTTATTATTATTATTCAGCTGAATTTGCCCAGTTTTATTGGAGCAGTGACAGACAGAGCTCACCCTGCGGGGATTCGTTACAAATACACAGATATACTCACACTTGGCTCAGCATCAGGTGACACAATCTCTCGCTCCCGACGAACAGCCTGTTTACCGACACTTGAAGGGCAAGCAGGAGCTGGTTTGCGGGATGGGTCAAGAGAGACTTTTTGGACCTGTAGTATAAAACAAACAAATAAATATGGCATCTAGTATACAACAATAACTATAGTATGTAGTATATAACAATAACTATAGTATACAACAATAACTATAGTATATAGTATATAACAATAACTTTAGTATACAACAATAACTATAGTATATAACAATAACTATAGTATGTAGTATATAACAATAACTATAGTATACAGTATATAACAATAAATATAGTATCTAGTATATAACAATAACGGTGACACCTGGCTGAATGCACACTACACCCATTTACAGGGTTATCACTCAATGCTCTATTACAGAGGAGGGCAGGACTCCCCATAATACATACCCATAATCAGAGAGCAGAGAGGGCAGAGAAACAGAGAAAGCTTTGAGCCAGTTAAGTTTGAAGTGCTCTGAACAAGGTTCAGAGGTCCTAGAAAAGCAGAATGGACAGGGCTCTAGAAGAGTGTAATAAACAGGGCTCTAGAAGAGTGTAATAAACAGGGCTCTAGAAGAGTGTAGTGAACATGGCTCTAGAAGAGTGTAGTGAACAGGGCTCTAGAAGAGTGTAGTGAACAGGGCTCTAGAAGAGTGTAATGAACAGGGCTCTAGAAGAGTGTAATGAACAGGGCTCTAGAAGAGTATAATGAACAGGGCTCTAGAAGAGTATAATAAACAGGGCTCTAGAAGAGTGTAATAAACAGGGCTCTAGAAGAGTGTAATAAACAGGGCTCTAGAAGAGTGTAATAAACAGGGCTCTAGAAGAGTGTAATAAACAGGGCTCTAGAAGAGTGTAATAAACAGGGCTCTAGAAGAGTGTAATAAACAGGGCTCTAGAAGAGTGTAATAAACAGGGCTCTAGAAGAGTGTAATAAACAGGGCTCTAGAAGAGTGTAATAAACAGGGCTCTAGAAGAGTTTAGTGAACAGGGCTCTAGAAGAGTGTAATGAACAGGGCTCTAGAAGAGTGTAACAAACAGGGCTTTTGAAGAGTGTAATGAACAGGGCTCTGGAAGAGTGTAATAAACAGGGCTCTAGAAGAGTGTAATAAACAGGGCTCTAGAAGAGCAAAGTGGGCAGGGCTCTAGAAAAGCAGAATGGGCAGGGCTCTAGAAGAGTGTAATGAACAGGGCTCTAGAAGAGTAATGAACAGGGCTCTAGAAGAGCAAAGTGGGCAGGGCTCTAGAAGAGCAAAGTGGGCAGGGCTCTAGAAGAGCAAAGTGGGCAGGGCTCTAGAAGAGCAAAGTGGGCAGGGCTCTAGAAGAGCAAAGTGGGCAGGGCTCTAGAAGAGCAAAGTGGGCAGGGCTCTAGAAGAGCAAAGTGGGCAGGGCTCTAGAAGAGCAAAGTGGGCAGGGCTCTAGAAGAGCAAAGTGGGCAGGGCTCTAGAAGAGCAAAGTGGGCAGGGCTCTAGAAGAGCAAAGTGGGCAGGGCTCTAGAAGAGCAGGGCTCTGTGTGAGCGTGTAGTATAGAGATTTATAATAACTGATACAGTAACACACAGATGGAGGGTATAACACTTTGTCAGTGGTCACTTACCTGCTTGTTCTCCCCCTCCCACCAGCTCTTAGCTGAAAGAGCCGGCGTGCCACCAGCTGTGTCTGGGAAAAGATCAATCTGAAGTTCTTGTACTGACTGAACAAAGGGGAAAGTATATCAGAGACACACACATACACAGACTGAGAAAACACGTCCCAATCTCAGCGCCCAACAGAGCTGCAAAATATGAGTGAGTACCAAACAAATGCGTGAGTACCAAAATACACGTGAGTACCAAAATACACGTGAGTACCAAAATACACGTGAGTACCAAAATATGAGTGAGTACCAAAATATGAGTGAGTACCAAAATATGAGTGAGTACCAAAATACACGTGACTACCAAACAAATGCGTGAGTACCAAACAAATGCGTGACTACCAAACAAATGCGTGAGTACCAAACAAATGCGTGAGTACCAAACAAATGCGTGAGTACCAAACAAATGCGTGAGTACCAAAATATGCGTGAGTACCAAAATATGCGTGAGTACCACTCGAAGACTAGAGACCAACACTCACAGACGAATATGTTTTACAAGCAGAGCAATGGCAGCAGTGTTCTGCCAAACGTGGACTTGGCGTTATAGGTGTTTGTGGTATGAAATTTGTGGTAGAGAGACAATGATTTATTAAGCGTAAGATGATAAATTATTTTATCGTGGCAAAATCACATAACCTCGTCAGAGCCAGGCAACATGTGCCTCTTCAGCTACTGCTGAACTACATCGCCCACAATCCTCCAAGTATATAAGCATGTTTTAAATGTATGCCACAAACACCATTACTAAAATAAGCGTGATATATTATAATTATATTATATATCATTTTTTTAAATTAGTTTCCACTATAAATATTTGTAAAGTATTATGTGTAAATGCAAAAAAACTATGAGACACATATAGCACGGACTATCCCTTTAACTTCACAGCTACAGACCCCTGGGATGCTTCCATGGTCTGTATTGGGTAGATTTAATCCAGTATATATAGGTTTATCAACTCTAGATAGTACGCAATGTCTCAAAACTACCCCAGTTCATTTTACAGTGACCGAATGCCCCCCACAAACTGCACGGGGTCTCACAGTTATTTCTTGCAATATTGGAATCTGGGAGGTTTAGGTGCTAAGTGACACCTTGGTTGCAGCCTTCGTACTGTCAATTACTGACATTAGTATATAACAACTGTGGGATAAAATGCTTTCACTGCTGCCATGTTATGACTATATTAATATAAGCAATCTGCTAACCAGCATGCACAAGGAACATAGAATTATAAGGCTGTGTAAACATCCGTCTGCTCGTGTCAAACAAGGCTGCGGTAAATCAATTCACTGGTATAGGTGAGTGATGCAGCCCGGTGCAGTGGTACCTTGCGTGGGATGCTGTAACTGATGGGAATAATGAACCTGTCAGTCAGCTGGAGGAGGCGAAGAAGTTCACAGCTCATCACATCCAGGCACAGCTTGGGAACCAAGGCTAGACCACGAGACTGCTGCTCTGTGACACACTGCGAGACTGGGAGAAAGAGAGAGACACCTCATTACACTGGGAGACTGGGAGAAAGAGAGAGACACCTCATTACACTGCGAGACTGGGAGAAAGAGAGAGAGACCTCATTACACTGGGAGACTGGGAGGAAGAGAGAGAGACCTCATTACACTGTGAGACTGGGAGAAAGAGAGAGAGACCTCATTACACTGCAAGACTGGGAGAAAGAGAGAGACACCTCATTACACTGCAAGACTGGGAGAAAGAGAGAGAGACCTCATTACACTGGGAGACTAGGAGAAAGAGAGAGACACCTCATTACACTGGGAGACTGGGAGAAAGAGAGAGAGAGACACCTCATTACACTGCAAGACTGGGAGAGACAGAAAGAGACACCTTATTACACTGCGAGATTGGGAGAGACCGAGAGACACCTCATTACACTGTGAGACTGGGAGAGACAGAGAGAGACCTCATTACACTGCGAGACTGGGAGAAAGAGAGAGACACCTCATTACACTGCAAGACTGGGAGAAAGAGAGAGAGACCTCATTACATTGCAAGACTGGGAGAAAGAGAGAGACACCTCATTACACTGCAAGACTGGGAGAGACAGAAAGAGACACCTTATTACACTGTGAGACTGGGAGAGACCGAGAGACACCTCATTACACTGTGAGACTGGGAGAGACAGAGAGAGACCTCATTACACTGCAAGACTGGGAGAAAGAGAGAGACACCTCATTACACTGAGAGACTGGGAGAAAGAGAGAGAGACCTCATTACACTGCAAGACTGGGAGAAAGAGAGAGACACCTCATTACACTGCAAGACTGGGAGAGACAGAAAGAGACACCTTATTACACTGCGAGATTGGGAGAGACTGAGAGACACCTCATTACACTGCGAGATTGGGAGAGACCAAGAGACACCTCATTACACTGTGAGTCTGGGAAAGACAGAGAGAGACACCTCATTGCACTGCGACACTGGGAGAAAGAGAGAGACACCTCATTACACTGCGAGACTGGGAGAAACAGAGAGACACCTCATTACACTGCGAGACTGGGAGAGACAGAAAGAGACACATTATTACACTGCGAGATTGGGAGAGACCGAGAGACACCTCATTACACTGTGAGACTGGGAGAGACAGAGAGAGACCTCATTACACTGCGAGACTGGGAGAAAGAGAGAGAGACCTCATTACACTGCAAGACTGGGAGAAAGAGAGAGACACCTCACACTGCGAGACTGGGAGAAAGAGAGAGACACCTCATTACACTGCGAGATTGGGAGAGACAGAGAGAGACCTCATTACACTGCGAGACTGGGAGAGACAGAGAGAGACCTCATTACACTGCGAGACTGGGAGAGACAGAAAGAGATACATTATTACACTGCGAGACTGGGAGAGACCTCATTACACTGCGAGACTGGGAGAGACAGAGAGAGACCTCATTACACTGTGAGACAGAGAGAGACCTCATTACACTGTGAGAAAGAGAGAGACCTCATTACACTGCGAGACTGGGAGAAACCGAGAGAGACCTCATTACACTGTGAGAAAGAGAGAGACCTCATTACACTGCGAGACTGGGAGAAACAGAGAGAGACCTCATTACAGTGTGAGACAGAGAGAAATAGAGAGAGACCTCATTACACTGTGAGACTGGGAGAGCAGTGTATAATATAATAATAAACGGTACCATACATTGAGCAGTGTATAATATAATAATAAACGGTACCATAAACTGAGCAGTGTATAATATAATAATATATGATACCATAAACTGAGCAGTGTATAATATAATAATATATGATACCATAAATTGAGCAGTGTATAATATAATAATATATGATACTATAAACTGAGCAGTGTATAATATAATAATATAAGATACCATAAATTGAGCAGTGTATAATATAATATAAGATACCATAAATTGAGCAGTGTATAATATAATAATATATGATACCATAAACTGAGCAGTGTATAATATAATAATATATGATACCATAAATTGAGCAGTGTATAATATAATAATATATGATACTATAAACTGAGCAGTGTATAATATAATAATATATGATACCATAAACTGAGCAGTGTATAATATAATAATATATGATACTATAAACTGAGCAGTGTATAATATAATAATATATGATACCATAAACTGAGCAGTGTATAATATAATAATATATGATACCATACATTGAGCAGTGTATAATATAATAATATATGATACCATAAACTGAGCAGTGTATAATATAATAATATAAGATACCATAAATTGAGGCATCGAAGTTGAAGATTTTGTGTACGGACTCCACAGCCCTGTTAATGATGACACCATGTAAGCATGTGTGCCCATAGACTGACTTATTGAGGTTTTACAGGGACTTACTCTGTGCGATAGACGGTGTTTCTGTGTTGACCTCCAAGCAATACACTGTCCCTTCACCCTGCATAAAATAAAACAAAAATAAAATATAAACTCATTTAATACACAAACATTGCAATTACCATCATCATCATCGGCCTTCAGAGGATCTGCATGTTCCTTCCACATCCACAGGTCAGTGATGAATATACACTAATGGCAAAACACCCATATCACGGCATCAAACACCTGGACTGCTCTTTAACAATGATACTAATAATCCCTTCCTAAATTAACAATATCACAACGTGGGAACACTATGATACCAGCACGACAAAAAGCTAGCCTACATCAATAGCTATGGTTCGAGTTATTAAAACGACAGAAAGACAAAGAGACAGAGAGGTTGAAAGAGAGCTTGGAATTAAAGTATAGATATCGTTGCAGATTTTTGTCAATCATAAGGGCAATGTAAAGTTAAATTTCCGCCATTAAGAACCAAAAGGTATTAAATTCCCAACCCCCCGCACCCCCAAAAAACCTGCTGACTTAAAGGGACACTATAGTGTCAGGAATACAAATCTCCTTGCCTCTCTAAATATAGTAAAATCTTTCCTTTATTCCAGTCTGCTGCTGGCTCTGCTCCTGATCTGCCTGCTTGGCTGACATCATCAGAAGTGATTCTCTGAGCCAATCACAATGCTTTCCCATATAATTGGCTGAGACTGTCAAGGAAGCAGATCAGGGGCAGAGCCAGCAAAAGTCAAACACAGCCCTGGCCAATCAGCATCTCCTCATAGAGATGCATTGAATCAATGCATCTATGATGAAAGTTCAGTGTCTGCATGCAGAGGGTGGATACACTGAATGTCAGTCATACTGTGCAGCACTGCCCCAGGAAGCACCTCTAGCAGCCATCTGAGGAGTGGCCGGTGAAGTTATCACTAGGCTGTAAGGTAAACACTGCATTTTCTCTGAAAAGACAGTGTTTACTGCAAAGAGACTGAAGGAAATTATTATACTCACCAGAACAAATATAATAAGCTGTAGTTGTTCTGGTAACTATAGTGTCCTTTTAATAATAATAAATATACTTTAATATATATATATTATTTAAGCAGGTTGCTTCTGATAGTGTGCTGATTATCTGGAGGAGCAGAGGATTCTGGGTAATCTTGACCTAAAAGGAGATAATTGTACCTGTGCAGCGAGAATTAGCAGCCCCGTGTCCACATCGTACAGTGGGATCAGCAGTCTGTGGAGAGAAGAGATCCCTAGTTACTCACTACAGAAATGTTTACAGGGAGATCATCATCAATTTACAGAGAATATTATGTAACAAAGAGGGTGCCGAGTCACTATTACAAGAATTCACAGTCTAAAGCAGTTATTGGTGGCGTAGCTTGCTATGTCATATGTTTATAATCCTCAGCTATATTCAAGGCTGCATGGGCATCAAGGGAATTGTAGTTGACACACATCTTTAGCCAGCATTTGATACAAATGTGAAACAAATTATAAACTCTCGTTTATTTAGTAAAGTGTGAATTGTTGGGATTTTCTAAATTTAGATAAAAAACAGCAGAAATTGAACAATTCTTCAACATTAACTGTGTTTCACGTTCAACTATTTTAGCATAAAATTTAAATAGTAAAATATACTATTTCATCCAAAGCTGTGACCGCTCATTCTAGTAATGTGGTATGGTATGGGATAGTGTGTGTTTTTTTTTTTGTTGAAATTCTTTATTTTTGAAGTGCATGTAGATAAAGCAGTTACAAATGCGTTCGTCATGCCCCAAGAGCATAGATTCACGCTTTAACAATGAACAACAAAGTAACAGGACATGGCGTGGCAGTATAATGCACTTTTTTTTTTTGATTGCTATATAAACCAATTTTGGATACATGTTGTTGTAAATAATGTAATAAACATGCAAAAAACTTCGTGGTATGTCGGTTAGTTAAGTAACGTTAATGAAAATGTGGTAGTACTGCTCAATTTTGAACGATAATCAGGCAATAAGGTTTCATATACAGTGTGTATGCAGTTATGCACTCTATTAAAAGTAGAGACAAGTGTGAAACAAGTTAAACAATATTAACGTCGCTAGATGGGCAATATTAAAAAACAAGATGGACGTCGCTAGATGGGCAATATTAAAAAACAATATTAACGTCGCTTGGTAGTGCTGTAAATTAAAGTAAACATGCAAGAGAGTAAATCGGTTAAAATTCAGCGCTAAACCACGTTAGGCAATGATTAACTAAGGTAGCATAACCTAGTAGTGCATTAGTAAGCATACGTGGGTCACATATGCAGAAATGAAAGACAATTTATAAAAGAAAAGGACATAAATCTCAAAATACGGTGCATGGCGTTTAAGGCAAGAGCAGCTGCTCAGACCGTTAGGTGGGGAAGTCCAGCCCGGTGCCAGTCCTTTCAAGGTAGCTTAACCGATTCCGTCAGGAGGCAAGGTAGCTGTGTCGCTGGGATTGGTAGCACATAGTGTGGTTAGAGAGAAAACAAACACATTTTAACAGATCAATCTTTCAGCGAGTCATAGGGTACAACGACAGTTCTCAGGCTAGACTGCTATGTCAGGAGGACTGACTACTAACAATATGAGGCATGTTAGGAGGGGAAAGTTCATCTTACAGTCTGGTGTCATCTGATGCCGGCGCTTAAGTGCCCGTGGAGACTGTTGGGGAGCAGTGGAGATCCGCCTGGTTAACGCCAGCCGGTATTTACAGTTCGTCTATAGACGTTGGTTCCTGGGGTAGAGTCTCTTTCCGGTTGTCGGTGTGTTCAGGTGGTATTAAACTTTGTCCAGGAACTATTACTAACTTGGTGTGGGTATTCTTCTTTCATTCCGGTGTGGTTGCCGGTTCGCCTGGGTGCTCAGGTGTCGTTTGCTGTGTTGGAGGCCAATTGTTGTCCCCTGGGTGCAAACGTTTGCGCTGTAGCAGGATTCCATTGATGGGATGCCTGTGCTGCCCCGTTCTGTCCATTTGTGGTCAGGGAGTCCGGCGGGAGACCCAGTGTCTCTAGCAACCCTGCGGCTTCCTTGAGGTCTTTGACTTCTAGTGTGGCATTATCCTTTAGTACCTGTAGTTTGTGCGCCGTTTGCCAGCGGTATGTTATCCTTTGTTGTCGAAGTAGGGCAGTAAATGGTGCCAAGGTTCTTCTCCACGCCAGGGTGTAGCCTGTTAGGTCTGCAAAGAAGGTGAGAGGCATACTTTCGAAGACATAGGGCGTGTGGTTTCTGACAGCTGTCATTATCGCAAGTCTGTCTCTTCCGGACATGAAACAAACCACAAGGTCCCTGGGGGCCCCTTTTGGTGCTTTGGGCGATTTAGGAGTTCGGAAGAAGTCTTTCAGGCCTACCGCTCTGCCTTGTCTCAGGGGCAGTAGCTCTGTAAATAGTCGCCGCAGGAGGTGAGGCAACTCATCGGCCGGTACGTCTTCTTTGATGCCCCTTATTTTCAGGTTATTTTTGCGCCTTGTGTCTTCCATCGTGGCCAGGCGCTGGTCAAATGATTTGTGCTGTTGCTGTAGTTTGTCTATCTCCTGTTGTAGTGAGGAGATTTGTTTAGAGTGTTCCCCGGTGGTTCCTTCCAGGGTGCCCAACCTGCCCGACAGGCCTCTTATGTCTTCGCGGATCTTGGCTGTGTCCGCTAGTATGGTATTCTGGAGGGTCGTTAGCAGTGTTGTGAGGACTTCGGTGGTGACCGGAGGGGAGTCGGGTGCCTTGGGAACCGTTTTAGTGTGCTGTGCTGCTGCCATTTCTTCTTCCTCCCCTTCCAGGTAGAAGTCGTCTGATGTATCTGAGAAGTTCTCGTGGTAGGCGGCCATCTTGGGCCTAACCGCGCTGTTAGCTCGGCGCAGGAGGTCGCCAATATTCTGATTCAAACTCGGTTTGTCAGGCTTTAGTTTTTTTGCCTTTCGCCCCATTCTTGTTCTCGGTCAGGGGGCACCTCTGGGGTAGATGTTGGGGGTTTTTGTTACCCAAATGTGGTATAATTTCCTTTTGATGGCCGGGAGCTCTCATGAAGTGCGTCTGCACGGCTCTGTTGCTTGGCTCCGCCCCCAGTGTGTGTTTTTTAATGACAATAAGTTTGCATCTGTGACAGACTTCTTAAATAAAATTATAGTTTTTTGGGGGGCAGTATTGATTGCAACTCAAACACGTGGCGTTTTACTGCAAACCAATCGGTAGACTCCCAACCTGTTACAGGACTTCAACTCCCATGATGCCTTGCCAGTCTTACGTCCGGAGTTCTACTACAACCGTTCTCTGTCAGTATTCAGTTTATATACTGTAAGATGAAAATGCTACACTGTCTAATGTAGGTCCATGTAGTTCCAGTATACGGACACTAGAGGGCAGCTGAACTACATCAGATGCCCACACACATGCTAAAGGTGTTTTGGATGAGTTCTGTTAAGCCAGTCAGTCTGCCAACGCACTGCCCTATATTCAAGGTCACGCACGGAAATTATGAAGCAGTTATTGTTCCAGTGGGGCTAATGATGCATAGGAATTCTGCCCCAGGCAACACACAAATCAGGCAGCGCATATGGTTTGTCAAAGTGGGACTCCAGAGATTGGTGATTACAGGAGCCTCACACAGAGCAGGAGAGGTAGAGCCACAGGCTCAGTATGGTGGTACCCGGGATATATGGAGCAGTCCGAGAGATGCTGAGATAAAGACACCCCAATACAGGTAAAACAGGTCTGTAACACTACATGAGCGATGGAGAGCTAAATCATGACCTGTCCAATCTGTTCTCACACATTTCTTCTTGTTTTTCTTAAATGCGGAACGTACCCAAAAAATAACATGAATCAAGCTTAGCGTGGAAAGATCACCGTATTCGGTATATTTTATGAAAAACATTCATAATCTTTGCAAACTGCTAAGATGACAAAGTACGCACCAGTGGGATTTATTCACTAAACCTAGAATTGTGGAGATTTTAAAAAGAGAAAGGCTGTTTTAAAACCCAAGAACTTTTTTTTTAATGATTTAGCAATAATTTACAATTTGTCCAATCCCCGTCATACAAAGGTTTACAATCTAAAGTGTGAATTGTCAAGAAAATTTCCCAATACAGCTATGTCTTCAGCCATTTTACCTAATATTTTAAATAAACAGAGACATAGAATGTGGCAGCAGATAAGAAACATTCGGCCCATCTAGTCTGCCCAATTTTTTTAAATACAATTATTAGTCTCTTAAATCTAGGATAGCCTTATTCCAATCCCACAAATGCTTAAACACCCTCACTGTGTTAACCTACCACTTCAGCTTGAAGGCTATTCCATGCATCCACTACCCTCTCAGTAAAGTAATACTTCCTGATATTATTTTTAAACCTTTGCCCCTCTAATTTAAGACTATGTCCTCTTGTTATGGTAGTTTTTTCCTTCTTTTTAATATACTATCCTCCTTTACTGTCAATTACCGACAATTGACACTTTAGCGAAGGGCTCTGTGCTCATCCGGAGATATTGGGACATTCTGTTGGATGATAGGATACTATATGCATCTCTGAATCAGTGCGGAGGTTAGTCCTGTCCCAGACTGCTTCCTGCTGGGCCTCTCTCTCCCCGTCTTACGTCATAGTTTGCAGACCTCTCTCACACTAGCCCACTCTCCCAGATCCCCATCCTTTACCTCTGCTCACCGCCCCCTCCCCCCTTCTCTCCTTGGCCCCCCCACGGCTGGGAAACCATTCCCCAGAATAACAGGGCCCGTGGGAAGTCAATGGAGCTACCATTCACCCCCATTATATGTACGCACACACAGGGACTACAAACAAATATATAAATGGCAATAATTAGATCTTCATGGGGATATCCCTTAACGCTTTAAATACTGTCACCAGATGGGAAAAGTTAGAATATGGAACATGGGCAGGGTGGGATCTCACAGTTAATAATAATTTATATGACACGTAAAATGACTTCTTTGCAAAGTGTCAGATTGGGTATTTTAGAGAAAACAGGATTGTAGATCTTTAAATGGGCACCAATGCCAACTTGGCAGCAATTTTCCAGGTGTAAGAGATGGAAGGGCTGGTGCTGGCTGCTCCCCGCATCCTGATTTCAGAGGGGCTGTCCCAATTTGTGACAACAATCTCCTTATCCCTGGTTATTCATCAGATTAAGGCTTTGCAGAGCTGTAAAATTGGTCAACAAACAAAATGGCGACAAGTATCCCTCGGGAGACCACGTCAATAGAAAGTCAAGCTTTGGTTGGGAACAAACATCCAGACCTATTTCGGAGCTTATTCACTGAAATGTCATAAAACTACTAAGAGTATAATAAGTGTATAATACACTAATAGTGACATTATGGATTATAATAGCACATTACAACAGTGGATTAAACCTACATTGTCCTGCTTACTGTACAGACAGGAGAATTGATACTATGCTACATATGCCATTATACTATATAGCATGCTATATCTATCTGTAATCATATGTGTTCATATACACAGCGTGCCATATGGGCTATTATAGGTATACAGCGTGCTATATGTGTTATTATTATAGGTATACAGCGTGCTATATGTGTTGTTATTATTATAGGTATACAGTGTGCTATATGTGTTATTATTATAGGTATACAGTGTGCTATATGTGTTGTTATTATTATAGGTATACAGCGTGCTATATGTGTTGTTATTATTATAGGTATACAGCGTGCTATATGTGTTATTATAGGTATACAGCGTGCTATATGTGTTATTATTATTATAGGTATACAGCGTGCTATATGTGTTATTATTATAGGTATACAGCGTGCTATATGTGTTATTATTATAGGTATACAGTGTGCTATATGTGTTATTATTATAGGTATACAGCGTGCTATATGTGTTGTTATTATTATAGGTATACAGTGTGCTATATGTGTTATTATTATAGATATACAGCGTGCTATATGTGTTGTTATTATTATAGGTATACAGTGTGCTATATGTGTTATTATTATAGGTATACAGCGTGCTATATGTGTTATTATTATAGTTATACAGTGTGCTATATGTGTTATTATAGGTATACAGCGTGCTATATGTGTTATTATTATAGGTATACAGCGTGCTATATGTGTTATTATTATAGGTATACAGCGTGCTATATGTGTTGTTATTATTATAGGTATACAGCGTGCTATATGTGTTGTTATTATTATAGGTATACAGCGTGCTATATGTGTTATTATTATAGGTATACAGTGTGCTATATGTGTTATTATTATAGGTATACAGCGTGCTATATGTGTTATTATTATAGGTATACAGCGTGCTATATGTGTTGTTATTATTATAGGTATACAGCGTGCTATATGTGTTGTTATTATTATAGGTATACAGCGTGCTATATGTGTTATTATTATAGGTATACAGCGTGCTATATGTGTTATTATTATAGGTATACAGCGTGCTATATGTGTTATTATTATAGGTATACAGCGTGCTATATGTGTTGTTATTATTATAGGTATACAGCGTGCTATATGTGTTATTCTAGGTATACAGCGTGCTATAGGTGTTATTATAGGTATACAGTGTGCTATATGTGTTATTATTATTATAGTATACAGTGTGCTATATGTGTTATAATATAAATTAAATACAAAATCCGGTAAAGTGGGTTAATACATAGAAATCTAGTGACCGGAAAGCAGAGATTTGAGAAACTGTTAGTGAATTTGAGAAGGATTTTATTAAAGGATCATGATAAGTGCGATTATTGACCACGTTCACGTTGTGCAAAGACTTTTTCTTTGCTGCTTTATTTATTTATTTTAACGGTTTAATTTTGCAGATAAATAGCCTGGTGTAGGGCCGCCTCCTTTGTCTGTCAATCATCCAGCCGGAATAGTCTCTTCCTGTCTAGCAATAACAGTTTTGCCCAAATGTTGTGCCTGGTGTTAGCACACACAAACATGCTAACCCCAAATGGCTTGAACATAATACCCAAGGTGCGTGAGTTATTCAAACAGAGTCAAAACTCCTCATGCTCCGCTCTGAGCTAATACACTTTCTAACTTCCTCATAAGTTAAAAAAAAAATGGATCTAGTTGTTTTGACCTTTACATTTCCTAGGTGCACAGGTCAGAGACAAAAACAAGACACTCTGTTCGGAATGTCTGTCCCATCAAACTGAGTGTAAGAAGTTTCCTGCTATCAGGCGCAGTGATATTCTGGCTGAAGTTGGTGAGAGTTAAATTATACATCTGCTGTAACTGGCTAGTAAAGCAATCTTGGAATGAAACTCCAAATAACCTCATCCAGTGGATGCTTGGGGTTGGTGAGATTTTAGTCCATAATAGTTTAAATAGAAAGTCACCATTTTAATGGAAGCATAACAATACTTAAAATGACATTTTAACTAATCCAGCCTCAAATAGCTTTTTTTTGTTTGTTTCTTTTACGTGCGAATCCTTACATCCTTTTTTGATATTTTCCTTTTCCTTTTTAGAATTTTCCCCTACTAACTTTCTAGGGTCATCTGAAAAATTACTTTTTTTTTATATCCCATTCTGGGCATTGTTTTAACATGAAAGCTTTGTTGTAAAACATTCTACTTCCAGGAGTAGAAGATACCTAGAAATGCCTTACAGCAGGGGTGCCCAAAAGGTAGATCCCACAGATGTTGTGGAACTACAACTCCCATGATGCTTTGCATGACTTTAGAATGACAAAGCATCACGTAAACCGTAGTCTTAAAACACCTGGGGATCTACCTTTTGGGTACCCCTGTCTTACAGAATAACAAAACATGTTTAAAAACCAGAAGATATGGTCCTTGAAGAACAAACAGACATGTACTATCGAGAAAAGAGACAAGGGAAAGACCAATGGAAAACTGATTCATTTAAAATTGAGGGGGGAAAGTTCTAAATCTAGATCAGTGTTGCCCAAAAGGTAGATCCCCAGATGTTTTCAAACTACAGCTTCAATGATGCTTTGCCATTCTAAAGGCAAGCAAAGAATCATGGGAGTTGTAGTTCTTCTGGGGATCTACCTTTTGGGCATGCAAAATGCTCTAAATTAAGTTTTATTGCCTTTTAGTTGTGACATTTTTTGCCTTGCCTTTGCTGGCCCAAAATTGATCGGCTGCATCTTATCTGCAGTTAGAATCTGATCCTTATCATGGTCACAGCAGTTACATTGATGTAATAAAACAAATATTTCTCATTAAAAGAATAGCCACTGCGCAATTCACGTTACTATGGCAACGCGACTCACGGCGGTATGAAGATTAAGTGCTGTGATGTTCTGTTTGTATTTTTAACTGTTTGGTAAATAAAGATGGGAATGTATACATGAAACGGCGGAGGTTCATTTGTCTTGCGTTTTAGACGGCAAAGCATGGGGAGGCGAGCGGCCATCTTTTTTTTTTTTTTTTTTTGAGTGACCCCTTTTGGTCTAGTTAGAAACTCTCTCACACATCTCGCTTTCTCTCCTGTCAAACATTCACCGAAAGATTTATCTCAAGAATAGTGAAGCAGGGGAGGGGGGGGAGCGTGAGAGAGAGGAGGAGAGAAGACCGGAAAAAGAGTGTGGATGTGTGTGTGAGAGGCTGGGGGGACACCGTGAGAGAAGAAAGAGAGAAAAGAGAGAGAGAGAGAGACCAGAAAGAATGAGAGAACGTGAAAGTCAAAATATAAAGGAGAGAGAAAGAGGGAAGGAAACAGAGAGGCAGAACAAAAAAGAGGGAAAGATTGAAAGAGAGAATATAAGGGGAAACATTAGGGAAAGTGAGAGATGAATATAAAAAGGAACTTGAAAGAAATAGAGAGAGAGAAGAAATAAAAGGATGGGGAAAGCAGCCATTATCAAGCTGTCATAGCTCTTTTTATTTTTACAACAGAGTTTATAGCTTAATAGGCGATACAAAGCACTGCCAAGGACCGGGCCATATATTGTTTTTGTCATTTATAAAGCGACAATATATTCCGCTTTAATATGGTATCTCGTTTGTTTTCCTGGTTTTGATTTATAGGTACGAACATATTCCCTTTATATAATAAATACCACCTGATATTTTCAGGAGGCTCCTCTCTATACGGGACACTTCACAGAACCTATCCTTTTTCTATAGGTGACTGAATGCTCCATCTATCCACTGCTATAGGTGACTAATTACTCAGACTATCTATTAGGCATAGCCCGTCTCGCTTACTATGGGTGATTGAATCATTGCTCTCTGCCCTGCTATAGGTGACTGAATGCTCCATCTATCCACTGCTATAGGTGACTAATTACTCAGACTATCTATTAGGCATAGCCCGTCTCTCTTACTATGGGTGATTGAATCATTGCTCTCTGCCCTGCTATAGGTGACTGAATGCTCCATCTATCCACTGCTATAGGTGACTAATTACTCAGACTATCTATTAGGCATAGCCCGTCTCTCTTACTATGGGTGATTGAATCATTGCTCTCTGCCCTGCTATAGGTGACTGAATGCTCCATCTATCCACTGCTATAGGTGACTAATTACTCAGACTATTAGGCATAGCCCGTCTCTCTTACTATAGGTGATTGAATCATTGCTCTCTGCCCTGCTATAGGTGACTGAATGCTCCATCTATCCACTGCTATAGGTGACTAATTACTCAGACTATCTATTAGGCATAGCCCGTCTCGCTTACTATTGGCGATTGAATCATTGCTCTCTGCCCTGCTATAGGTGACTGAATGCTCCATCTATCCACTGCTATAGGTGACTAATTACTCAGACTATCTATTAGGCATAGCCCGTCTCGCTTACTATTGGCGATTGAATCATTGCTCTCTGCCCTGCTATAGGTGACTGAATGCTCCATCTATCCACTGCTATAGGTGACTAATTACTCAGACTATCTATTAGGCATAGCCCGTCTCTCTTACTATAGGTGATTGAATCATTGCTCTCTGCCCTGCTATAGGTGACTGAATGCTCCATCTATCCACTGCTATAGGTGACTAATTACTCAGACTATCTATTAGGCATAGCCCGTCTCTCTTACTATGGGTGATTGAATCATTGCTCTCTGCCCTGCTATAGGTGACTGAATGCTCCATCTATCCACTGCTATAGGTGACTAATTACTCAGACTATCTATTAGGCATAGCCCGTCTCTCTTACTATAGGTGATTGAATCATTACTCTCTGCCCTGCTATAGGTGACTGAATGCTCCATCTATCCACTGCTATAGGTGACTAATTACTCAGACTATCTATTAGGCATAGCCCGTCTCTCTTACTATAGGTGATTGAATCATTGCTCTCTGCCCTGCTATAGGTGACTGAATGCTCCATCTATCCACTGCTATAGGTGACTAATTACTCAGACTATTAGGCATAGCCCGTCTCTCTTACTATAGGTGATTGAATCATTGCTCTCTGCCCTGCTATAGGTGACTGAATGCTCCATCTATCCACTGCTATAGGTGACTAATTACTCAGACTATCTATTAGGCATAGCCCGTCTCGCTTACTATTGGCGATTGAATCATTGCTCTCTGCCCTGCTATAGGTGACTGAATGCTCCATCTATCCACTGCTATAGGTGACTAATTACTCAGACTATCTATTAGGCATAGCCCGTCTCGCTTACTATTGGCGATTGAATCATTGCTCTCTGCCCTGCTATAGGTGACTGAATGCTCCATCTATCCACTGCTATAGGTGACTAATTACTCAGACTATCTATTAGGCATAGCCCGTCTCTCTTACTATGGGTGATTGAATCATTGCTCTCTGCCCTGCTATAGGTGACTGAATGCTCCATCTATCCACTGCTATAGGTGACTAATTACTCAGACTATCTATTAGGCATAGCCCGTCTCTCTTACTATAGGTGATTGAATCATTACTCTCTGCCCTGCTATAGGTGACTGAATGCTCCATCTATCCACTGCTATAGGTGACTAATTACTCAGACTATCTATTAGGCATAGCCCGTCTCTCTTACTATAGGTGATTGAATCATTGCTCTCTGCCCTGCTATAGGTAACTGAATGCTCACTCCCTCCTCTTACTATAGGTGAATGAATATCCAATCATTTCTCTGCTATAGGGGACTCCATGCTCAATCATTTCTCTGCTATAGGGGGCTGCATGCTGAATTTCTCCTCTTACTATAGGTGAATGAATGTTCAATCAATCATTCTCTGCTATAGGGGACTGCATGCTAAATCTTTCCAGGTACTACAGGTGACAAAATGCTCAATCTCTCCTATGATATAGGCAAATAAATGTTCAATTACTCATTTGCTATAGGTGAATGAATGCCCAATCTCTCCTCTGCTATAGAGGACTGCATGCTCAATCTCTCCTGTACTATAGGTGACCAAACGCTCATTCTCTCCTATGATATAGGTGAATGAATGTTCAATCTCTCCTCTGCGATAGATGAATGAATGTTCATTCTCTCCTCTGCTATAGATGAATGAATGGATGCTCAGTCTCTCCTATGCTATAGGTGAATTATGTTCATTCTCTCCTTTGCTATAGGTGAATAAATGCTTAATCTCTCCATAGGTGAATGAATGATCAGTCTCTCCTTTGCTATAGGTGAATGAATGCTTAATCTCTCCTATGACATAGGTGAATGAATGCTCAATCTCTCCTATGACATAGGTGAATGAATGCTCAATCTCTCCTATGACATAGGTGAATGGATGCTCAATCTCTCCTTTGCTATAGGTGAATGGATGCTCAGTCTCTCCTTTGCTATAGGGAAATAAATACTCACGCTCTCCTTTGCTATAGGCGAATGGATGCCCAATCTCTCCTTTGCTATAGATGAATGGATGCTCAGTCTCTCCTATGCTATAGGTGAATGATGTTCACGCTCTCCTTTGCTATAGGTGAATAAATGCTTAATCTCTCCATAGGTGAATGAATGCTCAGTCTCTCCTTTGCTATAGGTGAATACATGCTTAATCTCTCCTTTGCTATAGGTGAATTAATGCTTAATCACTCCTATGACATAGGTGAATGAATGCTCAATCTCTCCTATGACATAGGTGAATGGATGCTCAATCTCTCCTTTGCTATAGGTGAATGGATGCTCAGTCTCTCCTTTGCTATAGGTAAATAAATGCTCAATCTCTCCTTTGCTATAGGCGAATGGATGCTCAATCTCTCCTTTGCTATAGATGAATGGATGCTCAGTCTCTCCTATGCTATAGGTGAATGATGTTCACTCTCTCCTTTGCTATAGGTGAATGAATGCTTAATCTCTCCTTTGCTATAGGTGAATGAATGCTCAATCTCTCCTTTGCTATAGGTGAATGGATGCTCAATCTCTCCTTTGCTATAAGTGAATAAATGCTCAGTCTCTCCCTTGCTATAGGTGAATGAATGCTCAATCTCTCCTATGACATAGGTGAATGAATGCTCATTCTCCCCTTTGCTATAGGTGAGTAAATGCTCAATCTCTTCTTTGCTATAAGTGAATGCATGTTCATTTTCTCCTATGCTTAAGTTGAATCAATGCGCAAGCTCTCCTATGCAATAGGTGAATTAAGGCTCAATCTCTTCTCTTTCTATAGGTGACTGAACGTTCACTCTCTCCCGTGCTATAGGCCTTCTTCTGCTAAAGGTGTCTGATCACTCAGTCCCCACTCTGTCCATCTGCAGCCAATCTAATCAGCATTCTTTATGTTTGTCTTGTATGGATAATAATTCTTCACTTATTCACTTCCACTATTATTTATTTATTTATTTTGGCAATCCTTATTTTCAATTAAATAAGGAAACAGACGGTCACATACCGTGTTTCCCCAAAAATAAGACAGAATGCTCCTAATATAAGCCCTACCCCGAAAATAAGCCCTAGTCGTTCGCTAATCTACGTTCGGGGAATTTTCCCCAAACATAGATTTGCAGGATTCCATTAGCAAGTGAGCTTATCTATGTTCGGAAAAGTTTCCCCAAACATAGATTTGCAGGATTCCATGTCCTAGTGAACTGGTCTATGTTCGGGGAATTCCCCCGGACATAGACCTGATTTCTAGAACACGTTTTTCCCCGAAATAAGACATCCCCAGAAAATAAGCCCTAGTGCATTTTTCGGGGAGAGGGGAATTAATATAAGACCTGGTCTTATTTTCATGCACATTAACAGATTATACCATACTGTGTCCTACAGAGTGAAGCACAGAGGTTGTGTTTTAGGACACGAGTAGACTATTACAGAAGATCATAATTGGTGTAACGCATAAACCCCTCGCATTGCAATCCCCTCATCTACCATTATAACTCAATCATTGATAAAGCCAGACCATATCAAATAGCACTGATAGGAATCTGATCACCTAAATGATTTGTACACTTTTTTTTATTGTGTTATGACCTGTTGCCAATTTAACATTTGTGAAATTTATATCATTGCAAACAATCTCGCCTTTCCTGTTTTGTTTCCATAAATATATTTTTCTGTGTAGGTGCTGTAACCCCGGGCATAAGGCTTTACGTACACCTCCTGACAGGGTAGAAAGACTTGTAAGAGACTTGCATCTGGTTCTATTCAGCGACTAAGCCAGGAAAATAAAGCACAAAACAAACTTTCCTTCATCCTCAAAAGGACAAAGTCAAAAGCAACGTTGAAATGGATCGTTTGAAATTCTCAGGCATTCAGTCACTGAGCATCATATAGACTGTAGGTCTTTATTGTATGCTTGGGCAGAGACATTGCACAGTGTAAGATTTAAATAGGCCAGTAATTACTTACCATTGGGATATGGGATGGCTATGAATGATAGGACAAGATATGCTATGAATGCCAAAGATCATCATTGAAAAAGACTGTTTAGGAGAATACAATAATCTAAAGATGAAATGTAATTAAATCAGAAACGAGATCTAATTGGAAGCCCGTTTGAGCTGGGTACCGCTCGTTCCTGTTTTATTGTTTATTTAGTGGATTGTCACAGTATCTTGGTATACCCATTGCACAGGCCTACGGAATATGTTGGAGATCTCTCTCGATAACAGTAAGCATAAGGAAATACCTTTCCCGAAAATTACTGCAACTGCGATTGAATCTGTGGTTCGTTAATTGATCAGAAGGAAGAAGGAACAAACAAACAGTCCTACTCCTTGAACAAACTTAGATTTTCTCGATAGATTATATCTGCATGCCTATCTAGCGCAAGGGTGGCCAAAAGCTTAAGTTTCCCTTAAGGCTGTCAATGCATCATCGTAGGAGCTGAAGTTCTACAAAATCTGAGGATCTACCTACGAGCCATCCCTGATCTAAAGCATTTCTGATCTCTGACGCAATTAGTGATTACCATCTCTGCTGGAAGGCTACTCTGTGTGTTTACACGCTGCCAAAGGGCAAGACAAGTTTAAGTGCAATTTTGGTAAAATCGCTAATTATTTAGAGAATGGTACTCCCGTGGAGAACTGAACAAGTGTGTAAATTGTGCCGGTTTTTCCTCTTTGCCCTACAGACATTAGCTATCCCTCAAACTCTGACATCTACAATCGCTCTACATATCGTCTCTGTACAGACAGGAGACAGAACAGCCTTTCTTGTGATGAGCAATCATGGTGCTTACACCCCCCCCTCCCCCCCCCCCCCCACACACACACCTGTTGATGTGTCAGCATACTGACACACGC
This sequence comes from Pelobates fuscus, assembly GCF_036172605.1. Lineage (NCBI taxonomy): Eukaryota > Metazoa > Chordata > Amphibia > Anura > Pelobatidae > Pelobates > Pelobates fuscus. The sequence goes on from NC_086324.1 coordinate 161,053,692, forward strand.
GTGCTGCACCTGCTGTCCCCGGCACACATAACAGGTTTGGCCGGTCCCGAAAATGTCACTTAGAAACTTGGCAAGATGCAGCATGCACCAGAGAGGCTCCGAAACTCTGCTAAACTTTCTGTTCAGAAGCTGTGCTCCTGCGCTGCGATCAGCCGAGTGACAGTGAGTGACATCACTCTACCGGTGGGATTCCAGTTCATACCTGGCACCTTTAACAGCAGGCACAGCATCGTGACACACTCAACTCATCCGGGTGTAATAGTCTAGATGGATAGGCTGGTAACATCAAGGAAATATAAACTAGGAGTAGGCTGATAATTACAATTTATATAGCGCCAACATATTCCACAGCGCTGTACAATAGGTAAACAAGACAAACATTTAATTCCAACAAAGCGTATGACATACGGGGAGAGTAGGTGAAGAGAGTCCTGCCCGAACAAGCTTACTCTTAAAGGAAAAACACTCAAAATCAGGGGTCTGTCCGTTCATGGAGGGAACATCTTTAAAATTAATATTTTGGCCAAAGAGAGCAAGTGCATAACAAGTAAAATCGCTAGTTCTATTATAATTATTTTTAAAACTGTGAAAGAGTATATTTCACAACAACCTTAATATAGTTTTTACTGCTTTTTCCAAAATTGGGTTCATCATACTCATTAATCTTCTTGCAAATGTCCATAAGAAATGGTTTAGTCTAGTAGCTATGACATTGTTCAACATCTAAATAAGGTGTTTTAAAAACTAAATGGCCAAACAAGGTAGCATAATTGTCCATGTTTGAGCAACCAAAACATTGCATCATTGTCCGCATGGCTCACTAAAGCAGCAACAAGGCATTGCCCATTCATGACTGACCAAAGCAGCATCACAAAAATGTCCCCTCATGGCCCAACAAGGTAACATCATGGTATTGTCCACTCATGGGCAACCAAAATATTGCAGCATTGTCTGCTCATGGCTGACCAAAGCAGCATCAAGACATTGTCCATTGGTGATTGACCAAAGCAACAGCATGGCATTGTCAATGCATGGCTAGCCATAGCAACATCACGGCATTATCCACTCTTGTCTGGCCAAAGCAGCATCAGGTCATTATCAACTCACTGCTGGTCAAAGCAACTTTACATGACTGTCCACTCATTGCTGGCCAAAGCAACTTTACGGCATTGGCCACTCAAGGCTGGCCAAAAAAACATCACGGGATTGTCCGTTCATGTCTGGTCAAAGCAACGTCACAGGACTGTCCACTCATGTTTGACAAAAGCAGTATAATGGATATAACTTACATAGCATCTTTTTTTAAAGCCCTATGAGATACTGCGACCTTCTTACTCAGTATTGTGGCATTGATCATTGGTGGCCGCCCACCACAACATCATTGGATGGTCTACTCATGCCTTTCTTAACACATGGTTAGCAAATGCAAATCGATGGCTTTATTTTCTAATATCCGGCCAACATGGAATCATGACAAGTAACACTGCTCATTCACGGAAGGAAAAATAAACATTGTGGCACTGTCCACTCTTGGGGCAAACAAATCAGCATCCCAACATTAGTCACTCATAGTCGACCAACGGGGCATTACGTGATTGTGTCATTTTCCAGTATAACAACCTCTCCCTCCGACTCACCCCCTATTTATAGGCTTAAACATCATAAACAGCATCACTAACTAAGGAAAGGAAAACGTAGGATATATTGAAGCTATAAAACAAAGCATTTGTCGCACCCAGTCCTTGAGGTGTCAATCTCCACCCATTACTAAATGTTTTGGGGTTAGTACAGCGCACTATGCAGAGTTTATACGATGTAATTATCTGTGTCCGAGCACTGTAACTATTTCTGCTACTGATCACTAAGCACAATTCACTTCTAGAAATTCTCAGTTTAATTGCAGAGATATAAAAAGGAGCATTTCATTAATTTCTACAAATGTCAAAGGACTGCCACTTCATTTCTCGAGTTTCCATTTCAAAATATTTTTTTATTTGTTTGTATTTTTTTTTTGTAGCTGTATTCCCTATACTATCGTACCGCCTATCACATCAGTCTGTATACACAATTCAAATTTATTCACAGAGATGTCTCTATACGCATACATGGCCAATATCTAGATACAAAAAAAGACCACAGAGTATTCTAGACTCCCGGTGTACTTTGCTCTAATCACCCTGTGGCTTCCAAGAGGTGTACACGCTGCACAGAATGAAATCTAATAATCACCTGCTATAAATCACAGACGCTGCACCAGTTAGGGAGGGAAGCTAATCCAGAAGACAGGAGGAGGGGTAGAGGGTGATGTGTAACAAGTGCAATGTCAAGGTTGATATACTAGACTGAATTAAATACTTTTAGAGACTGCGTTTATTTGACATTCATCCAATGAATTATTCAGACAGATAAAAGTTTCCTGTAGTATCCTATAAGGTTCTAGTACCTTCCTATCACAGGCACCTAAGGGTTCTGGTACTTTGCTATACTGGGTCATGAAGAGTTCCAGTACTCCCCTACACTTGGTTACTCAGGGTTCTGGAATCATCCTACACTGGGTAACGTAGGGTTCCAGAACTCTCCTATATTAAATAACTCATGGTTCTGGGATTCTCCTAACTGGGTAATGCATGTTTCTTGAACTCTCCTATATTGAGTAACTCAGGGTTCCAGAAGTCTCCTATACTGGGTAACTCAGGGTTCCAGAACTCTGCTATACTGGGTAACACAGGGTTCCAAAACTCTTCTATAATGGGTACCTCAGGGTTCCGGGATTCTCCTAACTGGGTAATGCATGTTTCTTGAACTCTCCTATATTCTGTAGCCCGGGGTTCCAGAACTCTCCTATACTGGGTAACTCAGGGTTCCAGAACTCTCCTATACTGGGTACCTCAGGGTTCCAGAACTCTCCTGTACTGGGTACCTCAGGGTTCCAGAACTCTCCTGTACTGGGTACCTCAGGGTTCCAGAACTCTCCTGTACTGGGTACCTCAGGGTTCCAGAACTCTCCTGTACTGGGTACCTCAGGGTTCCAGAACTCTCCTGTACTGGGTACCTCAGGGTTCCAGAACTCTCCTGTACTGAGTACCTCAGGGTTCCAGAACTCTCCTGTACTGAGTACCTCAGGGTTCCAGAACTCTCCTGTACTGGGTACGTCAGGGTTCCAGAACTCTCCTATACAGGGTAACACAGGATTCCAGAACTATCCTATAATGGGTAACCCAGGGTTCCAGAACTCTCCTGTACTGGGTACCCCAGGGTTCCAGAAATCTCCTATACTAGGTAACTCAGGGTTCCAGAACTATCCTATAATGGGTAACCCAGGGTTCCAGAACTCTCCTATACTAAGGAACTCAGAATTACAGAACTCTCCTATAATGGGTAACTCAGGGTTTCAAAGCTCTCCTATACTGGGTACCTCAGGGTTCCAGAACTCTCCTATAATAGGTAACTCAGGGTTCCAGAACTCTCCTATACTAAGTAACTCAGGGTTCCGGAACTCTTCTATACTGGGTAAGTCAGGGTTCCGGAACTCTCCTATACTGGGTAACTCAGGGTTCCAGAACTCTCCTATACTAAGTAACTCAGGGTTCCAGAACTATCCTATACTAGGTAAGTCAGAATTACAGAACCATCCTATACTAGGTAACTCAGGGTTCCAGAACTCTCCTATACTAAGTAACTCAGGGTTCCAGAACTCTCCTATACTAAGTAACTCATGGTTCCGGAACTCTCCTATACTAGGTAACTCAGAATTACAGAACTATCCTATACTAGGTAACTCAGGGTTCCAGAACTCTCCTATATTAAGTAACTCAGGGTTCTGGAACTCTTCTACCCTGGGTAACCCAGTTCCAAAACTGTCCTACTTTGGTTAAATAAATTGAGAATTCAAAAGGAATGTCAAATTTAGGGCCACAGTAGCCAAACTGAAAGCATAGTTGACTTCGAGGATGTTGCCAGTTCGGCTATTTTGATCTTAAATTTGAAGTTCACTTTGGATTCTGATTTTAGTTATTAACCCTGTAAGGACTGTGATACTCTCTTATATTAGGGAAATAAAGTTTTCAGTTAAAGGTCCCGGTACAATCAATATATTAATACACTCATATAAAGCTCAGACCGATTAAAAGCAACTGGGATATCTGCTCTGCTTCACAAATTGGAAAAGTTCTGCTTTTATGCTATATTAGATTGTAAGCTCACATCCCAGCTCGCGAGGCATGGTGTTTTAAAGTGCTGTAAATATTACATACTAGTCTAATTTCAATGACCCTCTTTCTTTCAGTACTGATATGCTAAATGTTATAATCTCTGCCTGTTGGTAATTCATCAGTTGTACATCGCCACAGAATTTGTTGGCACTATACACATAATAATATTTTCCTCTCTTCTGTAACCACTCTGCTGGAATGCTCCCCAATGCATCAAACACTTTTTTATGTAAAACCAAATTATTTATTTTAAATTGTCTACCCACTATCCTTAAGCTGGACGTTGGAATTAAGTCCCTTACCCCGATGTCATATTAATTCCATTGTCCCTGCATGGATGAACGTTTATATTTGGTTTATGCTGGCAGTGATAAAAAATTCCCACCTTCATCCCTAATTTTTAAGCACGTTCTATATTCCTAGCCATCCTCGCTTCATAAAACAAAAGGCTCCCTCTTGCACGTTATTACATTCCTTAAAGTTTTTGTCCACCCAAGAAGCAGCATGGTAATACACTGATTCAGTACAGCTTTAGGAGGAGCGGATTAAGCAGCTAGGTATGTGGTCAGTCAGTTTAAGGTGAAGGTGGAGGGGGAACAGACCAAGGGGGGTTAATCCAGGCCAATAGCTTGATTGCAAGCACTGAAGGGAAGCTTAGCCCAGCCTCTGTCCTAGTCAACGCCTCCACTAGCCCCAGGCAAATAGCATAGGGAACAGTTTAAACTATCACTTCCCCAGACAGACAGAGGGAGCGAGACTTGGAGTAAAAGGGAAAAGGCTCTGATTCCAAGCAAGGTGTGAGAACCATCAGTAAACACAGTGTAACGAGAACAGGAAAGGGGATAAAGCATCAAAACAGCAACAAAGACGGAACAGACACAGAACAGACAGACGAGACGGAAAGAGAAAAAGGTGCAGTTTTGGGGATGAAGGAAAAGTGGATTTGACAGAAGAGGTTCAGCTTTATATTCCGTTTGGACATCATCTGATTGCCTGTGATTCCCTGCATCTCCTGCACTCACGGTAAGAAACATGCCTGACATTATTCTCCTGCCTGATCAGGCTTTATATAAACCTGAAAAGCTTCTATGTCTTGATCCAAGAACGATAGGATTAGCTACTTCATCCCCTCGCTTTACATCCGGACTAATACCACTGAGCTGTGTTTATTCTCCATCACCAACAGGCTAATCTGAGCCACAAACAACAAGCACACTCTGAAATTAAATGCACAACAAACAAAAAATGAAATTAAAACACACACACACACACAGCGAGCACACACTCACATTAACAAAACGTACACACAACATTCACAAACTTAGAAATGTGTACACACTCAGAAATGAGATACACACTTACATATTTAAAAACGAACACACAGCATGCTCTCACTCACACACTCCAAGAAATGAACACACACAGTCTGGGACAAAACAGCACACACTCGCAAATAAACACACAGAGACAAGCACCCACTTGAGAAAAGGACAAAGTCAAACAACTCTCTCACACACAAACGCAGCCACATAGCGGTGTACATATAGAAAGGAACAGACACACAACAATTACAGTGATACAAATTACTCAACATAAGCTAACACACTCACAACAGTAGCTTATACAAAATCATTCTCATACACATTCACAGAAAATTCCAACAGACAGAAAGGAACACACATAGTTTCACAAGAATCCCACATGCACAGAAATGTACACAGGAGAAAACAACAACCCTTAATACAACGCAATGAACAATGTCAAACAACCGTCCCATATACACAATTATTTGGCTAAGGATTGTTGGAGTTTCCCTTCAGTTGCAGATTAATTTTAAGCCCCATACATCACTGTACAACGAATGCTCTTTGCCATAACACAGATATTTAGATATGTACTAAAGCTTTATATGTGAATACACACATTTGGTTCTATAAAATTGTACAGCGCTGCGGCATATATGGGCGCTTTATAAACGCCAATAAGCATAATAAAAAAAAGACCTACTAATTTGACTTTCGCCGATTGTAACAGGAGAAAATTATCATGATAATTTATACAGTTAATTCTCTCCTACATAAAAAGACTGCAAATGACCAATGGACATCAGCAGATATTTACGTCACAGAATTCTATGAGGCCAAAGTCAAAAGTCACAGTAGTTAGTATTCGAAAGTATTAGACATATTCTCTCCTCCTTCAGTAAAAGCATAAAAAGAAGGTAACAGTAAAACATGCCCCCAAATAACATTACTCTCAGGGTAAATTTAAGGTTAAAGTAGCCAAACTGGAAAAATTCTCTAAGCCAACTGTGCATTCGATTCGTCTATTATGGCCTTAAATTTCAAATCCATTTTGAATTCTCACTATAGTGAATAAACCTGTTGGTCTTATTCACTAAACCAGAAATTGTGCAAATTTGACTAATTTTAGGCCGAAATAGCTCGACAGGAAACAATTATCCACATTGGCTGCGTTTCCACCTCAGCTACATAAACATTTGCCAACGACGAGCAGTTCCCATGAATGTGTAATTTTCCACAATTGAAGATTTAGTGAATAAACACAAACAGTGTATATCTTCTCAAACGAAGCCAGCAGGGAGCAAAGTCCGCTACATTTCAAAACTGTCATTACACACAATTAGGGTTTGAGAAGAAAATAAACAGAGCACCAATTACGTTTGCGCAGGCACACACTATTCTCACCATCAGAATCAAGAGACACGTAGGGCAGAGCTAGATGGAACTGAACCAATGGAAAACCCAGAAACAAACAGCCTGGCACCTAGATCCCAATAACACAAAGGGGTTTATTCACTAAACATCAATTTGAACTGGAATATCTAAAAATTTTGACCAAAACGGCAGATTTAGAAGAAAATTCTCTAAAAAGGCTTCAAGTAACAGTTTGGCCAATTTGCCAGAATTTTGCAGCTCACTACAATTAACTATTTACAGGGTTATTCACAAAAATCACAGTGAATTTCAAATTTAAGGCCAAAGTAGTTCAACTGGAAGCATAGCTGAATTAGAGAATGTTTCAGGTTCAACTATTTTAACCTTAAAGTTGAAATTCACTTTGAATTCCCACTTCAGTGAATAGTGCTCTTAGTGAATTGATTGCAATGGCAAAAGCTGTTGATAACACAGTATTGTTCGCTAAACCGGGAAATGTAGAACATGGACAGGGGAATTAAAAAATAGCTCTACAGTTAGACATCTCCAGTGCAGCTGAATTTGCAATAACCGGATCAATTCTCTACGGCCCCTGGGTATTATCTGGATCACAGAGGGTTAACAAAACTACTTTTATGTCCAAACGTTGCATATGAAGGAAGACTTGCTGCTGGCAAAGCACAAACACACACAGACTAAAGAACACAGTGAGACACACATTCTGCTCCCACACACACACACACACACACACACACAGCTAAAAGGCAAGGGAGCAGACCTCTTGGAAAAGAGCTGGACACAATCAATGCTTTAAGTCCTAGCAATCTGTAAAGGACACAAAAAGTGGTTTAACCCTTTAAGGACCAAACTTCTGGAATAAAAGGGAATCATGACGTGTCACACACGTCATGTGTCCTTAAGGGGTTAAAGTGTTCGTCTGTCTCTGTTCTTATCGTACAAGATAAACTTTTCATTCTACCAGCTCACAGCCTCGGGCTTTACTCTATTCTAGCAGACTGGCTGTGCATTGTGGGTAATGTAGTTTAGAAACAGGTCAGATTAGCCATCAATAATGGCTTTCTGAATTGGAAGCACAGGTTTGACAGTGAACACCGTTACATTCCCTGCTTTTCATCCAGGTGCCTCTCTGACCCCCTTAGGTGCCCCTGGCTAGCCTCCATTCCAACTTCCCCTTTTTCTTCTTTCTTTTGAAGAAGATCTGCTGGAGAGTCTTTCTTCCCCCAGACTCTCCAGCAGATCTTCCTATACTTCCAACTATACTACCAGCTAGTGCAGATTGCAACTCCCAGTAACCAGCCTCAGCCAAATCCTTCTTGCTGATGGCCCACCCTGGAGCAGGGGTCTTTGTTGTTGTTGTTGTTGTTGTTGTTGTTGCTGCTGTTAAACATCCCTTTAACAGAGAGGAAACATTATGTTCTGGAGCAGTTGTGGACTGCAATTCCCATCAGGCTCAGTGAGCTGGGGAGAGAGCTTAGTGTCTTTCTGATTCTGATCAAGGCTGCATTCAGATCAAATCCTCAGATTGATCAGCGTTTAAGTACATTATAGGAAACTCAACAAGGGGCCTTGACGTAGCGTGGGGAAGATTCAAAGTAGCTAAAACCAAAAGCACATCAAGTTTCAATATTTATAAACCGATACTATTCCTAATAACTTATTTCCATCATATTCCTATTAACCATATGTATCACAATCCCCTTCTTTTTATTTTTGCCACTCATTTCGTGACCACTTGCATCTAAGCTTCGATACATTGTTCTGACCCCTGGTTAATTCAGAAATTCTTTGACAGTCTGTGTCTGTTTTACCATTTGGAACCTGACAATACCAGAGCAACAGTGTAGGTCAAAAATGTCCGTTTGCCGCTCTGTATGTTTCAAACAGTACGCTTGAAGATCATAAACACAACTATCTGTCTGAGTATGAGAAGTCCATGGACGTTCCAAAGCTGAAGCAGAGAGACAGGAACGTACAGGACCGTACAGTGATTATTGTCAAGTCAGGCAGACAGTAAGTTGGAGCAGATCAAACAGTAAAGAAGCAAGGAATTTGGACAGCTTAACAGAGAGACAAAGGCCAAAATAACACCGCTCAGACACACGCCTGACCATATCGCTCGAACATACACGGCACACGGTGTGCATCTAGAGAGGTTTTTATGAATGAAGCCTCTATTCTAGAGTGAAGGGGTAGTGTTTGGGGATCTACTGGTGAAAGGGCCATGTCCGAACGTTTATTTTACTCTTAACCTGATGGTTTTTAAAACATAAATGGAAGGGGAGAGACGGGTCAGAGACAGTGTAGGTTTAGGCAGTACAGCACTAGCTGGGATAACGCACACAGTCAGTACAGTACTAGCAGGATAACACACACAGACAGTACATCACTAGCAGGGATAACGCACAAAGACAGTACTAGCAGGATAACGCACACAGTCAGTACAGCACTAGCAGGGATAACGCACACAGTCAGTACAGTACTAGCAGGATAACACACACAGACAGTACATCACTAGCAGGGATAACGCACAAAGACAGTACTAGCAGGATAACGCACACAGTCAGTACATCACTAGCAGGGATAACGCACACAGTCAGTACAGTACTAGCAGGATAACATACACAGACAGTACATCACTAGCAGGGATAACGCACAAAGACAGTACTAGCAGGATAACGCACACAGTCAGTACAGCACTAGCAGGTATAACGCACACAGTCAGTACAGTACTAGCAGGGATAACGCACACAGACAGTACTAGCAGGATAACACACACAGTCAGTGCAGTACTAGCAGGATAACACACACAGTCAGTGCAGTACTAGCAGGATAACACACACACCGTCAGTACAGTACTAGCAGGATTACACACACAGACAGTACATCACTAGCAGGGATAACGCACAAAGACAGTACTAGCAGGATAACGCACACAGTCAGTACAGCACTAGCAGGTATAACGCACACAGTCAGTACAGTACTAGCAGGGATAACGCACACAGACAGTACTAGCAGGATAACACACACAGTCAGTGCAGTACTAGCAGGATAACACACACAGTCAGTACAGCACTAGCAGGTATAACGCACACAGTCAGTACAGTACTAGCAGGGATAACGCACACAGACAGTACTAGCAGGATAACACACACAGTCAGTGCAGTACTAGCAGGATAACACACACAGTCAGTACAGTACTAGCAGGATAACACACACAGACAGTACATCACTAGCAGGGATAACGCACAAAGACAGTACTAGCAGGATAACGCACACAGTCAGTACAGCACTAGCAGGTATAACGCACACAGTCAGTACAGTACTAGCAGGTATAACGCACATAGTCAGTACAGTACTAGCAGGGATAACGCACACAGACAGTACTAGCAGGATAACACACACAGTCAGTGCAGTACTAGCAGGATAACACACACAGTCAGTGCAGTACTAGCAGGATAACGCACACAGTCAGTACAGCACTAGCAGGGATAACACACACACAGTCAGTACAGCACTAGCAGGGATAACACACACACAGTCAGTACAGTACTAGCAGGATAACGCACACAGTCAGTGCAGTACTAGCAGGATAACACACACAGTCAGTACAGCAGTAGCAGGGATAACACACACACAGTCAGTACAGTACTAGCAGGATAACGCACACAGTCAGTGCAGTACTAGCTGGGATAACGCACACAGTCAGTACAGTACTAGCAGGATAACACACAGTCAGTACAGTACTAGCAGGATAACACACACAGACAGTACTAGCAGGATAACACACACAGTCAGTACAGCAGTAGCAGGGATAACACACACACAGTCAGTACAGTACTAGCAGGATAACGCACACAGTCAGTGCAGTACTAGCTGGGATAACACACACAGTCAGTACAGTACTAGCAGGATAACACACAGTCAGTACAGTACTAGCAGGATAACGCACACAGACAGTACTAGCAGGATAACACACACAGTCAGTACAGCAGTAGCAGGGATAACACACACACAGTCAGTACAGTACTAGCAGGATAACGCACACAGTCAGTACAGTACTAGCAGGATAACACACAGTCAGTACAGTACTAGCAGGATAACGCACACAGACAGTACTAGCAGGATAACACACACAGTCAGTACAGCAGTAGCAGGGATAACACACACACAGTCAGTACAGTACTAGCAGGATAACACACACAGTCAGTACAGCAGTAGCAGGGATAACACACACACAGTCAGTACAGTACTAGCAGGATAACACACAGTCAGTACAGTACTAGCAGGATAACGCACACAGACAGTACTAGCAGGATAACACACACAGTCAGCTAGCACAGCAGGGGTCAGACAGGCAGTGTTCCCTCTCCTTAGAGCACACGGTTTATTTTTGTGAGGGGAGGGTACTATAATGCAGCTGCCAAATCTGAATCTCATCCCAGTCTCTGCGGCTGAACCACGGGGAGTGGTCACAATTAAAAGTTGGGTGTGGCAGGCAGTGTGTGAAGAGATGCCCAGAATTGATTTTGGGTGAGTAGAGAAACCTCACCCTGTGTAGACATAAAAACGGACGGGTAACTGCTGACACTACAGCCATCATGGAATGCAACTCCCCAACTCCAATGCTGCATGTCACTGTCTTGGCTGTACAGACATAATGGGAGTAGTATTCCTTAGCTGGAGGTCCACATAATGATGAATATTCCTGTCAGGGAAACTACAAGTCCCATCCTCCTCAGCCAGCACCTATGCAGACTGTAAGGGAGAAGACTGTAAGAGTTGGAGTCCAACCTATTAGTTCACAACTTGGTCTTTCTGCATGGAAAGCAGAGAGGTCAAAGAGAGCAAACAAAATCTCCAACTGGAAATGCTTGCCAGCCATTGCTTAAGATCCAGTCGGCTCAGTATTCTGAGAGTTGAAGTCATCTGCATGTTATGGTCTACAAATACCAAAGCCAGGGCCTCATTTTAAACAGGGAGTAATTTGCCTAATTTGATGAATAAGCTCCTTAAAATAACATGGTAAGCGGACAGGGTTCTCTGGCAAAGGAATGCGATCGCTGCTTAGTAAAATCTCCCCAGAGGAGAATGTGGGACATGCAGGTAGACACACACACACACACACACATAAATAAACAAAAACAGACACACACACATAGATAAACAAAAACAGACATACACACAGAGACAAAGATTTACACACGCACAAACAAAAATAAACATATACATGCAGATTATCAAAAACGGAGATATACACAAACAAACAAAAACAGACATACACATAGATACAAAAATAAACCCAGACAGCTATAAGGACAGACAGGTACACGGACAAAATAATACATGGACATACAGATATATAAGAGATATGCAAACCACATTTGGAAAGACCTAAACAACCAACATACAGATAAACAGTATAAACACACAAGGCTATTCAGTACATCAGGATTTGTTGACAAAGGACATGGAAATGGCAAAATAATCCAATTCAGCTGTATTTCAAGATATTATTGTCTAAAATGTGTGCCGATCTCCCGGTTTAGTAAATAAACCCCAAATGATAGTAATAAACAAACTCAGACAAAGACACATGCAGTCACACAATATATTGAGTCCACGTCATAGATAATGCCAAACAATCCTTAGTGCTCTATCTGATTGAAATTTTTTTTTATTACCATAACTCATCTACCTCAGCCAGGATGATATAAATGTTACCGAGCAATCAGATCGCCAGCACTGGGACAAACTAGGAATACAGAAGAATTTGAAAGCTGATAAGAGCAGCGGTGCATTTGATTGTGCATCCCCCAAATTCTCAAATTTTCTAATACTGTAAACGAGGAGTGGCTAAAACTGAAAATCCCATGATGCTTGGCTGGCCCTCTAGGCTTGCAAAGCAGCATGGGAGCTGTAGTTTGACCACAGCCATACAGAAATATTTTTGTGGCCCACCTCAAAAAAGAAAATCAACGTTAGCCTTCAGACCAAGCATATTTGTTTAAAAGCAAAATATAAGCCAAACTTTACAGCAAGCCGAGTGATTCAGAACTATAAGTAAAGGCGTAAGGGGAATTTAGCAATAACAAAAAGTTGCTTTAAATAGGACACACTTAGTAATGAGAATTGTGAAATGATCTAGGCTGCTACAGTAACTATAAAGTGACTTCATTTTAAACCGCTCCCCAATCTTGTCCCAGCTGCACAAAACAATTAGCAAGTCAGCCGGCCTGGACTCTAACTCTCATCATTCCAAGCCAGAGTGTCTAGTTTGTAATGGCCTGTTTTAATGGGGATGGTAGGATTGGACTTTCGTGGATAATGCGTGCTCAAAGGCAGTCTTACCAAGACATGGGAGAACCGTCTTCCCGAATTGTTAACCTATATGAAATGCTGCTGTTATCCCAACCAATTCACCAAAGCACAGCCATTAAATTAATAATAAATACTAATAATATTGGGTCATTTCGAGGTACATTTCCTCATTATATTTATATATATATATATATATATATATATATACACACAGAGTAGCGGATGCAAAGGCCATCAGCGTCTAAAGCCATAGTGGGTGACTTGGTAACATCAGCTGTGACATTCATAGAATTTATCAACAGACCCGGAAACTATACATGATGTCACCAGCAGGGGTGGTGGGTTCCAAATACTGTAAGTCAGTAAATTAAACAAATATGAAACATCTGGTGTGTTTCAAGTGACACATTTTGGCAACAAAGCCACTTCCATTATTAAATTTAAATTCTTGTTATTACTATGTGAGGCCCAATTGCCTACCTTCTCTGCTGGGAAGCTATGGAGGAAATCCAAACTAATTGTCTTTTAAATGCTTCTTCAGATTTACTCTCAGAGCAGTCGCCCCCCTTCTCCCCCCACCTTGTCCCAGTTACAAATCTTTTGTTCTGGCGTTTCTATATCTGTATAGTAAACTTCCTGGTCTGCAGTTTGTTGAATTTTTCTTTAAGTCTTGTTGCTTCCCTTCACTAGAGTAGATAGGATGCAGACACTATTGTGTGACATTTGTACGCAGTTACCCATAGTCCTCAGCTGGTGACGTCAACAGGGACAGTTTGCCAGAAATTCTAAATAAATGACACTCTCCCGTATAAAATAATATGTCTAATTCTGCAATACTGGACACGTTTATATCAGAGGTATATCAAGTAGTGCAAGAACTATAATGGTTTTAGCAACAGAATGATATCTAAACTCTGGCAGGGAATCAAGAGGTGTGACCCCAACCACCACCCATTTGATGGTGTTTTTCAGCATAATTTAAACATTTAAAGATGTTGCAACTGCTAAATAATCAAAAAAATACCAAAATATTGTACTTGCAGAACTGCAAGAAATGTATAGATCCAAATTGAAAGAGGGTTTTTAAATCGTAGTCTTTACTTTTTATGCGATATCATGATGTCGCACCATAAGCAAATGACTTAATTACTATATTTATTCATTTTTAAAAGCTGCCATTCACAATCAAAATGTACTTTTCTCGTTACCTTTACATCAGCATTTAATTTTGGTAGAAAAAAAATGTATATAATATAGAGTATGCGGTCACTCCTATGGGTTAGAAAACATAAACAACTAAGAGCAAAGGACATTTTTATAAGCTTTATCCCAGTCCAAGATGGATGAGAAAGGTCATATTGTAATAGAGTTGACATCCTCGCTGTAAACACAGTTAAGAAGACAGCATTCCGTTAAACTGACGTACAAGAAAGCAGAATTATTCCCATGCGTCAATCCCCAATCATTCTAAGCAACAGATATTCAAATCTTGTCCTCCTCCACACATCGTATTATTAAAAAAAAAAAAAAAAAACAACAAAAGAACACATTAGACTGCTGTGTTTTCCAAGCCAAAATACACAATCACAAATGTTGCTAAAAGGTAGATCTACCTGTCTGGAGTCTGCACTAGGAATCTGACAATGGGAGATTGCATCAGAGCCACGGCTGTGTTCTGGAAGCAGTTCTGGAGTGCCAATAATAGGCTTTGTATTGCCATTTGAGAAGTTCTTGTTTTATTATGAACATAAGACAGGTTTATGCAATATTTAGCCCACGGCAATATCGAACCAATGGCTTGATTGTGAGTAAGAGGAAGCTATAGCTGCAAATGCATATTTGTCTCCGATGAAAGGGTCTTTTGTATGTTACAAATTCTAATTAAGTATACGTGCCACGATCTTGCGCTACACGGTATGGAAATATTTTTCCACGTATTTAGGAATTCCTTCTTCAATATGAGATAAACATGTAAAAGATACAAAGGAGACAGATACAATTAGGGTTTCTAGAACAGGGATAGGTAACTTTTGGCACTCCATATTTTGAGGACTACATCCCCTTTAACGCATGCAGTGAATCACGACTGACTACCCCTTTTGTAGATCCATCATGTTTTCCTGAACAGATCACTTGCACATACTGAAGGGAGGTACATGAATTGTTCTGCCCTATAGTTTGCAGAATTCATGTGCTGCTAGGAAGGAATACATTCATTATTGGGACACTGTAGGCACAATAACCATCACAGGCAATGTTATTCACTTAATTGAGAATTCAAAGCGAATTTCAAATTTAAGGCCAAACTAACCCAACTAAAGCATGCCTTACTTGGGGAATCCTTCCTGTTTGGCTGCCTTGGCCTTTAAGATGACATTTACTTTGAATTTGCAATGTTTCTCACTACTAGGGGATTACCCTGTGAGCGCTAAAGTGCTTATGGTACAGAATTCCCATGTAAGAGTCAAGAGAGTCTAATGGTATTTATCTGTAGGATAGCACCACACTCATTGATTTTCCTTGTGCAGCTTATGAATACAACATACTACAGGGCAGAATTTTCATGTACTGCCCATCAGCTTAAAGAATTGACATATGTCTACCAAAACACAGTCGATCTGGTAGCCCTACTAGCAGGTAAAGGACTGAAGACACACACTGAGCAAGACTAGCTAAAGAGGGTCTTCTGTCTGAGCTCTGCAAAGTTGAACTATTGTGAAATGCTCTGCAGAGTGCGGCCGAACGAAGCTCAGCAAGTTGAGAAATGCTTTTCGTGCTTGTAATGTCCTTTAGCGAGAATGGATATTACGCAATACTCTGCAGATGCTGAGCGTTTTTGTGTAATGTGCAATAGCTTTACAGATTGAAACGTTTTAGTGGGTAGTGCTCAAAGGTGACAATGAGCTGCACTCATCATCTGCTACTCAGGAGATTCCACTGGAAGGATGGGTTAAATCGGATTTTTCTTTTTCGCTACCCAAGGAGTGTTTACTGGGTTCACCAGGGCCCTGTATCACTTCTACAGGCCAGTGAGTGTCACATGAAAAATGCTCCCAATAGATTGTAGAATTCATACGCTACAAGAAGGAACTAATTTGCAGCATTTGAATGCTATATACATGATGACAATGTGACAAGTCACGTGTGTGAAACCATCGAACATCGAGCAATGCTCTTACTTTTAGGGATGGTATTTAAAAGGGGCAATGTGGACTGATCAAAAGAGAATTAGATAGAAACAGTAAAGTGCAATTTCTTACAGGCCCCTGGCTAATGATGGGTAAATGTGAGATAATTTGCAAGTTACTAACTAATGAGGGGAAATCTGAGACAGCCAGTAGGTCAGTAGATAATGAGGGGGTAAAACCAAGATCATTTGCAGGTCACTAGATAATGAGGGGTAAAAATTAGATCATCTGCAGGTCACTAGATAAGGAGGGGTAAATATATCATGCTGTAGACTCAGGAATGGAAAGTTGTTAAAGTGAGCTATGCCTCTCTCACATTGGGATGATCTGTCCCTTATGTCACTGCCCCAGAGTTTATTTTCCTTATCTGGGGACACAGGGCATGGTTCAACGACCTCTCTAGTCCATCATGTTAACACATTCTCTTCCTACCCAACCTTTTACTCAGAACAGCAGCTGAGAAGTAGGGGTACAGTAGTTTTGTGGCATACAGCCAAGCTTGCTGCAGTTGTTTGTTGTTGTTCTGCTCTGTGATTCCTGCTCATTTGTGGCCGGTTACTATCCCTGGCTCTGTGTAATACCTGGCTGTGTGCGATATAAGGCTGTGCGCAATGCAAGACTGTGTGTGATGTCAGGCTGTGTGCAATCCATGGCTTTGTCTGATATCAGGCTGTTTCAATGACTGTCTGTCTGCGATGTCACGCTGTACAATGCCAGACTGTGTGCGATGGCTTACTGTGTGAGATGTCAGGCTGTGTGTGTGATCCCTGGCTGCTGTGTGCAATCCCTGGCTGTGTGCGATGGCTTGCTGTGTAAGATTTCAGGCTGTGTGCGATGGGTGGCTGTGTGCCATACCTGGCTGTGTGTGATGGGTGGCTGTGTGCTAGGTCTGGCTGTGTGCGATCACTGGTTGTGTGCAATCCCTGGCTGTGTGTGAAGTGTGGCTGTGTGCTATCACTAGCTGTGTGCGATGTCAAGCTGTGTGCGACGGGTGGCTGTGTGCGACGGGTGGCTGTGTGCGAACCGGTGGCTGTGTGCGAACCGGTGGCTGTGTGCGAACCGGTGGCTGTGTGCGACGGGTGGCTGTGTGCGACGGGTGGCTGTGTGCGACGGGTGGCTGTGTGCGACGGGTGGCTGTGTGCATGCCAGTTACAGCCTTAGGAGAGTATAAAGGGTGGGCTGCAGGTCTTTCAGATGAATATGATTTAAAACACTAATGCAATAAGAAGGCTATGAGGTTTATTGGCCACAGAAAGTCCTCATGGGGGCCACACAAGCTCCAGAGCGGACTCAAAATGGTCAACTGCAATATTCTGCTGGTTTGAAAGAGTTTATTTACTAAACGTAGAGTTGTCAGCTAATTAGAAAAATTGTGAAGTATAAGATCCAAAATACTTTTTTTTTTTTTTTTTTTTTAAATGGCTGTAAATTCTGTTTACTGAACGGTGCTGTAACAGAAAACTATTTAAATACAGTGATCATTTCATGGTCACATATCTAGGCTGCAGCTAGGACTGTCAGATCTACAATCTTTTTCTGGGCACACATCACTACTTCAGGCTGATGGGCAGCATATGAAAAGTGATCCCTTTAGTACACAGCATGCATATGCTGTGGGAGGGACATATATTAACTAATCAAAGAAGGTCTTTTGGGATTCCTTCTCGATTCCCTGATTATATTCCAGCAGCACCTGAATGCTACATACGGGAGGGCAGCTCTTTTCAATGTATCGCTTATTACAGTAAAGATGTTTAGCAAAAAAAAATAGTCTTTTTGCTCCAATGGGCACGATTTACCCCTTAGAGAGCAAAAAGTGCCACCAGCTTGGTTTAATTAAAATATGACTGATTCTGTGAATCGCTGTGTGTGGAGGCAGGAAAGTAAAGAGTTTCCTATCACTGGCATTAATATAGCGTCGCCTTATTCCGCAGCACTTCACAATGTTCATTTATTACTGGCATTTTTAAAGCGCTACCTTGTAAAAGACGCAATTTAACAACACATTTCGAAAGGAACAATAGTTTGCCGAGGACCCTGCAGGAATGGGCTTATAATCTAAAGGAGATGAGGTATAAAAGCACTGTGTATTGCAGGGAGGGTCTCGCTGTATAGACCAGAAGGTACAGCATGTATTGGCCTGCAAGGTTTAGCAGCTGCAGATGGTCCATGTCTCCCCAGGGCAGGAAGGAGACTATATGGCTGTACAGCTTATCTGCACAGGACCCCATTAGGGCATTCCTTCTGGCTGGACAGACATTTACTTTTCTGTAAAGCGGGGATCTCTAAACTCTGGCCATCCAGATGTTGCTGAACTATAACTCCCATTATACCCTGGCTATCTATTTAATGCAAAGATTCATGGGAGTTGTAGTTCAGCAACATATAGAGGGCCAGCATTTGGAGAACCCTGCTCTAAAGGGTAGTGAAGTCAATCAATACACTTGCTGAATATATCCACTAAAAGGGACATAGGGGCTGTCTGGGCCTCATGGGAATAATATTCCACCACAAGAAAGGTGTTATTACCTGTATAACCCAAAACCCCGGATTATTGCCATCCTAATACAAAATAGGCTATTCTCTACCTCAGCAGACAGGACAGGACCCCTATTCTGATCATACTCCACAGACCCACCAGACGTGCACCCTCTAAACGGAATTAGCAGCCGCCCCAAATCATCTACATGTTCCACAATCTGCAATATCTATCCTGTGTATGGTTACCTCTGCCCCCCTCCCAGACACACATTCCTCAGAATATTACCTGCCTCTTACTGACCCCATCATTAACCCTGTCTGTACAGGCTCAGAAACGCACAGATACAATGCCCTTTACATCTCTGGATGGAGTTATAAACAGAGACAGAGAATAATTCTTCATTATTCCGTCTATCTATATCTCTCTCTGCATCACTCTTTCGATCTATTGTATGATTCTCTGGATATCCACCACTGTGTTCTATGGACAATTTTAAGTCATGCATTACTGTACACATCCACCTTTCATAGTATTGTAAAGCACTACGGAATATGCTGGCGCTATATAAATACCAGTAATAATAATAATAGCGATGATGGTACAGTGAAAACATAGCCTTAATAACATTAAAAATTAATATTTTAAAGGAGCAGTCAAGCAAAAATGTTTTACCCCTGGAGTCGGTGAAGCAAATCCTGATTTGGTTCACTGCTCGGAGACTTTGAGCTCTGATCAGGGTTTGTATTTGAATATATTGTTGCAGAATTTTTCTTTGACGTCACCAGTTCAGAGAATGAACAAACTGTTAGACGAAAAAAGAAAGAAAAAATAGACTGCATGTGAGTGAGGTACCAACACACCACATACACCATAGAAAGTGCCTTATTACCGGTTTCTACCAGACTGGCAGAATGTTACGCTGGCGAGGGCTACCGTGGTACAGGTTGACGTGGCATCTCAAAAATGCAGCCCGGTACACTGAAAAAAATCCCAGAGATTTAAAATGTTGCGCCAATTCATGCCCATGTTTCAAAATAAATAAATAATGGATTGTCCATTTACACAAAAGCAATTATTCAGGAGAATTATTATTATAATGCTGCAATCCTACCTCAAATCTAGTGAATTATATTTACCCAGTGGGCAGTTTAAGGAATTTAAACAGAGTTTTATTTAATAAATAGTGAGTTGCGGTGAGTGTAAGTGATACAGTTTAAAGGGATAATCCTAACACAATAACCACTGCAGCGTATTCATTGTAGTGGTTATAGTTCACAGGAGATGTTGGGTGCAGTCTGTTTTTCTTGTCAAAATATTTTCAAGCAGCTTGACAAAGGATGGGGAGTCTCCCTGGACAATCAAAGCAGTTTCATTTCCTTATTGCTTGCCCAAATTATTTGTTAAAGAGGAGTCAGCAGTTCTGAATCACAGTAAGCAGTGACTAACACAGGATTGTGCAGTGGTTATGGTGCCAAAAGTGTCCCTTTAACCCCTTAAGGACACATGACATGTCTGACATGTCATGATTCCCTTTTATTCCAGAAGTTTGGTCCTTAAGGGGTTAAGCAAATATAATTCAGGCAAGTTGCATATTTTTCAAATTTTGACTCTGGTATAATTTTAGCATCACTTTTGCAAATAGGACGGCCGTTCATCAAAGCAAACTGTTTAGCGAACTAGCCCCTAAAGTTAATGCCATAATTATAACAGACTTGGCAATTCACAGCCCGGCACAGCCAGGGTTAAAGTGGATCTCTTCTTGTAGATAACTCTTGGGTACAAGGATTTTGATACAGACGAAGACTGGAATAAAATGATATTTTTGTGGTGGGGTGGGGGTGATGTGTGCCTGGTTTTGCAGCTGGGTGACCTACCTGGCCCATGCCTTCTTAGTTTTTATGAAACTAGAAGACAGGAAAAGGGAGGAGGGGGGAGATCTGCATACCAGAGAGACTCTGTTTATACATAGAGGGCATGGCCTAACAGGCACAAGGCTTCCTTAAGCTAGAGGTGAAAGGTCAATACACAGAAATGATAAAGACTGACGTTCAAATTAACCGCCTCACCGCCGGCTACCTAACTGTTCGCTCATGCAGATAAAGCATTTCAGTACAATGCCCCTGGCGTTTGGCACTAAAAGTGTTAAATGGCGTTGCTCAAATCCTGACGGCAAGCAGATTTAAAGGGTGCCCTCACTGTGTACAGATGGGTTAGAGAGAATTATCTAAAAACAGGCTTTATCCAAACTATGTTCCGCCAAGGATTTTACCAGTTTGTGCCAGGGGACAATGGACTTTAGAACCACGGCTGAGCAAAGCTCTTACCTGTCCCCTTGTGGGTTATTGAAACAGTAAGGATGATAGGAGAACAGTATATAATCTGATGATCCAGGATAAATATCAGACTGATCCCATTGTACAGCGCTGCAGAGTTTGTTGGCGCTTTATAAGTAATAATAATAATAATGAAGGTTAAAGGAGCCCAGATTAGCAAAAAGTGTGCAGCCAATAGAAGACTGACTCTTGATCTTCATGATCTCCTATTGGCTGCACGGGACTTTTACAATACACTACAGTGTTCTACAGCACTTCCGACATATAGTCAATATTGCATCAATGCATCATTTGTACAAAAAAGAAAAATGTTTTTTATTTTTTTTTAAATACTGTTATCTTATGTTCTTGTGTTTTGTGTTTCTTTGCAGTGGCTGAAATCATGCAGTGTCTTTTGGGATGGACTATTCTGCTGATGGTTGCACATATCACTATTGTTGAAGGTTGTCCGGGAGGTTGTCAGTGCAATCAACCAAAGACTGTTTTTTGTCTTAACCGCAAGAATTCCAACTTCCCCAGCCGGATACCCCATAACACTGTAAGCCTGTATCTCTTCGAGAATGGAATCAGCTCAGTAGAAGAGGGTAGTTTTTCTGGCCTGTTGGATCTGCAGCTTCTAGATTTGTCACACAACATGCTGTCGAGTCTACCTGGTGGAGTATTCAGGAGTTTGGGCAATCTCAGTAACCTAGACCTTTCATCCAACAAGCTGAAGGAGATTGCTGCAGACACATTTCAAGGGCTGGGCCGCCTGGAAAGGCTCTACCTCAATGAAAACAGCATTCATAGCATCCACCCGGATGCTTTTAAGGGCCTTGAGAGTTTGTTGGAACTTAAGTTGAAGGGTAATCAGTTGGTGGCGCCTCCAGCATTCTCCCTGCCTCAGCTCCTGCTACTTGATCTAAGCAACAATCTGATCCAATCTATCCAACCAGGGGTTTTCAATGCAGCCAACATTGAGACTCTTCACTTGGCTGGTCTTGGGTTGAAGGAGTTACCGGACGATCTGCTTACTAGCCTCAGAAATCTCCATGAACTAGACCTGTCTGAAAATCAACTGGACAAGGTTCCCCAGGGTCTTCGAGGTCTAACAAAGCTTAATCTAGCTGGCAATACAGGCATTTCACAGCTGCAAATTGATGATTTTGCAGACTTACCAGGACTACAGACCTTGGATTTAAGCGGTCTGAACCTTCGTACTCTGCCAAAGGGAATATTCCACTCATGTCCTCGCCTCCGTGTACTAACTCTAGCTCAAAATCCCTTTAATTGCGTGTGTTTACTGGGTTGGTTAGCAGAATGGATAAAGGTGACTAAAATTGAACTAAAACGTTCACAAGAAACTCGCTGTCATTTTCCTCCAAAGAATGCTGGCAAAATTTTGAACCAGTTACGGGATTCTGAGTATGGCTGTCCAATTCCAACAACAATCCTTGTGCCAACCACCATGGCACCTAGCACCACAACTGAAGTGCCAAAGTCTACAAAGCCTTTACTTAAAGATCTACCAACTACTTTACTCACCACTACCACTTATCCCCATCACCAGACTGAAGTAGAGCCCACGCCATCAGTCACTGCTCAAGACCTGCAGTGTCCACCAAACACTTGCTTAAATGATGGCATTTGCAGCCTTTACCCCAATGGGGAAGTGGCATGTGAGTGCCTCCCTGGATTCTATGGTGTGTATTGTGAGATGGCTATGATCACCCCACCTGTTTTTACCGAACCTTCCGTACAGCTAAAAATTCTGCACGTAACTGGCACCTCCATTCAAGTGGATCTTCAAGGTTACAGTAAAAGCAAACAGTACATTAAAGGAATTAAACTAACACTTCGAAACTTCTCTGGTGCAGACCGGAGACCTCAGGAGTACAGGCTGCCCCCTACCCTTTCTGAATACACAGTTAGAGCCCTTACACCTAACAGCACATACTGGCTGTGTCTAGGACCTCTTGGAGACGGTAGTAATGAACAAGAAGTGTGCACAGAGGCTCATACTACAGGAGAATCTCCACAGTATATTGCCCATGTCAACCAGACAGAAGATAGCAACCTGACTCTTGTTTTAGTGCCTGCCGTGGCTGCTGGCATTCTGTTATGTGTGGCTGTGGCAAGTGCAGTATGCTATGCCAGGAGACGGAGGGGTAAGGAACACACGTGTGAGGAGGGTGGACCTCTCGAGATGGAAGGTGTGAAAAAGAGTCTGGAAGGCAAGGGGGAGCTTAAAAAACTGTCTGAGAGTCCAGTTGGGCCCGAGAGAAAATGCTTAGAGTCAGATGAGTTACTTGTGGATCCTACAAGACTTGGGAATAATAATGAGACATCTGTGGGTAGGTTACCTCACTCATACTTCTAAGCGAGGTACTGATGCTTTGAGTGACACCAACCTTTTCACGGATCATGAACTCTACCACGAACGAGCAGAGATCCACAAAAATACCGACTTTCCCTCCACATAAAAGACTGGACACATTGTGAGACCTACCGAGAAGACAGCCGTGCTGTTTGTGAGTTGGGCAGCCATATATAAAAAGGAGGGGTCAGTTCTTACCATCTACAAAGTCTAGTAATTCTGGGTGGAATACAACTGAATAAGTGATACCCAGAGACTGAACGGTACTGATTTGGAGATGGTAGATAACACTGCCATAAGGAGATGTTTTGTTACTTTCTATGCTTTACGGACTTCTAAAGGGTTGCAGAGACATTGTGTTTGCAGGAACACAGTTAAAGAATAACGGTTCAAAGAATCCATGCTCTGACATGACAAGTGAAATAAATGTGCATTTAGAGAAAAAAAACTAGATCACATAAACTATGCATAAACATAAACTAAAGAGACGTGTTTACTGCTATGTGCGAAAGACACCCCCAGATTTGACTTGGGAGATTTCCTAATCTCTTGCAGACCAGGGAATATTTTGAAGAATGATAAGGCCACAATATATGTGAATATAAAGAAATTATCGTCAAGGGTGGTCTAGTCTTGAAAAATGAAATGTTCTAAATTTGGTTTGGTGGGGTCCGAGGCCCCATTTGCTGGACAAAGTGGGGCCGATGTATAATGATCGGTATCGAGGGCCAGCCACCATTTAATAAATATAAATCCTTCTTATACATTTTCCGGCTGTGTGTTATCCTTGAGTTTATGTTAGAAGAGTGATGGGTTGCAGTCTGATTTGTGCTTGGTAGGTACCCAATACAACCACATAGACATGTGATAACACATACAATCACACACACACACACACACACACACACACACACATCAGGAACACCAAAAACACTTAATTTAAAAAGTCTATAATTGATTTATAATATTATAACAGACTATAAAATAAGTATTTCGATTGCCCCATGTCTCCTGTTTGAAGCATGCAGTTATTCAACAAGTTCTGAGTTTTCGCAAATTAAATCCACATTGCAAACATGAGGCAACAATAGCCAAGTTGTGTGCATGACTGCCTTGGATATTTTTTCCAGATCACTTATTTGTGCCTTTATTTTGCCATTCATATTCAGTTTGTGAAATTTACCTATATGGTATACCTTTCTTCAAGAAAGTCTTGAAAAAGAATGTTTCATTGGTATGAGAGAATCACAGTGGTTCTTAAAGCTACATTTGCAGTAATATGCTAGTGTGTATACACATGTATCACAGAGCTCCACAGCAATAAATTCACAGTAATGTGTAGTGTACAGGAGTATTTCACAGAGCTCCATGGCAATTAAACTCACAGTACTGTGCAGAGTATATAATGATGAATCCGGTCCTTGAATACTTTGTGCTAATGTGTGTGTTCAACTGATTTAGCATTGTAGGAGTTGGCATGTCTTCCTGATGTTTGAAAAAGGCATGAAAAGCTACTGGATCGCAAGGGGTTAATGGTCTTTAGGTAACTTTCTTACACAGACGTGCAGACACTTGGAAGACTCTGTGGACCAGTCACGAGTTCTCACGTCTGCCAAAAATCTCACTTTCATATTTTCCTACCTCTCAAGTGAGGGGAAAAACTGAGATATCTGCTCATCTGTTGGAGTAATCAGATCGAATGGAAAAGGAGGGCTATTGGGGACCCCAAAGGGGAACCGAGGTTTCTGCTTAGTCATTTACCATGTCAGAGTACGGCAGAGAGACATTGGTCTGCAAACTCTCCACGCTGAAACCTCTTCTTCTTAAACCACTGAGCTGTGATGGCTAACCACCACTGTCTTAGAGGACCAGACCAGTGAATCGGGCTGTGCAGTGGGTGGAGGAGACAATCTACAGATCCCCAAACTTCCATCTATTATAAGAAGCAGATCATCACGTTTGAATAGATTGTCCCTAGCCTATCAACACTGGGGGGAAATTTTAACAAACTGCATGAGTTGTAATACTAGAGCAATCACCAACGGAATATTGCGGATTCCATTGGTTTCCATGGTGACTGCTCTAGTTTTAAAACTTTGTACAATATTTCAGATTACCTCCCGACAATTTTTAAGCTCTTCTATGGAAGGGCCACGTGTGATGTCTTGGGATATCATCAATAGAGGGCAGGACAGTCGTTCTCAAGTAGGCAGTAGAGAACGTGAGAAGAAAGCTTTATGAAAAGAATTCATATCCTAATAAAATCTGAAATGATATATTCTGAATGGGAATAATGTCAGTTCAAAGGGTGTTTATTATATGAAGCTTCTTTTATGTTTCAGTGCTGAAGAACACGCCTGAGACAGTATCTAAGCAGGCGGTGCATTGGAACACAGCAATTCCGATGCCTACACCAAAATCGAAGCCATAAAGAAGCACAAATTAAATCTCCACTGTTCTAGAGAACGCAGATTAATTTCAGCATGATTGCCTGGACTAAATATATACAGGCAGAGTTCTGGTGTGTGTTTGTGTATGGGGGAGATCTGCACAGGGGGGAGGGGGGAATCTGGAAGTGATTATAAGGACTGGGCAGGAGGTCCTGAGTTAATCTGTGGCAAGCGTGCGGGGAGCAAGCTGGAGGGAGGGGGGCAGGTGTGTGCATCCTGGGGGGATGTTTTATATTACAAGGGAAGAAAGGTTTCTCTGTGAGGGAGAGAGATATTATCCGAATATTAAGTGGGGGATGGAGGCAGCAGACAGAAAAAAAAACACACACACAAAAAAAAAAGTGAAAAAGAAAAATAGATGGAGAATGGATCTGAGGTGAAAGAGAGAAATGATTTGCAAAATGGAATGAAGAAGAACACCGGGTTAGGATGTACAATTGCTCAGTTGAGGACCGTTTCAGACAAGATTTGAACGGATGGCAAGTGACAGCTTTTTACCAGAGAAGTACCCCCAACAACCAACAAAAAGACACAATATTAACATATACTATTACATAGGATTCATGTAAAATGACGGTGTCCTATGATGCCATTGGAAGTGCCCGATGACTGTGAGACTGAGATACAGTGATCAAATATGTACTTCAAGCACAAGAACAACGTCAGTGTTTTGAAGTAGTTGTGGTACTGGAGTCTACACAAACTGAGACAAAGTACTTTGCTGCAGGACTTTGGTCATCAGCCAGCCCAGAACCAGAGATCCAGCCTGGCTAATGTTAAATCAGTATATGAAGAGTCTGTCATCAGCAAGACGAGCAATGGAAGCGCCAACCCCCCATCCCTTCCTAAACTGCCCAAGCCCTCCTTCTGTGACATCACTACCCCTACAGTGAGGAGCAGGAAGCCAGGAGAAGTTTTTCTTTATTTAAATCATGGGGAAGGCATATCTGCAGGGATTACTACAACCAAATCCAGTTTTAATATAACAATATATTGTTGGTTGGCGTAACCCTTTAAGGAATATATATATATATATACACACACACACACACTCACGACACTCACATATATATGTACACACCGGTATATAGATGTCAGCACAGCGATAGGAACAGGATGCCATTAAAGCAGAGACGTCAGCACTGTGTCCCATAAACTGTGGGTATAGGAACTCTACTTCCTGATCAAAAGGGACACTAAGCACCATAACTACTGCAACCTATTGGAAGTTCCGGCGAGAGTGTGGATTCTGACCTCCCTGTTTTCTGTAAAGAAATAAATAAACTTCACTCTCCTACCATTTAAAGCTTGGCCCCTCTGCTGCTACCGAGATAAAGTTTCCTTCTCCATTATCTGTAAAAATTCATCCAAATATGAAGGACAATGACAAGCTGTGATTGCAGAGTAAATCCGCCTCACAGTCTGATGCTCTTATTTAAATATATGAGAAAGTAAAACACGGCAATAAAACTCCAGTGGTTATGGTGCTTACAGTGTCCCTTTAAGAATGACCAGAGGTACGGTCCACAGCATCATAACCTGAGGTGTATTCCACGGATACTTTGATAACACATAAAACATATAGTGCCTATGGAGAGACCAGTGCAAAGGAATGAGTTAATGGCTGAAAACGAAGGGACAATCAGTACATAGAGTTAGTTAGTAAATTAAACATTATACCGTCTCCGGCCAGATAATCACAGGCAATCTAACTTTGGTTGAAGAGAAAATACTTCCTTTGAAAACAAAAATATCCACAAAAATTTTTTTATTTATTTTTTAAATCAGCTCATTTTAGAGAAGCTGTCCGTGCTTTCTCAGGAATCCAAACAAACAAGCTCTAGAAATAAAGTCACAGAATGTTGAGATGGTAATCTATTCTCATTTAACTGTGTTCACGTGCTGTTACTTATTTGTAAGTCATCAAATATCCGAGAGGGAATGAGGGGGGACAACGGTCACTGTGGCAGGAAGTACAGCCAATAGCTACACACTAATGATGGCACACCAGTAAGAGGACTGGGGTTTAAAGGTGCTATGTGAGTGTTTGTAGATAAGGTTTAGAAATGATTGCCTGATCAAATATTGTTTTATTGTTTCAGTGATGAGGATTAATTATATGCAAACGTAAATTAAAAAATAAATAATTGTCAGCATTAATGTTTGTCTACAAATTGGCCATTGACGGTTTTCCCAATTACTAGCACTGCCTGAATTTGTCACTTTTGTCAACAACTTTTTGTCCTACCCTTTTACGCTGGGTCCATGTGCCGTGGTACAAATCATGTGGGAAACATGGAATCTTGTCTCGAGGGGTTGAATTGGGGGGAAAGGGGACTGACTGCTAACTCACTAGGGAAAGGATCACTTTAAGCACAATAAGTGCTATTTAGAGTACAAGGGAGTTGCAAGTGCCTTGCATGGTATAAGGGAGTAAGAGAGTGCCAACATGGTATGGAGGAGTAAGAGAGTGCCAGCATGGTATAGGGGAGTAAGAGAGTGCCAGCATGGTATAAGGGAGTAAGAGAGTGCCAACATGGTATGGGGGAGTAAGAGAGTGCCAACATGGTATGGGGGAGTAAGAGAGTGCCAGCATGGTATAGGGGAGTAAGAGAGTTCCAGCATGGTATAAGGGAGTAAGAGAGTGCCAACATGGTATGGGGGAGTAAGAGAGTGCCAGCATGGTATAGGGGAGTAAGAGAGTGCCAACATGGTATAAGGGAGTAAGAGAGTGCCAGCATGGTATGGGGGAGTAAGAGAGTGCCAGCATGGTATAGGGGAGTAAGAGAGTGCCAACATGGTATAAGGGAGTAAGAGAGTGCCAACATGGTATAGGGGAGTAAGAGAGTGCCAACATGGTATAGGGGAGTAAGAGAGTGCCAACATGGTATAGGGGAGTAAGAGAGTGCCAGCATGGTATAAGGGAGTAAGAGAGTGCCAACATGGTATGGGGGAGTAAGAGTGTGCCAGCATGGTATAGGGGAGTAAGAGAGTGCCAGCATGGTATAAGGGAGTAAGAGAGTGCACTGCATGGTATAAGGGAGTAAGAGAGTGCACTGCATGGTATAAGGGAGTAAGAGAGTGCCTGCATGGTATAAGGGAGTAAGAGAGTGCCTGCATGGTATAAGGGAGTAAGAGAGTGCCAGCATGGTATGGGGGGAGTAAGAGAGTGCCTCCATGGTATAGGGGAGTAAGAGAGTGCCAGCATGGTATAAGGGAGTAAGAGAGTGCCAACATGGTATAAGGGAGTAAGAGAGTGCCAGCATGGTATAAGGGAGTAAGAGTGCCAACATGGTATAGGGGAGTAAGAGAGTGCCAACATGGTATGGGGGAGTAAGAGAGTGCCAGCATGGTATAAGGGAGTAAGAGAGTGCCAGCATGGTATAGGGGAGTAAGGGAGTGCCAGCATGGTATGGGGGAGTAAGAGAGTGCCAGCATGGTATGGGGGAGTAAGAGAGTGCCAGCATGGTATAAGGGAGTCAGAGAGTGCCAACATGGTATAGGGGAGTAAGAGAGTGCCAACATGGTATAAGGGAGTAAGAGAGTGCACTGCATGGTATAAGGGAGTAAGAGAGTGCCTGCATGGTAATGGGGAGTAAGAGAGTGCCCCACATGGTATGGGGGAGTAAGAGAGTGCCAACATGGTATGGGGGAGTAAGAGAGTGCACTGCATGGTATGGGGGAGTAAGAGAGTGCCAGCATGGTAATGGGGAGTGGTGAGTAAGAGAGTGCACTGCATGGTATAAGGGAGTAAGAGAGTGCCAGCATTGTAATGTGGAGTAAGAAAGTGCACTGCATGGTATAGGGGAGTAAGAGAGTGCCAGCATGGTATAAGGGAGTAAGAGAGTGCTAACATGGTATGGGGGAGTAAGAGAGTGCCAGCATGGTATAGGGGAATAAGAGAGTGCACTGCATGGTATAAGGGAGTAAGAGAGTGCCCCACATGGTATGGGGGAGTAAGAGAGTGCACTGCATGGTATGGGGGAGTAAGAGAGTGCCAGCATGGTAATGGGGAGTAAGAGAGTGCACTGCATGGTATAAGGGAGTAAGAGAGTGCCAGCATTGTAATGGGGAGTAAGAGAGTGCACTGCATGGTATAAGGGAGTAAGAGAGCCAGCATGGTAATGGGGAGTAAGAGAGTGCCAACATGGTATGGGGGAGTAAGAGAGTGCCAGCATGGTATGGGGGAGTAAGAGAGTGCCAGCATGGTATAGGGGAATAAGAGAGTGCCTCACATGATCTATGGGAGTACGAGAGTGCACACAGTAAAGAGTGAACGCCCTATAATACAGAGTTAAAGGTGTAGGTAGTACAGTGAGTGGAGTACATCATATTGAGTGCCTGAGTGGAACTCAGAGTAGATTGGAGCAAGCCCTCAGAATGAGGCCTTTGTTTGGCTCTCAGACGCCGGCCCCTGGATTCCTGCTGTGTAAATATTTTCACTCTGGACGCGTCTCTCTTCCAATCCCTCAGACCTGCGCCAACTTTTAGCCTCAAATTAAAAACCAGACTCTGGGCTGAACGGCATGCTGGGATATTGTACCCGGCACAAAGCTCTCTTATGTCTTGTTATTAACTCTCTGCGGCCTGGGACATTGCCAAGGACCAGCAGTGTCCCTCTTAATCACCAACATGCCAGGGAGCAACACTCCATTAACCTCTCGTCTGCCAGAGACCTCCATAGACCTCGATTTATCACTCACCTTCCAGAAACCTGCATAAATCTGCTTAATTCACCACTAACCTACCAGAGACCGACAGAGAGCAGCTCCATTAACCTCTCAGTGACCAAAAATCTACATAGCACTGCTAGGAAATACTGGCAGAGCACTGTCCCATTAACCATAAATCTGCTGGATATCGCTATATATACTACCATCTTAACCCTAACCATGCCATATAGTTAGTTACATTACACACAATAACATCTCCCCTATCATCTCGGGGGCAGGCAGGACCTTGCACTGTTAACCACTTGCCTGCCAGGGGTAGCAACAGTTTACTTGTTAACAATCTAAACATACACATAGAGCACTGTATTACCCCATTGCATCTCAGATGCTGAACGTCACATTAACCTCTTAGAGCCATGGGCCCTGGTGATCAAAAGTGAGGACCCTAATAATGTTTTAATTACTGCTATGAGAACCAAGGGCATCAGCAACAGTTTCAGTGCTTGGGACGTGCCCAGTGCATTTAGACTAACAAGATGGCTTCGCTTCTGCAACCAGTGAGCCAAAGATTTCAACTCTCCTCTGGCTACAGCAGGGTTAACCTGTTCCCATTAGGTAATGCTTCAAAAGTTCACTGCATCTACTCCAGTAACCAGACCAACCTCAGCATCTGGGAGCCATTTCTAAACTGACATTAAAATCTGCCAGAAGTCAGCTTGCAGAGACAAGGAGGGGGCGGAGGTGAGGTAAGCCGAGAGAATTAATTTATTTCTGGTATAATTATAGGCTAGGTCTGGCCCCGCTGGGACAGCTATCAAGGGCAGGGTTTAACCCTTGGAGGGCAAGAGGTGTGCGGTGCAGCAAGGAGGAAAAACTTGGCCAAAAGTCTGACTCTCAGAAAAATGAACCCTTTTAGAGAATCTGGGATGAAACACCCAGTGGGTGTAAACAATAATAAAGAGGGGCTTAATTAGCTCACAAGTGCCAGCACACAGGGAGTACCCTGAAACACTAAATCATGGTCCTCTCTCTATAAAACTCCCATCAAACAGAAGACAGACAATGTTGCTTTTTAACAATTCTGGTAAAATGTTTCCAGACCAGAAGGTGTTACAATATTACCAAATGGTGTCGAAAATGAGACTACCGCACAGGTCTGGCAATGGCCTGTTTATTTAATCGTTGCTGTGGTAATCGCCCTCTATCTCAGCCCCTGTGTTAAATAAACGTCCTCCAGGAGACAGAGTGAAGGGGAGGGAGAGAAGCTGGGGGTCTGGATAAAGAATTGGATAAAAGGTAGTGAGAGAAATGGACAGAGAGAGAAAAGGGAGCGACAGAGAGAGGGGAAAACAAATGTTAATTATATATATATATATATAGTTAGTTAAATGAAGTAGATTATCTATTATTTACATAAAAGAATTTCCTTTCCCTGTCTCAGGGCATCTTCACTTCACTTTCAAATAAATTATCTATTACAGGACCCTCACCCTATAACTGTACCTATCACTGCTCTATTACAGGACCCCTCACCCTATAACTGTACCTATCACTGCTCTATTACAGGACCCTCACCCTATAACTGTACCTACCACTGCTCTATTACAGGACCCCTCACCCTATAACTGTACCTATCACTGCTCTATTACAGGACCCTCACCCTATAACTGTACCTACCACTGCTCTATTACAGGACCCCTCACCCTATAACTGTACCTATCACTGCTCTATTACAGGATCCCTCACCCTATAACTGTACCTATCACTGCTCTATTACAGGACCCCTCACCCTATAACTGTACCTATCACTGCTCTATTACAGGACCCCTCACCCTGTAACTGTACCTATCACTGCTCTATTACAGGACCCTCATCCTATAACTGTACCTATAACTGCTCTATTACAGGACCCCTCACCCTATAACTGTACCTATCACTGCTCTATTACAGGACCCCTCACTCTATAACTGTACCTATCACTGCTCTATTACAGGACCCCTCACCCTATAACTGTACCTATCACTGCTCTATTACAGGACCCCTCACCCTATAACTGTACCTATCACTGCTCTATTACAGGACCCCTCACCCTATAACTGTACCTATCATTGCTCTATTACAGGACCCTCACCATATAACTGTACCTATCACTGCTCTATTACAGGACCCTCATCCTATAACTGTACCTATCACTGCTCTATTACAGGACCCCTCACCCTATAACTGTACCTATCACTGCTCTATTACAGGACCCTCACCCTATAACTGTACCTATCACTGCTCTATTACAGGACCCCTCTCCCTATAACTGTACCTATCACTGCTCTATTACAGGACCCTCACCCTGTAACTGTACCTATCACTGCTCTATTACAGGACCCCTCACCCTATAACTGTACCTATCATTGCTCTATTACAGGACCCCTCACCCTATAACTGTACCTATCACTGCTCTATTACAGGACCCTCATCCTATAACTGTACCTATAACTGCTCTATTACAGGACCCTCACCCTATAACTGTACCAATCACTGCTCTATTACAGGACCCCTCACCCTATAACTGTACCTATAACTGCTCTATTACAGGACCCCTCACCCTATAACTGTACCTATCACTGCTCTATTACAAGACCCCTCACCCTATAACTGTACCAATCACTGCTCTATTACAGGACCCCTCATCCTATAACTGTACCTATCACTGCTCTATTACAGGACCCTCACCCTATAACTGTACCTATCACTGCTCTATTACAGGACCCCTCACCCTATAACTGTACCTATCACTGCTCTATTACAGGACCCTCACCCTATAACTGTACCTATCACTGCTCGATTACAGGACCCCTCACTCTATAACTGTACCTATCACTGCTCTATTACTGGGCCCCTCACCCTATAACTGTACCTATCACTGCTCTATTACTGGGCCCCTCACCCTATAACTGTACCTATCACTGCTCTATTACAGGACCCTCACCCTATAACTGTAGCTATCACTGCTCTATTACAGAACCCCTCACCCTATAACTGTACTTATCACTGCTCTATTACAGGACCCCTCACCCTGTAACTGTACCTATCACTGCTCTATTACAGGACCCTCACCCTATAACTGTACCTATCACTGCTCTATTACAGGACCCTCACCCTATAACTGTACCTATCACTGCTCTATTACAGGACCCTCATCCTATAACCGTACCTATCACTGCTCTATTACAGGACCCTCACCCTATAACTGTACCTATCACTGCTCTATTACAGGACCCCTCACCCTATAACTGTACCTATCACTGCTCTATTACAGGACCCCTCACCCTATAACTGTACCTATCATTGCTCTATTACAGGACCCCTCACCCTATAACTGTACCTATCACTGCTCTATTACAGGACCCCTCACCCTGTAACTGTA
The DNA here is from genome assembly GCF_036172605.1 of Pelobates fuscus. Classification (NCBI taxonomy): domain Eukaryota; kingdom Metazoa; phylum Chordata; class Amphibia; order Anura; family Pelobatidae; genus Pelobates; species Pelobates fuscus. The sequence goes on from NC_086324.1 coordinate 161,087,823, forward strand.
CCTATCACTGCTCTATTACAGGACCCTCGCCCTATAACTGTACCTATCACTGCTCTATTACAGGACCCCTCACCCTATAACTGTACCTATCACTGCTCTATTACAGGACCCCTCACCCTATAACTGTACCTATCACTGCTCTATTACAGGACCCCTCACCCTATAACTGTACCTATCACTGCTCTATTACAGGACCCTCACCCTATAACTGTACCTATCACTGCTCTATTACAGGACCCTCACCCTATAACTGTACCTATCACTGCTCTATTACAGGACCCCTCACCCTATAACTGTACCTATCACTGCTCTATTACAGGACCCTCACCCTATAACTGTACCTATCACTGCTCTATTACAGGACCCTCGCCCTATAACTGTACCTATCACTGCTCTATTACAGGAACCCTCACCCTATAACTGTACCTATCACTGCTCTATTACAGGACCCCTCACCCTATAACTGTACCTATCACTGCTCTATTACAGGACCCCTCACCCTATAACTGTACCTATCACTGCTCTATTACAGGACCCTCACCCTATAACTGTACCTATCACTGCTCTATTACAGGACCCTCACCCTATAACTGTACCTATCACTGCTCTATTACAGGACCCTCACCCTATAACTGTAGCTATCACTGCTCTATTACAGAACCCCTCACCCTATAACTGTACCTATCACTGCTCTATTACAGGACCCCTCACCCTGTAACTGTACCTATCACTGCTCTATTACAGGACCCCTCACCCTATAACTGTACCTATCACTGCTCTATTACAGGACCCCTCACCCTGTAACTGTACCTATCACTGCTCTATTACAGGACCCCTCACCCTATAACTGTACCTATCACTGCTCTATTACAGGACCCCTCACCCTGTAACTGTACCTATCACTGCTCTATTACAGGACCCTCACCCTATAACTGTACCTATCACTGCTCTATTACAGGACCCTCACCCTATAACTGTAGCTATCACTGCTCTATTACAGAACCCCTCACCCTATAACTGTACCTATCATTGCTCTATTACAGGACCCTCACCCTATAACTGTACCTATCATTGCTCTATTACAGGACCCTCACCCTATAACTGTACCTATCACTGCTCTATTACAGGACCCTCACCCTATAACTGTACCTATCACTGCTCTATTACAGGACCCCTCACCCTATAACAGTACCCTCACTCTATAACTGTACCTATCACTGCTCTATTACAGGACCCTCACCCTATAACTGTACCTATCACTGCTCTATTACAGGACCCTCACCCTATAACTGTACCTATCACTGCTCTATTACAGGACCCTCACCCTGTAACTGTACCTATCACTGCTCTATTACAGGACCCCTCACCCTATAACTGTACCTATCGCTGCTCTATTACAGGACCCCTCTCCCTATAACTGTACCTATAACTGCTCTATTACATGATCCTAAATTGTTCTTAAATGCTGGATATTATATACAATGTCTGGGTAGAAATAAATAAGGATATAACATTATATTGGTCAGTCTCTGATTGCAAAACCCCCTTCCTGTGTGGTCAGAAAAAAAATACACAAAATAAACAATAAAGAAAATGAAGCCTGGGGGCATTTGACCTATAACCTCAAAATAAGCTACATACCATATTAAATAACCACCCTTGCCACCCCAGGCAAAATGGACTCATAACAGTAAAATTGGAAACACATTCCCCTGAATTATTGGCCTTGTTGTGGCAAGTTGCCTTCAGTAAAGTGAAATAAACTGGTGGTAACATACTACTCAGAATTCCTGACCCACTTTCTATTAAAACTTTACTGTGTTGAAAAAAATAAACATAACATGATATTGCTTTATTCCTAATAAAATGTAAGTTTTACACAGGGCTATCTCTGTTTCTCAAGAGATGTTTCAATAACACTTTACAATAATTACGTTTTAATAGTTTTATTTATTCTGTTGACATTGTGGTGAAATTAACAAATATGGCCGCTGACACAACAACAACATGGGCAGCTTCCTCCCAGAATCCCATGGGTAGCGTTCTGCAATGTCTAGCAGATAGCCGCTTGGGAATGAGTGGAGAGCACACATTCTCTCACATCTTCTGAGGAAGTGACCTCAGGACGTGTAACCGTGCTTGAAAAAGTACATTACGTCTTCATTCATCCCTTTTCTGATTTTCGCACTATACTGAAGTGACCATTCTTAGAACAGAAATATTAAGTGATTTATAAAGCTTACACAGCTCTATATTCTGCATTTAATGATGGATGAGTGTTTATTAAGGATTTTTAGCACGTGTAATGATCCAAGCCCCATACTCATTATGGAACAATTTGCCAAATTCTGCTACTACCATTTCTGTGAAACACACCTCTGGTAACTGTCGGACAGACAACCACTAGGGACACTTCCTCAAGACATCAGAACTGAGTTATCGGAAACACGCCGGCTACACCTAGAAGACTGACCGAGCTCTGGATACGTTTTATGGGATTTTTATTTATTTATTTATTTAATAAACACACTTTGAAATGGGGAGGGGGGGGAGGGGGGCACAAAGTAATCTAAACACTAATAGGAAGACTCTAATGTTAAACAGATATTTAATTTTAAATGGCACAGTGTTCTATCAAAAGGATATTCACTAAAGATGAGTGATTGTGAATTGAAAGTCTATATACATTTTATATTTTCTCTGTCCTAAGATTTGAATTTTACTTTGAAATCCTGTCAATTCACAATTCAGTTTGGAAACCTGAAATTTAGGTGAATGAATATACGATAAAGTTCAAACTACTACTACATTGTAAATGCATTATTACTAATACCATAGAAACTGCAGAACCATTTTAAAAATGCCAGCAGACCAGTTTTTTATGACCTATAGCGTAGTAGTTTGGATTATTTTTTTAAGAAGATTATCTTAAGGAAAGAAAAAAAATCTGGTTTAAAAAAAATGGAACATAGAAAATATGATTTTTTTTTTATTTTTTATTTTTTTTAAAGAGACCCTGAAGCAATCTCGTTTTACTTTTTAAATTTAATCTACACATTATTCAATCGCAGTCCTAGAAAACGCGTTGGTCAACAGATATAATAAATATAATCTAGTCCACAGATGGTTCTATGCTGGATGCAAAACACTGACACAAAGTACTTTGTAAAAACCCTGCTTTTTTGTTTTGGCATTTTCGGGTGTTTTTGGGTGTTAACAATTATAGCATTTGATGCTCTAAGGTTTAATAATGCATTTGCAGATTTTGTACCGTGTGTCAAGGCAATAATATGTCCAGCCTTTACTGAAATGGCTGTTTCTCTATTTTTAAATCCTTGTGTGTTTTCTTGCCAGTTTAGTTTTTTAGTTTTTTTTGTGAGATCTCTTTTTAGTTTAGTTTTACTTTTACTAGTGCAGAAGTAAGGAAATAATCGGTCTATGTCCAATTATTATTATTATTATTTTTTTTTAAATTTAAAGCATCAATTAAACAAATTATGATTAGATCACTAACATAATAGCTGGTGCAATGGCTTTAAAAGTAAAACTTATTTATTTTTTTAAATAAAAGAATACTTGCATCTAATTCTCATCAAAAATGGTGCAGAGGTACTCGAGAGCACCACACAACACAAAAATGCATTCTGGGACAGCATTAAACCTTCAAGTTGTGCATGGTCTTAGCGCATAAGTGATGCTCAGACCAAAGACGGCTATAAGATGGCTGCCCCCAAAGAAAAGAAAATTCACTAAAATGTTATAAACATATATGTATTCATTACAAAATAATATACCACAAGACTAGATTACAAGCAACCTTTTATTTTCAGTAATAATAATAAAAAAAATTATGACAGCTTCCTTTTAGTGGCTTTCAAGTCCACTAGAATTCAGACTGAGCTCATACATATTGTCCGAATATCCAGAATACAAAGAACAATCTATAATTTCCATTAGGTCTTTACTTTTCTGGTTTTTCTGTGTATGCAGTTAATTTGATGGCTTTGCCATGCTTGCAGTTTAGCACATAGAATACTACCTTGTAATTTATTCTATATTTATAGTTCAAATAACAGCTTAAGGCAAGTTTTAGATACTGGGTTAACTTTAATTGTATGTTCCAGATATTGCTATGCAGCACAGACAGGAAATCTCTGGCAATTCTACTAAAGAACTGTAATACCTATGGACTTGTGGGCAAATCATTTCCTCAACGTACTAATCCAGTAGCATTCAGTGCCCGTTCCTCCCCAGACCCCAAGATTCCAGGTGAAACCATAGGCTACCAGAAATTATTTTGATTGTATTTGGGCATACTGTGCGAGTAGTGATTATTCAATTAAACAAAGTATAAAAAAAAGATTATATATTCTTGACTCTGAATCAAAAAGTCCACAGCAGAAGATAAAATCATAGGGTTGACACAGGCCAATGAAGAAGTCATTTCAGGGCCAATCAAGAAGTAACTTGGGTGGAAAGGGGGCCTAAAGTTTTTCAGAGTGGTCAGGGAAGTGGCAAAATGAGTCACCAGTCCACACTACTCCCCCACTTGATGCACAGGATGTCCACCACTCTGCAGTCAGACGTAGACCCTTTTTGGAAAAAATCAGGACGTACTTTACTTCCCAATATTTTAGAACGTCCATGTGTCAAACCATGAGAGCCACATGTTCATGGCTATGTAATTCTTTATACCTGTTGTATAATATAAGGCTGTGATATCACTTGTGAGTGCACAGTATATCAAGTAGTCTATGGTTATCTCGGAAACGCAAAAGGGACTAGTAAGCAGTTGTGAGCTGGGAAACTTCTTAAACAAATGAACCCAGCCCTTCCGTTTGCTATAACTGGACTGCATAACACTATCCTATAAGGAGTAGGTTACGCCTCTAGATTCACCAATGCCATACCATGAGATACAGTACACAACTAATTACAACAAAGTAAAGGTTTTTGGGGAAAGCCTACCCTGATGAAGCATCCAGAGAGAAGGATGTCGCTGGCCGACTGAAGTTGCGTAAGTCCCAAAGAAGCGCCTCTCGCTCTCTGACCTACGGAAAGCAGAGGGTTATGGAAAAGACAATGTGACAGCAGCATTAGTGCCAGGAATTGAACGAAACGATAAAGGAGAGTGGAGTCTAGATAATAAAACGGGGCAAAATAATCATACAAAAAAACACACAGCAGGATTCGAGACAGAAATTAATCTTAACAGCTTGCTAAGCAACTTAATTCTTCCTAATTGGATAAAGCAGCCCAAAACATGAATGTCGTGTGACTCACGCCAACTGTTATACGGCCGTGATTGCTTGATCCTTAGAATGTATAATATGTTTAACCTTAGATTAGACTTTGACTGCCATGGAAGGACTGGGTTTCAGAGCTTCTAGCATTTTAAATGGTTTATCTGGATTGTACATACTCACACGACATTACAGAGTAAAGAACCAGTCGGCAAATCAAATATTGACTAAGTAGCCAATGAAGATTGGAAATATGTCTTCAATATAGAATTCTACTCTGGCATGCCAACATTCCAAGGGACTGTCGTCAAGAAATCATAAAAGTATTATACGATATGCCTAGATCTTGCTGATAAAAATAGTTACTTATAGACTAAGCTGTTTGTAGAGGATTGTTTTATTGTTTGTTTTTTTTGATACAGCATATATTATTATCTGTAACCAGTCCTACTTAAGAGAAATCAATAGCAATTTGTGTGCATATCTAATAATCTGCCCAATTTTGCAGTGCAATAGAGCAGTGGTTTCCAACCCAGTCCTCAAGTACCGCCTACCAGTCCAGGATTTAGGGATTACCCTGTTGTGTCTAAAGTGTTTTTTTTTCTTTTTCTAAACATACCTTAGACACAACTTGGTAATTCCTACGTCCTAGACTGTTAGGGGGTACTTGAGGGCTGGGTTGGAAACCACTGCAATAGAGGACACTGAAAGTGGGGGGAGGAGGGGGGCAGAGAACATACCTGATTGAACCCAGATGTTAAAAGGTGATTGTTGGAGTTCGTCCACAGAACCCGAGAGTCTCTGTTATTGTCATGACCTTGTGCATCCTAAAATAAAAAGTAGTTAACATCACAGTTAGATCACCAGAGCTCAGTGTGATCCACAGTATGAATAACATTTCTACAAGTGCATGATCTGTTAACCAACCCTCGGAACGTCACCTCCGTAGGATAAAATAGAACCCTAAGAGTAAAGATCTGGGTAGTAATATGAAACATTTGAAACCACGATTGTTGCCGGTCAATTTTCTCACAATCAGGGCTCAAAATATCCACTCGCCACTGGAGAGTACAAATTCAGCCCCAGCGAGTGGAAATTCACCCATGATGAGTGTTACATGGAAATTCACCCATGATGAGTGTTGCAGTGATGAGTAACATTTAGACCTGTCTAATACCGTAGGTCTTGGAATTTTAACCTCTGCCATGATGCAAAGCAATGCCTTGAATTATAGGATCAAACAATAAGCCTTCAGTGACACACACTAGTATCCCATAACCTGAAACTAATTTAACAGTAGTTATTTCAATAAATCTTCCCATAGATCGGCTGGGCCTTATCTGTGTCAGGGGCAAAATTCAGCTGAATAAAGAGAAAAACTAACTTTTTTTTTTAGAGTTTTAAGTTTCAGTTCTAATAAGAAAATTAAGTTTATAACCAACAAAAAAAATCAGGAAGGAGGTGGTCGTGGAATAAAACCATTGAAGATATATATAACCACACACTAAACCAAAGGTGTATATAACAGATTTCACAAAACAAACGATCAAAGTCTGCAGCTATGTGTAATCCAGGTGAGGAGCTCTGGACTGCAGAGTAACAGACACTTGATTATTTGGAGTCATTTCAGCCAAGCCAATGTGTAGGGTAACGTATGTGTAGCTAGTGGATTTTGGCTGTATCCCGAGCAAGCCAGTCACAGATCAGGCATGACATCACATTATAAAGAAAAAGTGAGGCCCGTCGTCCCAAGACAGGAAATCTGAAGGTTTCAGAAAATCCTCAAATAGACAATAACTTGACAAATGAGCTTCCAAGAGATCACTACTGAGTGAAGATGGTCCAGAATAATCCTACCTGATCCTTAATCAGGCATCAGATACCTACTGAATAAGTTCTCACCGCTAAAGTCACAAAATATAGAGCATAAAGGAGACCATCTCAGAAACTGGTCGACTACATCTAAACAAAGTTACTCTGGACCCAGGGAAGATTTGGGAAATCTGCAGAAGCTCCGGTAGGCTGATTCTCGAGGGAGCCGTAGACCAGAGCGGATGGGAAGATCGGAGGTTACGTCTTCCTGTGTTATTGTGGGCCAAAGCTGACAATACCGGTGAGATACTTTCCCATTGCAGGTTTTGGAGTCTAAGCTTGACCCTATCAAACCCCGATCCTTGTATATGGGTTTTTGTTTTAAAAAGAAATGCTTTTGCAGCCACGTTATGCATGAAGTGTGTATGTCCATAAATATTTACACATAAGTGTAAGCTGCAGGTGACAACACATAAATATTGCAAGAAGCATGAGGTTGTGTATATATTCCTTCATCTGTGTGTGATTGTCGCCTGGGAACCAAAATAAACAGTTTGTAGAGTGTGTTTACTGAGCTGGAGTGTAAGAGCAGCATCCAGACCATATGGTACGGTCTTAAAGGTGTGGTGTATTCTGCCATTTTACAGTTTAAGAGATTTCTGATAATGAAGGTTACATAGCCGGCAGCTTGGCAGTCAGTCTGAAAAGGAAGGTTACATAGCCGGCAGCTTGGCACCCAGTCTGATAATGAAGGTTACATAGCTGGCAGCTTGGCACCCAGTCTGATAATGAAGGTTACATAGCTGGCAGCTTGGCACCCAGTCTGATAATGAAGATTACATAGCTGGCAGCTTGGCACCCAGTCTCATGATGAAGGTTAGATAGCCGGCAGCTTGGCACCCAGTCTGATAATGAAGGTTAGATAGCCGGCAGCTTGGCACCCAGTCTGATAATGAAGGTTAGATAGCCGGCAGCTTGGCACCCAGTCTGATAATGAAGGTTACATAGCCGGCAGCTTGGCAGTCATGTCTGAAAAGGAAGGTTATATAGCCGGCAGCTTGGCACCCAGTCTGATAATGAAGGTTACATAGCTGGCAGCTTGGCACCCAGTCTGATAATGAAGGTTACAAAGCCGGCAGCTTGGCACCCAGTCTGATAATGAAGGTTACATAGCTGCCAGCTTGGCACCCAGTCTGATAATGAAGGTTACATAGCTGGCAGCTTGGCACCCAGTCTGATAATGAAGGTTACATAGCCGGCAGCTTGGCACCCAGTCTGATAATGAAGGTTACTTAGCCGGCAGCTTGGCACCCAGTCTGATAATGAAGGTTACATAGCCGGCAGCTTGGCACCCAGTCTGATAATGAAGGTTACATAGCCGGCAGCTTGGCACCCAGTCTGATAATGAAGGTTACATAGCTGGCAGCTTGGCACCCAGTCTGATAATGAAGGTTACATAGCTGGCAGCTTGGCAGTCAGTCTGATAATGAAGGTTACATAGCCGGCAGCTTGGCACCCAGTCTGATAATGAAGGTTACATAGCTGCCAGCTTAGCACCCAGTCTGATAATGAAGGTTACTTAGCCGGCAGCTTGGCACCCAGTCTAATAATGAAGGTTACATGGCTGGCAGCTTGGCACAAAGTCTGAGAATGAAGGTTACCAAGCCGTCAGTTTAAAACCCAGTCTAATAGTTATGGTTATGTAGCAGCCAAAGTCACCTAAGCAGCAGTTAAATGGATACGGAGGTGCCAGGAATACAAAGCTGTATTCCTGGCACTACCGATCCCTCTGCCTTCCCCCTCCCTCGTGCCCCCTCCAACCCAGTAAATAAAGGGTTAAAAACCTTATCCCAACTCTGATGTCCCTTGGTGCTGGGTCAAAGCTCCAACCCCTCCTCCGTCCCACGACGAGCGGGGTCTAATGCGCATGCGTATTCTGCACACGTATTAGACTTCCCCATAGGAAGGCACTGAATCAATGCTTTCCTATGGGGGGAAAGCTGACGCTGGAGGTCCTCATGCAGAGCGAGAGGACGTCCAGCGACAGATAATGGACCAGACTTAGAGCTGCAATGGAAACACTGCATTTCTCTGGAACTGTTTTACATTGCAGCACAAAAGGGACGCAGCACCCAGACCACTTCAATTAGCTTTAGTGGTCTGGGTGCCTACAGTGTCCCTTTAAGCACACAACACGGGACAAAAGGATTACACATCCCAACACTACAATGAAAGATATATACACACGAGAAACTTCATTGGAAGTCCCTGCAGGAATAATCCAGCTCCCTGCCCACTAAAGAAGGGGTTAGTCACTGCCAGCAAAGAAACCGTTAATATTCACTAGAGTGTAAATTGTCAGGAATTCAAAGTGAATTGCAAATTTTAGGCCAAAATATCTTAATTGAAAACACAGCTGCCTTAACCCCTTAAGGACACATGACATGTGTGACATGTCATGATTCCCTTTTATTCCAGAAGTTTGGTCCTTAAGGGGTTAAAGAGGTTCAGCTTAAAATGTGAAATCCCTTTTAATTTGTGACAATTCGCTCTATAGTGAAAAATCCTGATTGCAATAACTTCCTAACCCAGAACCCTTTGTGGCAGACTTACACAGACTCACTGCTACCGATGCAGTTATTTGACCACGATTTGTGTATGTACGGCATAGTGAGGCATGTAGGAGATCCGTGTAACAGAGAGTTTCTAAGTCACATTATGTATGTGCACGATGGACAATCACTACTACGGCTAAGTTTTGAATGAGATGCTATTTTTAGGTTTCACCTCTGTACAGCCCTAAGTTCCCACGACCCCAAATCCTCCAATCCCACACATTTCCTGGAGCCTAAGGGGATTGAAAAAATACTCTAGCCAAACACATACTATAATTATATCTATAGACACATACTGTACTTACACACACACACACAGCAGTGCCTTCGTCAAGACAATTGGATTGTATGAAAATTATGGAAAAACATCGCTTGATACAATTTCTCCCCGATACTCGTGTTTATATTAGACGCAGTTACCGCACAAGATCCACTCTGTGAAATACTAATACAAATTTTAAAAAACTTGCTGACATTAAAAAATTGTGGCAATAGATAATTTGTACAGAGCTATTCTGCTATGTTAGGCAATGGCACAATATCAAACCACGTGAATTAATTATTATTGGTATTTATTTATCTCCAAAATATTCTGCAGCATGTTACAATTCGCTGTTTTCAGTCCTGCAAAGTGATCCTGCAGTTACACAAGCATTTAATGAAAGGTTGGTAATCCCTGTATGAACAGTCAAAATGAAAACGGCAGATAAACTACTTTCCATTATAAAGCTGACCTCTCTGTTGACGTTGTCATGGCAACAAGACCCTGTATCACTGCCTTACCATGGACGGGGACACACACCAGTCAAACATCAAACCTTGGGAATTACCAACGGTGACACAGCTGTGACTGTCACAGACCCCCATTCAATAAATACCCCTCCTCGTAATACTAATAATCAAATATAGGAGGTTAGCATTCCTGCAGCTGCCATATGCATCAAGTGCCTTGTTACTAAATGAAATGGCCCTTGGGAACGGCTTCTACCACCTTATAGTGATCGGGAATTTGACCCTTTGGATTCCTGAAATTATTCAGAAAATTACAAGGATCTAACATTAAAGATTTCACTGGAATCAGAGCAAGATGACGTGTTTAGCTGTACAGGAAGTGGTAGCATGTGCTATGTATAGAGAATAGATCTAGTTTTTTAAATGTATAGACTTCTGTCCGGTCAGGATGGAGAGAAAGAAGTTGTGGCGACTCTTAAGCAAAAATAGGGCTAACATTGACGCAAATAGGGCAGACTGAGCAACTGTTCAGGGTTTCTTTTCCAACCTTCAAAGAAAATCTATGGGCAACATTGGTAAAGGATCTCAAGTGCATTGCACAACTCGTCTTTCCATTGCATTATGCGGTGTGTAGCTCTGCCCCCTGCGCATTCCTCTGCCCTGCCTGTGTGTTACTCTTTGCAGTGCATTGCTTTGAATATCCTCGGTGTTAAATTGCGCTGTGTTTCACTCTGTCCCTCCTGTGTGTTGTGTTATGTCATTAATTGCTCTGCCATCCTTTTCAGAGCTGGTCCATGGGTCAAACGTTATTTTATACATTAGACTGCTCCATAGGTCTGTTGTTTCTATATTTATGTAGAAAAAGTCTTATTTGTGGGTAGATTGGTACTTGATCACAGTTTGAGTCTGCTCCATGGGTTGGAGCATTGCAAATGTGCATTTGGATGTAAAAGGGATGTGTCCTGGTGTCTGTGTATTAGGAGGAGGTGAGAGGGATGTGTCCCGGTGTCTGTGTATTAGGAGGAGAGAGGGATGTGTCCCGTTGTCTGTGTATTAGGAGGAGGTGAGAGGGATGTGTCTCGGTGTCTGTGTGTTAGGAGGAGGTGAGAGGGATGTGTCCGGTGTCTGTGTATTAGGAGGAGGTGAGAGGGATGTGTCCCGGTGTCAGTGTATTAGGAGGAGGTGAGAGGGATGTGTCTCGGTGTCTGTGTGTTAGGAGGAGGTGAGAGGGATGTGTCCGGTGTCTGTGTATTAGGAGGAGGTGAGAGGGATGTGTCCCGGTGTCAGTGTATTAGGAGGAGGTGAGAGGGATGTGTCCCGGTGTCTGTGTATTAGGAGGAGGTGAGAGGGATGTGTCCCGGTGTCTGTGTATTAGGAGGAGGTGAGAGGGATGTGTCCCGGTGTCTGTGTGTTAGGAGGAGGTGAGAGGGATGTGTCCCGGTGTCTGTGTGTTAGGAGGAGGTGAGAGGGATGTGTCCCGGTGTCTGTGTGTTAGGAGGAGGTGAGAGGGATGTGTCCCGGTGTCTGTGTGTTAGGAGGAGGTGAGAGGGATGTGTCCCGGTGTCTGTGTATTAGGAAGAGGTGAGAGGGATGTGTCCTGGTGTCTGTGTATTAGGAGGAGAGAGGGATGTGTCCCGTTGTCTGTGTTTTAGGAGGAGAGAGGGATTTGTCCCGATGTCTGTGTATTATGGGATGAGATATACAAGTGTTGTTATCTCTGTATTAGGAGGGATGAGATAAACAAGGCTAGATGTCTCTGTATTAGGAGGGGATGGGGTATATGTTACACAATGTCTCTGTATTAGAAGGGGATGGGATATATGTTACTCAATGTCTCTGTATTACGAGGGGATGAGGTATATGATACTCAATGTCTCTGTATTAGGAGGGGATGAGGTATATGATACTCAATGTCTCTGTATTAGGAGGGGATGGGATATATGATACTCAATGTCTCTGTATTAGGAGGGGATGAGGTATATGTTACTCAATGTCTCTGTTAGGAGGGGATGGGATATATGTTACTCAATGTCTCTGTATTAGGAGGGGATGGGATATATGTTACTCAATGTCTCTGTATTAGGAGGGGATGGGATATATGTTACTCAATGTCTCTGTATTAGGAGGGGATGAGGTATATGATACTCAATGTCTCTGTATTAGGAGGGGATGGGATATATGTTACTCAATGTCTCTGTATTAGGAGGGGATGGGATATATGTTACTCAATGTCTCTGTATTAGGAGGGGATGAGGTATATGATACTCAATGTCTCTGTATTAGGAGGGGATGAGGTATATGTTACTCAATGTCTCTGTATTAGGAGGGGATGAGGTATATGTTACTCAATGTCTCTGTATTAGGAGGGGATGAGGTATATGTTACTCAATGTCTCTGTATTAGGAGGGGATGAGGTATATGATACTCAATGTCTCTGTATTAGGAGGGGATGAGGTATATGTTACTCAATGTATCTGTATTAGGATGGGGTGGGATGTGTGGGCTTTATTTGTTGTATTATGAGGTGGTGAGAGCTTGTGATGTTTCTGCATGTGGAGGCGTTCGTGGGGGAGGAGAGGCTTTTCTCATGAGAAGTTCAGTCGAGTGGCTAATAAAAGCCATGTGCCGATACATTTTTATGCCAAGGAGAAAATTATAGCGCAATTAAATCCTTCCCTACAAGACAGTTCTACAGACCATCACCCCAGCCCACTTCTGCAGAACATCACACCTGCAACATCAAAATATAAATCCTTTCAAAGCATATAGAGAGCAGGTTTGCAAAGAGAGAGAGGAAAAGAAGGGAAGGATGGAGAATAAGAGAAGGCAAGGGAGATGGGTAAGAGAGAGAAAGAAGGGAAGGAATAGGAGGAAGAGAAAGGGACGGGAAGGGCGGAGGGGAAAAGAGAGAGACGGCATGGAAGAGAGAGAGAGAGAGAGAGAGAGAGAGAAGGGATGTGTGTGGGGAGAGAGAAGGGACGAGGAAGGAATTAGAGAAGGGATGGTTGGGAGGAGAAAAGTGACTGGGAGCGACGTGAGCAGGCAGGAGAAGAAGTGACGGGCGAGGGGGAGAGAGAAGGGACTGGTGGGAGTGAGAGAGAAGAGACTGGGAAGGGCGAGTAGGGACGGAGAGGGGGAGTAAGAAGGGATGGGAAGGGAGGAGAGAAGGGAAGAGCAAGAGGGAGAGAAGGACGGGCGAGGAGGGAGAGAAGGACGGGCGATGGGGGGAGAGAAGGACGGGCGATGGGGGGAGAGAAGGACGGGCGATGGGGGGAGAGAAGGACGGGCGATGGGGGGAGAGAAGGACGGGCGATGGGGGGAGAGAAGGACGGGCGATGGGGGGAGAGAAGGACGGGCGATGGGGGGGAGAGAAGGACGGGCGATGGGGGGGAGAGAAGGACGGGCGATGGGGGGGAGAGAAGGACGGGCGATGGGGGGAGAGAAGGACGGGCGATGGGGGGAGAGAAGGACGGGCGATGGGGGGAGAGAAGGACGGGCGATGGGGGGAGAGAAGGACGGGCGATGGGGGGAGAGAAGGGCGGGCGATGGGGGGAGAGAAGGACGGGCGACGGGGGAGAGAAGGATGGACAAAGGACGGGCGATGGGGGGAGAGAAGGACGGGCGATGGGGGGAGAGAAGGGCGGGCGATGGGGGGAGAGAAGGACGGGCGACGGGGGAGAGAAGGATGGACAAAGGACGGGCGAGGGGGGAGAGAAGGACGGGCGAGGGGGGAGAGAAGGACGGGCGAGGGGGGAGAAAATGGACAGTTGTGGAGGAGAGAGAAGCGATAAGCGCAGAAGAGGGAGAAGGGACAGGCAGGAGGAAACAGGAGGGATGGTGAAGGGGCAGAAAAAAAGGGAAGTGTGCAGGGGTTGAAGAGCCAGGTTGAAGAAATACAGAATGTACAGAGGAGAAGAGAAAATAGATTGATAACTGATTAGAGTCATCAGGCACAATAGCGTAAAAAGCCTGATACACGAGGTTAGGCAAATAACAAGATAAAATAGAAACAAGATTGGGGAGCAGGATGGGAAGATTGGTTGGTAGCAAGGCTGTGACTGGGAGTCCACAGAGAACTAGACAGGGTGCAATGAAAGAAATGAAAAGAGAGAAGAAAAAAAAAAAAGTTTTAAAAGTTCAAATACAGTTCTTCCAGCCCAGATCGGATTTAGTGACTATATTAAATGTGTATGGTAAAACCATACATCTCGCTGTCCCATCCAGGTCCTACCACTTCTAATAAATACTTTAACATGATGGTTCGAGCTGCCGTATAACTTATGACCCCCTCAGCCGTCTCCCACCCCAGGGCCTGCAAGCCAATCTCCTTTTCATTTTCCAGACCTGCAGAACATTTCATCAAGAAAATGAAAAAAAGAGGGGAAAAAATGAAATTTAATTTATTTGGACAGGGAGGAGGTGGGGGGGGAGGAGGGGGGGCAGGAATTCTGTGATACTAAAGGAAAGAATGTCTTCTCCTCCCTCCTCATCCAGCCCTAGTGCTGAAGGATGCTGGACCGCCCTGCAACATCTGGAAGAGTTTTCTGTAGCCAAATCACCCACACACACACAGGGAGGAGGCTAACGCAAGTCATCTTGCAACATGTGGCACAGCAAAGTGTGCCAGCAAACACAGGAACACAGAAAAATCCTGCTCCCCCCACGTAAAGATCCCTCAGACAGACAGGGGGGTGGGGGGGGGCAGGTGCTATTTTCTAGAGAAATCCTAGGTGTTAGGATAAATGGTAACACATTGAGGGCCGTGCATACAGAGAGAAATTCAGGGGCAAACGTTTAAAAGTGGAGCATAATCTGTCAGAACATTCCACCCATTACCGTGGCAACTGCCCAACTTTTAGAACTCTGCCCCAGAATCACTCTTTATGCAGAAGCGTCATCTAATCTGTGATCTAAGAAGAATAGGCGACGGCCGTGGGCTGCAGCTCTTAATGGCTTATAGAGAATGATGTGAACTACAGCCCCATGTTAATGATGTGCTAAATCAGGGCTGGTCCTCAGATCCGTGCCAGACACACGCTGTATTTAGAGGGTTAATTTCTAGTAGAAAAATATACTAATCAGCTGTTAATTCAGTTAAAAGTCAGCAGTGTGCGCTAGACATGCTTTTAAATCTCTGGGGGGACAATACACTAAAACAATGAAATAAACAAACAAAAAATGACGTCCGGTGTTGGAAAGGAGATTCACTGAATTAAGGCAGGAAATAGATATTTCACCAACACTTCAAGGCTTACTGAGCATTATGGGAGTTATGGTCGATTCCCAGCACGGCTCCAAAGACTGGATTTACTCACAAATGATGGATTACTGACAAGTTGGGAAATATTTGCAGAATTTATTCCAAGTTGACTTAATTCTGTGTCAATTTGCCTCGTACTAATGCAACACTCCTTGCAACAAAACACTACACCACGCTGTAGTAGTTATAGTGCTTGGTGAGTTCCTTTAATAGGTTCTGTCTTTACGTGGCAGGTGAGCTTACACTTTGATGGCCATTGGAGTGATACTAAAACCCTCCAGGTATGGGTAGGGATTTGGGATAGTGCGGAGGTAACTTTTTTTTTTTTCATTGCATGTATTGGGGCTGATGTGTACTATATAGTCATTGCTGCCGCCCAGATGTAGTGGGAGTTTGAGTGCAGAGAATAATTTGGAATGTTTGTAGAGAGCTTAGAATGTCCGTGTAAAAGATGTTTAAAACCGGCTCCGAAAAAATAAAATATTAGCACTTGTCTTCGCATACAAAACCTTAAATCTCTCCCCAGGTCCACTTCAAGAGTAATACAATAGTATCTAAACCTTGTCTGCATTAAAACCAAAACTTACAAATGTAAGGGTAGCACCACCACTACTTAGCATAATTTCAAGGGTGGAGAAGCACAGTAAACTCTGAGAGTACTCAGCACCGAAAGTGGTTTAGAACTGCAGTGACTTGTAAAAATCAATGTAGATCTCCGACAGTTCTGAGAGCTGTCAATCAGGCAGCCAACGGCCCGATGTCAATGTTGTCCAGCTTGTGTGTGCTGCGTGAACATGTCACCCGCCCATAGTGAACCAAGCTCTCTCTCTGTCTTAGGGAGAGAGAGCCTGGCAGCTCTGCCAATCAGTCCATATAAACAATAACCGGGCTGTGTGTAAACTGATTGCGGCTGCGGTGTGGCGACAATCAGCTTACAGAACAATCCCACCCATTCGGTATGTATATCCGCTCTCCCACAATGCACAGGGATCAATCCCAGTATTCTCTGCGGTTACATCACACGACACAAGTAGGTTATGCCGCTAAGTTAGTAGAATATCGGTATAAACCAGAATCTTAGAATTACATTTTCTTTTCGCGTTAATGCCCGTATCATTTTATATTATATTTGCTAATTCAGCAAATTACCCTATGAAGGATTATTATGGAAACCTGTCATAGTCAAGAAATAATAATTAGATTTTTTTTTTTTATCTACGGGATGTATTCAAGTATTACCAGACAAAGCTTCCAGTTTAAAGGCTGTTAGGAGATAGAAGTCTTGTATATTCCTAATTTCTGCTGTAGAAATGAACTTAGCTTAACCCCCTCAGTATTTAGATAAGGATCTAAACGTTTGTTATAACCACTATGGATTATGTCCCCCGCCCCACTTCTATAGGTAGAGTTTACTTAGACGGAAAAGATTAAAGAATGAAAACTCATCCGAAAAAGCTTTGGAATCTCCATAGTAACAAGACTTTACACAGTAATATTGTCTAATTCATCTCTCCTAGTGAATGACCTTTTAACGTCAGCTGTTGCACTCCAAGAATGTCAAATGGCCCGCTAGACATCATGGGAAGTGTATGCCATTAAAGGCGGCTTAAAGCTGTATCGAGACACAGTCCGAAAAGGAATCAAACCTTTATCATCCAATAGGCAAGTTAAAAACTAAACTTTTATTGGACACTATTTCAAAAAAATAATTAAAGAGATAATATTAATGTAAACAAAAACGTAATAGTAAGATAATAGTAATCTGGGGGTGTTTCTTACACTCTTTGGTTTTCAGGTACCTTATAATTGTAGAAATGTTCCACTTCCCGTAGATACAGCAGTTAATATTACTGCACCAGGCAGACAAGCAATAGATCAGGGTTTATTACAGAGAATACGTCGAAATAGTTTCATTATGGGTCTTAGTTCAGGTCAAGTTTTTTTACATAACTATGAATGCTTTTCATAAATAAATGTCAGTTGTATTCTATTGTCTTTATTATTTATTTATAAAATATTTTACCAGGAAAGATACATTGAGATTTCTCTCTTTTTCAAGTATTGTCCTGGGTAGTGTTAAAAAATATATGTTTTTATTTACATAGTTACATAGTTACATAGTTAGATAGCTGAAAAGAGACTTGCGTCCATCAAGTTCAGCCTTCCTCACACCTGTTTTTTGCTGTTGATCCAAAAGAAAAAAAAAAACAAGAAAAAAAAACAAAAAAAAAAAAAAAACCCAGTTTGAAGCACAATTTTGCAACAAGCTAGGACAAAAAATTCCTTCTTGACCCCAGAATGGCAGTCAGATTTATCCTTGAATCAAGCAGTTATTACCCTACATTGAAAGATTATATCCTTGAATATTCTGTCTTTGCAAGTATGCATCTAGTAGCTGTTTGAACATCTGTATGGACTCTGATAAAACCACTTCTTCAGGCAGAGAATTCCACATCCTGATTGTTCTTACAGTAAAAAAACCTTTCCTTTGCCTTAGACGAAATCTTCTTTCTTCCAGTCTAAACGCATGGCCTCGTGTCCTATGTAAAGTCCGGTTTGTGAATAGATTTCCACACAATGGTTTGTATTGGCCCCGAATATATTTGTATTATGTTATCATATCCCCTCTCAGGCGACGTTTTTCTAAACTAAATAGGTTTAAATTTGTTAACCTTTCTTCATAGCTGATATGTTCCATTCCTTTTATTAATTTTGTAGCCCGCCTCTGCACTTTTTCTAGTGCCATGATATCCTTCTTTAGAACAGGTGCCCAAAATTGCACAGCATATTCAATATGTGGTCTTACCAGTGATTTATAGAGAGGCAGTGATTTAACATTTGCAATGATGAATGTTTGTTGGGGTTCTGGTACAAGCGGTTCTGGGGCTTCCTCCCATTTCATAGCAGAGTTCGTTGTTAATTACGAATTAAAGAGATACGCAAAACTAAGCACCATAACCACCGCAGCTTACGGTACAGTTTATTGCAGTGGTTACAGAGCATTGAAACTGTGTGGACGAGGGATCCTCGTCAAAGGTACAACATTGTAATGAGGAAACTAATTATTTACATATATGCCTGCGTTAATTTGTCTGTGCCCAAAAAGCCTGCAAGGATTTGGCATAGCCAAAAAGTCCTACCAGACTTATAACAGCAAAAAACACAAAACGTGGGATTTCACCCCTAGCCTCCTAACACCGTAAGTACTACAATAAACTGTGCCGGTTATGGAGCTTAGAAAGTTGCTTTAAGGATAAACCTCACTATAAAACCACGGCGATAATTCTACCCTACACAGGTATAGTAATGCTAGAAACTGAAATCTTGCGCCACCTAGTGGTTGGAAAAGGAAATGACAGTATTAAAATTGATACACACTTACTGTAAGATATTTCTAAAACTCGGGGTGAGAGTCGGTGGACAGAAACCCTACTATTTTATCTACAGGTATGATATAATATAATCTACCTGCACTGGGGTGAATTTGCTGGCACTAAGCTAATAGATGGATGATAGACATTGGGGCTACATTTTTATATTCTTCCTGAAAGCTCTGCATAGTCTTGAGAGTTATACATCTCTCTCCTATGACATATAGATATAGAAAGGGCCGTGGTTGCAGAACTGTGATCTATAAAAACTGATTAATTCCAGATTACGCTAAGCTCTCCTTGCATTGCTGAGATTCACTATGGAACACAAGCTTGTTACTGTATGGAAACGATATCAGCTGCCCTCGGTTCACTAGCAACAAGATGCTCCTTATGGCTCTATTGCACCAAGGGTTAAACATAAACCACATACTATCTTAGATACACCATATATTCCATCTTAGATACACCATATATTCCATCTTAGATACACCATATATTCCATCTTAGATACACCATATATTCCATCTTAGATACACCATACATTCCATCTTAGATACACCATATATTCCATCTTAGATACACCATATATTCCATCTTAGATACACCATATATTCCATCTTAGATACACCATATATTCCATCTTAGATACACCATATATTCCATCTTAGATACACCATACATTCCATCTTAGATACACCATATATTCCATCTTAGATACACCATATATTCCATCTTAGATACACCATATATTCCATCTTAGATACACCATACATTCCATCTTAGATACACCATATATTCCATCTTAGATACACCATACATTCCATCTTAGATACACCATATATTCCATCTTAGATACACCATATATTCCATCTTAGATAGACCATATTTCATTTTAGATACACCACATCCCACCATCCATCATCTTAGATACACCACATCCCACCTTACATACACCACATCCCACCTTACATACACCACATCCCACCTTACATACACCACATCCCACTATCCCACATTCCATCATCTTAGATACACTACATCCCCCCTTAGATACACTACATCCCACCTTATATACGCCACATCCCACCATACATACACCACATCCCACATTACATACACCACATCCCACATTCCATCATCTTACATACACCACATCCCACCATCCCACATTCCATCATCTTACATACACCACATCCCACCTTACATACACCACATCCCACCTTACATACACCACATCCCACCTTACATACACCACATCCCACCTTACATACACCACATCCCACCTTACATACACCACATCCCACCTTACATACACCACATCCCACCTTACATACACCACATCCCACCTTACATACACCACATCCCACCTTACATACACCACATCCCACCTTACATACACCACACTCCACCTTAGATAGACCACACTCCACCTTAGATAGACCACACTCCACCTTAGATAGACCACACTCCACCTTAGATAGACCACACTCCACCTTAGATAGACCACACTCCACCTTAGATAGACCACACTCCACCTTAGATAGACCACACTCCACCTTAGATAGACCACACTCCACCTTAGATAGACCACACTCCACCTTAGATAGACCACACTCCACCTTAGATAGACCACACTCCACCTTAGATAGACCACACTCCACCTTAGATAGACCACACTCCACCTTAGATAGACCACACTCCACCTTAGATAGACCACACTCCACCTTAGATAGACCACACTCCACCTTAGATAGACCACACTCCACCTTAGATAGACCACACTCCACCTTAGATAGACCACACTCCACCTTAGATAGACCACACTCCACCTTAGATAGACCACACTCCACCTTAGATAGACCACACTCCACCTTAGATAGACCACACTCCACCTTAGATAGACCACACTCCACCTTAGATAGACCACACTCCACCTTAGATAGACCACACTCCACCTTAGATAGACCACACTCCACCTTAGATAGACCACACTCCACCTTAGATAGACCACACTCCATCTTAGATAGACCACACTCCATCTTAGATAGACCACACTCCATCTTAGATAGACCACACTCCATCTTAGATAGACCACACTCCATCTTAGGGTCACCCCATTTCATTTAGATACACTATATTCTATCTTAGATTATTATTATTATTATTTAAATAGCGCTGTAAAATGGGTTGACTAACAAACATGTAATTGTAACCAGACGAGTTGGACGCACAGGAACAGAGGGGTTGAGTGCCCTGCTCAATGAGCTTACATTCTAGATGCAACACATTCCATTTAGATATCCACCAGTTCAGATGAGTTTGTATATATGAAGTCGGCTTTCAATCAAAATAAAACATTCATAGATTGTAAGCTCATTTGAGCAGAGCCTTCTTCACCTCGTCTATATAATACTCCGTACGCCAATTACTTGTTGTCAAATAATGCCATTCTAATTGGCACAATATAAATAATATTATTAGTCCTTCCGCAGGAAAGTCATACTTTCCAGAATTCTACATCACTTAGGTGCGCTAAAAAAATATATTTTTGTCTTTATGCAGAATAATAATAATAATAATAATAATAATAAGTGTCCATATTCCATCCTACGCACATACTTTGTAAGCAGAATCTGCCTTAGGACAAAACAGGAAGTGAGAAATGCAACAAATCACCATGCGCAATGTGTAATGCTTTAACCTCTAAGGTCAAGGAAATGCTTACACCTATATTTAGGAGTTCTGTTTCATGTCAAAGTAACATTGCAATTGCTGACATTTTCCTTGTGTTTTTTGCCTCCTACAATGGTCCAGTATGAGAATGTGTCGTAACATGTAATGGGTAATTCAAGTGAAGACAAGCTCCAACACATCGTGGCCCATTTATGTCGCCTTGCATACCGTTACCTGCCACATCCTGTCCCACATTGTCATTCTGAGTAAATACCTGGACGGCTCCTTTGCTCTTCCTGACATCAAAGACCCTCAGCCTCTTGTCCTGACAGCAGAGAGAGCAGAATGTAAGGAAAGAGACAATGGAACAGATGTATAAATAAAACCAGCATTCCTCTTTAGAATTCGTTTTGCTTCAATGCTTGCGACTTGTCAGGCTTTCAAAAGACTTCCAAGACACAAGATAGCACCAGTGTATCCCAATTTGCCTTTGTTTCCATGGGAAAACGCAGAGCATCGCAACATAGCAATTATCATTAAATAAACATCATCATCAACCGGGTTATTCACTGAAGTGAGAATTGTCTGGAGTTCAAAGTGGATTTAAAATTCAAGGCCAAAATAGCTACGCAGAACACAGAGCTGATCTGGATCTGATCAGTTTTTTTAATTGGGCAATTTTGGCTAAAATGTTGAAATTCGGTCTGAATTCCCTTTGCAATTGTCACCTTTAACTTTTTGTTTGCTTCCTTGTACATCCAGAAGGTTAGATGTTCATATTGCTCAACTTAAAGGGACACTATAGTCACCCAGACCACTTCAGCTCAATGAAGTGGTCTGGGTGCCAGGTCCCTCAGGTTTTAACCCTTCAGATGTAAACATAGCAGTTTCAGAGAAACGGCTATGTTTACATTAGGGGTTAATCCAACCTCTAGAGGCTGTCTTCCTGACAGCCGCTAGAGGCGCATCTGCAACGCTGGATGCGAAATTCGCATCCAACGTGCAGAACGTCCATATGACAGCATTGAGAAATGCTTTCCTATGGACTGTTTTAATGCGCGCGGCACTGGCCACGCATACGCATTCCGCTCCACTCGGGAGCTGACGTCGGCAGGGGAGGAGAGGTCACCAGCGCCGAGGGAGCCCGGCGCTGGATTAAGGTAAGCTGCTGAAGGGGTTTTATCCCCTTCAGCGCCACGGGAGGGTGACCCTGAGGGTGGGGGGTTCCTAAGGATGACATAGTGTCAGGAAAACCGCTTTGTTTTCCTGACACTATAGTGATCCTTTAATGGTACTCTTTTCTTTGACCTTGTAAGGAAGAAAGGCTAAAATGCACTGCTGTGACTATCTACCTGGAGACCTACGCACAGAGCTATATGTTTAAATTTAAAATCGTGTTATTAGTGGATCGTTTGTGTCTGTGATATAACATTCCTTTTATTTTGCAATTTTTGGAAGAAATCTCAATGTATTCCCTATGGATATACACTAAATATACTAAAACTACACACAAACCAGGGGCTGTGGAAAACTGATAAAAAAAAGTATGGCAAAAAATAACTATTTAAACAAAAATTATCCAAATAAGTTAAATTTCTAGTGCAATTTTTTTGGGGGCCTATCACCTGCAGTTTTCCAGTCAGTTTGCCAAAAAAATCCAGGTTTAGTAAATAAACACTTTTCCCAATAACGAAAATAATAACTCCATGGATTAGCTGGCAGGAATGTCTTAAAAAACTAAAAATGTACCGGTATGTATGTAACTGAAACAAAAAAAATTATGTTTTCTTAAACGGCAACAGTCACGTCCCAGGATGTTTAATATTACATTTACTTTTCACTACATTTAATAAATATGTGTTTGTGAGGTGTGAAATATAAAATTAAAAAGGTTACTGCAGGCACCATGACCCATTCACTGACTTTAAGTGGTTATGTTGCCTGGAGTTTGTATGTCCAGCGTTTCACAATAAAACACAGCACATAGAGACGTACAGCCCTCTGCTTATAAAAGGTGTAACTCCACCTCTGGCAGCGTCACTAGTGCGTCAAGCAAGCGTCTAGAAAGGGTTTTAGGCTGGCTAATGTCAAATCTGTGCATAAGTTTCCTCTCTGACATTTCTTTGGGTGTTAAGTCTGGAGCAGGATCATACAGCCGTAGATCTTGGCCTCAGCACTGGATTGCAAGTACATTTTAACCCTTTAAATGTAGAAATCCACATGTCTTTATTCAGCAACTGGGCGTCTCCATCTTAGCTCGCTGTCAATCATTGTTATAAGCCATGTCCTGTGCACATGGCACTCAGGTAGAGAGAACATACAGGAGAGGTGGAAAATCAACGTTTCTATTTCTCTGCTTCATTTGCAATGTGTGCCCTGCTTCGTCTGAACTGATTTATGATGTTATCTGCCAACCCTCTAATATACATTTAAAAGAAAGCAGAACACCTTTAAAAAAAAGCGGTTAAACACATTTTAAGTGATTTTTTTCAATGTTTTATTTAATAGTTTAAACTCCAGAGAAGTGACCGTTTGCTCTTTAATTATTTATTTTGTGAATGATGATAATAAGACACACCGTGAAAGTTAAAATTTTAGAATATTAAAATGTATTAATAATAAAAAAATATATTTTATCCCTCCATGGGTCGTGCATTTTTCTCTGCTGTTAAGGAATGTACTAAAAAAAAATGACATGGCACTTATTGTCATTTTTCAGGGATTTTCAGGGATTTTTAAAAAATGTGTATTTCTGGTTTGTTTTAATAAATTGCATGCGATACTTTTTAAATGAAAACAATTTAGTTAGTATCTTATTTATTATGCCGCAATGCAGATATTTTGCGTGATCACGTGTCTTTGCTTTTAGTTCTATTTTTTTATTTCTTTTTTCTTTGTTGTGCCACAAATGACTGAAAACGGCATTTCTCAGAGTTAATGTTTTGTCAGATCAGAAAACGAGCATTCTAAATGCAGTGTGTAAACAGCACCACCTGCTGGACAAGACAATATTCTTTTTTATTCTAAGGAGGATGCTTAAAGGAACACTCTAGGCCAGTGGTAGGCAACCTTTTAGTAGCACTGTGCCAAAACAAGTCCCTTGGTGTGCCGGTCCTATTTTTTTTTAAATTGAGGGGTGTATGTTGGCGTATTCTGCTTGTGTTATTTATGGGTGATGCAGTTGCTTTGTAACATTGTATTTGTGCGTATGTGGGCTGTTATATTGTATAGGTTCATGAGTTGTTTGTGGCATTGTGTATGATACCTGTGAATCTGGGCTTTCAATGGGGGCTGATTGTAGAATTCTGAGTGTGGATGACATGTCACATTGTGTGCTTGTTGGTGTGTGTATGTGTGGGGCTGCTTGTGGTATTGCACATGAGCCTGTCGGTGGAATTGTGTGTGTGTATGTGGTTTGTCAGTGGTGTTGTGTTTGTGGGGACTGTGTGTGTGTTTGTGTGTAGGCTGTTCGTATTATTTGTATGGGGGGGGGGGCATCTTCTGCAGCTCTGTGTATATCTAGCAGTGTGGGTGGCTTCCCTGGAGTCCAGTGGGGTTGTGCTAACCAGGTACAGGTCAAGGGCAAAAGCTGCCATAGCTGTAGGCTGCTCTACCCTAGTGTGGATTCTCGTTCCCGATCTGAGGTCACTTTCTCTATGTGCAGTAATGTCGGAAATCCTTTACCACCTGCAATCACTGCTCGGTTTGCACTAGCAGATATCTGAAGTCTTAATGGGACTTCTGATAGGCTAGAGCCATAGGTTGCTGACCCCTATTCTAGGCACTTTAGCAACTTAATCTTATTGAAGTTGTTATAGTGTTAGCAGTCATCCCCCCAAGACCAAAGTATTCAAATATACCACTTTATACAGCAGAATGGAAGGTAACCTGGACAAACAGAATTAAAGGGATCAAAAATAAAATTCAAAATTTAGGGACTTAAAAGGACATTATGGTCACGAGAACAACTACAGCGTAATTTAGTTGTTCTGGTGAGTATAGCCAGTCCCTGGCTGCAGGCTCTTTAATGTAAACACTGCCTTTCAGGGAAAAGGCAGTATTTACATTGATGCCTAGTAACACCTCCAGTGGCAATCACTCAGAAAGCCACTAGAGGTGCTTCCTGACGTTTAGCATCTCCACGCTTTGCTTGGAGACGTTGAACTTTCTCCATAGAGATGCATTGATTCAATGCATCTCTATGAGGAGACGCTGATTCTCCAGGGTAAAGCATTGTGATTGGCTGTAATCATCAATTCTGATGATGTCAGGCAAGGCGTATGAGGGCCTTAATAGTGATATTAGAACTATAGTGTCAGGAATACGTGTTAGTGTCCCTTTAAAGGCATTATAACCATTTCATCTAATTGAATTGGTTAGAGTGCCAGAGTCCCCTGACACTGTCCCTCCATTAGGAGTTAAACCATTTTTGAGGAGTTAAACAGTAAAGAAGGGTCCATGGAGATATGGTTAAAGTGGTGATTACACACTTCCTTCTAGCTGTTCCAATTCATACCAGCAGTGGGCGCTAGGAAAGGCTGAAAAGCAGCTATTTGACAAACTCAATCAATCATTGCCTCCCATTGCTCAGGCTAATGCTTCCACATCAGTCCAAGCACGGAGGGACTGGATAGCTGTGGACACTCGTTTAGCATTAACACATTAAGAACAGTTTAACTCTGAATGTACGGACAGCGCCAGAGGGCCCCAGACACTTTAACCCCTTCAATGAGAAGAAGCAGCTACAATACAATTTAAATTTTCTGAATACAGGACATTGTTGGAGCATTAATTGAATGATACAGTAATGAACTACCCTTAACGGGTGAGTGTGTTTAATAAGAAGCTGAGCAGCAATGTAACATTTGTTTCTATTAGTGTGATGCTGTCAGGATTGTACATTTTTTAACAAACAAACTAAGTTTTAATTGACTTTGTTAATACTGTATGCCAGGCTATTTTGTACCGCTAATACACAGAAAAAGTGCCCTCGTCCTGCGACGAGCTGGGGAGCTGTAAGTGCCCACGTTACAGTATGGCACTATGGAAAAATTACCCAAACACATGCACTCAAGTGGCACTTTCTAAGCCGATACCCATAGCATCACGGGGCAATAATGTAAGCCCATACCTGGTGCAAGTGCTGTGCAGGTAAAAGAGTGTTATATCTCCCTAGACTGCAATCCTTGCCCCAGTATAGTAGACCTTTAATCTGTCCCCCCCCCCAAACAATTTCATCAAGGAATCTCTGCTCAGCTGCAGAACACGCTTTGCGCTCACCTTGCAGGATGTACCCAATAGGACACCGTCCTGACTCCAACATACTCCCTGCACTAGGTCTCCATGAGCATCCAGGGCTGAAATAGGAAGAGGAAAGAAAAGAGAAATGAATTGGAGTTGACATATATAGAAAATATAAGGGGGTTTCTCTGTGGCAGTTCTGTTAGCTATTTAATATCACCTCTGGGACAGCTCAGTAGTAAACTGAAACCCGAATGATAAACTTTAGGCCACAATAGCTGATTTCGAAATATTATCCACTACAGTCATAGTTTGGCTGTTATCGGCTGCATTTCGCCATTCGGATTTAAATTTGCTACTGGTCAGATTGGTATATAGATATCAACTTGTTACCTGTTAGGTTTGCCTCCTTGGAGATATCCCAGATGTTCACTGTCTTCCCTGCGGCGGATACTAAGAGGGCATCTGCTGAGGGGTGAAACTGCAGGGCCCGCACTGGACCTCCGCTTCCTGCCAGGTGACCGGTGGCAGAGCCTGCATCACCTGGCTCAGAGACATTCCATATCTTAATCTGTAATACAGAAAGTTATTACGTAATCCTCGGCACTGATCTATACGGTTTAAAACAAGTAGCTTTCTCTTTGATGATCTCAGATTTTTTTACAAATTTACACCCTGAAGCCAAACAGTTGTGTTTTAAAAGAAAATGTATACATATTTTTTATATAAAGTGTTACAATCTGTTTTTTGGGGTTCTTCCTTACTTTTTTTTTCTATCAACTTAATCCACTTTCTTAACACCCACAATAGTGCTATTATATTGACCATCAGACTACACTGCACCTCTGTGAGTATCTCATGAATTTCTACAACTTCCAGGTTTAGAGGAGAGGGACGGGACGCTGCTATACTGTGATAGATACTTACAGTTTGGTCATTCGATCCAGTGATCAGCAGATTGTCATTAAATGGAGAGAAAGCAAAATCAGACACTAGATCTAAGATGTAAAAAAAAAGAGAGAGATGGGAGATCTGGTATAAAGGAAAGTTCAATCAAGGAGATATACCCTAGCTAGAATGGCTAACCATGGGTCTATAAAAAAAAAAACGGCAATCTATTATTTTGGTAGAAAACGTGTTGCTAATCTGACAACTCTGAAGCATTCCCAAGCTGAGAAATAAAGCATCTACGCTAAGCTTCCTTTAGCACAATGAACAAAACAAAAGTTCTTTAGCTCTCCTTGTTTAAAGGAACACTATAGTCACCTAAATTACTTTAGCTAAATAAAGCAGTTTTAGTGTATAGATCATTCCCCTGCAATTTCACTGCTCATATCACTGTCATTTAGGAGTTAAATCACTTTGTTTCTGTTTATACAGCCCTAGCCACACCTCCCCTGGCTATGATTGACAGAGCCTGCATGGAAAAAAAAAAACTGGTTTCACTTTCAAACAGATGTAATTTACCTTAAATAATTGTATCTCAATGTCTAAATTGAACTTTAATCACATACAGTAGGCTCTTGCAGGGTCTAGCAAGCTATTAACATAGCAGGGGATAATAAAATATTTATTAAACAGAACTTGCAATAAAGAAAGCCTAAATAGGGCTCTCTTTACAGGAAGTGTTTATGGAAGGCTGTGCAAGTCACATGCAGGGAGGTGTGACTAGGGTTCATAAACAAAGGGATTTAACTCCTAAATGGCAGAGGATTGAGCAGTGAGGCTGCAGGGGCATGTTCTATACACCAAAACTGCTTCATTAAGCTAAAGTTGTTCAGGTGACTATAGTGTCCCTTTAAATTGAGGGCTTGACATTTCTTTTCCAATAAGCAAAAAAAAAAGAATACAGAACACAAAAAGTTGAAAGTAACCTTTGAGTTCAAGGTTTTTATTGTGATTTTTTGTTGGTTTTTTTTACCAAGTTGACATTTTCTGACTTAATGTTGTTATCAAACTACGTTGTTTTTATACAAAATAAAATGGCTACATTTCAACTAAATACAGCTGAGACCAATGTTTTTTTTTTTTTCTCTAAATCGGCTATTTTTGGCCTACTTTTTGCAATTTGATTTACAATTCACAACAATTCAGTAGTTTAGCGAATAAACCTCTTATATTTAGGCTCCAGATGTCTTATTTTTATATACAAGAAAAGGGTTAAATAGAGAGAATTCTGTGTAAATTATTCATTTATTACAGGGTTACTCAATAGACTGTACAGGGATTTAATGAGGTAGTCCAATTTTTAGGCCAAATTAGCTGATTCAGGGAAATTTTCCAAATCAGTTATGTTTTCAGCTCAGATCTTTTGATTTTATATGTGCAGTACCCCAGTGAATTCTCACAAATCTACCGTTTAGTAATTAACCCAATTAGACAAAAGTAGAATGGTATTTTTAAACCAATTTTCCATTGTTCCTATGGCTTGTGAAGCGCTAAATAACGCCAACTGAGAAGTAGCGTGGGCAGACTCCAAAATTAAACCCAGTGGGTGACTCTGGGGGAGTACGGCCTGTGGATTTGAATGCCAAGAAGGTACATAGGCACAACATGTCAGCAATTCACTGCTATTAACGCTGTACATTTCTGCTGACAATATATATACAACCCCTGAATTTATAGGTAGTTTAGTCTCTGGCAGTCACAAACAGACCCAGATTGTAGTTAGATACCCAGCTATCCAGAGGTTAATCAAAAAAACAAAAGCAAACTAATAATGGCTACTATCCAGACAGCATTTTATTGGAATCCGTGAAGTTACAAAATGTCCAATCTTTATTGATCCATATCAAAATTGTACAACCGAGCTCTAGGAACAACCATTTCTGATGCCTTTCACACCAAGAGTGTGGCTTGATCATACACAATATTAGAAAAATAAACCGTCCGTATTTGAAGGCAATAAATTAATTTCACATCCAAAGCATGGACCAAATCATTCTAATGTATGAAATTAATGATGAAAACAAAATGTAAACATGCTTTTCTTATGTTTTAGCTTGATTGCAATAATAGCAGACATACGTAGAATATGATTTGAGAGAGAGAGAGAGAGAGAGAGAGAGAGAGAGAGAGAGATTTTTTACTATTCTAGCACCAAGGTCATATAAATATTTCCTGATACATGTATACATCGTTGAAGTTATTCACTAAGCAAGTAGGGTAAATGTAAGTAATAATGTTGTTTAAAATAAAATATGACGTATATTATAGCTTCTTTGTGTATTCCATGGTCATGGAAAAACATATTTATAAATACCTCTATTCAGTGCATCTCCTAGGTTACACACGCTCCATGGAGACGGTGAGATTTATGTACTCATCAGACAGAATCACTGCTTATCTGCCAGGACTATGAAGATAGCGGAGAATTCTGGCATCTTGTGTAAGCTCTGGGCCATTTCAAAAATGTACTCTGCTGTTTTGTATGCATAGACTTGGATGATGGATGGTAAGCATTACTGATGTAACAGGGCTTAAAAGGACCACTAACGTCACCCACACCATGTAACATGTAATCTCAACAAACTAGTCTGGGTGCAGTGGTCCTACAGTTTTAACTCTTAAAAGGAAGACTATAATGTTAGAAATATAAAAGTGTATTCCTAACGCAATTGTGTACCACTAGACCCCCCTCCCCTCCCCATTCCCCCTCTTGTGCAACCATCCTGGCACTGCAAGGCTTAAAAACCTTTTTAACACTTACCCAGTTCTAACATTGATCTCCCTCTGGGGGGAGCCTAATGCACACGCATGCCGAGCACCGCGAGCACCTTAATCCCTCCCCGTAGGAAAGCACTGCTTCATTGCTTTCCTATGGGGATCTTACTTACGTTGCATGTCCTCAAGCAGGAAGTGCCTCTAGTTGCTGTCTGGTAGGCAGCCACTAGAGGCTGTCTTAGTCCTCCAATGTAAACATTACAGTTTCTGAGGTTTCTCTAAAACTGCAATGTTTTACGTTGCAGGACTAAGGGGGACAGAGACATTGCACCCAGGCCACGTCAATGAGATAAAGTGGCATGGGTGCCTATAGTGTCCCTTTAAGAGAAAATAAAAATTGTTTTGCTGAAATTAAAATGTGTACCTTCTAGTGTTAAAACACACAATGCCTCTTCAATGACTTTGCGAGAGGTAAGTGGAAAAAAATGTTTTACACAGCAAAGGTGGGGGGGGACAAGGACACTATAGCATTTGGAATACAGATTTGTATTCCTAACGCTGTAGTGCTCCTTTAGCTATGTTCCCCTCATGGAGCAATGGTTAAATAGGATTTGCATTAAAAAAGGGATAGACATGTACCTATTACAAAATAATACCCACAGAAGCCTGAGTACACACAATCTTTGTTTTAACTAATAACCATAATGATGACAGTTTTTCTTTGAGACAAAATAGCAAAATGGAAAAAAAATGCCAAATTATTTTAATTCAGCTACTTTGACCTAAAACTATAATTTCTATTAAGATCACAATGGCTAGCATAGTGGATAAACTCAAATTAAACATGTATTAGTCCCTGAGAAGGAATTAGCTATTCAGCGAGCGAGAACACAGACTATATAACAGGACACAAAACAAACCTGAATGACAGTGCAGGTGTGAAACCGTCCTCTTCTCACCAGTCACGACCTCCAGAGGGGTGAGTCCCAAGACCCCTGCAAGGTACACCAAGAGAAGACACAATGTAATATGTGTGAGAATATAGATTTCCTTATATCACTTCTTTTTGGAAACTTAAGAACGGAGAATGAAAAATATAATGAAAGGTAAAAACTGAAAAGTCAAAAAGGAAAACACTTATAGGGGACCAGAGTAAGAACTAAAAGGATGTAACAAGATGGGAACAGAAGAAAGAGAGATACGTAGATGAAGAAGAGAGAAGAAATGTGAGGGCAAGCAGGAGATGAGCTGAAAGATTAGACTTGTCCAGATCGAGAACCCATAGATAAATCTATACATTTAGTGCAAGAAACGCCAATCCAGATCCGTTTCAAATAACCAGTCAGGTCTTCTAGCTGAGACTCGGCATAGGCCGGCCAGGAATACTGAATAAAACTATATAATTGACATCTATCGGGGAATTTACTCACACTGCAATTTATTCCGTAATTATATTAATAACAAGCATTTTATGCCATCATATCTGAGTGCCATGCTCCCTTTAAGACAGAAATCCACCAACAGTTTGAAAAAGAAAAAAAGATTTATCTTGTTGAGTAGTTTAAAATATAATAAGTGTGGTATTTTAAAGTGACACTGCAGGCACCCAGACCACTTCAGCTAATTGAAGTGGTCTGGGTGCCGTGACCCTTTTGCACTTAGTGCTGCAATGCAAAACTTGGCAGTTCCCGGAGAAACGGCAATGTTTACACTGCAGCTCTCAGTCTGCCCTTTAGTGGCTGTCTACCAGACTTGGCTTCTGGAATCCAAACCGACCTTTAATCGGTTATCTGACGCTGGAGGTCCTCACAGACCTCCAGCGTCAGATTTTCCCCATAGGAAAGCATTGAATAATGCTGTCCTATGGAAAGGTCTAATGCGTGCGCGCGGCCATTGCCTCGCATGTGCATTAGGTCTCCCCCGCCGGGTGACGTCGGCAGGGGAGGAGCGTGGGAGGAGCCTGACCCAGCGCCGAGGAACATCGGCGCTGGATTCAGTTAAGTGGTTGAAGGGGTTTTACCCCTTCAGCGACATGGGATGGGGGGCGGCACTCCAGGATTCTCTAGTGCCAGGAAAACAGGTTCATTTTCCTGGCACTGGAGAGTCCCTTTAAGTAAATTTAAAAATGTTTTACAGGTACTCCTCACAAGTGAAATTACCCGAACATAGACGAACGAACCAGAGCAGGGAACCCCTCTAATCTATGTTCAGGCAAATTTCCCCGAGCATAGATTAGAGGGATTCCCTGCTCTGATGCGCATGTCTGTATTCAGGGACAATTTCTGAACAGGAAGCAAGGAATCCCTCTAATCTATGCTCGGGGAAATTTCCTCGAACGTAGATTAGAGGGATTACCTGCAAAACGAGGACCACCTGTAGTTTTGTATGCAGCTTGACAATTAATCCTGTCTGTGTAGGTGAACTTTGCAAGCAACAAATGGTCTCAGATACTCCAGACTCTGTTTAGGCTATGTGTAAAGTTCTAGAGGTTGATCAGTTACCAAGGAAACTAATGGAATATCCCCGATGATCGCTCCATATTTTAAACTTTACTCCAGAATTGTACTTCTTTTCTCTAAACACTTTAATATTCATCACCCTTTGAGCTTTCTGTTTTTTTGACAACATGGTATATAGAAAATATAAGTAAAAGAAGCCTAAAGAGGATACTATCATTCTAGCTCTTGGACACTGTGTGAATTAAAGGTCCTCAGGGGCAAGTTTCATTTTCTACATAATGGATATAAATTCATGTTCTCCCTGACAGATAACTTAACTCAGCATGCCTTTATTACATGTCACTCCAGTTCTCTGTGTATTAGGGATCCTAGGGGGCGGTACATGTAGTAGAAATCCTGCTTCTCTGAGGCCTAACTTAATGCTACCTCAGTTATATAATAGCACGGCTCTCCGATACAGTGGCAAAGATCCTCGGGGGCGGTACTCTTCCCCTAAGTCTATACAAGCAAGAAATCCTCCTGCATTCTCTGGCACCCAACTTACCCTCAATATCTGCATTAAATGGGAGATGATGCTATGGCCTCAGTTTAATATTTTTGGTTAAAGGACCACTATAGGCACCCAGACCACTTCAGCTCAATGAAGTGGTCTGGGTGCCAGGTCCATCTAGGGTTAACCCTGCCTGCTGTAAACAGCTGTTTCAGAGAAACTGCTATGTTTAAATATGGGTTAATCCAACCTCTAGTGGCTGTCTCATTGACAGCTGCTAGAGGCGCTTCCGCGCTTCTCACTGTGACTTTCACAGTGAGAAGACGCCAGCGTCCATAGGAAAGCATTGAGCATACTTTCCTATGGAGTGACTGAATGAGCACGCGGCTCTTGCCGCGCATGCGCATTCGGCGGAAGAGGGAGGAGAGTCCCCAGCGCCGAGGGAGCCTGGTGCTGGAGAAAGGTAAGTCTTTAACCCCTTCCTCCACCTAGAGCCCGGCGGGAGGGGGGCCATGAGGGTGAGGGGGGACCTATTAACACTATAGTGCCAGGAAAACGAGTTTGTTTTCCTGGCACTATAGTGGTCCTTTAAGCTTTTCAAATGATCATAAACTGTTAGAAAAACCTTTCAAATTACATATCAACAAAATATTCCTAAAGACTTTAATGGTGACATCTTTTTTTCTCATTGATTGTGGTCATTTGAAATTTTTATCCCAAAAAATTAAATCAAGGACAATGGCATAGATCCTCAGGGGAGATTCTGTTTAAAAGCTTATACACTCCGCAGTAGCTAACTTACCCAAACTGTCTGTATTATATGCAATCAGACGTTGTCCACATTTAATATTGTTGACATTTGAAGATGATGAGGCCACACCGATGTCTGCAATCCAGTCCTAAAAGAACAATGTATGATAGAAAAACATTGCAAGCCACTGTCAAAATATTCCAAAATCATTCTCAATTGTGGCCAGCATCTGCATGAGAGCAGGGCCTGCAGTATCCTGAACTGTAGACAACCGAGCACATGGCAATATGTCACTTTAAACAAAGATAGTGCTGCTGTGCTGAGTGCATTTAGTTTTTTGTGTTTTATTAATTCGATGCAGAGTTATTTTCCAAAGAGAGTTTCAAATTCCAGGCCAGAGTAGTTGAACTGGAAATAAAGCAGACTTAGAGAATATTTATAATTTGGCTATTTCGACTTTTTCTGAAAAGCAGTGTTTACATTGAAACGCCTGCAGGGACAGACAATATACACCAGAAACACTGCATTACACTGTAATGTTTCCGATGACTATAGTGTCCCTTTAAAGGGAAACTCCAGTGCCAGGAAAACAATCCGTTTTCCTGGCACTGGAGGAGGGTTCCTCTCCCTCCCACCCCCCAATCCCCGGTTACTGAAGGGGTGAAAACCCCTTCAGTCACTTACCTGAGGCAGCGGCGATGTCCCTCGTCACTGTCTCCTCCTCCGCGACGCTCCTCCTGTCCATTGCGTTGGCCGGTGGGCGAGACTGATCCCGCCCACCGGCCGAGGAGACCTAATGCGCATGCACATTAAGTCTCCCCATAGGAAAGCATTGAAAAATAATTTCAATGCTTTCCTATGGGGTTTTGAGCGACGCTGGAGGTCCTCACACAGCGTGAGGACGTCCAGCGACGCTCTAGCACAGGTTTCCTGTGCTATGGACCAGGAAGTGACCTCTAGTGGCTGTCTAGTAGACAGCCACTAGAGGTGGAGTTAACCCTGCAAGGTAATTATTGCAGTTTATGAAAAACTGCAATAATTACACTTGCAGGGTTAAGAGTAGTGGGAGTTGGCACCCAGACCACTCCAATGAGCAGAAGTGGTCTGGGTGCCTGGAGTGTCCCTTTAAGGATTGTATTTCTGTCGTTGAAAATAAAACTTTGTTAGTTTAAAAAAAAAAAAGCACTGGCTCCTCAATTATTTATCCTGCTCCTAGATTCCCAGCAAACTTGTCAAGCCCTGCTGTAAAGTGAGATCTAATGTTTACACTTTCTTTATCACACAGTCTGTTTAATTTATATTTTCTTATCTCCTGAATAGCCTGATAGACCCTGCAGGAGCCCCCTGTGTGAGATTAAAGTTTAATTCAGAACAAGCAATAAAAAGTTCAAAAGTAAGTTAACATCTGAAAATTAAACTCTTTTTTTTTATGAAGGCTTCGAGAGTCACAGCCAAAGGAGGTGTGGCTGGGTCTGCACGGACAGAAACAAAAGACAATTTAACACCTAAGTGCTAGAGAATGCCTTCAGGGGCATTATGTATACACTAAAACTGCTTCGTTAAGCTAAAGTTGTCTTTATGACTATAGTATCTCTTTAAATTTGCAAATCCCTAGTCAAATATCCACAATATCCTTGCTAGTGTCTAATCCCTCGGTCCTTACACCTCTCACTGGTTTCATGAAGTGGTTACATTTTCTGCTCAGAAACCTGATCTTTGAAATATAGCAATGCCTTTAAGGCGGTTTTCGAGTCACACCTCTGCCATGACAAGCATATTATTATGCGAGGTTTGCCAGATCAGCAGATGACTTAGGGAGACCTATAAAAAAAATGCATGCTTTTGGGGCATATTTTCATTTTAAAACAGCCCTAAAGAATGTAATTTTATAAGCTTCTCCATTCTAAACAAGATCTAGCAATTATCTCCAGCAGTAATGCCCAAGAGAAACATCCCCGGTTGTTCCAATCTAGATACACAAACTCCCATGAAGCTTTGCAAGCCTAATGGGGGCACCTGCTTTATGGCAAGCTCTTGCATAGCCTTGCACGCACTGTTATTTAGGACTTCCTAGATTTTCACCAGCATTGATTAAATGACAGTATGATTAGCTGTGAAACAAGTTTCTCTAGCAGTAATCAGAGTGTCTGTCTATAATGCTACCCTGAGCCTGCATGGTTTGCAAAGTACAGTGCTACTGAACAGCAGCCATACTGGAGGCAGGCTCTGGAATATGTCCAGACATAGTGAGAAAAAATAAAAAAACTACCTTCCTATATAGAGCAGATGCCCAGTTTCAGCCAGGTAAGTATACTCTATGTGGGCATTAGAAGTACACTCAATATCGTGGACAATGTTATATGCATTTAAGTTTGCTAACAAATGTGTTCACTGTAATGTTTATTTGACGTTATACACTGATTTTATGGCTATGGCCGTGATTTAATATTGTTGTTAAAGATTTACAAATATATTTAATATTTTTGGATAAACTTCAAATGATGTAATATTATGAAAAAAAAAAAATTAAAGTTTGTAACATTTTTACATTTTTGAAATATTGATGATCAGTTGTATATGTGACTTTTTTATATATATTCATATTTTGAATAAAAATTATTTTAAGAATGAATCCAAAAATATTAAAAATCACATACAAATCTTATTAAATATTATTAAACCAAGGCCTAGGTCAAGTGGATTAACCCCTTAAGGACACATGACGTGTGTGACATGTCATGATTCCCTTTTATTCCAGAAGTTTGGTCCTTAAAGGGACTCTCCAGGCAGAGTCTTTTACTCACCTGGTTCCAGCGCCGGGAGCCTCGTGAAGCCGCGCCCCCTATTTCGTCAAAATGACGAAATAGGCGGGCACGAGCAGGGAGCAATCAGACGTTTCCATTTGGAAGCGTCATTGCTCCCTTGTGCGCATGCACGGCTTCGCCACACATGCGCACATACTTCATGGGACGGCATTCATGCCGCCCTCTGAAGTCTTGAGCACACTACCGCGCATGTGCGCAGCCGCGAGCTGTGCTGACTGACAGCTCAGCTCGTGGTCTTTGCCCGCCCCCTCTCCTCTCTGACAGGCTATAGAGAGAAGGCGCGCACACAGTGCCTTCTCTCTCCTGCACACGTCAGACGTATCTTAATACGTCTGACGTGTACAGGGCCTTTTTAGGGCCCTACATGATAGGAAGTCCCTCTGGTGGCCGTCTGAGTGACGGCCACTGGAGGTATTCCTATCAATCAATGTAAACACTGTATTTTCTTTGAAAATACAGTGTTTACTTAAGATTGCCTACAGGGAGCTATAGATCTCACCTGAACAAATACATTAAGCTGTAGTT
This sequence comes from Pelobates fuscus, assembly GCF_036172605.1. Classification (NCBI taxonomy): domain Eukaryota; kingdom Metazoa; phylum Chordata; class Amphibia; order Anura; family Pelobatidae; genus Pelobates; species Pelobates fuscus. Next base: position 161,125,486 of record NC_086324.1, read on the forward strand.
GTTCAGGTGACCATAGTGTTCCTTTAAGGGGTTAAAGGACAAGGGATACCACATATTTTCTTGTACTTCATAATCCGCTGGCTCCTTGCTTCTCATTGGACGAAGTACACAACTGTAAAGGTTTTTTTTTCTAAAATAACTCTAAGGGTTCAAATATATTTGTCTTAGTGCATTTAGAGCATCTTTTATTGTTTAACCCCTTAAGGACACATGACATGTCATGATTCCCTTTTATTCCAGAAGTTTGGTCCTTAAGGGGATAAATGTGTGTAACGTGTGTCCTCGCTGTGTCGCTCAGGTGTCCCCGCTGTGCCCTGACACTGATGCCTAGAACTCTTGCAAGGCACAGCACTATACAGAATAGGAAGCGTTGGAGGAAACGAGGATCTTGTGACATCTCAAAACAAACATGAGGCCGGAAAACCATCAGCCTGGGGACATGTTCAAATACCGACTCCTCTGCCTCTTTGTAAGGGTGCCAGTACTTCTAAGCTGGCATCAACAAGCAGCACCTACTGACCGCTTTTGATCACACTACCCACATTCTATACCGTGTCATATTAAACAGTAAAAAGTCATCTAAGGGGGGCACGTAGCCCCTGTAACTAGGAACACATTCAGTAGATGAAACCAGCAGAGAAGCCCTGATTTAAAATACTGACACATTAGCAATGTCTCCCCTTTATACTGAGTGGAACTGTTTACCAATAAATAGTTAAAAGGTCTAACCAATGCCTTTCCCAACCCTCAGGCACACAAACAGCTCCAGCTTTCTGGGCCAAATGAATCAATGTTTCTGGAGGACTGGCTGTGTACACCCCATTTAGTCCAAAGGTTGAAACAGGGCAGAGTCAATGAAACCAACATTCTATACATTTTCTATGGCAGAAATCTACATTCTACACACTATAGTTACCATATATGTTGGTTTTTTTCATACTGCTGCACCCATTATCTACCTGCTGTTAGACACATTATTAACCCCTTCATCTATTATTAGAACCAGGAAAATTAAGTTATTTTACCCCTCCTTGTTAATATGTAATCCCTGTAAATGTGGAGCCCCCCAGCCCTGAGGGTGCCTGGACTACCTACCATGTAATGTACCTACCCTGCTCTACACCTCCCATCATCCATTAACCCTCTCCTATGCCTGCATGTCACGTGCGTGGAAATATTAGCCCCCCAGCACTCCAAGCAAAGTTTTCCCCCCACCTACCCAAACGAATGCAAGTGTCAGCCTCCACCCCCTCACCCTATTTACCTGCTTTTTGGGGATCTTGGGGATGCAGTTCTTAAATTTAGATGCCTTGAAGCGGTTCATGATGCTGACAGTCTTTAACCCTTTCCTAGCTGTCTGTCAGCTCCTGATCTGCTGCCTGTCTGTCTGTCTCTTCTCTATCACTCTGCTTTACTTGCTGTCTCTCTTCCTCTCTCTTCCTTCCTCTCTCTCTCTGTCTCTCCCCTGAGTCCCCTCCCAGCCCCTGAGACAGCATCCAAGCGATGCCAGACATAGGTCATCTACTGCTCCTCCCTGTTCCAGCCCTGCACAATCCAATCTTCTATCATCGACTAGTAATGCCTATTTTTACTAAAATTAGACAATATGAACAATATCATCACTGTTACAATTAATATTACCCGGCATATGTGTCAAAGCTTGCAATAAGCAGGAACTGAGTCTCATATTTGTATTCATTACTTTTATCATTACAAAAATAGTAATGAAGTTGAAACACTAGCCATATTAGTCCAGTGATACAATTGTAAAATAATATAACTTGGAGATAAAGGTAGGGTCTCCCTTGCTGTTCCAACATTCTGTTTGCCTAATAAAATAATAAAAGATATTACAAGACACTACCATTAACTGTTATTGAAAAATACAACTTTCTAATTGCAAGTAGGTTTATAAAAAAACCCAGACATAATTTGGCTGTCAGATACACCATGTCTTCCTGAACATGTGAATTATTTGTGCTGATGGTCAGTACAGGAAAAATGCTGTCTGTACTAATTCATATGTTTCCAGAGGGAAATCATTTGTATGAATTACTGAAGAGATTCCAAAGGAACCCCTATAAATGGACAGCCGCCCTACTCGCTGTATTGATAGGATGCCTAGAAATCCCTGGACCATTCTCGCAATTCAATACCAAAATGTTGGGCAAAGATTGGGCAAAACTGACATCGATAATGCAGAATTATTAATGTCTCTGGGTGACTTGAAGGAAATTGTTTTATATTTTACATCTCTAAATAGTGCCAGAGGATCGTAGGCAATATAACCACTACAGCGAGTTGTTGTGGTTATGTTGATAAGTGTCCCTTTAATAACTGATCGACAGCGAGTTGTTATGGTTATGTTGATAAGTGTCCCTTTAATAACTGATCGACAGCGAGTTGTTGTGGTTATATTGATAAGTGTCCCTTTAATAACTGATCTACAGCAAGTTGTTGTGGTTATGTTGATAAGTGTCCCTTTAAAAACTGATCTACAGCGAGTTGTAGTTATGTTGATAAGTGTCCCTTTAATAACTGATCTACAGCGAGTTGTTGTGGTTATGTTGATAAGTGTCCCTTTAATAACTGATCTACAGCGAGTTGTTGTGGTTATGTTGATAAGTGCCCCTTTAATAACTTATCTACAACGAGTTGTTGTGGTTATGTTGATAAGTGTCCCTTTAATAATTGATCTACAGCGAGTTGTTGTGGTTATGTTGATAAGTGTCCCTTTAATAATTGATCTACAGCGAGTTGTTGTGGTTATGTTGATAAGTGCCCCTTTAATAACTGATCTACAGCGAGTTGTTGTGGTTATGTTGATAAGTGTCCCTTTAATAACTGATCGACAGCGAGTTGTTGTGGTTATGTTGATAAGTGCCCCTTTAATAACTGATCTACAGCGAGCTGTTGTGGTTATGTTGATAAGTGCCCCTTTAATAACTGATCTACAGCGAGCTGTTGTGGTTATGTTGATAAGTGTCCCTTTAATAACTGATAACCATAACTACCATCGTCAATTCTTCCTTATTCGCCTTACTGGATTCAAACAGCCAGGGTTACTCTATAACAGAGGTGCCCAAAAGGTAAATCCCCAGATGTTTTCGAACTACAGCTTCCATGGTGCTTTGCCATTCTAAAAAGCATTCTAAAGACATGCAAAGCATCATGGAATTTGTAGTTCCACAACATTTGGGGAAATACCTTTTGGGCACCCATGCTCTATAAATTAAAAAAATTGGTAAATTAAACCCAAATGACAAAATTGAGTTTAAAAATATTTGATTTGGAAAAATTATCCGACTCAGATTTAGTCATAGATTTGCTATTTTAGCTTGGATTTTACCTTTTGGTTTTAATTTGCTCAATTCTGAGTTTAGTTAATTCTGCATTTAGTGAGTAAATAATATTGAACTACACAAGTTAAAATCTATTTACCCAGTCAGATGTAGCTAGGGCTGCCAGTTGACACATTCATCATGTTTTCCAGGATACGCGTACAGGGTTGTTTGTTTAAAGTGAGAATTGTTGGGAAGTCAAAGTGAATTTCAAATTTAACGCCAAAATTGCAAAACTGGTAAACTTCTCCAAGTCAGCTATGCCTTTAGTTTTGAGGTCTAAAAAAGGTGATTTTGAACTCCCAACAATACTCACATTAGTAAATAACCTGATAATGTATCATGCTGATGACAAGCACGTAAAAAGTGTTGCCCTTCTGTATATAGGAATAATACACTGCAGTATTCATTGTTATGATACCGGAGAAACTGACGGAAGCCAAGCACAGAGAGATGGACACAGGTTTCTTCAGGAAGGAAGAGATTCTTTATTGGATCACCGATCGGGACTCAGAGGGACTAGCGTCACCAAAATACAGCAAATTCTGAGCCCCGGACAATAGTGCAGGCTCCTTATATAGGCATATAACTCCTCCCATATTAAGCTCCACCCGCACATTCTCTTAACCAATCAACACAAATAAGAATTAACTTCCTGTTTGACCGCATGGCTTGTCCAGCACAATGGAGGAGGGGAATACTATATCCTGTATTCTTGCACATGCTCCGTACACTACTGATCGTATCTTGCCTCGTGCAACCAACTGATCGATACGTCAGCATATGCACGTACACATGCCACGTGGTAATCTCGGCCTACTAAATTTATTTTTACCGAGATTCCACCACATTCCCCCCTTTGATGCCTCTTGATATTTTACAATTACTTGAGGCATCACATAACCTTAGTTTTGCTTACACCGCAAGTTACCTTGAACCAGACCAGACTTATCTTATGATGTGAATCTTTTAACACTCATCTTCCTGCATTGGTTCTCCTTGATCTAGAGCCTTATACTTATATATCGCCATTATCTGTGCAGCAGCCTTCCTCTCTGCTATACTTCCTATCAGGCTTTGCACAGACCTAACTACTAAGGGTATAAGACACGGTAGGAGTAGACACAACAGTAAAATCAGTAGGACTCCACCTACCACTGCCTTAAGCCCTCCAAACCACTCATACCAGCTACCAAACCAACTACTTGGATTGTACCCTTTCCATACCTGAGTAGGCACATGCGCTAGTTTAACCATATGGCTAGTAAGCTCAGCTATTGCTTGCCCTTCGTCATCTATTTGAAGACAGCAATTGCTTAGGTTAAACTTCCCACATACACCTCCCTCTACTGCCAAAAGGTAATCCAAGGCTAATCTATTTTGGTAGACTGCCGTCCTCATCCTGGTGTTATGCTTCGCTAGAAGATTGAGCGCTTGTGACGTCTCGTTGGTGATAATCTCAACCACCGCCTGTAATCTTATAATGCGGTTGAGCATATAAATAGGGGTTCTATAACCAAAGGTACCATCTTCTGCCCACGTGGCTGGCCCATAATAATCTATGATACGCTGGGGAGGCCATTCATTATCTCCCCAGGCGCCTATCTCTATGGGTCCCCTTTTCTTCCTATGATTCACATCATACACTTTAACACCTAAAGTCTCACCTGTTTCAATCGGTAACAAGAAGAAGGATGGTTTGAGCATACCCAACACACATGCCCCTTCCCAGTCCTGTGGCAACTCCGAATAGGCTTTCTTACCACAGATCCAGTACAAATTTGCTGGGGCTCTCCAGGTAGATGTGATGGATAAATCAAACCACACATCCTTTAAACTGGCATATCTGGCAAACGGGTTAGATGGTTCTGAGACATTTGAAGCCGACCACCAAGTTGTATTCTTTGTATCATCATCATAAGCTTTTTGCCCTAGACAAGTTAATTCTCCTACAGAAGTATTATACATTATTCCTTTCCTTGCTATGCAAACATAACCTATGATGGAGGTCTTTAATCTCCACTCAGATTTACCTCTAACACTCAAATGATAATCGGCTTGTGTAGATATTAGTTGGTCAACTGCCTCAGAACCGGACATTACCTCCTTTGCTTCCCAAGGCCATTGGTCTCCCATGTTAGTACCTCCACACACATAGCAGTTGGTAACATTAAGACTACCGGCAATACTTTCAGCTAGGTCAATGAACAGGTTTTTAGCGTTATGGGGGATCTTATTATCTATACTCATCTCTTCATAAAAGGAATGGTATACTTGATGAGTCTGGGAGGATACCGTATCAGTCTCTATTCCTATAAACAATAATGTCCCAGGATCTAAACCCGTCCCGTATATCTGAAACCCAAATAAATTTCCATACTTATCTAGGAACTTGTCGGGGTTAGTAATAAGTATAGGGACTGGGTTGCATTCCATAGACTTACAATAAGGGCTAGTCGGCAACTTAGTCACTATCATGTCTTTATCTACTGTCTGTCCCCAAGTCGCCCACCCCACACAAGACCAATATGGGCAAAAGTTATAGTCTTTATTTGGGCATCTAGGATTTACATACTTATTTTTACTACTGGGACAAATATATTTATCATTAGACCCATACGTCCTCTCCCATATAAGATCCCCACATACATTCCACGGCTTTCTACCACTTGATATCGCTTTACACGCATCAAATAGCAGAACACCCGAAGAATATCCGGATTCTAACACCGTCTTATTAATTAGGGTCCCCCGAGGATCTCCATTCCTGAGAGTCAACCAAATTGTACGAGGTTGATACTCTGGACTGAAGCACTTAGGTTCTCCTACTCCTAAATGGCACACACTATAGTCTATATTTAGGTATCTACATCTTGATACCTCTCCTTTACATTCGTATTGTGAATGCCAAATTAGGGTTTGGGAAATATGGTTACCTGTTCTCGTAGTCTTAATGCATACCTCACAGCTAGGAGTGTCGGTACCTCTACCTTCCTGAATATAAAAACACATATAAATAAACACAATCAAAAGCACATCTTTCGCCGTCATCCTCAGTCTTCGTCCGTGCGATGGAACCTCAGCTTCCAGGATGTGAGGGCTGCAGGGAATGGAGTTCTGCTCGTCTTCACAGGTGTCCCTTCGAGACTTTCCTGGCTTATACACTATGTGTTGGTAAGCGGACAGGCTTTATTATGGCCTTCTCACTCACACCTGTAACAATAAAATTTGTAATCCACAATAATTCCTCGTTACTCCGACTGAGTAGTGCGTTTCAACCGGATCTTGCAGGGATTCTCTGGATCTGCTGTAACTTGCCAAGAATCGACTGCTGCTGGTTTAACCCTGGAGTGATGTATCCACGGAGTTACTTCGGCTACTTTTATCGCTGTAGGGGTAGACAAAAGAACAACATAAGGACCTCTCCACTTGGGCCCTAACGGTACATTATTCCACTCTTTAATCCACACTTGGTCTCCTGGATGATAACTATGAACAGGGGGATAAATATTCACAGGTAATCTATCTTGTACCCATTTCTGTACCTCCTCCATAGTCTTACCCAACTCTACAACCTGCTGCCGGGTAATTCCTTCTCCCAACTGACTCAAATCCCCCCTTAAGTTACCAAGTACGGGAGGTGGTCGCCCATACATGATTTCAAAAGGAGAGAGGCCCATCCTTCTGGTAGGGGTACTGCGGATTCGCAATAGAGCTATGGGTAAGAGAACGTTCCACTTAAGTTGGGTTTCCTGACACATTTTAGCCAACTGGTTCTTAATAGTTCTATTCATTCTCTCTACCTTACCAGAACTCTGGGGTCTATATGCAGTATGAAGCCTCCACTTTATACCAAGCATATGAGTCAGTTGTTGTAGGCACTGGTGAACAAAAGCTGGACCATTGTCCGATCCTATAGAACAGGGTAGTCCATATCGGGGTATTATTTCTCGTAGCAGGAATCTTACAACTTCTCCTGCTTTCTCTGTACGAGTAGGACATGCTTCTACCCAGCCTGAATAGGTGCACACAATTACCAACAGGTAACGATGTCCACCCGATTTAGGCATCACTGTAAAGTCTATTTGTAGATCGGACATGGGGAGTCCCCCCATAAACTGGACTCCTGGTGGCTTTACTGGTCCTTGTCTTGCATTATTCTTAGCACACGTTACACATCTGCGTACAATGGCCTGAGTCAAGTTGGACAATCTTGGTATGTAGAAATGTTTCCTGAGAGATTCTTCAGTACTGTCTCTCCCAGAATGTGTCCCGTTGTGATAATTTTGGACAATTTCTACCGCTAGTGATGCTGGTATAACTATTCTTCCATCTTCTAGCTGATACCACTTGTTCTCCAAATACTTTCCCGGTTCAGTCTTTAACCACTCCTCTTCTTGAGCTGTATAAACTGGAGTCCATTGGGACAGTGGAGTTGGTATAAGAGCAGCTATATGCCCCACATACTCCTGTCTTCCTGATTCAGCAGCACGCTTAGCTGCACTATCTGCCATCCGATTTCCCTTGGTTACATCACCATCTCCTCTCAGATGCGCTCGACAATGTATGATACCGACTTCTTTCGGCTCCCACACTGCTTCCAATAGTTGTAGGATTTCGGCTGCGTATTTGATTTCTTTGCCTTCTGAATTCAGTAGTCCTCTTTCTTTATACAAAGCTCCGTGGGCATGAGTGGTTAAAAACGCATACTTAGAGTCCGTATAGATATTCACTCTTAAACCTTCAGCCAATTGTAACGCTCGTGTTAGTGCTATTAATTCTGCCTTTTGTGCTGATGTTCCTTTCGCCAGTGGCCGAGCTTCTATCACCTTGTCTATTGTTGTTACTGCATATCCTGCATAGCGGATCCCTTCTTTCACATAACTACTGCCGTCGGTATAATATTGAACATCGGGGTTCTGGATGGGAAAATCACGAAGATCTGGTCTACTTGAAAATACTTCATCCATTACTTCCAAACAATCATGTTGACTTTCAGTAGGTTGTGGCAAAAGGGTAGCTGGATTTAAGGTGTTTACAGTCTCTAAATGCACTCTTGGGTTTTCACACAACATTGCTTGATACTTGGTCATACGGCTGTTACTAAACCAATGATTTCCTTTGTAATCCAACAACGTCTGTACTGCATGTGGGACTCGTACATAAAGTTCTTGACCCAGAGTGAGTTTATCGGCTTCAGCTACTAGCAGGGCGGCTGCAGCTACGGCTCTTAGACAAGGTGGAAGTCCGCTGGCCACTGCATCCAAATGCTTAGACATATAGGCAACAGGTCTTTGCCATGATCCCAAGTACTGTGTCAATACTCCCACAGCCATTCTTCTTTGCTCATGTACATATAAGTAGAATGGTCGTGTGTGATCAGGTAGACCTAATGCTGGGGCACTCATCAAAGCCTTCTTCACATCTTCAAATGCCGTTTGCTGTTCTTGGGTCCATAAGAAGGGGTCGTGCTCTGTACCTTTGATAGCTGCGTACAGAGGTTTTGCCAGTATCGCATAGCTGGGAATCCATATCCTACAGAAGCCTGCTGCCCCCAAGAATTCTCGCACTTGTCTTCTATTCTTGGGTATTGGTATTTGGCAGACAGCTTCTTTTCTCTCTGGCCCCATAATCCTTTGACCTTCAGAGATATGGAATCCCAGATACTTGACAGTTGGCAAACACAACTGAGCCTTCTTCCTGGACACCTTGTATCCTGCCTTCCAGAGAATATGTAATAGATTGTGCGTTGCTTGCTGACATTTTTCTTTTGTAACTGCTGCTATCAACAAGTCATCTACATATTGTAACAATACACATTCTCCTGGGATAGACTCGAAATCCAGTAGATCTTGACTTAGAGCTGAACCAAATAGGGTAGGTGAATTTTTAAACCCTTGGGGCAGTCTTGTCCAAGTCATTTGGCGTTTTGAGCCCGTTACAGCGTTCTCCCATTGGAAAGCGAAAATACATTGACTTTCTGCGGCAATTCGGAGGCAAAAGAAGGCATCTTTGAGATCTAAGACTGTGAAGTAAGTAGCCCCGCCCGGAATTAAAGCAAGCAGGTTATATGGATTGGGTACAACTGGATGTATACTAACAACCGCATCATTGACTGCTCTCAAGTCCTGCACAGGTCGATACTCATCTGTACCGGGCTTTTGAACAGGCAGCAATGGGGTGTTCCAGGGGGAAGTACAGAATTTTAGGATACCATACCGTATGAACTTATCCAGATAGGATTGGATGTTCTTCTTAGCCTTCTGTGGGATGTGGTATTGTCTTAGGCTTACTGGATAAACCCCAAGTTTCAGTTCAATTTTTATAGGTGGAATATTGCGGGCCAGTCCTGGTGGGTTGTTCTCTGCCCAAACTCCTGGTATGTTAAACAATGTCTCATCACTCCTAGGGTTTTGGCTAGTCAACACTGTATAAAGTCGCCACTCTTCTTCCTTTGGTACGGATAAAGTCATAATACCTGAAGGTCCATTAAACTTTAAGGATGTTGTTCCATTTGGTAGGAACGTAATCTGCGCTTGTAATTTTGATAGCATATCACGTCCCAGCAATTGGACTGGACATTCAGGCATATAAAGGAATTGGTGTTTTACTACGTGGCCTCCCAATGTACAGAGTCGACTTTTAAGAACCGGTTTTTCAGCACTTCTTCCAGTTGCTCCTATCACAGTAATAGTCCTTCCAGATGGAGGAGCAACTAGATTAGTCACCACTGAATGTTCAGCACCAGTGTCGATCATGAACGCACTCCTTTTTCCCCCTATTGATACATCGACCATAGGCTCCGCTCGACCAAGGGGGATGGAGCCCGGTCGGTATCAATAGTCCTCCATGACCGTGTCAGCCAATCCTACCTTCTCTATCGCGGGACCTTTGCGCTGCTGGAATATACCTGTCTTCCCTAACACTTCCTCTGTTTCCATTACTCCCTCTATAACCATTACTCCCTCCGGGGCCTCCTCTACCTCTCGCTCTGCCTCTAAAGTTTCCGTAGCCTGCCCTGGGTTGGTCTCTCTCGTACTGCTCTCTTTGCGGACATTCGTTCCTCCAATGCCCTTCTTCCTTGCAATACGCGCATTGATCCCTACTCAAAGGCTCTCTACTCCATCTATTATTGCCTCTATCTGGGCCCCGTTTATCTACGCCTGCGATCGCTACCGCTAGCATATCAGCCTTTTTACGCATCTTGCGCTCTTCCTCTTTCTTACTTTCTGTATCCCTGTTCATATAGACCTTATTTGCTACCTCCATTAGTTGGGTGATGGACATACCTGCAAACCCTTCTAACTTTTGTAGCTTGCGCTTAATATCTCCGTATGCTTGGCTGACAAAGGCGGAGTTAACCATTCGGGAATTGTCTGCGTCTTCCGGATTAAAGGGGGTATACAAGCGGTATGCCTCCAATAATCGGTCATAAAAGACACTGGGCGCTTCATCGCTTTTCTGGATCACCTCAACTGTCTTCGACATGTTAATGGCTTTCTTTCCTCCTGCTTTCATGCCAGCAATTATAGCGTCTCTATAGGCTCTGAGTTGAACCATATCAGCACCATTTACGTTCCAATCAGGATCAGTGTTGGGATAATGTGTTGCGGCCCATGCTGCTGGATTAGCTTGGTTCAAAACACGGGCTCTATCCTCTAGTGCTTTTATGGCTGCTTGATTTATTCTTGTCCTTTCCTCATTGTTAAATAAAGTCATTAGTAACTGCTGGCAATCAGCCCATGTCGGATTATGCGTCTGTACTATTGAGGTGAACAGATCAGTCATAGCTTGTGGTTTCTCAGTATACGAGGAATTATGGGTCTTCCAGTTTAAAAGATCGGTTGTGGTAAATGGGACATATACGAAAACTGGGTCAGCGTGCAGGGGAGGGCTGGCAGCCTTAGGCCTGGGGGGGCAAATCCAGTCAAGTGGCCCATTGCACCAAGAGGAGAGTAAAAACACCAGTCACCTAAACAGACACTCAGTGACAGGCACACACACACTTGCTGATTTGGCAAACACTAAAAAACACACACTCACTGACAGGCACACAGACCACACACAGAAAGACACACTGTTACAGGCATACTGGCTCACACACACACAGACATACTGGCGCGCGCACACACACAGACATACTGACACACACAAACAGACATACTGACACACACAGACATACTCATACACACACATACACTCAAACTTTACACTTTTAAAACTAGTAGACAGGGGCTGAGTAAAGAGACAGGGCTGTAGTGAGGGGACAGGGGCTGTAGTGGAGGGTATAAGCTGTAATTGGGGGTTTACGAAATGTAGGGGGGGGATAGAGGCTGAAGTAGGTTGATGGCTACAATTTGGGAAAGGGGCTGTGGTTTGGGTGATATGGGTTGCAATTGGGGGAGAGGAGCTGTGGTGAGGATGTTATGGGGCTGTAGTGGGGGGCATGGGGCTGAGGAAGGGGGCAGGAGCTGAGAGGGGGAAAGGAGCAGGGAAAGGATGGGATAGGGACTGAGAGGGGTGGGCAGGGGCTGCGGAAGGGGCATAGGGGCTGAGGAAGGGGATAGGGGCTAAATAAGGGTATATGGGCTGAGGAAAGGGACAGGGCTGAGGAAAGGGACAGGGGCTGGGCAAAAGAGGACAGGTGCTGAGGAAGGGGGACAGGAGCTGAGGAAGGGGACAGGGGCTGAGGAAGGGGGCAGGGGCTGAGGAAGGGGGCAGGGGCTGAAGAAAGGTAATGGGACAGAGTCTGAGCAAGGAGACAAGGGCTGAGGAGGGGACAGGGGCTGAGGATGGAGGACAGGTGCTGACTACGGGGACAGGGGCTGAGGATGGGGGACAGGGGCTGAGGAGGGGGGACAGGGCTGAGGAGGGGGGACAGGGCTGAGGAGGGGGGACAGGGGCTGAATAAGGGGACAGGGGCTAAGGTAGGGGACAGGGGCTGACTAAGGGCATAGGGCTGAGGAGGGGGGACAGGGGCTGACTAAGGGGACAGGGCTGAGGAGGGGGGACAGGGGCTTACTAAGGGGACAGGACTGAGGAAGAGTGACAGGGGCTGAGGAAGGGGACAGGAGCTGAGGAGGGGACATAGCCTGACTAAGAGGACAGGGCTGAGGAAGGATGACAGGGAATGACTGAGGGGACAAGGCTGATGAGGGGGGACAGGGGCTGAGGAGGGGAATAAAAAAAAACTAAAGTGTATTTCCACGCTCCTTGAGTCTTACCATAGGCCAGGGAGGGGTGGGCAGGAGCAGGAGCAGCAACCAGCATACAGCAGCCAGCAGTCAGTGAAGTCGGCCGGCCTCTCCTGATGATGTAAGGAGGAGGGGGCGTGACTTCCTTTGCTCTTCTCCCAGACTCCCCAGCGGTCCTGGAAGAAGAGCAGTGAAAGTCATGCCCCCTACTCCTGACTTCATCAGGAGAGGCCAGCCAACTCCACTGACTGCAGGGAGAGAGGTAAGTTGAAAAATGTGAGTCCTCAGCCAGAGGCAGGGGATTCTGATTTTTCAAATTTTTGCTGGATGCGGACGGCCCTGGGTTTAGAGCGGCCTGGGGGGCAATTTCCTCCCTGCCCCCCTTCCCAGCCCACCCCTGTCAGCGTGTGCCATTTGACCTGCGGCATCGATATAAGCTGACCCGGGATTCAGACGAAGAGGCATCTGATAGTGCTTTAATTGTTGGGCACCAGTCAACTGTCGGGTTTGGATGGGGCTACGTAGAGAGGCGTCAGTCATGGGTTCCGGTCGGGGAGAGATAGGGTATGGGGATGTGGGAGGTTGGTTTTGGGAAAAGGTCGTAAATAAAACACTTCGAGCCGAGCTAGATGAAGCTTGACCGGAAGTCTGAAGTGGCGCCAAATCAGGATATTCGTTTCTAATGGGGGTGGGTTCTGGTTCCGGAAGGGGAGATTTAGTACGAGGGGGGGTGGATCCTGTACTGGAGGAGGAAGCGGAAGTGGATGGGGGTAATGAGGGGAGGGCTGCAGGACTTCCTGCGTTTGCGTCACTTCCTCTTAACGGAAAGTAAGGGGGCGGCAAAGGGATCTCGGACTCAGGGGGCGTGTCCAAAATGGGCCTAACACCAGTCCTAGTGGACGAACAAGTCCTAGCTACCATGAGGCGACACTGCTCCTCGTGGCATGTCTGGAGCCATTTTGGCGAGTCATTTACGGCCTGTCTCCAACAGTCAATATAAGGAAACTGGCCGTAAAGTTCAGGCCTACCTGATACAGCCACGTGTAAGCGCTGTACCAGAGTTAGATCCAAACTGCCACGTGGCGGCCATGCCGCAACCAAAGTAGGCCACTCCCTAGTACACAAAGTGACCAAACGTACAGGAGACATTTTAACCCCAAAATCACAAGTTTTGAATCCCTTTTTACAATTCTTCACCATACAACCTAAGGGATCCGGAATCGTTGACTGCGACGCACCCATACTTAACAATGGAACGTCGTCGACAACGAATACTATACACGCGTACTATTCAACAGTCACACCCGTTTCCTCTGGCAACAGCACCACGTGGTACGGTTACCAAGTGAAACGTACACAATAACAATAAACACTCAGGGAATTCCCGTACACACACAGCTGTTACACCAGTCACTATATAATCAATATTATGCCCTTTGGCGTAACTATACAGTCACCCACGCTATAATTCTCTATATACGAATTACCCGTCTATAACACACCCCAGTAACATCGTCTTTTACAATTAGCGGTTACAGTACGGTTAGCATAGGTCAAAGCACAAGTTAAGGTCACAATACAATTATTAGTGGTTATGGTGTTAAACATGCAATGGACAACAATGATTAGTACTTATATACAGTGTCAGTAAATATACAGGGTTATGGTACCGTGCACTATAATACAGCAACACACTATTAACACTCTCGCTAGACGGCTGAGCTCGCGCTATCTAACAAGATATACACTTTACTAAACAATCGTTAACACATTTACAATTCCCAACTAAACTATTGGCCAGTACCTTGAATGGACTACCTAAAACTATATACACCCGTTTTGGTTAGCCACACTGCCCAATCACCACATATATAGCGAGCTAGAGAACCGAATTTACACAGGCGCCTCTTAGTCGCACTATCAAAAGTCTAGTGGGTTCCAAATTTACACGCCTTCCCACTTAGCCCAGATAGGATGAGAACTAGCGAACCGAATTTACACAGGCGCCGCTTAGTCTCCCGGTCCCTCCGACCTAGCGAACGTAATATACACCCTAGAACGCTAGTCTAGACAAGACACCGGTGTCCGGCTAGGGCTATTTACACCAGGACCCCGCCTGACTAACCAAATCAAACGGTCTGACTAAAGAGCGTTCGATCGAGCGGTGCGCCTTCGCTCCTTCCCTCCGACAGAGGGGGCAGATACACAGATTCAAACCCCTTTGGGCCTACCGCACAATCGGTATACCCCTAGTGGGTCCTGCCGTCTAAAACAGCAGTTGTCTTACCTCCTCGTTCCTGAACCTGAGTTCACACTCATCGACGGGGACACCCCAGCACTTCTCACGTAGAGGCCGATGATCTCCTGGACAACAGACCAGTGGCGCCGAGACGAAGGGAGGTCCACGCAGAAGTTCAGGGGTGCAGCCGTAGAGAACGTGGGCAAAGATAGACCGTCTCACGCCTCTGCCTCTCAGCTACCGTTGAACGATGAGTTTCCCGGCCAATGCACCAAATGATACCGGAGAAACTGACGGAAGCCAAGCACAGAGAGATGGACACAGGTTTCTTCAGGAAGGAAGAGATTCTTTATTGGATCACCGATCGGGACTCAGAGGGACTAGCGTCACCAAAATACAGCAAATTCTGAGCCCCGGACAATAGTGCAGGCTCCTTATATAGGCATATAACTCCTCCCATATTAAGCTCCACCCGCACATTCTCTTAACCAATCAACACAAATAAGAATTAACTTCCTGTTTGACCGCATGGCTTGTCCAGCACAATGGAGGAGGGGAATACTATATCCTGTATTCTTGCACATGCTCCGTACACTACTGATCGTATCTTGCCTCGTGCAACCAACTGATCGATACGTCAGCATATGCACGTACACATGCCACGTGGTAATCTCGGCCTACTAAATTTATTTTTACCGAGATTCCACCACAGTTACATAGTGATATTGGCCCCCCCAAAAAAGACTCATCATTCAGGTTCACCCCTTATCGATCCTAAAGAAGTATTGTTTGGTAGTTGTCAAATGTGTCCAAGTCACATTTATTTGTTTGTCTGTGTTTGTACCCAATTACCCATTACACATATATTGGTTTTGATTTTTTTCTTCCATGTGTATCATTTTTTTTTTTTTTTTACAATAAACTAGTATTTGCTAAACCAGTTTCTGCTTATTTTCCTGGGATCGTCAGTGAGTGTGGTAAATTCTCTTTGCTCTAATTATTTACCCAATTATTTATTATTTATGTTAACTTACTTTAGAAGTTTTTTTTTAATTTTTTTTATTCTTTATTTTTGTTGTGCAGGAGTGTACAAACAGTTGTCATGCCACAACAGCAGTTGACATCGGAATACTTAGTTTACATATGAGATGGCATTCAGTTAATACTTGCACAGATTTTGGGAATACAATGCTTGACAAAAAAAAAAACGTTGCAAGAGCAATTTTATATATTAAGCGAGCTAGCAACTAGTAAACATACAGTGAGCTATAAACTTATAGTAACATGTGCGTGGTCTGTACGTCAGGGCACATTTTTAACGGAATGTAGTGGTCGGGGAATACAAGTTTAAACATTAGGTTTGTTCGTGTCTATCTCTCAGGGGTGGCTAATTATTAACCTGTCAGGTCTGTTGCGTGTGGTCGGTGGGAGATGTGCCCGAGGGATAAGGCTTTTCGCCTGGGTAGGGTCTCACTAGGTGTATCTGCCGTTATTCATTAGAGTCAGGCGGGGGGGGGGGACTATTGTGTCGGGTTAGTGGCCGTGCGGTCGGCGGTTTGAAGGGTTTGTCGGCTTGCTAGTGGAGTGAAGGCCAGTGTTGGCTAATGAGGCTAAGCAATTTAGTGAGCTATGTCATAGGGAATCATCCTGGGTGGCAAACAGGTACATGGTATTTATATACAATACGCTCCGAGATGGCTGCGTCTCAAGTGGCGGCTGGGGCATGTAAGTCCTGCCTGGGTTGGCGTGGGACAAATGCGGTCACCCTCCCCGGGTCCCAGCCATGTGGTGTTCCTTGGGTTCTTGGAATCTCCGTGGGTTTCAGCGATTCTTGGGGCAGTCCCAGGGTCGGCATCAGGGTCTGTGCTTCCTGCAGGTCGTGTACGGTGTGTCTGGCTTCTCCCTGCAGGACCAAGAGTGTGCGGGGTCGGCTCCAGCGGTACTGTATACTGATTCGTTGTAGCATTGAGGTGAATGGCTTCAGTGTTCTCCGCCATGCCAGGGTGCCCCCGGACAGGTCAGCGAAGAAGGTGAGTGACATTGCTTCAAATTGATACGGCGTGCAATTCCTTGATCGCCGCCAGCACCGCTGCTCGGTCCGTCCGTTGCTGGAAGCTGATTATGAGGTCTCTAGACGCTGTGGCTGGGGCATTGGCCGGCTTAGGGACTCGAAATAGTCCAGCCAGGCAGATTGTCTTGGCTTGTCGATGTGTCAGCAGCTCTACCAGGAGCCGACGTACGAAGTGCGGCAGTTCTGCCTCTGGGGTATCTTCAGAGACACCTCTTATTTTTAGGTTGTTGGCGCGGCGTGCGTCTTCCATGGATGCGAATCGTCGGTCTTGCGCCTCGGATTGGCGTTGCAGCCCCCGCACCTCTCGTTGCAGGGAGGTTATTAGTTTTGTGTGTTGGTCTGAGGCTACCTCCAGTGATTTAGTGCGACCCGTCAGGCCTTGGATTTTGGTGCGGATGGTGGCCATGTCTGATTGTAAGGTCTTTTGGAGGTCTGCCAATAGGACCTTGAGGATTGCGGTCGTTACCGGTGCCGTGTCTGGAGATGGAGGGTTTGGCTTTGCCGTTGTTCCAGCCGGTAGGGTGAGAGCTTCTTCCTCCAGGGAGAAGTCATCTGAGAGTTCGGAGAAGTCCTCAGGGTAGTCGGCCATCTTGGGCCTAGCCGTCCCATGTGCTTGTCGCAGGAGGTCTCCGATGTCCATGCCTTGGCGCGGCTTATCTGATTTTTGTTTTTTAGTCTTGCGACCCATGGTGCTTCTCTATTTGCGGTAATGCTTGTCTGGCCCGGTATTCTGGGCTTTTGCTCCAAAATTAGGCAGTTTGGAGTCCAAACTCTCTGGAGCTTTAGTCTCATGCGACCGCTTGGTTCAGTTGCTTGGCTCCGCCCCAACTTTAGAAGTTTTTAAACTTTTAAAATGATTTTTTCCCCAAAAAAATATGAAATATATATATATGTCACATATAAGAAAAATATCAAAATTGAATATTTTGAATTGAAACATATTTTGAGGTGCTTCCCTCATTAAAACGTGTTAACTTTCTTTGGCATCATAAGTAGCCTGTCTTTATATATTTATTTAGATATTTAGATATTTTACTGTAGCATTGTTGATCCCTTAGTGGTGTTATGGTACTTTTTGAAAGTAAACCAAATGTTCAAATGTCTATCTGTTCCTGTCCAAATCAATAAAATTAAATTGCGTATATACGCTGAAGTAATTAAGTCTGACACACGAGGTTCAGGTTAAAATAACTTCGAGAAAGTTTATTGGCAAGTGAAGAAAAAGCGGGCGCGCAGGCCCTTTTAAGAGGCATTTTGCGTCATCATTGATTATTAGAATATCAGCAAATAAACACCATCAATTGGATTAATTGTTAAGTGTCGGTGTTAGTGTCTTACCTATTGGTTTAAAAATAAAAAGGTTAGTCCCGTGCCCACCCATCAGAGGTGGGATTATTCTGGACACGGGTGGGGATAAGGGGGTCCTAAACGTCATTTTACACGGTCAATGATATCAGGCTTCATGTCCAGGTGCAAGGTCTCTTATGAATAGAACATTTCATTACTACTGTGTTCTGTGGCCTTCAAACTATACTATCTTACAAATTCTAAGGAGTAGCCGGCAAGTCTTAAGGAGTAACCAGCACCTCCTGGTATTTGTCCTTGCAGGAAAACACAGTCTTTGTCTACTGTACTAATTGGGTTGAGAAGTTCAGTCACGTAATGTAGTTTTAAAATGAACAAGTTAAGTCATGAGGACAAAATGGAGGATTTGAAGAAGTCAGGTTAGGGGGACAAAATGGAGGAGGAAGTCACAGTATAAGGTTAAAATGGAGTTAGTACAATAATTCAATACAAGTACAATAGTAATTTTTAATAATTCCACATCAGTCCCCCCTATGAAATGTTAGATTCTAAGAGATAAAAACTTTATTATGTTAATATCAGAAGACGTGTTAACCCAAAGGCACAGAAACCCCATGGCCGCTAGCTAGGTGTTAATGCAAAGTGCAAGTCTGTCCCTAGATCTGACCCTGATAGGCTAACTCATCCGTCAGTATGGCTCTCGAACACTTCACACCCATGGGTATCCCATGGCAGCTAATCCACCACTTCTCCAACACGGGGCCTTTACCATTCACTGACAGATGCTGTCCCTAAGCTAGTCCCTTCCTAGAATTCCTGCACTTTATCAACAAAGGGGAATGTTTGCAGCGGCAGACAGGGTGAATTGATGTCTTGGGATTCTTGGTCATCAACTTCGAGATGGGTGAAAGTGGGTGCCGCTTGGTCAACAGTCTTCATGAGGGATTTTCTCAGACATGGGAGGACACAACAAAAGAGAAGAGCAAAAATAAAAAGAAAAATTAGTATAGCCATACCAATCTGCATTAAAGCCTTTTGCCATCCTGTCATCCAACCAAACCATCTTTCCCAAGGATCTTTTATCCCAGAATTCCTTTTTAACTCTTCAGACAGATCATTTAATTTTTCTATGGCTAATGTAACTTTACCATTAGGGCCTGTGTTTTCTGGGATGTAGGTACAACATGTCATGGTGTCGGGCAAAATTTTACAAACCCCTCCTTTTTCGGCTAAGATCATATCTAGGGCCATTCTAT
This sequence comes from Pelobates fuscus, assembly GCF_036172605.1. Taxonomy (NCBI): domain Eukaryota; kingdom Metazoa; phylum Chordata; class Amphibia; order Anura; family Pelobatidae; genus Pelobates; species Pelobates fuscus. The sequence goes on from NC_086324.1 coordinate 161,144,892, forward strand.
TCTGGAAAGTCATTTGGGATGTGGCCTGCAACTGTTCGGCCAACCCCTGGAGGGCGTCTCTGGTGTAATTAACAAAACGCTGTTGGTTATAATAAATGTAATTTATCCAATTTAAATTCTTGTTTGCGGTAACTATGGTAAAAATTGACTCAAATCCTGCAGCAACCTCATCTCTTGCTTTAAACTCATTGGGTACCCCCCTAGGCACCCCAATGGCATCAATGTAAATGTGAGGGTCAAAACTTCCTTTTACTGGGGCTTCACGTTTAACCTTAGTGTGGCTGGGCCCATGGGTGTTGAGGTGTGTGTCAGAGATAATGTGTATAGGCATAATGGCTTTAGTCAACGTACACTCCCCCCACCACGCCGTGTCCATTCTGGATCTTAACTGTAAATCCCCACACAACCAGTAAATATCTCCTAATGACCTAGTGTGATGCTGCAGTAAACGTACAGGGACAGTTCTGTATGTAGCACAATAACCTTTGGAAAAGTTACCTACAAATTTACCAATACCATCGTACATGGCATAGCAAGTGTAATTACCTTTATATACGGTAATACCATCAGGGGGTTTGACATCCTGGGTTAGGAGAGGATACTCCTTTGTCCATGCAATACATATGGACCTGTTAAAATTATAGTGATAGGCAAAAAGGCTTAAAACACATTCTTCTATATCTACGGGTAGGATTAAAGGTACGGTACCCAGGTGAGGCCGGGCACCGCCACACACATAACATGCAGTTCTATTATGCTTATTAGCATTATATTTCATCCATTCTAACCATAAATTTACATCATTAAAACCTGTTTCAGCGGCCATGGTATCTTCAAAAGTGGGGTTAGCAATGGCCATCATGTCTTGAAAGGTCTGGATATGAGGTTTTAATGGGTTAGGGACCATATGGGTGGCCCCTTGCCACTCAGAAGAGTTGCACATATCTTTGAGATAGAAATGCCCTAACTTTTTATAGGAACCCTTTTTCCAATACATTCCCATCACATACTGGTCTGCATCTGTTGGGCTTGGATGCTCAATGTTAAGGATTAGTTTCATTGGTGTACTCCCCCCGGGCTTTCTCAAAGTCATTCTCTGGAGGAGGGATCTACCATGATCATCTACTTTAGATACGGCACTTTTTGGTTTGTAACCCCAGGCAGGCCCGGCATTCCATCCCGCCGCCCCCCAATGGTCACAATTGTGCCCCCATTGCCTGTCAACTACACAAACATATGGGTCTTTCGAATGAGGGATATCTCTATAGATGCTCTGGATTTGTGGTGTGGGAAATGGGCATTCTACAATATCACAGTAGTCAAAGGTATAGGTAGCCACCTGGGTGCACGATGAATTATACCAGAAAGTGTACCCACTAGTGTCTTTGGTAATGGCTACTTGCTGGGCCTTCATAAGGCTAATTAAGGAGGAGATGTACCAGAGATACATGTTTGTGCGATATTCGCTTCCTCTGGGGCAGGAGATTTCTTGCAGTGGGAAGCGTGGACCCAATTTGGCCTACCGGCCAATTTGACGGAGGTTGCGGTAATCAGGAGAACTTGGAATGGACCGTCAAATCTTGGTTCTAGGGTATTTTTCCGCACAAACTTCTTGACCAGGACCCAATCTCCGGGAAGTAGGTTATGGGAACCTGTATCCAATTCGGGATCTGGAATTGAAGAGAAAACTTGGGCATGTATTTTGTTTAGGACACTTGCAAGTTCAGTTACATAGTCTACTAAAACATCTGATTGGAGTTGCAACTGCTGCGGATAATAACAACCTAGCCTGGGTGCTGTCCCAAATAGAACCTCATATGGGGACAGTGAATGCTTCCCTCTAGGTGTGTGCCTAACACTAAATAAAGCTATTGGTAGGCTTTCTGGCCAGGGCATCTTTGTTTCTTGTGACATTTTTAACATTCTGGTTTTTAGAGTGCCATTCATGCGCTCCACTTTACCACTACTTTGTGGGTGGTAAGGGGTATGGAAGGCTAGAGTCACCCCCAGGGCAGTCCAAATTTCTTTAGTCACAGTTGCTGTAAAGGCTGGGCCTTGATCACTCTCAATGACTTCTGGGAGTCCGAATCTACATACAATATCTGTAAGTAGGCGTCTTGCGGTTGTTTTTGCAGTGATATTGGCCACTGGGTAGGCTTCTGGCCAGCCTGAGAACATGTCCACTATTACTAGTGCATATTCATGGGGCCCACTCTTGGGCATTTGGATGTGGTCAATTTGAATCCGCTGGAAGGGGTACATGGGCTTTGCCAGGTGTTTCGCAGGTACTTTAACTGGTCTTCCTGGATTGCATTTTGCACAAATGACACAGGCCTTGCAGAAGCTATTGATCAATGTTGTGATTCCAGGTGCTTCATAATACTTCTGTATGAGGGCGGCCATCAATTCTTTTGACAGGTGTGCAGGCCCATGTGCCCATTGGACAACTGCTGGATACAAATTTCTGGGAAGACAAAATTTGAAGTTGTTGTAATATATTCCGTCCTTTTGGACAGCTCCTTTCTTTTTCCATTTCTGGATTTCTTCAGGAGTGACTGCAGCTTGCTGTTCTTGTAAAATTCGCAAATCAGTAGGAAGAGTTTGCAGAGCAAAAATAGGGACTTCTTCTTGTTCTTGTCTGGACACTTCTTCATCCACTTCCTGCAGATCCCTGGCCGCTAACTTAGCAGCCTGATCAGCCAAATGGTTGCCCTTTGCTTCATCTGTATCCAATTTCCCATGGGCCTTAACTTTCAAAACGGCCACTTCTTCGGGAAGTAGGAGGGCATCCATTAGCTCCTTAATTGCAGTGCTGTGTTTGACTGGTGTACCGGCGGTGGTAAGAAATCCTCTTGTCTTCCAGATTAGGCCGAAGTCATGTGCCACACCCAGAGCATATCTTGAATCTGTATAGATGTTGGCACGTTTTCCTTCGGAAATTTTGCATGCTGAAGTCAGAGCCTGTAATTCAGCTTCTTGTGCAGACATTGCTGGCGGTAAGGATGATGATTTGATGACTTCGTCTGTTGTGGTTACGGCATATCCTGTGTGGTATGTTCCTCCTTCATCGGCATATCTTGATCCATCCACAAACAGGGTAAAATCCGGATCTGGTAATGGATTCTCATGCACAGTTGGTAAGTGCACTGTTTCCATTTTCATCTGTTCAAAACAGTCATGAGGTGTTTCTGGGTCATAATCATTCTTTATGACCAGGTCTCGAAATTCCTTTTCCAGGAAATGGCGTGGCCATGCTTCCAGAAGGTCAGTTGTTGGGTATTTGGCAATACCATTTTCCTGTAGCTGTTCTTCATTCATGGTGGCCCATAGTTTTGCCATGGGCCCAAGATCATTCCATGACCTTGTCTTCAACTTGGTAACAGGAATATGTGGGATAGCGGTATCCCAATGGCGGTAGAGGTAGTTAAGTTGTTGAGGTAGCTGGACCAAGACCATGCTATTACCTTCAGAGTCACAATAAAAGTCTTGTGCAGTGAGCTTTACATCGGTCCAGTGGTAAAGCTCATCTTCATAGCAAGGTTCGGGAGTAATATTTGGCTTGTACCACATGGTACAGAAGGCGTAATCCGGGCCTTCACAAAGAGGTGTCTCATCTTCATGAAATGACAAATGTGGATGCATGACTTTCTTGATACATCCACAGAGCAGGTAGATGTAGGTTTCATCTGTGATAAATCCATAATAGATACCCCCCTCAGGGAGTGGAAGAAGAGTGGACGGATTAAGCACTTGACATCTTTGGATGGAAATGTTGTCAGGCAAAAGAAGATGACACTGTAGGCGCAGGTGTCTGGCTGGAGACACGTGCTTGAGCTGGACTTGGTTGATAATAGCAGAAATGTCATGAGGGGCCAAAACAACCAGAGGGTGGCCAAGGACCAGGTCTGAGGTTCTTTCAATGAGCTCTCTTGCGGCAAAAACAGCCCTGAGACAGGAAGGAGTCCCTCTGGCCACAATGTCTAGTTGACATGAGAAATATCCAATAGGCCTCTGGCGGCCTCTTAAGTCGTTCGTTTGGGTGAGAACTCCTGTTGCGTGGCCTTGTCTTTCAGAGACAAATAATTTAAAGGGTTTGGAGTAGTCAGGTAGGCCCAAGGCAGGAGCAGAAGCAATGGCACGTTTTAAAGCATCGAAATTGGCCAGGGCTTCATTGGTCAGACAGAACGGGTCAGACTTAAGAGCATCATAGAGAGGTTGCATAAGCAGAGAGGCTTCTGGGATCCATGCTCTGCAGTAGGAAATGAGGCCTAGGAAGGCATGAAGAGACTTTGAAGTCCTTGGAGGTGGAATGTCCAGAACAGCCCTTACCCGATCCCGAGTAAGATGTCTGGTACCTTGAGATAGGCAATGTCCAAGGAAGATCACCGAAGATTGACAGAATTGTAGCTTGATGAGTGAAGCTTTGCATCCCTGTTCTGCCAAATAGGAAAGAAGGCTGATTGAACACCTTTCAGTAGTGGGAGAATCATCTCCACACAGCAGTAGATCATCCACATACTGAAGCAGGACAACTTCTGGGTGCTCAGTTTGCCATGGGTCAAGGATGGTACCCATGGCCTTTGCAAATTGACTTGGAGAATTTTGTGCCCCTTGGGGCATGACAGTCCAGGTATACTGTTGCATCTCATGGGTGAAGGCAAACAGGTATTGGCAGGATGGGTCCAGTGGAACACTGAAAAAGGCATTGGCCAGGTCAATAACTGTGAAGAATTTGGCAGATGGTGGGACTCCGGAGAGCAGAGTATGGGGATTTGGTACAAGAGGGGTGTCCAGGACGGTAGCTTCATTGACAGCACGGAGATCCTGAACCATCCTGTACTTCTCTGGCTCACCCTTTGGAGTTTTCTTTTTCACAGGAAACAATGGGGTGTTGCATTCAGATTTACATTTCACCAGGGCACCCTTCTCCAAGAGTGCCTTGATGTGGACAGAAATAGCAGCAGACTGGGCTGGTTTCAACGGATATTGTGGTTTTCTTGGTAACTTAGCTCCTGGAATAAGCTTTACCACCACAGGGGGAACATTTAGGTGACCTATGTCCTCTGGGCCTGAGGACCATAACTTGGCGGGCACCTGTGTTTTTAATTCCTCTGGGAAATTGGACCTTAATTCTGCCGCTTCCTCACGGGGCTTATCTAAATGCAGCATCAGAGGCAAGGAGCACAAGGCTGAGGTGTCTGGTTCAGATAGGGGTGTAGTCATTTCTATTTGCCCATCTGGGGTGAAGGTGATGGATGCCTGCAGGCGGGAGAGAACATCAGCACCTAACAGGTTAATTGGGCAAGTGGAGGATACCACAAAACGAGCAAGCAGGCTAGAGCCAACTCGTAGTGGAGTTGTTAAAGGGCTGTGTCTTGGCTGACCATCCACTCCAACACAAGAGACATCAATATTGGACAGGAAAGATGGGTCTGGCAGGTCTTGTTCTCTTAGAACGCTACGGGCTGCACCTGTGTCAACAAGAAATGTGGTAGGGTGGCCTTCAATAGGCAGAGTTACTGTAGCAAGTGGCCCCCCCTTATCCCCTGTAGACACTGCCATAACAGGGGTTAATGACACAGGCTTGCCAGTTTCCTAGTCATCTGGTTCCTCAATTATTGGAACCTCCTTCTCAGCCTTAGGGGCCGGGGCAGGCCTGTGTGGCTTTCTTGGCTCTCTCTTGGGTTCCGGGCAATCACTTTTAAAATGCCCTTTGACCTTGCAATTAAAACAAACACCTTCCTCTGGTCTGGTACCCTTGGGAATAGGGGTAGTGCGTGCCACCATGAGGGGAGCAGAATTTGGCCTTCTAAGGGTCTGGGCAGACTCTAGGCCCCTAGCAACTAGGAGTAAAGTATCTAGGGGAACAACCTTATATTCGGGGCGTGCAGCAATGATTCCCTTGCGTATTGGGTCTTTAACACCTTGGACAAACGCACCGGACAACATTTGTGAATGAATCTTGTCAGTGAGATCAAACCCCAAATCTGTGAACATTTGGTACAGTCTTGCATGAAACCTTTCCACTGATTCTCCTTTTTCTTGAATAACATCAGTAAGGCCAGCAGCCTGATCCGCAAGTTTGTCCTTAGCCCATTCTCTTAGTTGAGTGCAAAAAGTTACTCCAGAGGGGTAATCAACATCACTGCTGAGTAGATCAGTACTGAGGTGTCGGGCCATGCTCGGCCAATATGCATCCCCTGCTTTAATAGCACAAATACTCAGTAGATCACGCCATGCGGCGGAATAAGTCTTTTGAATTTGAACTACCCCTCTGTAGAAGGGCATGGGCTGTTTTTCTGGGTCGGGGAGTGATTTCATTAGAGCACTAGCTTGAGTGGGATTGAAAGCAACATATTTAGGAGGGGCCTGTTCTCCCCGACCCTTGTGGCCAAAGGGGTCATCGATAGAACGATGAGTTGGGGCTCCCGCGGCAAGCTCCGATGAGACATGGGACACCCTGTCCATCTCGTCATCATCGAATTCTATGATATTGGCTCTTTTGCGTGGTGCAGGGCCTGAATGAGGTGAAAGGATCGGTGGTTGGGAACGAGCCCCAGATGCAGGGGTGGCTAGCGAGTCATAACCTGGGGATAGGTAGTCACCGGGAATTACCGGCATCAGGGCCGAACTGGGGGCCGCCATATTGGTGGCCGGAGAAGGTACTACATTAGGGTTAAGGGAAGAAGTGGCGGCCATGTTGGAAGAGGGCACATCCGGGGCAGACTGTGCCGGACTGGGCATGACCGGAACCTGGGGAGTGGCTTGGGGAGTGGGGAGTGGATATCCGGGATAGGGCAGGGCCATGGGATATGGGAAGGGGTAGGGCCAGGCTGGGGAGGGGAAGGAGGTGGGGTATTGAGCTGGGGTGGAGATGGGAGGGAACGGAGAGGGATTGGTAGGGGTGGGTGTAGAGGGAGGAGCCGGGGCAAGGGCGGAGGAGGTGGTTAGTTGGGCGGAGGAAGAGGGGAGGGGATCATTAACGGAGAGAGAGTGTAGGGAAGGAATGGCAGGTGAAATTTTAGGGGGAGGTGCAGCAGGTAACGTAGGGATGGATGAGGATGATGGGAATGCTAGAGACGGGGAGGGGGAAAAGAAAGATCCATCAGAATTCAGGACCGGGCAGACAGGGGAGGTGACGGGATGGGTGTTAGGAGGATTGGGAGTGGGGAACATAGTCAGCTGGCTATCACCTACTGCTGATTGAACCTTGGGGATAGACGTCCCCTGGGCGCCACTTTGGGGCGCTGGCTGAGGGTAAACTCCAGTAACACAGTTATTATGATACACAAACAATTTCACACCTTTGTGATTTATCTCTTCCTCAACCCAACCTTCTAGCTGAATAGCCTTCGCTACTCTGTACCATGCTTCAGCAGTCTTTAATAAACCATTATCTGTAAGCTTGCCTTTCTTTTCTGTCAGTAACCTACGCCAACTTTCTGGTTGCAATCTTCCACATGTCGGTACAGCAATTCTACATACTTTCGCAATCTTTTCAACACCTCTAACCATGTCCTCACCTTCTCTGTCTTCAACTAAATCACATGCTAACCAGCCCTTACTGGGCTTGCTTAAATCCTGTCCCATAATCCCTTTACCCCTATACCAGCGTCCTAGATATAGGGAGAGAGAAGGAAAACGGAACAAGAACGTCTACAATGCTCGACTGCCACCCGAGAACCGTAGGACTTTCTCAGGTACGTCTTCCCAAAACGTAGACCAGTCACTGAATCCGCCTACCCGGGGTGGTAGACACGGATTGGAGCGAGGTGAGAAGTGTGTGACCAATCACTTCTCTTTCAAGAGAAATGGGAGTGGATAGTATAATAATATAGGAAGTTTAGAAAAGATGAAAGGCAAGGAAAAAAATCCTTAGAGACAGACACAGGAGTTCATGAGACTCCTAATTAGACAAACAAGACAACAATACAATTGAAATACAGTGCATGCATCACAGTTCAAATGAAATCAACAGTAATCCCTTTCCTTTACTCGTGTGCTTACTCCAAAGTCACCTCCCTCAACCCCGTAGTGTCTCCGCTCGGAGAACGACTTTCGTAAGTCTCACTACCAGCGGCCACGGAAACCAACTGACACCGGTCCGAGTTCCGTCAGCCTCTCTCTACTCTGCAGCCCACAAGAATGTGGCCACGTCTATCCTCACTCCCGTAGTGCCCCTATAAAACCCACTTTATAAGTCTCACTACCACGTGATGCGGAAAGCAAGCAATGCCTACTTGAATCCCCCCCAGGAAACAGAGTCCCCCTCACAAATAAAACAGAAAACTGGAACTCCACAAGCCCCAGCACTCAGGGTTGTGGTTACCAAAGAAAACCGGACTCCCCCCCAGCCGAAGCTGTGGGTTACCAAAACCGGACTCCCCTCAGCCAAAGCTGTGGGTTACCAAAACCGGACTCCCCTCAGCCAAAGCTGTGGGTTACCAAAACCGGACTCCCCTCAGCCAAAGCTGTGGGTTACCAAAACCGGACTCCCCTCAGCCGAAGCTGTGGGTTACCAAAACCGGACTCCCCTCAGCCAAAGCTGTGGGTTACCAAAACCGGACTCCCCTCAGCCAAAGCTGTGGGTTACCAAAACCGGACTCCCCTCAGCCGAAGCTGTGGGTTACCAAAACCGGACTCCCCTCAGCTGAAGCTGTGGGTTACCAAAACCGGACTCCCCTCAGCCGAAGCTGTGGGTTACCAAAACCGGACTCCCCTCAGCCGAAGCTGTGGGTTACCAAAACCGGACTCCCCTCAGCCGAAGCTGTGGGTTACCAAAACCGGACTCCCCTCAGCCAAAGCTGTGGGTTACCAAAACCGGACTCCCCTCAGCCAAAGCTGTGGGTTACCAAAACCGGACTCCCCTCAGCCGAAGCTGTGGGTTACCAAAACCGGACTCCCCTCAGCCGAAGCTGTGGGTTACCAAAACGCTAGCTAGACTGTAAAACAGGCAACAGAAGACCCCTAGGAACACATCCACAGGTCCACCCCCCCTTTATCCCAAAAAGGGGCAAAATACGAACAGATAAGCAGACAAACCGAAGACCTAGGCAAATCCCCTCAGGTCCACCCCCCTTTATCCCAAAAAGGGGAAAACAAGCAAGACAGAACCCCAGGCAAATCCCCTGCAGGTCCACCCCCCCTTTATCTCAAAATGGGGAAACAGGCAAACAATTCAAACACAATTCAAACACACCCAGGCAACAGATAGACTAAAATGCAGGTAAACAAGTGAGTAACGGGACACCGGGCAAGATATTACCTGTCTTTGATGTCCTCCCGGGAAGCAGTCACAGACACGTGGACGGGTCAATCAAAGGGGCCGGAACATACCGGTGGCTCTGCAGAAGTCTCTACCGTGTACCTGGAGGTGATCAGTCTCCCTTCCTTCCCCCAGATTCCTCCGTCCACCCTTGTCTTCCTTAGGACGGCTCACCGGCCGGACATAGCCCGATGCCCCACGTTGGGCGCCAAGTTGTTATGGTACTTTTTGAAAGTAAACCAAATGTTCAAATGTCTATCTGTTCCTGTCCAAATCAATAAAATTAAATTGCGTATATACACTGAAGTAATTAAGTCTGACACACGAGGTTCAGGTTAAAATAACTTCGAGAAAGTTTATTGGCAAGTGAAGAAAAAGCGGGCGCGCAGGCCCTTTTAAGAGGCATTTTGCGTCATCATTGATTATTAGAATATCAGCAAATAAACACCATCAATTGGATTAATTGTTAAGTGTCGGTGTTAGTGTCTTACCTATTGGTTTAAAAATAAAAAGGTTAGTCCCGTGCCCACCCATCAGAGGTGGGATTATTCTGGACACGGGTGGGGATAAGGGGGTCCTAAACGTCATTTTACACGGTCAATGATATCAGGCTTCATGTCCAGGTGCAAGGTCTCTTATGAATAGAACATTTCATTACTACTGTGTTCTGTGGCCTTCAAACTATACTATCTTACAAATTCTAAGGAGTAGCCGGCAAGTCTTAAGGAGTAACCAGCACCTCCTGGTATTTGTCCTTGCAGGAAAACACAGTCTTTGTCTACTGTACTAATTGGGTTGAGAAGTTCAGTCACGTAATGTAGTTTTAAAATGAACAAGTTAAGTCATGAGGACAAAATGGAGGATTTGAAGAAGTCAGGTTAGGGGGACAAAATGGAGGAGGAAGTCACAGTATAAGGTTAAAATGGAGTTAGTACAATAATTCAATACAAGTACAATAGTAATTTTTAATAATTCCACATCAGTGGGGCCACCTTTGGTGTTTGCCTGGAAGGGGTGATTTTTTAAAATACTTTATTAATAAGCAATGGATCACAGGTTACAGTGAGTAAATGTTTAATTAAGTTATCAATCAGCAAACAGCCTTGAAAGACTATTATGAAGGCTCCCTGAGCTTACCATCCCCTTCTCATTTCCAATTGCTTATAACCCAGTGTGTCCAAAAAACACATCTGGAACTCTTGTGACTGAAGGGGGCAGCAAGGTTCCCATGACTGTGCCTTTAAGGGACCTTAGCTATGCAACGTATAAAGTTACTGAAAATAATTTGCCCACCATCAAAATGGCCGCCACCAGCTACCACTTGAGACTGTTGCCTTCTCAGCTGTTTAGAACTCACAACAAAAAAAAACCACAACTGCTTACAACACTGGATATAAATAAAGTTTTACACACTGAATTCCATAATGGTCTCCTGTACACCAGCCATTTTGTCGGCTACACTGGCCATAAGAAGCTATGTATTTTTAGGTCTCTGGGAAAATGGCGGTGTTCTATCAAACGTGCGAGCTAAGGTGGAGACATTTTTTTTTTGTGCGGGTCACGTGAGGCCCCAGGAAAGTTCCCGAGTGAAGCACTGTATTTCCGGTGTCCTAATGACTTTCCTTGCCGGTGTCGGCGCATGCGCAGTCCGTGGCTAAGCTCGGGCAAGATGGCGGCTCGCTGCTCCTCGCGTTGGTTGTCGCTCGCCGTGTCTGGAGCCAGGGGACAGCTGCTCTCAGGGGCTCAGCGATGGCACCGGGCTGAGGGGGCGCTGTGGGTGGCCCTGCGAGGAGCTGACCGGGCCCATGCACTGGGTGAGTGGGTGGCAGATCACTGACCCCCTGCACCATGCATGGCATGCAGTGCTTATGGTGTGTGATTGCAGCCAGTGTCATGGCTGAGCTTTATCTGGAAACCCTCTCACCATGGCAGGGCTGGGGGGGCCGAAAGGTTGGTCCTTAGAAACACTCTGCCAACTTTTCAGGCTGAGAGAGAGCCTGATATGCAGGTTACCTACAGCCCAACAACTGCTGGGGGAGGGCAACGTTTACACTGCTCTGATTATTTGTTGTTAAGCCTTTGAAAGTCATATTGAAAATACAGCAGGTCATGTTATAAATGAACATACAAAATTAACCCCCTACTACTCCTGGGTGGCAGCAATGACTATAATACACATCAGCCCCAATATATACAGCAGTGTATGTAGACTGTAAGCTCGTTTAAGTAGGGGCCCCCTTCTACCTATTGTTCCTGTAAGTTTTTTTTTGTTTTTTTTTTGTAATTGTCTCATTTATTGTTAAATCGCCCACTTTGATAATATTGTAAAGCGCTACGGAATATGCTGGCGCTATATAAATACCAGTAATGATTATAATAGAAACCTTGTTAGAGATTTTACCTTTGAACAGAAAGCTGCAAGGTGATATGTTAGTATAGGACTCGCCTAAGAGGTTTTACCTTGACATGACAGGTAAACCTGCAATTGAATGGCCACAGGAGTGATACTAAAAGAACCTCCAGTTATTTAAATGTGACTAGGGATTTGGCATAGGGCTCATATGTTAAATGAGAGGCTAGACCAGGCTTCCCCAAACTCCTGCCCTCCAGATGTTGCTGAACTACAGCTCCCAATATTCTCAGCCAATCTATTTCATTCATAGAATCACGGGAGTTGTAGTTCAGCAACATCTGGAGGGCCAGAGTTTGGTGAAGCCTGGGCTAGACTGTGGGCCTCTTAAAAAAAAAATTAAAAAAAAATGTAAAAGCTTCACTTTGAGGGGAAAAAGATCAGTTGCATTATACAATTTCCAATTGGTAGATATGAAGTTTGGTGAGCATACTGTACATAGGGAGTCTCTGGTATTACAGGTTGTTATACTCGATTTACTGGGGCGGATAAAAGATGAACCTTTCCTATAGCAATGGCAGCAGGTAAACTTTACTACAAAGGGAGAAATTGGTAGATTGAAGGGGAGAAAAAAAAAACATATGGTTTATCCAATTTTATTTGCTTTAATAAAGAAACGATAATCAATGAAAAATGAATGCGATGTTTCCCCAAGTTATTGCACATGTTCTAGAATATGCACGTTTTGCTAATTGTTTCCTGAGTTCCATAAACGTTCAGAAGTCAGTGATCTTTTAATTAATACGTGCCGTGATCCGAAATACATCTTTTAAGAGAGACTATGTTTGTTGTCAATAATGTAAAGCACTGTGGAATCTGTTGGCGTTATATAAATGGCAATAATAATAATAATGGAGTGTCCAGAACATTGCAAAGTTTTACAGGGATTGATACAATCATCCTTACTAAAAGTGCATCAATTGCTTTGATTGCATATCTAACAATAATGCCGATATGTTAGCATATTATCTTTGTTTACAAAGCTAGTTATTGCTATGGAGGAAATTAAAGGGACACTCCAGGCACGCAGACCACTTCTGCCCATTGGAGTGGTCTGGGTGCCAACTCCCACTACCCTTAACCCTGCAAGTGTAATTATTGCAGTTTTCATAAACTGCAATAATTACCTTGCAGGGTTAACTCCTCCTGTAGTGGCTGTCTACTAGACAGCCACTAGAGGGCACTTCCTGCTTCATAGCACAGGTTTTCTGTGCTAGAGCGTCGCTGGACGTCCTCATGCTGTGTGAGGACCTCCAGCGTCGCTCAATTCCCCATAGGAAAGCATTTTCAATGCTTTCCTATGGAGAGCTCTAATGCGCATGCGCGGCATTGCCGCACATGCGCATTAGGTTTCCTCAGCCGGTGGGTGGGATCAGTCTCCCCCGCCGCTCCTCCCCTTCTTTACGTCAGCCGGCGGGGGGAGACTGTTTTCACCCCTCCAGCAACCGGGGATGGGTGGGGGGAGAGGGGACCTGCAGTACCAGGAAAACTTAGTGTTTTCCTGGCACTGGAGAGTCTTTTTAACCCCTTAAGGACACATGACATGTGTGACATGTCATGATTCCCTTTTATTCCAGAAGTTTGGTCCTTAAGGGGTTAAGTGATTTTTTATTTATTTATTTTTTATTATTTTTTTGAAATGTCATCAGTTAGATTATCTCTTATTTCAAGTGCTAAATAATTTCAGCTAACCGATGCCATTATATGCATTTAAGACATCTTGTGCTTCTGCTTCCAATTTGTAGGCACCTCCCAATTCCATACCAGTTCATTCTCTTACAACAAAGCTGATTTTTACCAGATTCTGGGAGTCCCTAGGAATGCCAGCCAAAAGGACATAAAGAAGGCTTATTACCAGGTAAAACATCCCATATTTGCTGTTTCTGCACTGCTGCAAATACTTGTTTATATAAGTTTGTGTGACACTATGAATCGGGTTAATAGTTAATGGCACTATGACTGTTAAAGTTATCACGAAACCAGTTCCTTTTCCTTTTAACATTCTGAGCTGTGATTTTAGTCTAGTTCTCATGAGCACAATGCTCTTTTTCTGCTGTGGCAGTATGAAGCAGGGTTTCTAAAGCAGTCAATCAAGCTCTGGTTGGACACAAAAAAAAAAAAAAAAAAACAGAGCAAATTTCACACAGGGTTATTTGAAATTCAAGGCCCAAATTTGCTGAACTGGGAACATTTTCCATGTCAGCTATGCTTTTAGTTTGGAAAAATTGGTCTAAATCTGCTTTAAATTCCTGACAATTCTCATGTTCGTGCCTAACCCAGACAGTCTTAAAATAAAAATGATCAAATAGTAGTGAAATAGTTACCCAGTTAAAAGCAAGCTCACCGAATATTGCAATGTCAGCACTAATAAATATATATACTTCTAACCGTCAAATATCATGTAAATCCCACAGAATGGTAAAAGTTAAATTGTTTACTTGGTATCCATGAAACCACAAGACTCCAAACTACCTTGATTGCATCAGCAATGTCATTTAAGGTTCCACAAGCAACGTAGATAAATAGGAGAATAGTACATAGAGAGATACTGTACATTTGTATAGCTTGATATTGTGTCTATCTGAACGTTTAACATTCTGTGTTGTGTAACTGCCATCATTCTATTGGAGTCTTATGGCATTAATTATTGGAATTATGATTAACGGCTAGAGAATCTGTGTATATTGGGGGTTAATCCATATCTTCTCATCATATGACCTATTATGTCATCGCTCCCCGAGTTGTGGTCCACACTTCTTTTGATGTGTCTGTTTACATTATTGATTTTTGTATTCTTATCTACATGTAAAATACATGTATTGAAGTCTTCCAATGCAAACAGCCTCCAGCACAGTGGAACTTTTACCCCTAATTAGAAAGGGAGTTGAGTAGGACAACCAAGCTTGGGCTAACGTCAAATCCTTACCTGCTGAAAAACTGATTTCAATGATGTATATTAATTTTATAAGGCGCTATGGAAACCTATCCTTTCTTTCTGCACACACTTATTGGTAAACATTGCTGGCGTTATAATCCTGCCCCTTCAGTTTTAAGCTTCTTTGTGCATCGACAGGAGACCTGTTTTCCCCTTACCCTGTGCAAGTCGCTTTCAAGCTCTGATTGTCCTTTAATTTGTCCTCCTTAAACTTTGGTGGCTCACGCTAATAATTGGCTTAACAAACCCCAAGACCCAGTTGCTTAATGGGCGATATGCAGTATTCCTTTATTGGTGTCTCATACAAACAGGATGGTTCTTAGGCATCAATGGGGCTGGTGTATCCTATAAAGTTGTGCTGAATCAATTCTGATGAAAGAACTGGAGATTGCAGGAGTGCATACCTCAGTCTTCAGTGCAGGGAGACTCTCTGCCCATTCATTACTAGAGAAATCAATGTCCTAGCCTCAGCTAGCATACTACATGCAGGAAGTATTTCTCTGATCACGCTTTGTAAGGATTGGATCCCCCAGTGGGTGATAATGGATTGTACAGGAACAGTTTCACTGCTGTGTTTTGTGCTAGATTTATTTTCTAACAAACTTCTCTTTTCTTACCCTGCAGCTAGCCAAAAAATACCATCCAGACACCAACAAGGAAGACCCTCAGGCTAAGGAGAAATTCTCACAATTAGCAGAAGCGTATGAGGTAAACAAATATCACGCTAATATCTTTATGGAAGGGAATAACTTTTCAGCTGCACAGTTAGTGTTAGAGGACGAGATAAGTTCCTTACTGGGTAACCTCAGATATCCCTCTAAACATGATTTCTTACAGTACTGATCGCTTTCCTAACAGCTGAATGGGATAATCTCAGCTCCATAAATACTACAGCTTATTCAAGCAGTTGTGTTGCTAGGAGGCTAATGGGCCAGTGCCTCCATTTTTGTAGAACTATTTTTTAAATTCTTTATTTTGATCGTGCAGTGGTTTGACAAGCAGAGTTATCGGTATAGAGTACAAGTGTTTCACATGAGATATCTTAGTAGCATATAAAAAATAAAAAATAAAACTGCACTTTTTTTTTTGAAAAGGTAGCATACAAGTAGGAACATATTATGTCAGACAATGAGAGGGAAACAAGTACATTAGAATTCAAGCATATAGGCTGACAATAATTACAACGCGGGAAAAACTGTTTGTAGCATGCTAAAGAAATATATTAATGATGCTTCTGAAGGTTAGTAGCCGCTAGGTACTTTTCGGCCGATTGAAGCCGGGATTGGAGTGATGTGGGGTATAGCCATTGTGTGTGCTAATCCGACGTGGTGACTATCTATGCATTCTCACCGAAAATGTTACCAATGCGGGCTAGCTCAGTGCCCCTAACCTAGGGGGGCTACGGGGGGGGGGTGGTGCTGACGCCCTTTAACGGCTGGGCCCTTGGTCAAACCCTTGTAAGGGTGTTTGTATAGTCGTTAGGCCTTGGGATTTTGTTTGTTCCTCCTGTTCCCCCTCCATGGTCATGTAGGTTAAGTGCCTCTATGTGCGGGGGGGGGGTGCCTCTTAGCAGGAGGGGTACATTAGTCTAACAAATGTAAAAAGAAAAAAGAAAAAACATAAGAAAAACATGTGAACGTAAACATGAAGCGTTTACAGCTCGGGCAGTGTGGGCCAGTCCAGAGAGTGTTCGTCTAAAGTTCCAACAGAGTCTATACGGTGTGTGTAGCTGGGACCTGCCAACATGGCCTAGTAACAGCTCTCAGTACGGCGTCTCACGGGTCTGGTGTCGGTGCGGCTCTGGAACGCGGCATGAAGGGTGTCGCTGTGGTCGGGTCCCGGGTGTCTGTAGATAGTCCAGGGGTTGTGGTCTTATCAGGCAGTCCCAGGGTTCAGAGGAACGATGCAGCTTCTCCCATGGCTTGCAAGAGATGCGTGGTCCCCGCTCATGTGACCTGAATACAGTTGTCTGCTCCCCACCGGTATGATATGCCTGCGGCTCGTAGTTGAGCGGTGACGGGGCTGCAGGATTTTCTCCACAGCAGCGTCGCCTTGGATAGATCCTGGAAGAACAGCAGTGCTGAATTCTCAAAGGTAAGTGGCGTCTTGTCCCTCACGGCTTGCATGACCTGAATCTTTTCCTGGATGTTGCGGCATCTCAGGATGACATCCCGGATCAGGTTAGGTTTTGTGTGGGTCGTCGAGGGGAGACGGTATACCGGTCATTTTGCGGGCTGCTGCTGGAGGTAATATGGTTGCGAGGAGGTGTCTTGTGTAGTGGGGCAGCTCCTCTGTGGATACTGTGGTCAGGACTCCCCTGATTTTTATGTTAAGCCGGCGGTGTCGGTCCTCCATAATTGCGAGCCTGCCCATCAGGATTCTTTGGGTCTGTTGCAGCTGGAGGACCGTGTCCTGCACCGCGTGGATCTTGTCGTGTGCTTCCGTTACCCCATCTTCCATCGCTCCCACCTTCTCTCTGACCTCTTTGAGTTCGGTTTTCAGTTTAGCTGAGTCCGCCTCAAGCAGTTTATGTATATCTGCAAGAAGAATTTTCAGGTCGCCCTTAGTGGACGGAGCGGTGTCGTCTGAGGCATCTGCGTTTGGTATCATTGGTGCCCGGGAGGCTGGCAACACTTCTGACTCTCGGCCTCGTGGCTCGGTTTCGGCCTCATTTTGTGGTTCCTCCGAGGGTGCGTGGGTCTGGTGTTGTGTCGGCCGTTGGAACAAGGACCCGATATCCCTGGTGTCGGAACCTGCAGTCGGTTTCTGTGACTGTCGGCCCATAGCTGTGTCGTGTGTCGGCTCTGCCTCCTCCGGGTGGCCTGCGTAGCTGCTCCTCAGGAGTGCCTCAAGGTCCGAGGTTGTCAGCGGGCGGTAGGCCTCAATTCGGCGGCGCCGCTTCTGTTGCTTTTGTGGCTGGAAAAAAGGCATCAGCCGGTTCAGCCCCGCTTGCTTGTTCAGGTTCTTCGGGTTACAAAGTCGGATCGGCAGTAATTTGGGCGATATCGGGCAGATTAAGGATCACTCAGGGAGAGCTCTGGAATATGGCGTCCGTTCAGGTTTGAGTTCAAGCTCCGCCCCCCTTTGTAGAACCATTTTAAAGCAGTTTTCCCAAAGTCCAGACCCTATACCGCTGATGAAATAATGAGGAAATATTACTTCCTCACTATCCGACTGAACTATTTGCCCACTTTAACAGGGTTTGGCTAATCAATAGATTGACACACTCCCGGTAGTGGTTATAGTACTTTGATGTCATGTGTATATAACCTCATTGGAAGGGGTGGCAGATGGTGAATTGTATCTGTCTAAGATTATTTAAAGGGGGGGAATGGATGGGTGCTTGGGATGAAGGGTTGTCCGCCTTGAGGCAGGCCTGCTATAATAGCAGTGTGGTTACACATAGATGTTTGGAGCTGGTAGGTTGCATGGGTTTTTATAAAGATTGATTCTGTGGGTAAAGTTCTAAATGTAGTGCGATCAACAGGAAAATTCAATTGGTTCCCACATATACTACATTGACCCACAATTATTTGTACAAAACCACATGGTGTTTGCAAAGTGATATCTAGGTCCACATTGTACTCGCATAGTGCTCAGTCAGTTTTCTTTTAGTTTGTTGTTTTAGTTGATACTTGTATGTTATGGGAAGGACGTGTGTTACTTTCATTTGTTCATACACTTTTCTTCAGGTTTTAAGTGACGAAGTTAAACGCAAGCAGTATGACACCTATGGTACTGCTGACTTTGCTGCTGGGGCAGGTGGAGGGGGACAACATTTTTGGAAAGGCGGTCCCAGTGTGGATCCAGAAGAACTCTTTCGTAAGATCTTTGGAGAGTTTTCTGGTGGGTCACCTTTTGGAGACTTCAATTCAATATTTGAGCAGCCGCAGGAGGTGAGACGTTTATTTTCAAGATTTTAATTTCACTACTGTAACATAATGAACACGGATTCCTGATTCCTACTGTAATATGAAATCCTTACTGTCATGATATTTGCTGTTGAGTGACAATGCTAAACTCTGCAGCAATTAAATGCTTAAACAGGGTGCCCTCTACCTAGTTGGAGAATCAGTACTGTCAGTATGGCTCAAACAAGATAAAAGGTTTAGCAGTTACTTGGTTTTGATTTAAAAGATGATTAATAAAACCGTGATTGATGTCATCTAAAACAGGAAATGTTTAAACATAGTGTGTACTTTATTCTAACCCTTTTTTAAGTTTAATCAAAATGTGTGATCTGTTATATACTCAACTGATTCCCAAAATGTACCCACTTCTGTTAGTAATTATTAGCTACAAGCATGACCGAGAATTTACAAACTTTTTTTCAATTCACAGTACATCATGGATCTAACATTCATTCAAGCAGCAAAGGGAGTGAACAAGGACATCTCTGTAAATATCACAGACACGTGTCAGAGGTGTGACGGTAAAGGCAACGAACCAGGAACTAAATTGCAGCATTGTCACTACTGCAATGGCACTGGCATGGTAAGGAGATTGTGAGCGCATTGCCTGTCTATAGTAGATTGTTTGCAGTGCGTCTCAGGCCTCAGAGCCACCGTTCTCATTCCCCGTTATCTTTCTGCAGGAGACTATTAACACAGGCCCGTTCGTTATGCGGTCGACATGCCGGCGCTGTGGTGGGAGGGGATCCGTGATGACTAACCCTTGCCTGTCTTGTAGAGGAACCGGTCAAACCAAGCAGAGGAAGTCTATAACGGTTCCTGTCCCTGCAGGTTGGTGCTCTGATCTAATATCACATTGTTTAACCAGAAAGGATACATTTCTTATATTTCTTTTTGTATAACTTGTTTGTATTAATCAACAAACACAAATATCTGAACAATCTAGAGAAACATGAAATAATTTCAAGTACATACAAGGTGGGAAAATAGTTGCATAAATCGTGTAAATATGACATTAATTTAACCGGCAGATAAGTGTAGGAAATAAGGCAAAGAAAGAAACAAGACGCTGTGTCTTCTAAAAGTTCTAAAAAGGGTTTGGGACCACAGGGCAGACAGTGCTGGGTAAGAACATTCGCTAGTTTTGTGGTTGTATTGTCCAGCTGTATGTTGTTCATGGCCGGGGCACATGCTAGAGTCTGCTGCAGCAGGGAGCGGTCTCACCCGTCCGCTGTGTGCATTATGTGCCCTGTCCTCCGTTTTGTTTCTTCCTGTTTTAACAGTCTGAGATTAATCAGAACTCTAGTTATATTCAATGTGACTCGTGCCGGCTCTGATTTTGAACAGATACCTGTTTGTAATGACAATCTTAAAGAAGCAGCTCGGTCTCAAAAATGTTGGACACATGCATACAAATATCTCTCAGGTCAAAGTACATTGTGTCCTAATTAAGTTATATCTGGCATCGTAGACTTTTAATGTATTTTTCTTTCTTACAGGTGTGGAAGATGGGCAGACAGTGCGAATGCCAGTGGGAAAGAAAGAAATATTTATAACTTTTCGAGTAAGTAGGAATTTCTTATTTATCTTGTGCCCAAACATTGCTCCAGTGCCCCCAGGTAGTACATTGTATAAATTGTCTTAGCTTCATTTACGCTCTCAGAATGTGCTTATTGCATTACTGGACTCTGTACAGCAGAGGGCAGTAGGGGTTCGTTCAAGATTTGCTCAATCTGCTTCACTTAAAACCAAGTGCAGGTTACAGGGTCTTGCATCACTCACTTTGAGCTGTGCATCTCCTCTCTCAATAAACACGGTATAAAATCAAAGGTGATCTAGTTATCTATTGGACAAAGTGGTACTGCACCTAGCCACAGCTCACTTTTCTGAGTGTTTTTTTTTTTTAACATTTTATTACTGCTCTGTGGATATTAAATTTCCTTACCACCTGCAAAAACCAGGCTGGCTTCTACATGTTTGTTTGTGGCTCCTAAATTGCTAAACCATTTATCAACTTAATTAGACATTCGAGAGACATGAAATATAACGCTACGTATATTCTGTTCCTACAGAATGTTGTATTTTTTTCATAATATTATTAAATATTGTGTCCTTTTAAGTGTTTTAAAAGAATCTGTTAAAAGTCGTGTAAATTCAGCATTTAGTGTGTGTATATGTTCGGATGTGTGCATGAGTATATATTTATAGCTATCTCAAAATGGCCTTTCCTAGCTCTGATGTTTTGTGGAAGAATTCTACCATTAAACTCACATCTTGTTGCAGGTTCAGAAAAGCCCCATCTTTAGACGAGACGGGGCAGATATCCACTCAGACCTGTTTGTGTCAATCGCTCAAGCAGTCTTGGGAGGCACGGCCCGTGCGCAAGGACTTTACGACCCAATCAATGTTGCTGTAAGTTTGACATTTAGCATTTTCTTGTTTGTTTTTTTGCCTGAGTCACAAAAAATGGATATTATAAATCCTGATCGATAAAATAGGCAGTGCCACACAGAATAGGTGATTAAAATGTTACTATACTAACAGGCAATGTTTTAGCTTTTAACCAGCTCATGCACAAACCTACATAGAATAGCACCAGGGTTTCTGTATCTGGAGATTTGTTTGCCAGTTGTTGACGCCTCTTTTTATTTTCTACACCTCGCTACTCCTTCAGATACCAGCTGGCACACAAGCAGATCAGAGGATTCGAATAGGCGGCAAAGGAATTCCAAGAATGAATAGCTATGGTTATGGAGATCACTACATCCACATAAAGATCCGTATCCCAAAGTAAGTGAAATTGCATTCAGAAAAAAATACTGTCCTCTGCTGTTTAGGAACCATTCCATTTTCTGCTTTGTTTTAGTTTGGTTCGGCTTTTTTTGTTTGTTAATCCTTGTTCTGCTCTATGTTCTCAGGCAGTTAACTGACCGTCAGCGGGTACTAATGGCAAGCTTTGCTGAGGATGAAACAGAAGTGGAGGGCACAGTGAATGGGATCACAAATACATCAACAGGTAAGTTATTGTAACATTCCATCCTAAGTCCAGATACAAAACCAATATAACTTTATTGATGTTTGTGTTTAAGCTGGTATGGCCTCTCAAATAACTTGATCTAAATCGGTTCTATTTTTTGAAATTTCCCAGTTTAAAATGTTGCAGCAGTTAACCTGTGCCCCTCTGATTTAGTACCAGAACGTAATCATCTCCAGACCTCTAAAGCCCAAGACTTTGACTATACCCATGATTGAAGGGAAGGTTCCCCTGTCTGTGTGCACCGACCTGTCTGTTTTTTGTTCACTGCTACCCTATGGACCTCCCTTATTAGGCTTTATACTATAGTTCTTTTTAGCTTCTTTTCTTTAGCTTTCTTTTCTTTGACATAGCTTTTTGGAGTCTCTGCCTCAACTTCTGTTTATTCTATGTTTTCACCGTAGCCTGTTCCTCTTATAGGAAATGGTAACACTAGTTTCAGTTACATGTTTATCTGTTAGACGGCTCTAAACACGTTTTTCCTACGCTCTTTGTTTTGTGCACATATTCGGCATATTTTTTTGTATCTGTATTCACGTCAAAGAACTGGATATTTTAGACTATGCGAGGACGTGTTTCAGTAGTAAAAGCCCCTAATGCCTGTCTGCTGTTTTGTGCCCAATAGGCAGAGCCCAGCACAGACCTGCAGCTGGGGAAGAGAGTCCTGAGGCTGAGCAGGCAGGGCAGAACAAGGAGGGATTCCTAAGCAAACTAAAGAGAATGTTTAGCTCCTGAAATCCTGGTGAGGTAGGAACAGACTGGTTTTTATCTGTAACCCTCTGAGCAAGCGGTCCCTCCAGCTTGCTAGTAAACTGAAAAGCAGGAATTAAAAAGTTACAATCAGTAGTAGTTTTAAAGGACCATCTCCTTTTGGTTTTAATTTTATAAAGCAGCAAGATATTTTATGTTTTGAAGAATGCAAATCTGGTGGGTACTCTTTACAAGTTGATCTTGGGTGTCTCCTTACTGCCTAGCCTTAGAACATGGATACTCTTCCACAGCTGCAAGTATGTGCCCTTATTGCCATTTAAACCTCTTGTGTGGCCTCTCTGATGAGTCTAAGCCAGGGCTACTCAGCCTATATCTCAAGTGTTTTTTATCACATTCGTCTCTAAAAAGATCCCTCTGTATACAGAGCAGATTTGGAGAAGAGTGTTAAATGTGAAATAATTGTCAGGGACATACGGGTGGTTTCCATAACAGTGGTACCTCGTTTAGAACCTTGACCTCAGAATTACTTTTTAGTTCTGTATTTTTGTGACAGCGCTGGCAGGGATAGTACAGGCTATGTTAACTGAAGACTGATACATTGTTTTAATGTGCTTGTGTTGATGGGTTTATTTAAGTCGGTGGTTCCCAAAACCGGCCTCAAGGCACACCAATGGCCCAGGATTTAGTCATTTTTTTTATTTATTTTCCAGTGGGAATAATAATGACACATCCTGTACATTTAGCTTGCCTTGAGGAACTGGCATGGTAACCATTGGTCAATGCCACATTTTATATTTATGAATGCATCTGTGTCTTTCAGGAAAGAGATCAACCAGCAACTAGGCTAGAAGCAAAACTAGAGCAATTCCTTTGAACTATTAAGTTGTACGTATCTAGTGATCCTGTGATCTTCAACACGCCAAGCAGGATCCGCCAGTTCCATGTCCATATATTAACACAGCAGACACCATGATATTCATAACAGCCAGGTTTTGGGCTCTAAAATTGAAGTACTGCCCATGTTATTCTATTATTGTCCCTTATGATCCTTATGTATGTTTGTTTTGTTCCGTTTTTTTTTTTGTTTTTTTTTTTTAAATGTGCATATGTCATGCTTGAATGGTTCGATATGTTTAGGGAAACATGTATATGATTATTCTAGTCCCACTCTTAAAGCTATGTCAGGTAAGCATTAGGCTTGTTTATATATTGTGCTAGGAAACTGGTAACAAATATGTTTAACATACGTACTTACTTCTACTTGCCTAACCTTGCTTCCTTTTCAACAAATCGGACCACTGTTTGTGTGTGCAATTCTGTTACCTTTCATAAATCTTAGTACATCATATGACATTGATGGAAACAGATGCAAGAGCAACTACTATGGCAGACATATTTGATATTAATATCTTCTATCCAATAGGCTCTGCACTAACCCTAGAAATAGTTTTATATATTTGCTAGCACTTTTTCCAGTACATTGTACAGACAAATTACATTTCTTGCAGCGTATCAGCCTATCGTACTTTAAGTGAAAATAACTTTGCCTTTTTAAACGTAGAGTACCATCTAATATTTTATACCATAAATTATGGTAGAGTACAATAAAATAATTTAAAATTCCTGTTAATTTCAAAACAATTCAAACAGCTGTTGCTACAGCTAAGCAAGTGTTTCGTGGCTGCTTTTCCTGCAGTGGATTTCAGAGGTTAACGTCTCCTATTGGATTTCCTGTCACAATCCTTTTTTCGGAGGATCACGATGGTATTCAACATGGTGCTCTGCTGTCAAAAGGCTGTACTGACTGGGCAAGTTTAGGAAAAGGTCAGATGCCACCAAAATATAGAAATCCTTACTGCATCAATGTGAATTCTAAAACTATACCACCTGTTTTGGAGGTGGAGAGGTGTTTTTTTTGTTTTGAAAGGTGATTTTCCATTTTTCTTTCAAACGTTATCTTTTTTTAGTATTAGGATTTGAAGCATTACAAGAGGTGTGCAATACGTATGCATTGAAAAAGTTAAATTTAAAGGAATAAAAGGTTTAAAAACATGTTTAAAAATAAGAATATGTAATTGGGATACCCAACATGTAGATCACCTGTTGTAGCACGTCCGTTCCCATAATACTTTGCAAGCCTAAAGCTAGTTGTAGTTGAACAGTTAGTGGACCTGTCTTGTCTGGTCATCCCTGATACGTACATGAAGCAAATTCTGCTTATCAAACCTCTTTTAGAAGCAGTATTGGGATATTGATCTTCTCTGCCTTCTGCAGGGATTTTGTGAGACAACGTTGAGAAATACAGAGATCATCATAGTTATGAAGTAAACAACTGAGTTGCAGTTAATTTATCATTGTGAATTTCTGTATTCGACTTCACCACAGCTTTCCTGATCTAGCAAATGTTCCAGCCATTCGGACACTGGTGGCATCTTCTGTTGATATCGATCTCCAATGTTCAGTTACACTAGTTTCACTTTAAATCTTAGCCATTATATCAATCAGAAGGGGTTTTAATGGCAGTACTGGGTCTTCAAGCAACCCGATTAATAGTGAGTTAAGCTGAGTAACACAGGGTTTTATGCTGCCTATAATTTAAGGTGAAACCTTGGGATTATAAATTACTGGATCCTAATTGCCCCACAGCTCAACTGGAACTCTACAGACTGCTTCTAGAAAAAGGGGAAAAAGCCTCTTAAAGCTTGAGTGCTTCTCCTTCCCGCACTACATAGCTGTTCACAAATGAAAACCGAGTATTGACACTTATTGTGTAGAATTCTGTATACATTCTTTAATTGCATCCTAGCTTCAGCTTTCTTGATTCCCCTGACCTTTGCCATTCAAACATTGAAGGACTCAGCAAATTATTAAATGTCTAAACTTCAATATAATAAATTACTAAACTACTATCTTACATACGCCACCTTAGAAAGAGTTATAAATAAGCTTTAAAATGTAAAAGGAGGCCTCTTTTGGGTTGGAGATTCATGACGCAGATTTAAGATTAGATTATGTTAAATAAGAGAATTGTTAACTCTTGTAATTAAATAGCATTTTTCCCGTAGCACTCAATGGGAGAGTTGGTATTCTGTTATAGAAAGTACTGCTTTCTCATATAACCATATCTATTCATTGCTTGGACCCAGTAGTGCTCAATCCAAGAGCACCCAAATTATGTTAAGTGCCTGTTAATCATAATTCAAACCAAATTAAAGACCGATAACCTATAGGAGGACTGTGTAATGCACTTTAGAGCAGAATGGCCAATCGGTAGACCCACAACTAGTTTAGAATTGAATCTCCCATGATGCTTTCAGCCACCTCTGCCTAGAAAGCCACTAAAATGTAATAATTTAAAGTTGCCCTTGTTCGCTTTGTCATCTGATGATTTTTAGCTCTCTACAATTAATAGTAGAATTGGAATAAATATCAGACATCTTGAGGGTATGTTTTGCTAGATTGCTAAAATATTAATTTGTCACCAGAGTATTTGATTTTTTTAATTGTACAATTTTTTGTCTGCCTCAGTTCTAGAAAGCCTCAACGCTGACCATTTTAGGATTTAGCCAACATATAATTAACTTTGTGTATCACTAAGCAGTGTGTTGGTTATAACCCTGTCATCGCAGCGTGGTTCTAAGGAAGGGCATATGTAATGCTGTTGTAGATTGTGAAAAATAAAATGCTGCTTTATGGACTGTTTCGAAATCCAATTAAAAACATTCACCATTCTCCCTGTCTTTGGTGTGTTCTTAGAGTATTTCTTTGTATATATTGTCTTTTTTACTTGAAGTGGAGGGCTGCCATTCACAAATATAGTAAAACAAACTGGTAATTTGTTCTACCTATACGTTAAGCTACTGCAATCACCAGCAAACACATAGATTAGAAAACATTTTTAAAATACACACTTTTCGAATGTCTTGTTTGGTTTATTCAATAATCTGCATTTGCAGATTAAGCAAACAATATCATGTGCGTGGCTTTAACTAATGGAGCTGTATGTTGGCAAATTACTTCATTTTGAATTGAAATCTCAAGGGTTTGCGTGTACTGAATGTACAAAGCTTTATAAAACAAGCAACATGGTTGCATCCTTTCAAACTGGACAACAGTGGTATCTAGAGGTTATAATTCACAAAAGAAAGTTAGATTCAAAGCTAGCATACACAAGGCTAATTCTAGTAGCCTCCTGCAGATCTAGACCCATTGCTCTGACTTCTTGACAGCCTGGCATGTTTGATTCCGTGCTAGCCCAGGTCAAGTCATCAATCTAGTATCCTAGACAGCAACTTTGCCTGGCACTAAAGCCACTGCACTTGGCAGCTGATCAGTTTGTCTCATTAGTCCAGGCTCTTGGTCAT
Organism: Pelobates fuscus; assembly: GCF_036172605.1. Classification (NCBI taxonomy): domain Eukaryota; kingdom Metazoa; phylum Chordata; class Amphibia; order Anura; family Pelobatidae; genus Pelobates; species Pelobates fuscus. The sequence continues at coordinate 161,171,522 of NC_086324.1, forward strand.
GTTTTGTGAATGTGGCATCATAGACAGGCCATCAACCCAGCTTCAGACAGACCTCCTCAATCTGCACCCATGAGAGAATCACAGAAGATCAAGGTATTCCTGTACAAGTCTCTTTATTTTACATTGGTGTAGCCAGAATATGTGTGGAAATGGTGTTTACTAATCTGGGCAATCTTCAAATGACTTCATTCAGGATTCATATAAGAGGATGTGAAGATGAAGCATCATTTGATGTTGTTGAACTTGGAGATGGAGAAGCCAGGGACCCTATTGATAGGCATTGTGATGCAGATCCTATTCATGCCACCCCTGTGTCTGACCACTGGTTTTCGTCCTTTGGTTAATACTCTTCAATTGACTCCAAAATCATCCCCTTGACAGCCCATCTGTCTGGCCCTGGACTGCTATAGTCAATCAGGCCATTTACCTATTCTTATTATTACTGGTATTTATATAGCGCCAACATATTCCGTAGCACTTTGCAAGATTATCAGAGGGGGCGCTTTAACAATAAATGAGACCATTACAAAACCTTACAGAAATAATATGTTGAAAAGGGATCCTGCTCAAACGAGCTTACAGTTTATAGGAGGTGGTGCGTAAAATCCAACAGGACAGGAGGTAGCACTCAAACAAGGTGGAGTAAAGCAGAGCTGGAGCAGGAAAAAGAGTGATGCCCTTTAGGACAGAGCAAGGGACAGGTATGTGAGGTATAGGTTAGTCTGGGAGGCCATGAGCTTTCCTTAAGAGATGAGGTTTGAGGCCCTTTTTACACGATTGAAGACTTGATGGTGGTAGGCTGGCTATTCCAAAGGAAAGGAGCAACCCGCGAGAAGTCCTGCAAGCTGTCTGGGTGCTAGCAGTGAACAGGAGAAGGTCATGGGCAGAGCGGAGAGACCAAGAAGGGGCATACCTGTGGATCAGTGAAGAGATATAGGAGGGGCTAGAATTGGTCAGTGCTTTATAGGTGTTAATTAGTCCCTTCAATTGACTCATATAGGATACAGGAAGCCAATGTAAGGACTGACAGAGGGGTGAGGTGTGAGAGGAGCGACTAGAGAGGAAAATCAGTCTGGCAGCAGCGTTCATTACAGACTGTAGAGGGGCAATAGGGCTTTTTGGAAGACCAATTAGAAGAGGGTTACAATAATCCATGCGAGAGTTTAATAGAGCATGGGCAAGCTCCTTGGTAGCATCTTGCGTAAGACGGGCGGATGCGGGCCATGTTGTTAAGATGAAATCTACAGGATTTGGTAACAGACTGGATGTGAGGCCAGAATAAAATATAGCACCAAGACAGCAAGCTTGCAAGGATGGGCTGATGTGGATACCACCAACTTGAAGAGAGAGGAGTATCATTATTGGTAGACAAGGAGCTCAGTTTTAGAGAGATTGAGTTTCAGAAAGCGGGAGGACATCCAGTCAGAGATGGAAGAAAGGCAAGCAGTGACACGTTGCAGGACGGCAGGGGAGAGGTCCGGGGAGGAGAGATATATCTGGGTGTCATCAGCGTACAGGTGGTAGTGGAATCCAAAAGAGGTAATACGTTTGCCAAGAGAGGCAGTATAAAGAGAAAATAGAAGGACAGAGCCTTGGGGGACTCCAACAGAGACAGGACGAGGGGAGGAGGTATCATTGGAAAAGGAGACACTGAATATGACAATATGTCCACAAGAGTTATTACTCATAGACAGTAAGTCAATCTAGCCCTATATGCAGCCCACTGAAGAGGTCTGATAAGACAGACAAAAAGAGGAATTGGGGGCACACCTGGAACATGCTTTTCCAAGCAGTAGTGCTGCCATAAAATATATACAAAAATCCAAATTAGGTAAATGTGTAAACACAAGAAAATTAAAATTTTAATTTTACAACGCTACTTAAAATCGCCAATCTTAAACAAATATGGGGATTCAGTTACACTATGGCCATATTGTGTTAAGCCCACCACTATGCCACAGTAATCACTAAGATGGGTGATTTTAAGAAGCCGTGTATAATGTAAAACTGTATTTTTCTTGTGTCACTGTTATGATTGGTCCGGTCCCAGGTGTGGACCGGCCAGATTGAGGATTCAAACTAATCACTAAAAACTGGAGACAGGAAGTGGACCACACATGTGATGTCAGGGAGTCATATCTTTTGTCTATCTGAATTATTTAGCCCCTACCCCACCATGCCAAAAAAAAATGCAAAAACACTGCTAGGTGACTTGTTGTATATAACCTGCCTTTTAAACACTTGTAATTAACACTAGATGTCACTGTTGTCTTTTTTATTTTTTATTTTAATTGTGTTCTGTTTAGAATCAGCCACTAGAGAGCGCTCTTTGAAATAATCACATTGGCATACATCCCAACTGTCCAAGATCCAGCAAAAAAGTCCTGATTTTGGTCTCCTGTCCTGACATCCCAACACTGATAGTGCTCATAGATACAGGGGGGGGGGAAACACTTATACAACATTCTGTGAAAATGCAGATGTCTGAACTTGTGGCTGGCAACTAATATGCCACTGAGGAGTTTATTGACGACATTGAGCTGTGGTATATTTAAAACAGTTATGCAAAATCTGTCAGTAAGAAATTACAGCCATACTCCTAGTAATGGAGGGACTCAGCCCTTCATCCTTCCGAGGTCGATAAAATGAGTACCATCAATTGGGTAATAATATCTATTACTATTCCGCTGCCGATTTGGTTAATTCCAAGAGCGTGCTATATGAATACTACTTATTATAATTATAGAATGTCCCATAGGAATAACATCTTATTGAAGTGGTTATGGAGCCAGGACCTTATGTGTCAAAGCAGAGCACCTGGCACAGTCCTGTCAGTCAGAGAGCCAGAAAAAGAAATGATCACCTTCTGAGATTTTAAAAGATTATTTAACAAATATGTGTCTTTGAGATCTGAAAAATAAAATAAAATGTAGAAAAATCGCTGTATTTAGCTCTGTCCTAGAACTGAATGCCTCTAAGTGTCAATATTTTGCATTTCTTTGGTGTATTTTTATTAAAAACCATTCCACGTTTATGGCGTTATGATGCCCAGAATCCATCGGTGCCTTATTACTGTTTTAGTTTAAAACATTTTTGGAATGATTTAACATTTAAGTGCAGGAAATATTCTTTTGGCCAGCAGTGATAGGCTCAGAGTATCTGGCCGCTCGAAGATAGTGCTTTAGAAAAGTGCGTACGTTGGGGCATCACATGAAGGACAGCTTATTGAAGCCCGTGAAGTATCTGGAGTATAGAACACGTTACAACGTTTCGGCTATAAAAGCCTTCAATAAAGATGAAGTCATTTTGCACATCACCTTGTGAAGGCTGTTTTTCATACTTTGCATAGTTAGTGCTTTTTCATACTGTGTGTGTGTGTGTGTGTGTGCGGCAGTGTGTGTGTACTATGCCTGTTTGTGTTATTGTGTGTGTGTATATATATATATATATATATATATATATATATATATATATATATAGCAATGTTTATACCTGTCATAAGTAAAAGACGTTTCTCTCGCCACTCTCCCAGAGCTTGTCAGAGAAAAATACCGGCCTTTGCAGTACCGGCACCAGACAACCTCAAATACTGGCTGTGCCGAATAAACAACGGCCAGGTTGCAACTCTAGAAATTTGGAATAAAACTGTGTATTGTGTTCTGGTCACCGGCTAGGCGACCAAGCCTCCGCTGCAAGGGTTGAATAGTTGAGTTTACTCACCTTTCCTCTCTTGCTGCACTGGTCTGCCTGTTTGACTGAGATCATCGAGAGCGATAATCTCAGCCATTGGAAAGCATTGGGAGACTATTCCTATTGTACAGCGCTACGGAATTTGCTGGCGCTATAAAATGAATAAAATAATAATAATGCACACGCACAGCAAATCGCAGAGCTCCACCAATCAGACAGGCGGTCTCTCTGAGACCCTCTTATAGAAATAGCGGAGCTTTATTACACCATGTCATGGAAGCCACTAGAGGAAGGTTAACCCTGCAATAAAAACATTGCTGTTCCTGCCGAGGACAAGGCGCCCAGAGATCAATATCTCAATAACGTAACTGGAGTGCACCGAAAAAATTTCAAATACACCAAGGAAAGGTGAAAGTGTATTTAGTGTATTTTATTATTTGCCGTTTCGTTCAGGTGTGATTAAGTGGCACAATGAGCAAAATAACTGACTCCAAATACTAAAATACACCTTTACCACCACATTCTAGGTAAGATAAATACTATATGAGTTAGTTATTTTGCTAAAATCGCACCTAAACGGAACGGCAAATAATAAAATACGCTATAATACACATTTACCCAGAGTAATGTGTATTAGAGTAATTTAGAAGGCTTATTATTATTATTATTATTATTATGTTATTATTTATATAAGGCTTAGCCCACATACATATGTAACACAAATTACGTGTATATTTATTTTATTTTTGTGTGTTGGAGGCGTGTCATATCTATAAATATACCTATACATATGTAATGGAGTGTTGTTGTAATACTTTATAATTTATTGAGAGGTATAATAATGAGTTATAATAATAATAATTTATTGAGAAGTATAATATAATAATGATAATTTATTGAGAGGTATAATAATGAGTTATAATAATAATTTATTGAGAGGTATAATAATTAGGTATAATAATAATTTATTGAGAGGTATAATATAATAATACTAATAATAATTTATTTGGAGGTATAATATAATAATAATAATAATAATTTATTTGGAGGTATAATAATAATAATTTATTTGGAGGTATAATAATAATAATAATAATTTCCGTGTAATTCCCCTCCCCGGCCGCCAGGGGTCGCTCTTTCTATGTTTACTGTTACTGAGCGAACCCCTGCCAGGACTCAGAACTTGTCTGTCTGTAACCCGACTCAGAGGGAGAAAGAAAAAAAAAAAAAGTTCCCCCAAGATGGCGGCTGTGACATTACTGAGGAGCTCGGCTGCTCCCGCCCGGCTGCTAGCAGGTGCGTGACTGACTTCCCGCCCTGAGCCTCCCACCCCGCCACACTCCGCGCGCTCACACTTCCCCCGCGACACTGGCGCGAGGCAATGGGCCGCCCTACCCCCCCTCCTCCTACCCAGTCCGCCACAACTCTATGGTGCTCCCGCGCGCCTCTGCCCTGCTCTCAATGTCATGTCCTACCCCCCAACCCAACACAGCCAACATGGCTCCAACATGGGGGACCTGGCTGGCTCCAACATGGGGGGATAGAGAGAGAGAGAGGGACTAATAAAGTTACATTACATTATACAGTCACTGCTTTCTCTCTATACAGTATAATACTTGGTGTGTTTATATAAAGTATTTTACATTTAAACCAGTACCTGTCCAGGCTAAACGTATCCTATCTCCAGAGAATTAAAATGTATTTTATATATTAAAATATCACCAAATTAGAGCCCGTCACTGTAGGGCGCATACGGTGCAATTAGGAAAATCGTTAATTAAAACGTTTTTCCAATCCTGATAACTGGTGTTGTGGTCATGGTGCCGGGGGTACCCTGGCCCGGTAATGAGGCAACACAATGTTTCCTGTAGGTCCATTGACGTGGTGCCTGTTTTTTGCAGAGCCACAGAAATCGCCGCCATCGCCATTTTTTGGCAGGTGACTCTCAGCCGATGACTATCTGTGCAAAAAAAGTTCCACAGAATAGACATTAGCCAGCCCCAAACTCTGATGACACCCTAATTATGCATAATCATAGTGATACGCCAGACATACAGACTCCAGGCACCATCATCACTGAAGTGACCATAGTGCTTAGAGTATTCCTTTAATCAGCTGCTTGCACTACTGCAGCATATGGTTGCTACATACTACATGGCTGAGCTTTTCATGTACTGCCCATTGGTCTCTAGAAGCAGTGCAAGAGCTGGAAAAGATAGCAGGCAAAGCACACCAGGAGACATGTTAATTAAAGGGACACTGTCGGCACTATAACCATTTTCATCATACTACAGCCACTTCAATGAGATTAGTTAGAGCACCTACAATGTCCTTTTAAGGTTTCCAGATTGTCTGTGTTTATCCCACACATGAAATTTATTATTATTATTGCCATTTATATAGCGCCAACAGATTCCGTAGCGCTTTACAATATTATAGGAGGGGGATTTAACTATAAATAGGACAATTACAAGAAAACTTACAGGAACGATAGGTTGAAGAGAACCCTGCTCAAACAAGCTTACAGTTTATATATGCACTTATTTATATACCGTAGTTGTTTTTCTATTGAAACATGCTGTCCAATGGAGTTTCCAGTGGTATCATATCCAAGGTTAATTTATTACAGCAGTATGACGGAATGTATGTACGGTATATAAAATCAGTCTTTGGCACAGCACCTGACAACTTGCTTATGCTGGTGCAGTCTCATGGTGTTACATTGGCAGAAAGGGGAATACTCAGGGGACTTCATTGATAAAGATGCTTTGGTTGCAGCATAAAAGACCGTGAACACTTCACTCTGACTGGGACATTTTTATTTATATATATATATAGAGAGAGAGAGAAAGAGAGAGAATATTTTTTCCTCTTTGTTGTTGTGATGTTTAAAAATAAATGCATTTTTTATCACTTTATTGCAGTAACATTTCCCACCATCCTGTATCTAGCGGTATCTGCAAGAAATTTCTAATTGTTTTCAAATTTGTAATTTACCCAGGTACACTTCATGCCCGCACCACAAGTATAGGGGCATGGCAGCATTGTTGCAGCCGACGAAACTTTAGTAACAACAAAATTCTTGTGGAGTTGGATGAAGCAACAGGTGAGACTATATGGGGGGTGGGAACGATGACTTAAATGGACACTAAAAGCATCCAGAAGGTCTGGATGCCAGTCCCCCCCCCCTACTTTTAACTGCAAGTGAAAACATTGCTGTTCTGCAGGCGCGCTAGTCTCCCAATGCTTTTCCATGGAAAAAGCGTTTGATTGGCAGAGATCATCAAGCTTGATGATCTCAACCATTGAGGCCGGACGGCTGCGCGGAGGCAAGGTAAATTAAACTTTTTTTCTGGGGGGGGGAGGGGACTGGGCGAAGTAGGGCACCATAGCATTAGGATTACTAGTGTTAGCGTTAGTGTTCCTTTAACTAAAGCAAAAATTGTAATAGAAAAAAAAATAATAAAATTTTAGCAACATCTTTACTTTGTCCGTTCACGAAAACCTCCCATTTATTGAGTAAACCCATTTTGTATTTACACTGTGGATTAGGTAGCATTCATTCTTAAAATAAATATCCAGAATATCCAGTATGAGTGCAGTCGACTGGTCTAAGACAATAATTATTTAAGGCCCAGTTTGAGAGGCTAGCTATTAGTGATTTAATGATCGTACCAGCGAAGGTTAATAATAGCTGACATTGCTTAACAACCAGATAGTTCAGCTGGTTTCATAATCTCTCTCAGAATATAATAAGGCTTTTATGTTGCAGAATCTGCATTTACACAGTATTTGTTGACCGAACAAACAACCAAGAGTGAGAGAGATTATTTTTAACAAGGAAATTCCTCACGTGGAAAGCTATGATCAGTGCTTTTTTTTTTTTTTCTGACGATAATTACTAGCACTAATTAGAAGATCCTTGTTTATAGTAATCACGTTTTATTAAACAAGTTTAACACATTTATTAGTATGTCCCAAACTCCCTCAAAAAAAGTACTGGCTAGATCCATTAACAGTATCTCAGATCAAGGGTGAAAAGGGTGTTCATTAGATACATAGAAATATATGCACACAAAATGTATTGAAAAATGTTTATGCAATTGTACACATTTCTCCTTTAAAAAAAATTAAAAAGAAAATTTTTATGGGGGGGTGTGGCTTGATGGCCGACCGAGCCAGACGCATGTGGTCAGTGCTCCTCAGGGAAATCTAAATTTTAAGCCATATACTGGACATTACCATTATAAGTTTGGCACTAATCCTGCTAAATTGGCAGAGGAATGCTCTGTGGAACTTTTGTGCCGACATTTGCCTGTGTTTGGTGGATATAGCCCGTGCTAGGCTTCTCAGTGGCCTTCGACCATACTGGAGGCGGGGAAGGCGCATGATCCTCTGCCTTGTCTGGAAGACAGCTTGCTTAAGAGCCCTGTTCAACTTGTTTATACACACAAATTGAGCAGTATATTGATGCCATGTATCGTTTTGTCTTTTTTTCTGTCATTGTCTATGAAGTACTTATTGACGCTGTTGTGGCATTCATTGCTTGCTTGTAACCTCTTACACAACAAAAAAATAAAGAATTCTAAAAAAATATTTAGAATTTTAGTAAAACTGTTTTGTGAGATTTATGATTATTGGTAAATTGAAAACGAAATAGTGACTTGCAGACTTAGCAACTTATTTCATTCTGTTACACAAGTTTTGCAGTTTGGTTTACAATTTGCAACAAAGCAGAATGTTTATTTCCCATACTACGCTAGTGAGAACGTTTTCTCATGGATAACTCTTATCAGGTGCATTCTTTAAAAAAGACCCTTTTCTGCTCCAGTGATGCAGGCAGTCCCCCCCCCCCCCCCCCCCCCCCCCACACACACACACACACACACACAGTCCCCCCCAAAATTAAAAAGTCTGTTTTCTAATGGGGACAATTAGCCTTGTATACTAAACTGTGAATTTACCAGAAAGTGTAAAATTGCAGGACAAACTAGAAGAAATCACTAACTCTGCTGCGATTTTCGATTCAGTTCATCACATTTCACATGTTTAGTAAATAAACCCCTAATTATTTTAATAACAAAGCTATATCCCAGTAGAGACTCATTGGATGCTATAACGTATGACCCACAGTGAAGGACTTGTTCATCTTATTTGTGTGTACACGTATATATTTGTCCTCTTCTTTCTTTCTTTTTTTCCTCTCTAGTTCACACAGACACTAAATCTAAAGATCCGTGTTTAAACATTTAGCAACTTGCTTTACGTCCTAGGCCCATAGTCCTGTATGCTTTCCATTGACAGCATGTAATGTATGACTACATGCCGCACTGCGGCAGGCCTATATCAGGTTTCTGACTAAGGTGATGTGCCCTAGTGATCAAAGGCAGCATCCTACGCTCCCCTGATCTGCTCTCATGCTGATAAGGCCTGCGTACGCTATAATATTGCTTTGTATTCTTTTTTTTATTCTCTCTCTCTTTTCTCAGGGGTGGCAGTTGTAAAAATGAAAAGCCCTCCAGTCAACAGCATGAGTTTGGAGTTTCTAACAGAATTTTCCATAACCTTAGAAAAACTGGAGATGGACCGCGGCTGTCGAGGAGTTATCCTGACCTCTGTATGTGTAACAACTGTTACTTTGCCCTGTGCTCTAACAATTTGTAATACGCAAGTAATAAGAAAACAAAAGGAGTAATAAATTAATAAAATAATATTCTGTGGACATTCAGTATGCTTAGTGATATTGTAACTGGAATATACAGGAACATTTTCAGTATCACTGAGCTGTCGTTCAGTATCTGTGCTCGAGTACGAAATACAAATGAAAAACTAAGTGTGTTTGTTTTTTTTTAGGGTTTTTGTTTTGTTTTGTTTTGTTTTTTAACTCCAAACACAATAGTTCTGTGTTCTGTTGCTTTTTTTTTCTTTTTTAAATTCACTTACTAAATCATTTTTGTTCCATCCATTGTTTAGGTTGTTCCCAAAATTTTTTCTGCGGGTCTTGACATCACTGAAATGTGCGGTAAAAGTGCAGAGCACTGTGCCGCTTTCTGGAGAGCTCTGCAAGAATTCTGGATAAAACTGTACGGATCCAACATGATGACAGTAGCAGCCATTAATGCAAGTAATCCTCTCTGGTACTAGCAAAGCATGTTGGGATTGCAGTCAGGACACCGGTACTAATTTTGAGCCAATGCTCCTTGTAAATCTAAATTCTGGAAATTCTCAGAAATGTTTAAATTATAATGAACAATCACGAAGAGCGTTTTTTTACATGATATTAACAAATAAGAAGTTTTATGTTCCCCATTCCCTTTTCTCTCTCTTTCTTATAATTAATTTTACTTTATTTTAAAGATAATTATTATTCTCTGTCTCTCAGGGTTCCAGTCCTGCTGGAGGCTGCCTCATGGCAATGTGTTGTGACTATCGAATCATGGCAGACAGCCCAAAGTTTGCAATCGGCTTGAACGAGACGCAGCTTGGTATAGTCGCACCATTTTGGTAGGGCATAAAACAAATTGTTTTAGTACTAATTGCGCTACAAGAATATTTATACTCTGGTTATTTATTTTCTTTAAATCATAACAGGTGTGGTACAGCTGGGGACTGCAAAGCAGTGCATCTAAATTTGTGAACTTCATGCAAAACAAAAATTGAAATCACTGTGAAAATTCATATGAATTTGGTGTTAAATGTGACCAATTATTTGCAGAGCAGTTTAATGGGGGCTTGACATCCACACACCTTTTTAGCCTCATCCAACATGCTTAGAAAAATGCATAATTAATTACTTCTTAAATGATCACCTCAAGTACCATAATGGCTGTCATTTGTTGAAATTGTTATGGTTGCAGCAAGCTATATCTGAAAACGTTGCATTTTAAATCCATACGATTTAACACATCTCCACCTCTATCCACCAGAGGCATCGTATCCAAACCCTCTGTCCTTGAACGCAGACTTTGGGCATGGTCAAGCTGTTAACTTCTTTCTCGTTCATTTGCACGAGCTATGCTGATGTAATTAATCTTCTCCTGCTACTGACAGGTTCAAAGATGTTATGTCAAACGTAATTGGTAATCGCATGACCGAGCAATCTCTCCAGCTGGGACAGATGTTTCCTGCCCCAGAGGCGCTGAAGATAGGTCTTGTGGATCAGTTGGTACCAGAAGATAAAGTAGAGAGTGCCGCAGCTGCCGTTGTGACTCAATGGCTTAAGGTTCCAGGTAATTATTGTAGAAAGGTCTAGAATGAAAACGGTTACCTGTATTCTATGTTGGGGATTTGCAGCCCTAAAGACAATCACTTATCTCATATTTATTTCTGTACAAAGTAATGAAGTTTAACTCCACCATTTTAGTTATAGGCAAGCTGGTCTAACTTGGATAATTAGTTTAATGAACTCTAAGTGACCTTCAAGTGTTGGGGAGGAGGGCTTTTTTTTTTTTTTTTAAGTTTTATTCTATTCTATTTTGTTTTCTTGGTCATGTTGACCTTAATGCTCTGATTATTAATACCCCCTCTATAAAGGAGCCTTTTTTTTCTGTCTCTCCTGTTTCTCTGAAAAGATCTTCACCTAGGGCGTATTATTGTGGTTGTCGGTATCTGTTTGTCTGTGCCTCACTTTCTCTCTCTTTAAAGCCTTATAATATACACCAGCGTTTCCAAACGTTTAGCAATATTACAGACTGTAATGTGTGAAACATTATGCTTCATTCACAGACCATGCCAGGCAGCTCACAAAGTCTATGATGCGGAAGCAGTACGTAGAGAAGCTGGTGAGCCAAAGGGAAGCCGATATCAACAACTTTGTTAGCTTTATCACAAGGGACTCTATCCAGAAATCTCTGCAGGCATACATGGACAGACTGAAACAGAAAAAGCAGTAATCTGCAAAAGGCAGGCAGCACTGTAGAAAACCCAAATTGTCCATTGCAAAATAAAAACGTATGATGTGAGCAAGAACAGAATCCTCAACCTTTTACCACTGTGGCTTTTTCTGCATCAGTTCCTGCTGTTAAAAAATTGGATCTTTTGTCTTCCATATGCTAACCTCCTACTTTAAATTTCTAATTCTATTTAGACAAATGACCTGGAGCCTTAAAGATATGTACTATAGGTTGCTCCTAGCGCGACCTGTTTTCTATGTTTGATCTTTGAGTACACAGGTATCGTCAAACACACACTTATGTCATTAATAACAATGAACTTAATAATTTGTGATGAATAAATATATTGTACATTTACAGTTTTTATGTTATCAGTTATTCGCTAAACACGTCGCTGAGTGTTTGGTTTTATTTCATACTTAATTACTGAAAGCTTACAGCAACTGTTCAGAATGTGTCCATTTCACTGGCAACCTTGATCAAGCTCTGGATTTACTCCTAATATGCCAAATGTGGAAATTTAAACAACAAACACAGCCTATTGAAAACGTCTGTCTCCATGAACAGTTCTCATAAAGTTTAAAAATAGTACATATCTAACTTTCTGTGTGTTTTGAAGGTGGATTGTGCATGAACACGCATTATCTAGCTCAAAGGGTGGATTATGTATTACCCGCCTGGAATTAAATGATCCAATCACTGCATTGTCATTGTAAAAGCCCTGCTTGAATGTTTATTTAATTGCAACGTTGGTTCTCCACTCTTAAGTGGGCTTTTTTTGATAACACAACTTGAACATATTTTTACTTTTGTCTGCACTGCTTTTCAGGCAGAGTGCCTGCGAGGAGAAGATGCATCTTCCCTCCTCCTCCGTAGCTTCTTTATTTTTTTTTATTTTATTTTTTTAAAAGAAACCCTCCCACCCTCCCCTCGCTGGCCCAGAGCACGCGTATGAGATCTGAGCCTGCAAATAGATCCAATCACAGGCTTCCCTATGAGAAGCCAATTTATTGGACTGCGCACGGGCACAGCGACGTCAGGTGGGGGAGCGTAAAAGCAGCACTGGGAGCATTGCATGGCGCTGGATTTCAGGTAAGTAAAATCTTTTATTACAGGTTTTACAGCGCAGTGCCAATAGTGCATATTACACCAGAGAGGTCCCCTCTCTCAAATGTGTTATAGTAACCCTTTAAGGCCAGAGTAGCCAAACTGGAGGCATAGCTGACTTACTATAGTGAATAACCCTGTAAGTGATTCTGGGTTATATATACTAAACATATATATATACTAAACATAGCAAATAACTATAGTTGTTGCACTTGTATACAAAGTTCAAGGTAAGGGACACAGTAATATGCTTTTCGACATAAGAAGCCACATTTTATTTTAACAATGATCAAACATTCTGACCCAGCATATCACATATAGGCTAAACCTAAATTAATACAGCCGTTTCAAAATGATATATTGTGAACATTTATGGGATGAACTCTTAACTCTATACACATATTTTACTATACATTTGCACATGTTGCTAAAATTGTTTATAGTGAAAGATAAATTTACATCATGGCCATTTATTAAATATAAATATTTTGCATAAAATGTAATATCATTCGGATTATTACCACCTGTTTACATCTAGATACTGGTACGGCAACAGAGGAGGCTTTACCTCTTTAAACCCGTAAGGACGAGGGGGCGGAACCTGACCACCAAGCTGATCAGACACATGCAGCTTGAGCTCCTACACTAAATGCTGGAATTAACCTTAATAAGCCTGAAACTGGAACACATCTGCACAAATTTCGACATATTCATGGTCAGGGGATCCCGGGCAAGCAATATTAACCCTTTCTGGACCATTCTCAGCAACGCGAGCCCAGGGATCCTGCTGCGGCCTACCGGGCCCAGGCTGGATGAGAGGCGGCCGATCTCGTTGCGGCCTGGCCCCACACGTGGCCCGCTACACTCACGCACCCCCCACCCGGACTGGCGGGGGTCATCCCAGTCCCCTCGGAGCTGACAAACCGGGCACGCATATACTTACTCTATTTTTATATAGTTTTATTTTATTTTCAATTTGCCTATAATATTCCTACTGAGAATAGGACAACAAAGCATAAAGATAAAAAAACATGATTTCCTTTTTAAAAATTAAAAGAAATTGCAGGGGATATAGGGATGGAGTACGTATAATCATATATTCTAAAAAAAAAAAAAGATATAAAAAGTAATTTCATGTTTCACTTTTTGGAATTAAAGGGGGAAATGGCACATTTAAAGAGATGAGCAGCTTTGTAATGTAGTGTCTGCATCCAATTTAAAATGTAGAATTTAAAAGATCAAGATCTAGCCATGTGTATCCGTAAGTGATTGGTTCTTTCAGCAGAGATGTGTGCTCACTACAGGAGGTTTGGCTTGCCATGTTGTGGTAAGTGACTGAGTTTAAGATTAGAGCGATAAAAGTACTGGGAGGCATATTGCGATTCGTCTAAAATTTACCATGAGAGTGCTCATGTGGCAGAGCCGGTTTAAGAGACATTGATCAATATCTGTCAGGAATGTATTTATGTTAATCCACAGACCAATGAAATTTAAATTAGGGAATGAAGGTGTGTTGAAGTTTAGGTCGGATAATTTTAAGGACCTCTAATTCGGATGATTTAAAAGAGAATTATCTGAAATTAATTTCAAAATTTTCCACTATAAAAATCTGGAGAAAAAAAAATTACAGTTCTGATATTTGGATTTGAATGGATTGCCTCTAAGAATGGTAAAAATCATACGACAAATGATTTTGGGAAGCCTGTGATGGTTCTATTGATGGTGATTGCTACTCTTGTTAGAATTTAATTTTCAGAAAATCCTGGTGCTAAGAAATATATTCAATCCATTACAGCACTTTTTCACCAAAATCTACATTTGTCAGTGTTGCAAGTTTAAAAACAACAACAACAATTTCATCCTATCAAAAAGTATCCTCATTGATAGAGAGTAGAAGTCCAGTCTTTATATTATCAAGGGTACAATCAGTATCGTCCCTTGCTGATTTGATTGAGGGAGCCAAGGAACATAGAAATAAAAATAAGATTTTTCAAACCATGCATCATTAGTCTATGTCCATCTTAACGCCAGGGTTGTCATTTTGCCCTTAATGCCTTTGAGGTCACAGAAAGACCGGACCAAGGTTCCATCTAATTTCTGAAACACATTCATAGTATCTAACAACTTTTAAATGATAAATAATCTATATTATGTACACTTTGTGTATTTATAAGGGTGTATATAAAAATGTAGTGGTGGTGTGTGTAGGTGTTTAGTATATTCACATATAAGGAAGATGAGTACTGTATATGAATTTTCGGATACGAAGACTGATAGCTGCATGCAAGGTATATTCCTGACATCACACGGGGCAAATGCAGCTGAAATCACCATGTTGGGAGGGTACATTCTGTCCTTCTTCTTGTCGAATTTGGAAATCCTACCTCAAGCACACTTCAGATCCACCTCCACAGGGAAATGATCACTCAAAGCTAAAGCCTGCAAATATATAGATTTTGTTTGTGTTCACGTAGAATCATTATACATCAATGGGCAGTCAAAGCAAAAATAACTTTAGCTTAATAAAGTGGTTATGGTGTCGCTGCAGCCTCATTGCTCAATTCTCTGCCATTTAGGAGTAAAATCACTTTTATGTAGCTCTAGTCACACTTCCCCTGGCTGAGACTCAAACAGCCTCCCTGCACACTTCCTGAAAACGAGTGTTCATGGCACTGTGTTTAATTTAGAATTTTACATCTCCTTCTCTGTTAATTGCTTGCATTAGCTGCTTGTGTGTGATTGCATTTTCTTTTATACCTGGTACAGAAAAAGTGAGTCTAGCACGCAGAGTAAACCCTATTTTTAAAATATCTTATGTTCCACTAAGCCATTTAAAAAATATTAATATTATTGTTAAATAGTTATTTTAGGGGCAGGGCCAAGCACCTAAGATGGCAGGACGTGCTTTCTAGTTGCTCCTGCTACCTCGAATTTACCTTGAGGATAATCCGCGTTCATCCTGCCACATGACACTCAATTAAGTCTGCTAAATAATCTTAGTGCCAGCAGCCACACATATTGACAGCCTGAAGCGCCTGAGAGCGTTAGATACTCACACATACAGCCTCCTGAGAGTGAGGGCCTGTTGACTGGGAGAGACGGCCACTCTCCTGACTCAAGGCCTACATCTCACCACAAGCCGATTATAACCCCGTTAGCTCCCCCCCCTTTTGGACCGGTGGGGGTTATCCCGGTCCCCACTGGATGTCCATCGGCAAACGACCTGGTGTGAGGTGCTTAAAGGGACACTCCAGGCACCCAGACCACTTCTGCCCATTGGAGTGGTCTGGTGCCAACTCCCACTACCCTTAACCCTGCAAATGTAATTAGTGCAGTTTTTTATAAACTGCAATAATTACCTTGCAGGGTTACGTCCTCCCCTAGTGCCTGTCTACTATGTGCTATAGCGTCGCTGGACATCCTCACGCTGTGTGAGGACCTCCAGCGTCGCTAAAATCCCCATAGGAAAGCATTGAAAAGCATTTTTAATGCTTTACTATGAAGAGGTCTAATGTGCATGCGCCTCCAGCAGCCGTCACATACCTGTGCCTCAGCTAATACATGGAAGATCTCCCACAAGCTGCATACAGCCTTAGGTCCCCGCTCAGCAAGGTCTGTGGCGTGCAAGGAGACGAGCCTGAAGATCTGTCCCTCGGGCTGGACACAGCCGGCTCAATGTGGCATCAAAAGAGGAGACCATCGTTGTTTGGGGCCGGAGGGTTTTTTCTTTGTTTTCATTTGGGTTTTAATCGTTCGCAGTGTGATAGGCTAAGTTTATATAAATTTAATTATCTTATCAGATTTTAGCCCTGCATGCCTGGCTACAGATAGGATCTGTCTTCACTAATTTGGTTGGTGTACCATACATGAGCATTAGCATCGAGCTGCCCGCCACACCCAGTGCTAGTTACACTTAGCATACACTGAACAATTCTGGCTTATAGCAAGTTAACTTCTCTCACTGCATAGTCGGTTAGAATTGTGCTTTCTGTACCGCTTCATTTTTATAAATATATTCTGCTTATTCTCCTCTCATCTAAACAAAAAAAATGTAAATGATATGCATGCCGCAACAACGTCTTACTATGTAACTTTTATATGCTAGACTCTGCTATCGTGGCATTGTCGGCCTGTGTGTTATTTTGTTATGCACAACAAAAATAAAGAATTTTAAAAAATAAAAATAGTTATTTTATTTATTTTGTATTCAGTGCTAAAGTTACTTTTCCTGATCCAGGTCTACATTTTTTTTAAATATTATAAGTGTCCCGTAAAGAAAAGCTGTACATCAACATAGTTAATAGACATTTTTACACATATAGCTATATACTCACTTCCTCTGTTGTCATTTTGTGCTTTTTCTGAAAGTTGTATACTTTGGCGGAGTTCGGAACTATTGCCTCCTGTAAGTCAGAGCCACTAACTACGATCCTGAAAAAGAAATGTAATATTCAGAATAACTATGCAGAGCTAAATTATACTACTATTACATTTGAACACATCTGTCACCTTTTTCTTAATGTTTGTTTCTGTTTTCTGAATGTAGGGGCTATTGAATATCTTGAGAACCAGAATTCTCATTTTCTGGGTACTCAATGCCATTAACACACAGTCTATTTCATCTTCTACATTAGAACGCTCCAATAAACTTCACTATTTAGAGGTCCTCGCTACCAAAAACTTAAAGTGGATTGCACCAGAGGTAGTTCTTCCATTGAAGTGACCCATGTTTTTATAGCAAAATGAATTACACTACCTCTGAGATAATGCCCCGTGAAGACTGAAAATGTACTTGTCACGGGGGGGACACTACTTTACATTAAATTAAAGAGGAAAATATTTCATTTTTGACTTGAGCTAGTAGAATTAATGAGATAACCACTCTCTCCTCTCCTGTCAATCAATTCACAGTGTAGACATCTATACATTTACTAACTGATGGACAGACATGAACAGGAGGTCTTTTTACTGAGAAGTTCTCCTGCTCTATATCACAACAGCTACAGCATATAGAGGGTAGCTTAGTTGAGGAATTTTGGAGTGGAGGGACAGGTATTGTTTAATTTTGATCCCAATGTTCTGGTTCTGAATTTGTCTGCATGTTAGCTCTTTATAGAACGCTATATCATAGCTCTCTTCAGCATCTCTATCCTCACTAAGAATGAGCCCCCTCATAGCAGCTGGCCTTTACCTGTCGTATGCACAGTCTGACGCTCCCACAGTCGTATCCACTGAGTCCTCGATGAGCCAGGAGAAGACATCTTCATTACGGAGACGGATATTAGACCAATCAGACGAGGACACGTAGCTGCAGGCGGCATTAAAATCTCCTAGGAAAATTATGTTCTGCAAAGGATTAAAGTAATTCAATTATAACCCTTTACATTCACTTGTAAAAAAAATAATTAATAATTTTATATATATATATATATATATATATATATATATATATATATATATATAGGCAATTGAAATGGTTGGCTGCACTCACGGATTTTTCTTAAAACGTAACTTTTATTTAATTATATAAGAGCAGATCAACGTTTCAGTCCCTCTTGTGGACTTTCATCAGGATCATCCACAAGAGGGACTGAAACGCTGATCTGCTCTTATATAATTAAATAAAAGTTAAGTTTTAAGAAAAATCCGTGAGTGCAGCCAACCATTTCAATTGCCTGGATACTGGAGCCCTGGTGATGCACCCGGTTATACAACAGTGAAGCCTGAGTACAAGGTATGATAACTTTTTATATATATATATATATATATATATATATATATATACATTCCAACAGAGTTGTGGTGGGGGGAAAAGTGTGGATGAAAACCCCTTAGACATAAAGAAAGTGGATAGTTAATACATTGCTACACACCAATAACACAAATACACACACCAATCAAGCCAGAAGACTTGCTTTCCCGACAGAAATCTCACTTTAACAGTGCTCTCACTACTGTAAGGGATTCTGGGTAGGAGTCCATGTATAAAGTGGAATTGAGGCAACAATGTGGTTCTTTGTTGAGCTTATTTGAATAAACTTACCCAGTATGAATTGACTGGTGTGTGTATTTATGTTTAGCAATGTATTAACTATATATAATATAAGTGTAAGTGTGTACAGGCACATAATAGGTAGAGCATTTTAAAAAGTTTATATTAGTAATGCAAAACAAAAAATAAAAAAAAACAGAGAGAGTCTTTCAATGTTCTAAAGGAATGGATTGTTGGTGACTTCTTAAGCAGCATCCAGCAGACATTATTATAACTAACTCTCCAGTTTCACTTGGGTGCTGACTGCATCTAACAGGGTTAATCGTTAAAGTGAGAATTTTGATCTCCCTGCCCGCTGAGCGAAGGCCCCCTCAAAGTTCCAGGTCCCTGTCTGAGCCAAAGCATCACAGAGATGCTGTTCTACCCCTGGTCTTCCCTGCTCTATAACTTGTAAATACATGTGGCCTGAGTAATGTGTTTTTGAGAAAGGAAAACATCATAAAATCCTTCACATTAAGTTTTACATTTTATGTCAGCACAACCGGAGCTAACGATCTACTACCGGTCCTACAAACATCATAATCTCTGTGCTCTCACCCAAGAAACATGTCCACAAATCTACAAGACGTTTCCCTGTTGTAATGTCAAAACTTACATCTGTCTCCCATTTGTTCTGCACGTCTTCGTAGACATCGAATAACGCGTCTATCTCACGCACGGCGTCTTTAGGGGCAGCATGTAATGGGACTAACACAAAACTTCCGATAGCTATAGGAAAAAGACACAGACACCACAGCTTAATGTTGGGTAAATGTAGACACGACTTCAAATAATAGCCATCTCTCTCTCGCTGCAGAACTTCAACTAACATTGTCCACTGTGCAATTTGATGGTTGCGTCAAGTTACAAAACAAGAATATGATTTTACAAAGCAAAAGCTATTTAATATTCCATATGAGCCTTACAGAACTTTGGGAAGATAGCTACGTAAGGTAAAATTGTCCCACTCTCAGCAATGGCTATTTGATGTTAAATAAAAAGGTAAAAAATAAAATAGAAAGAAAACAAAATAACACATTTGTTATGAAGCATTTTACAATCTTTGTGTTCGGCTTTTTATTCCGGTGTAACGCTGCAATAAATACAAGTGAGAAGTCATTGGATATTTGTATCAATCATACACATTTATAGTAAAACATTTATATTAAAGTGGTGCACACGTCTAGATTTACCTCTTTTATCTCTCAACTAGTCTGTTTTATTAGAATATTGTAATTCATAGGTGTCTTACTAATCTGAATGAATGTAGAGAAAAGAGAAATTGTTTAATAGTATGTTGTGCCAGTTTGTTATTTCACACAAGTATAAAGAGTCTTTTCCCAAGAAAAGACCACCAATTTTGGACCAATAATGGATATGCCTTTCTAAGTTCCGAACTGGCCTTGACCTATATCTTTACATTGATGGACACCTTATAGGCAGGACTGATCCTATAGGGGTGCACAGGGTAAAGGCCCTCTACGTTACGACATATAATGATGAGGCAGCCATAAGAGTTTCTTAAAAGACAGTTTTTTGGGTTGGACTAACCCTTTAAACAATCTTACATTCTAAGTAGATTGGTATATTTACCCAAGAGGTAAAGGTAGGATCTATTTCATGTAATGGGAAACGAGGGCCGGCAGTAGGTAGTTAGAAGAATTGTGGGTTAGTGAGGTGCGGGGAGGGAAAGAAGTTAACAGTTTCATTGATTGAAATATAATCAGCTGCTGGCATCCTAGTCACTGGGCTATGTGTGAATCGGTATAAATAATGCACACAGTACACAGCAGAGGATGAGATGACTTCAGACTAATAAGACATACTTAGCTTCTTCCGGTATGTGTCACCTTGCAGTCTAACTGTAAGGAAGCAAGTTAAATCCTATGTCTCTCACCTGTTCCCGGGGCGTTGAACATGACCACAAATGGCTCCCTGCTAAAGGTGTCCTCTCCGGTGTACATGTTGTGATCATGGAAGTGATAAGAGTCTTCCACAGAAACTTTGTCATTCCTAGAATTGAAATATAGATTAGAGGTTTGGACACATCATGCAAATAGAGCAGGGCCGGTGCAAGGATTTTTGCCGCCCTAGGCAAAAGAATAATTTGCCCCCACTATATGACATCACAATGACCCACCCATATGAACATGAAGCAGCTCCATTTTTTTGGGCCCCTTACACAGCTCAAGGTCTGGGCCCCCAGGTGGCCCACCCATAAATCCACCTACATGTTCCACCCATGAGTTCGCTCACAGGGAGTGGAGTGTGTAGCGGATGTGTTATTGTAGCGGATCTAATGTGTGTGCTTATGGAATGTAGTATATAGGGATACCAGTTTGTGTAGGTGATGCAGTGTGTGTGTGTGTGTAGTGGAAGCAGTGTGTTTTTGTGTAAGGGATAGAAAGCAGTGTGTGTTTGTGTGTAAGGGATGTATTGTGTGTTTCTGGTTGTGTTTAAGGGATGCATTGTGTGAATCTGTGTGTGTATGTGTAAGGGATGCAGTGTGTGTGTCTGTCAGGGGTGCATTGAGCGTGTGTGTAAGAGATGCATTGTGTTTCTGTGTGTGTGTAAGAGAAGCTATGTGTGTTTGTGTGTATGTGTGTGTGTAAGGGATGCATTGTGCGCTTATGTGTATGTGTGCAAGAGATGCATTGTCTTTGTGTATAAGGGCTGCATTGTGTGTATGTGTGTAATTGATGCAGTGTATGTTTCTCTGTGTGTAAGGGAAGCATGGTGTGTTTCTGTGTGTGTAGGGATGCATTGTGTGTTTCTGTGTATGTATAGGGAAGCATTGTGTGTGTAGTGTGAAAGAGAGAGTTTGTGGGGTAGGATAGGGGTCCTACCAGACCCTTAATGCTTCGCTTTCCCCCCTTCCTCAGCCTCTCTCCCCTCTTGTCCCTTACTGCTCTCCCCTCCTGTCACTTAGAGGTCTCCCCTCCTGTCACTTAGAGCTCTTCCCTCCTGTCCCTTAGTGCTCTCCCCTGCCCCACTGTCCCTTAGTGCTCTCCCTTCCTGTCCCTTGGTGCTCTCCCCTCCCATCCCTTAGAGCTCCCTCCCCCCTGTCCCCCCTGTCCCTTGGTGCTCTCTCCTACCCCCTGTCCTATAAAGCTCTCCCGTGTGTCCAATAGAGCTCTCTCCTGCACCTTAGTGTTCTCTCCTCCCCTGTCCCTCAGTGGTCTCTACTCTCCTCCCCCCCCTTTCCATTAGTGATCTCTCTTCTCTCCCTCCCCATTAGTGGTCTCTGCTCTCCTCTGGTCTCTCTACCCCTCTTTACATTAGTTGTCTCTCCTCTCCCTACCCTTTGCATTAGTGGTCTCTCCTCTCCCCCTCCTCCTCCCCTGGTGGTCTCTCCTCTCCTAAGGGGAACTTAGGGACTGCCTAAGACGCCTATAGGAAGCACCGGCCTTGAGATAGAGCTTGTGTGTAATTAAAAGGATATTCCACTGCTTAAATAAAAAATAAACATCACTGTTTAGTAGATATAACCCCAATGAAAACATGCATGGATTTAATTAGGTATATTTATGTTGTGAGTATATTCTAAAAATATTTTGCAAAAGCTGCAGATCTCTGCAAGCCGTCCCGTACTATCCCCGCCCAGACTTTCTGTGGCTGTGCAATCAGAGACTTCCCAATGCAGGGCAGGTGGTCTGAGCAATTGCTGACTCTTGAGTTTACTTCCACTGAGTTAACTAAACTAGGAAGTGATAGGACCTGCTGTCTGATTGACCACCAGGTGAATGTAACAAGGATAATTTATATTTGAATCTGCATTTTTTTATAAAAGAAAATCACAGGGTGAATTCAAAGTGCATTTCAAATTTAAGGCCAGGTGAACCGGAAGCATAGCTGCCAATCAGGTTTAAGCATTTGTGTAAAGCTTGGCCTCCTCGTATTTTATTGGCCAGTGTTAACACCTTAGAGGAAGCTGTCTCTTGTTTCTTACCTGTAAACAAATAGGTATCGCTCTGTATAGGTGTCTCGTCCTAAGGTGTCACTGACCACGTGCGAATATACATCTCCAGATCCCAGGCTGCGCCCACCAAAAGAGAGAGATATTATTAGATTTTATTAAAACATAACATCAAGTCTTGATTTTTTTAAAGACACTGAAGAAAGTATTATGTTCGTTTTGATATCTCACGTAGAACCAAAACCACCATTTCTTTAGTATTTTCTCCTGCTTTCCTTCAACAAGCTTCCCTATATCCAGTTCTGTGTCTAAAGAAATACCAACATTCTACTTCCGTCTGTTCGGAATCCTGAATTTCCCCATCTTTTTCTGTCTTTTCAAAAATCTCACAAACCATTTCAACTGTAACACTTGCTCACTGGGTCAAATGGTCTTTGGATTTGGCCGGGATTGACATTTCTGTCTTTGGTTATTATTATTATTATTATTATTTTATTACTTATAGAGCACAATCAGATCGGTTTACTTTTTGCTTGTGAAGCAGTGGCCTAAATTTTTTTTTTTTTACATCAGGAGGAAATTGGAAGATATTATGAAATTTGCTGATTGGTCTAACTAACGAATCTACTTTTAAATATTTTTTATCTTAAGCCAATTCAACACATTTCTTCCTTTAAACGAGCATAATATGAGCCTCCACGTCTTGTGATAAAATTAATTGATTTTACTAATAAATGATGTAAAGTCCTGATTTTATTAAAAACATGGAGGCGAGTATTATCCCACCGTATTTTTCTTCCCTCCCTTTTGTTTATATTTACATTATTATTTCTTATAGGTATTTATTGTATGTATTATACATGTTTCATGATTATTATCTATAGTAATTTTTGAAGTCTAGTATATATCTAGTTAATTTCATAATTTAGTCAATATCTTTACCTCAACGGTTGATATAATTTTGCTAATTTTATTTTATTGTGTCCATAATGTAATTCTGCTTGGACATATGAAAATGTAGATAATTTTCATCTAGCTTCATTGTGTCCAATTTCTGTTTTCCTCATATTCTGAGTTACTTATTATTCTTAATTCGAGTTATTCATCGTTTGTTAGATTATTTTACCACTGTTTGATTAGTAACCTGTTTCGGTTGCAAAGAAAGAGGACTTTGGAACGTTGTCTACGATATCTACAAACTGCTTTGTAAACTGATTGGCTAACCGTTGTATGCCAGTTGATGCAAATTTTAAATCTTTTTCCGTTCATTTATTAATTCTCTTTGCAGCTTTAATTAAGTAACGAAAGAAAAATGCATAATGTGAGCCTCCGTGTCTTGTAATAAAATTGGTTAAAGCTTTCACAAAAGCACAATACCAAGTAGCATAATCAGTGTAGTATAAAACAAATATTAACATCCCTCAATAAATATTAACATCTAATGCTCTATAATTTTACTGTTTGAAGGAGATGACGGGGAGTGTCTACTTCCTCATTTTTTTTATAAACCTGTATTACGCAATTTTAATTTGCTTTATGTGATATGCAAAAATGTTTTAAAGCATGTTTTCATTGACTAACTGATTTCTAATTTCTTGTTCCCCCATTTATAATCATGTCGCTACTATAAAACCCTCTGTATTTTTGTCCTTTATTCGGTCTCTTGCGTCTAATCTCTTTTATTCTTATTATACTGCCAGTCCATAGTTATCTGGTTTTTGTACGATGGAATGCTGGAATCAGTGTGATATCGCTCAACATGACAGAACTTCCTCATTATTTAGACTAAATATATCCAACGTGGACAGCAATCGATAGTCTAAGAGCATTAGTGCTCAGGTTGCACGGACTCTCATACTGAAGTGTAGTGTTTATGGTAATACCTAATTACATTATAAGTCCATGTATAATAGTATCCCATTTAATATTATGAGCATCTCATGTGAAAGAATGTCTGATAATTCTGTTCTGTTACTGCAAATTGGGTCAAGGTTCTATGAAGCAGGTGATTGACAAGAATGTCTCCCGGAAGAATTTCTGTATATAGGACACAGCAGCATGACATTCTCCATGAGTGATGTTTGACGTGTGGATCTTGTCGATGTATTTCATTATCACTGACTGGTAGTCGGATTGATCTCGATATAGTCGACTCCATGGTAGCTGGGGGAGCTAATTATTATTATTATTTCAAATCTTTACTTACCCATTGAGCTCATCCATGAGTGTTATGACTGCACTTAGATCAGTGTCCCTGACTTCCTGAATTAAGACGATATCATAACGAGGCAATATCTGTAAGTACAATGTGAGAGTTAATGCCCTCTTTGATCTGCTTTTCCTCAAATTGATGTTCCCACAATTATCCCAGAGTCCCCAGTTTGATATGCAAATGAGCACAGACAGGCATTGTGTTTTAGTCTGCATGTCTGCAGAGACAATGGACACTGGACAGTATTTTAAACACCAATTTTCTTTTTAAAAAACAAAGCATGGGCTATGAACCCAAGTGATCAGTGACCAGAAGCAACCATGGACTGAGGTTTCAGGATTGCGGGTCTCACCAGCATGGCGCTGGTTCTGGTCAGGAAATTGAAGTCGCTCTAAGAACATGCGACTAGGTACCAAAAAGATTATGGTGAGACCAAACACGATAACACTCCCCACAGTGGAAACACAAAAAGGACTGCTTCATCACCTGCCTATCTCAAGATGGACTTTATGAAGTCCTTTTTGGGCACAGAAATCATGACTATCCACAACAAGCCCAAAGTCCCCAGCTTGACATGCATAAATAATTGATTTACCTTTAGCATTATTGGAGCTACTGCCGAATTCTTCATTTTTGAGTCTCCAAAAGACTGGATGTTAAATGCTCCAATCTTCAAAGCTGGAACCGCTTTCAGGGAGAGAGCCAGCGACACCATAAAGACTAACCACAACATCTCTGTAACAAAACGCACAGGTCAGACATTTGACCTTTCAAATCAGTATCATTAGGCATGAAACTATTTTTAATGAAAACCATATTTCTCTTTTAGGTTTTCTGAATTTCTGTTGAGATTTTACTTCATAACAATAGGCTTTTTTCTTTATTTTTTTTCTTTTTAAATTTGTAATGTCAAGACTTAAGTTATATAAAAAATTTATTCTAGCTAATTGTACACTGATCAGCCACAACATTAAAACCTTTCCTAATATCGTGTAGGTCCCCTCGTGCTCTCAAAACAGCTCTGATGCGTTGGAGGCATGGACTTCACGAGAATTCTAAATGTGTCCTGTAGTATCTGGCAAAGACATTAGCAGCACATCCTTTAAGTCCTGCAGGTTGTGATGTGAGGCTTGTTTGGATCTGATTTGTTGTTCTAGAACATCTCACAGATGCTCAATCGGATTGAGATCTAGGAAATTAGGAGGCCAAGGCAACACTTTGAACTCTTTGTCTTGTTCCTCAAACAATTCCTGAACAAGTTTTGCAATGTGGCAAAGTGCATTATCCTGCTGAAAGAGGCCACCACTACCATCAGGGAACACCATTGCCATGAATGGGTGTACATGGTCTGCAACAAGCTCTAGGTAGGTAGTACGTGTCAGAATAACATCCACATGAATGCCAGGACCCAAGGTTTCCCGACAGAACATAACAGCATAACACTGCCTCCGCCTGCCTGCCATCTTCCCATAGTGCATCCTGATGCCATCTCTTCCCTACGTAAATGATGCACATGCACCCGGCCATCCACCTGATCTAAAAGAAAATATGATTCATCAGACCAGGCAAACTTCTTCCATTGCTCCATGATCCAGTTCTGACACTCACGTCCCCATTGAAGGTACTTTCGACAGTGGACAGGTGTCATCATGGGCACTCTGACCTGTCTGCAGCTATGCAATCCCATGCTCAGCAAACTGCGATGCACTGGTCAGCATTACGTTTTTCAGCAAATTTGAGCTACAGTAGCTCTTCTGTGTGATCGGACCAGACAGGCTAGCCTTAGCTCCCTATGTGAATCAATGAGCCTTTGGTACCCATGACCCTGACACTTGTTAACCAGTTGTCCTTCCTTGCACCACTTATGGTAGGTACTAACCACTGGATACCTGGTAGATACCACAAGACTTGATGTTTTGGAGATTCTCTGACCCAGTCATCTAGCCATCACTATTTGGACCTTGTCAAAGTCATTTAGATCTTTTCGCTTGCCCGTTTCTCCTGCTTCTAGCACATGAAATTTAAGATATGACTGTTCACGTACTGTCTTATATCCCACACCTGGACAGATGCCATTGTAATGATATAATCAATGTTACTCAGTGCTGTTAGTGTTTTTTAAGGTTGTGGCTGATCAGTGTAAATGCTTGGCAAAAATAGCTGAATTGGAAAAATCACCCAACTAAGCTGCTTTTTCCAGATTAGACAAAATTCTAGAAGTGGTGCAATCAGCAGGAACATTCAGTTGGTTTCCATAGTGACTGCTCAACTTTTAGAATTTAGCTCCACTTTAATTCCTGTGTATACGCAAACAGCAAAGTAACTGCCCAACTTGTTGTCCTGGTCGTACCTTGACATATTGGTATATATGTGTTTTCTTTTTTAGCCAATCAGAAAAGGCAGGTTTACAAATGTTTATGTCCATTGTCCTGTGGCTGTTAATTTTGAAATGCTAAATTTAGGCTTGACTTAAGTTTGAATGATGGCATGATGACTCAAGATAAGCTTGATTCAGCTAGCATCAAGGCGAATATGTTTTTGTTTGAAGAATGATTCAAGCTAAAATTAACCTTGTACGTAAAATAGATATTATCTAACTGAAGGGTGTGTTGTTTTTTAATCATGTAGGGTTATTGAATCATGTCTTCCCTTTGACAGATACTTGAACGTTTGCATATTTATTAAGACCCGTAATTACTCTGCTTACAGGCCATCAGCTTGTCTAATCACTAGCCGTCAAGATACATATTTTACGTTGACATCTCGTGACAGCATTACATGACTGGCCACAAATTCAGCCCAAAATTAAAGGAAAACACTAGTTACTATTTCTGGACTTGTGTTTATGGACATTCTACTTAAAGGAACACTCCAATCCATTTAAGCACTTCAGCTCCTTGAAGTGCTATAGCAATTAACTGTCTATGCCGTTTGTCTTATTATATAAAAATGACGAATTCAAGAGGAATCAGCACTTTTCTATCAACTCTGGGCAGTCGAGAGAGCTCAATGCAGATGTGGGGACAGCATACACCATGCTTCTCAGTGCTTATCAGTAGGAACCGTTGGATTGGCCAGGAGATTGTCAGTTCTGGTGATCTCACAAAGGCCAAGGGACTGTTTGTCAACTGGATTAGAGGTATATATAAGCATTTTTGGTGACTGAGAGGGCCCAAAATCTAAACTGTGAACGTAAGACACCAATGTTATATATGAAAATGTATGTTTTTATAACACTGGATTCTGCACTTAAATCCCACCGTTGATGTGAAGATTGGACCATAATGCTGACAGCTGGAGCACACAGTCTGGCTGTGAGGGACATATTTCTTGACCCCGATGACACTTTACCAACATGGCAGGAGGATGAGGAGAGTGTGCATCTTATGCACAAATGTGCCTGTTTTCAACCATCCCTCACCACATCTCCTCCACCTCTGCAGGTTGGATGGAGAGGCCATTATTGAACATCTGCTTCAGTTTTGAGTCCACCTCGGGATCCATTTTGGGCCAAAAAAAGAATGGTTGGTGAATGGCAGGTAAGAGAAATAAAAGAAGACTCCATGGGACTCGAGGGTGCGGCTATTGCTTGTCGGACACAGGAGCGTCTTGTTCTCCAAATAGAAAATTGGATACTCACCAATTTATTCACCGATTTAAAAAAAATGATTTCACGAAAAATATGTGCAAATCAAACACAGTGAATGATTTATTTTTATATTTTCTGTTAATTTCACAGATATTAATCCCATTGTACGACGGCAAGGAGTTTGCTGGCGCTATATAAATAATAAAATAGTAATAATTAATCTTATGGTAACCTGGCTAGCTATCCCTGGTATCGAGACTGATAGTCTAGGGCAATTGTATCAGCTTTATCTATGACTAGCTACTCCTTACAGAGATGATTCTGGTATTATTTTTTGCAGTAGGCCTAAATCCTTTGCATTGTTTTCTAAAAATGTGTCAGATACTATAGTTTGGAATTATTGTTACATGATCTCTAGTTTGCCTTACATTTTACATGTTGGTTACATATTTACATAACACAACTGATTGGCAAATAAATCCTCACATATATTAAAAATGGGGCTTTAATGAACACTCCAAGCACCATAACCACTGCCACATGCTATAGCGATTATGGTGTCAGCAGTGCGTTGGAGACCCCGGATTGTAAGTATTCAAACTGCTTTAAAATGGTTTGACTTCTTAATTGGGGTTCACCTCTACTACTTCATACATTAAGAATAAACTACCTAAGCAGGAGCATTTGTTAGCCTAAATTAGGCCCTGCAGTACAGAGCTAGCTCATTGGCTGAGCAGTCAACTTATCACTCTCAGTCGTTGAGCCAAGAACTTTGGCTTAGCTTAGACACATAACTTCTGACTCTCTGTCTGAACCTCTGAAGTGGTGGAGGTGACGAGCGGTGCCTGGGAGATACCTCTTAAGAAGTCACATCATTCTAAAATGGTATGACTACTTACAATAGGGGGAGGGGCAGGGGGGTGTATGGGTATGATTACGGTGCTCAGAGTCTTCCTTTAAGGGTGTACAAACAACAATCCAGAATTACAGGAAACTCCCTACAAACACAATATAAATATGCGGCAATAAATAATTTTTCTTGCTTTTCAGGTTGAGGTTTCAAAATCCTCCTATGTAGAAATAGTTATATTGTACGATATACTCTTCCATTCAATAAAAAAAAAAAAAAAAGTTTATTTACTAACCAGTCAAATTTCGTGAAATTAAATTTTCCGAAACGTAGGCCGAAATAGCTGATTTGGAAAAAATAGTCCCAGCTTGGCTTATATGAACACAATTTTGCTATTCACAACAATTAACTTTGTGAATAAACCCTGCAGAGCGTAACGGTGAGGGGCATTAAGTTCAGTTCAGGTTTTTTTCCCCCTAAATATTTCATGTCAGTACCTTTCATGCTAGGCCCCAGGTGTTCTAACTCCTTGGCGGTCTAATTGGTAGCTTCTTTATATATCATATTTCACAGACAGCCTTTGCAGATTTTATCTAGGGGTAATTATAGGGAATAAATGGTAATTGTTTACTAATCAGGCCCCAATGAAATTAGAATGCAAGAGAGTAAATACTACGATGTGTGCTACATCATTTTGTTAATTGATTGAAAATATTTTTTTTCTTTTTTTTTTTTTAATTCTTTATTTTATTTGTGCATAGAAAATTCAAATCTGGCTTACAATGCCACAACAGGTAAGGTAAGCATTTTTCAACATAGCATGACAGTAGTTAGGCATTAGTGGGTATAGCACAATTTTGTATATAATAATGTCGCTTCTCTAGGTGTTGTTCTATGTTGCTGAACAGGAAAGATGAGTTACACGATTAGACAGAGCAGGATAAGATATGGTTAATGCTATAATGTAAGGTGTTGCTATTAGGAGGTAGATTGATTGGCAGTTGCCTAAAAATATCTGCATGTTGGTTGTGGAGCTATCGCTAGTGATTATGCTAAACATTTAGAGGCTTAACTGTAAATATGCCTAGTGTGTGTAGTAAAGGGTTATGCTGGTGTGGGGTCACTAGGCTTGAGGTGTAAGCGTGCTGGGCTTGAAGAGTAAGCTGCTTGTAATGAATC